>NC_134705.1:95541238-96141238 GCF_043290135.1 Rhipicephalus microplus
CAGGATGGTCCCAAAGAAACATCACTTTTCGTCGTCCAAGGAGGCGGGTGAAAACTAAACTCACCACTCACACTGTTACACCTGTGTCCACCAACGCCATCGTTGGTACACCATCGATAAGCACTCGAACCTTATTTCTAAACATGGAAGCTAACGGAGGTATATCTGTTGAAATCGAAGACTGTCCGGCGACCTCACCTCTAACGGCCGCGCCGGCTAGTTTTCCGTAGGAGGCGAGGAGTGGCGGCGCCGAGGAGACCGTGATTGGTAGGTGCGAGGAGCAGGCGGTGGTGTCACACTGCAGTCAGGGGCCGGAGATTGGTTTCGTAGCGGTCCTGGAATTTCGTAAGGCGCGCCTCCCGGGAATGTCGGTGCTAGGGTAACGCCAGAACGGTTATATCTCGGTGATCGGTCGTGCCTTGGCGGCGGCCGGTAGTCGCAATACCTGGCAATGTAGCCTTCAAAGCCCCAGTTGTAGCAGACTGGTAGAGGACTCCCGCCGAACCAATGCTCAGACCACTCAGCTGTGAAGGGTCGGTGACGAGCTTGCTGAGCGCGGGCTGCCCACCTATGTGTGGTGGGGCCGTGACTAAGACGTTGGCCGCATCGCTGGTCAGCCGCGAATGAGTCACGACGTGGCCACAAAGTTCCAGTTTCGCTGATGTCTGTAACAGATACCGATGGTGGCAAAGGAGCTAATGGCGCCACCGTGTAGTAGAGTGGATTGGTAGGTGGATGAGTAATGGTTTCGTCCACCACACCACCTTGTCGCTGCAGCTCTTCACGCACTATTGCCCGAATAGTAGCGGCATGGTCGGTGGGCGAGCTCACGTCGACGGTGGCGACCGTTGTCACATTTGCCAGACTACCAAATTTCGGGGCAAGTCTTCAGTTTTTCAAACGTGCGGCTGTGATGTTGGACGTCAGAGACAGAGGTGAGGTCCTCCCTGCCTATCAGGAAATTGTAAACGTCTTCCGCTATGTCTTTCAAGAGGTGCAGACCCTGTATTTTCAGACATCTGCGGGTTTATAATCTTGCAAAGCTTAAGAACATCCTCTATATGAGCAGTGCATGTTTCTCCAGGAGTCTGAGCTCTTCCAGCCAGAGTCCGCTCCGCACTTTTCTTCTTTGTGTTGGAGTCACAAAAACACTTCTTCAGTTCTTCAGCAAATAGAGCCCATGTTGTCAAGGACTCTTTATGGTTTTCATACCACATCAGGGCAGTGTCCGTGAGAAACAGCGCTACGTTGTCCAGTTGATCGATAGAGTTCCATGTGGTTGTACCGGCTCACCCTTTTGTAGTGCGTTAGTTACGCGTCCACATCTTCTCCTGTCATTCCCGCGAACGGGCGGGGTTCCATCTAGTGATGCTATAGGTGTAGCCAGCGTAGACCTGCGCGAAGTCGAGGCAGTTGACTCCTGACCTTCGCTCTCGGCCATGATGGTTGTTGTCGGTGGCTGACTTGCCAGATGATGGCTCCGGGTGGCTCCATGGTACGTCGACGTGCCATACCCAGTAGCTCTACCACTCTGTTACGTCTACGAGATAGGTTTATTCATAGCCGACGTAACGGTCGACTGGGCGATATACAGCAGTGAACGCGCACCAGCGAGCTTGTCTTGTCTTGTCTCCTACGAGATCTTGGCTCATACCCACAACCAGCGAGCTCTTGCCACCAACCGAACGTCCTCTTTTTCTGTCACCACCCTGTTCCCAGCTACACAGATGCAGATACCTAAATTACATATGTGGTAACAATGTTATGCTGCTTCATAAAGTGGCAATCACCTGCATTCTGGTGCTACCAGATAATTCTCAATTAGTGGTCATATACTAAATATTGTCTTGTTTTGTCTTGTCGCCTAGAAGAACTTAACTCAAATTCACAAAAGGGATTGGCCACACTGTACCTTGTAATAAAAATTTTTACACAAAGCTTTCTAGAAAGATAAACTAGATAAGAACAATAATAATGTTTCTTTTAAAATGGTGAAAAGTGCAGAGGAATCCGATAAACACGAATATAGAAAACAAATTAGGAAAAATGTAGAAGGGGCGAAAAAAATTTAGATATATCTGGCAGTAACACTAGCAGCGTATCCTTCCGGTTGTCTGAATGAATTTCTCTATGTTTTATCGGGAACCTATCGCGTCTTCTTCTTCAGAAGTTTCTCCGTTCACAGTTTCCACCTATACTTGTTTCTAGGTAGTTTTCTCTTGCGATTTTATGCTAAGTTGGTCTTCCGCGCACTCTTTATATATTCATCAAATTTGACAGTCGTTAATTTGTGTTTTGTTGCTGCTAAATAGGTACAGAACGCACTGTTTCCTTGTCCCATTTTCTCACTCTGGTTACCACCAGTGCTGCAAGTAAGGATTTTATGTCACGACAAGCACACGCGGTAACCTTCCATTTCTTCAACCGATAACTTCAAGCATGCGCTTTTGGGAGGCTTAAGGGTCTCCCTTTCAAATGACCAAGACTGATGCTAAGGAAATGAGACCCGTAGTTTAGGCAGTGTGTTTAGAAAGGTGTTTAACGATTTCAAGTACTTCGTAGTCAACTACGGAAGAGACATCAATCCATACGTCCCGATGGATTGATGTCGCTATCAACGACATGTGTTCAGAAAAAAATGTGAACTACTTGTTGTGCTACATATACTCTACTATGGGAGAGCTGTGAGCCGTCCTTGTTAAGAACGCAGCCTGCCACGATCAGAGAAAAATATGCTTGGAAAAAACTGGTAAACAATTCAGAGCACTTCGTACCCTACTAAGCGAGAACAAAAGCCGTTCCCAAGACCTCGAGCCAAAACCCTTAGTTAATAGCAAGAGCAAGGATGTACTTTTACACGTGTTCAGAAAAAGTGGTTAATAATTTAGACAACTTGGTAGTCTACTATCGGAGGGCTTAAAGCCGTTCCGCAAACTTGAAAAGCTTACCCATCCCTAGCTGACTACCAATAAGCGACAAATGTATGGCTTCAGCCACGCTCCTGTTTTTCCCAATAAGCCATAGTGGTCCAGTGATTATGGTGCTCGACCGCTTTTCTGAAGACGCTGGACCAAATACTGGGCGTGACAGTCACATCTAGATGGACGCAAGATGTCAGGGGATCATGGCCTTTTATTTAGGTGCGCGGTAATGAACACAGGAAACAGGCCTTAAAATTAAAATCCACAAAAACTAATGTAATGCCGACTGGTTTGTAAAAAAAGGGCATTTGTAAAAAATCACAGCATATTCGCGGGGCAAATGATAATGAGTGGGGCGAAGCGTCCGCCGATGAGTCCGTCTGCCTATCGCGATGGATGGAAGCACGGATGAACGGACAGACGCATGAATGAATGGAAGCACGGATGGATAGACAAGTGGAATGACTGGCTCACGGACGCACAGATGAACGGAAGCATGGACGGACGAACAGATGCGTGGACTGCCAGACGGATGGACGAAAGCACGAACGAATGGGTGAACGGTCGGCGCACGCACAGACAGATGGAGACACCGATGGGCGAATGGACGTTTCACCCCACTCATCATCATTCACTGCATGAATATATTGTGGAAACCACTAACGCCATCTAGTTATATAATTCTGATGAACTCATACACACAAGGGCATTTATAGAGCAACTTTTAAACTAAAGGTGGCTACGTACTAATACGACGACTACAGAGGACGGAACGATCCACAACCTAAGGAGCTTCGCCCCTAAAGGTAACCCGGCACTGCGAATGGTACGGAGAGCTGGTGACCGCAGAGCCAAATCGTTGGACTGAAGTAACTATCAAAATAAAAATTACGTGAAGCACACCTATCAGGCATTGTACAACCATGAATGGTAGTGTACCCCCTTTCGTGACTCCAACTAAGCGTTTGCCACCAAGCGGCCACGCTAGGAAACGGTGCTAACAGGGTCCACCTTGAAAAGAGAAATGTTAACATGTTGTGTTCGTTAAGAAGCAACCACATAGTCCTTTAATTTTCGCCGTGCAGCACGTGCGAGCCCGAAAAAATTATGAACCATGCGAAAATGCCAAAGCTTAAGTACCATGCGAAAAAATATAGACAAGGCGGTGACCTGGTTGAAACGGGAGTCGACGCGGGTGCTGGAAAAACGGTTTAGCTCAGGAAGTTCCGGCGGGCGAAGTAGGTAATGGTAACTATGCGTAATTTTCATCGTCGAAACTTGCCCGTCGTGAGTGACTCTTTGCAAGTGGCGCAGATCGCGAAGTCATACGGGTCCACACCGAACTCGCGTTGAGTCACTTCGATTGCCGCTTCCAACTGCTTGCGGTTGCGGAAGAAACCAGCGTTGGACAGGTGGTTGTCTAACCACAGATGGCCGCACACGCGGCACCTGTGACCGAAAGTACCTTGAAAGAACTCTCGTCGGAAGCAGGCGTCAGCCCCGGCATTGCTAGAGGCGTCGAGGATGACTCTGGCCACGCGCCACGTGCGGACGCGAGCGTAGTTGTGGCAGCGAGAGGCCTCTGGATTGGCCGGTGGAGCTCGGCACCTGCGGGCGGGCGCATCGGTGGAGGATGCGCGGCGCTTTGGAGACGTTGCCGACGACATCGACGTTGAGGCCTCACTGACGTTTGCCTTCCGCTGTCAGCATGCTCTCGGTGCTTCCGTTCGGTTTCCTTGGCCCACGTCTCGTCGGCGTTGCTGACGCGTTGAAGACGCTTGCGCTCGGCTCCCTTCACTCGCGTCTCGTCAGTGTCACCAACGCGCCGTCTCCATTCTCAAACGCGAACGGCGAGCATGACTTGCACCTTGTTGGTGTCGTTGGTCTTTCAGTGTTGACGCTTGCGTTCGGCTTCCTTGACTCATGCATCGTCAGTGTTGCAGGCGTGACATCGCTATTCTCGAATGCGATCAGCATTGCTTGCTAACCCTCGCAACGCCCGTAACAGCTGGGTTAGGCCGAATCGCTTGGACGCATGTTTCGGCGGGCGAAGCAGGTTCCCTTTCCGGCATCCTCCCTATTGCAGATAAACTTGCAGAAAGTGTGTTCACTCGATGTGCGGTGGAACAATACGAGCAGTGGAGAGAACAAAGCGAGAGAGAGGTGACACGTGGTAAGCAGTGGCCTGGCAAGGGAGAAAGGGACGTCAGCACGCACGGCGGGGGAAGGCGTGTCCTACTAGGCACCACCCCACAACAGCCGCGAAGGGAGCGTGGTGCAGCGCGTTGGCACGGAGAGGAACGGACAGCGTTACGTAGGCTAGTTAAATAACCGCTTAAAGAGTTAAAGAAGGAAGCGATTTGCAAAGACCATGGAAGTGCACCAAATGCGTGACATCGTGGTGAAAAGATGTCAACGTATTGTTTTCTGAATTCCTGAACGATACAGACGTCGTGACGAATAACAGCGTTAATCAGAAACTTACGCTTTAGAAAGAAGGTGACGGACGCTACGGCTATGATTCGTTCAAATGAGCTTGCTCGGGCCAGCCCGATTCTCCTCAATTAGTACACTATTACTTAGCACGTCTGCATTCTTAGGAATATTCGAATTTCTATAAGGATGCACTGTTGGTTCATTCATAAAGGAGGTGCTTTAGAAAATTTGTTGCGCTACGTATGTGACTGTATTTTCCACATATGCTTGTTTTTTGTGCAACTCTTAGTGCTACCCATTCTCTAATCCAGTAATATATATATATATATATATATACATATACATATATATATATATATATATATATATATATATATATATATATATATATATATACATTACCGCCATTGATGAACGAGCCATTCATACTCGTTTTGGGCTGAGAAGAAGAGAGCATTTTCATTGCTCTGGTTCAGGTGAACTCCTGGCTGTAGGTCTTGTTTTGCTTGTTTTGCTCGTGACAGTACTAGTGGAGACGCTGGGTCTGTAGTCCATGTACTTCAGCTGTGTCGGCCATATTAGAGACAGCCACATCTCTCAGAGCAAGAATCAGCTGCCGCCTGCGTGGGTTACCTTCTGAATTCGGTCCCTTGGGAGACCGTCAGGTGGCGCCGAGGAGTGCACACGCGTTCACATCGGCTCCATCGATCATCGTGCCTAGCAGCGGTTAAAATCATGTGACTACCAGCGACACTACTGGAATTGTGCAGGAAGACGTCAGGTACACGCTGACACCACCTTTTTTGACAAGTGATCTCGGTTTCCTCTGAGAAGTGAAGACCTTCGGCAGAGCATGCCAACCCGCCACGGTAAGCCTCGCGGCGAAGCGAAACACGGAGTCCTGGCAGCCAGCTCTCGGCCCACGCGTCGCGCTGCACCTGCCCGAACCCCAACGGACAACGACCCGGAACTAGCCCAGGCACTTATGGACACGGATGACTAAGGCATCGAAACCCAAGTGAGCTCTGCGGTGGACGCCAACGAAGATTTCCTTTCACCTGACGAGGTGCTATAAGGGGAATCTACTAGCGACGCCGAGAACGAGGAAAAAGACTCTGTGGAGGAACGCAACGACGAAGCCAAGAATGGTCAGTGGCAGGCAGCAATGTCATTGCGACAGCGAAAACACATCAGGAAACAAGAACGCGCAGCCAGTGATGACAGCGTTGCTCGAGGCGTAACTGAGAGCAACAACTCCGGCGCTAGAATGCTTGCAGAAGAGCAACGCGGAAGAGCATCTGAAAGGGGCCGATGACGAACGCGCGCGGCACCGCTGCCCAAAAACGATATGAAGGTTATCATGAGGCCCAGACAAGGGTTAGTTGTGAAGGAACTGAAAGCATGCCAGGTTGCGCGAGGGATAGAACATGCGAGCGGTGACCCGGAGGCCTGTAACAGCCACAAATTTCTGCTTCGCCTTCGCAACGGATAAAACATAATTATTGCAAGCACTCCATACGGAGATGTAGCAGAAACGATCTTGAAGATAAAGACACTGGAGCTCAATGGCACCAACTATCCCGTAAACGCCTACATATCCACTCCTGCTGGATACTTTAAAGGAGTGGTACACGAATTAGAACGCGAAACGCCAGAAGCTGAACTCCTCAGCCATCTCCGAGTGCGCACTCAAGGAGTGACAATTGTTCAAGCCCGCATGCTCGTACAGTCACCAACTGCAGTGATCACGTTAGATGGAGCAATACTGCTGCGCTTCGTGTATTATTACGGTGGCGAAATGCCGCGCGTGCCTTCTCAACCCACACGGCAGTACTATAATCTCTGCAAGAGCCAGGGACATAGGACGGATGTTTGTCCCACACCAATGACAAAGGCGAGTAGCAACTGTTGCCTAAGAGACCCACCTGAAGACCACACTTCCAATCCAGAATGTGCCCTGTGTGGCGGATGCCATCCCAAGGCGGCATCGGAGTGCACCAAAAAACTCAAACGCGTCTATCAAAAGGGCTGGTCGCTGCTATCGCACCAACACAGCACACCACAAACCGCTGGCATGCTCAAGAGACGCTGGTTCAGCACGGACCGTGAGGACTCTGCCCCGCCAGGCGAGGCACGTTCCAGTTCCCGATCCAGGTCTCGATCTACATCCCGATCCAGGTCCGGCTCTCGAGACTGTTCCAACTCCAGGAATGGTGACTACAAGGAGGCCCAAGCAAAGCAACAAAAGCACAAGGGCAAGAAGGCGCAGAAAAAGGAAGCAAAGAACCAGGTGAGCTGGGCAGCGAAATCCTCCCTACACTCACACCAATCATCACAACTCACGCGCTTAAAATGCGAATTAGAGATAATACGGGTAATAATAGGTGACATAGAACGCGAAAATAGGGAACTAAAAAAGCAACAAACGCAGCAACCACAACAAAACTACAGAGGGACCAGAAATTGCAGACGCAACCGAATGCAGGAGGCGACTCAATGATTACGTCGTCGATGCTGAAAGACACATTAAAGGAAGTTATACCGACAGTTATAGAGCAAGTAATGATAAAGGTAGATAGAAAGCTAGAGATTCTGAACAAGAAAATCCAGGCACAACACATCGAATTCACGAAGGCCTTGCGAAAGCATGCTAAAGGCATCAACATCAGAGAAAAAGCTGAGAAAATTTACTACAGGCCCGAATTGTTGGTCATGAACCAGGAGACGCATAAGGACAAAATATCAAACACAGCGGTCAGAAAAGTGTGACATAAGGCAGTGTAACTGCTGTGGTTTCCGGCGGAAAAGAGGGCAACTGTTGCAGCTGCTGGCGTCGCAACAAAAGCCACCTGCTGTCATAGCAGACCAGGAAGCCGGAACACAACGAAAATTCGGGGCTACGAAACTTACAATACCAGGGACGCAGAATGAAAAGTTGCTACATTAGTCAATAACTCAATTACAGCAATATGTCATCAGCCCATAGAAGAGGCGGATATCCCGCATATAATAACAGAAATAACGTACAAAGGAAGCCGCGGAAAGAGCGCCTTCGAACCTAATATCTTTTGTCCCCAAGGACAAAAGAAAGCAACGTTCGACAAGCTCTTTCAAGAGACAGAAAACTAGCGAAAGGGAATCTATTAATCATAGTTGGGGACTTTAATGCCAGGCATGCAAGCTGGGGATATAAGATTCAGGACACCAAAGTCAAGGATATCGCAAGAAAAATTGAGAAACTGGAAATGGTGCTGTTGACTGACCCTGCAATACCAACGAGAATAGGCAACAGCGTATCCATGGACACAAGTCCGGACTTGACGATAGTACAAAACTGCCACAGGGTGGACTGATACAACACCCTTGAAAACCTGGGCAGTGTTCATTACATACTAAGCACCACAATCCGCACCGGCCGAACCCGCAAACACATCGGTACCGCTAAAATTACAGACTGGCATGCATATAGAAAATCGCTAAAAGTGCATGTGACTGCCATAGACGATTTGGAAGAGTGGTGCAAAGTAATTCGAAATGAAAAGCAAATGCTCACCAAAACCGTCGCCAGAACAGATGACACCCCTGAAGTAGACGCTCACCTTCTCCACCTGTGGGAAGCAAGAAGAAACCTCACTAAAAGATGAAAAAGGCAAAAGCGAAATATGAAACTTAAAGTGAAAATAAAGAAATAACGCAGCAAGCCGAACAGTACGCTAATCAACTCACGAAAGCCAACTGGGAACAATTTTGCGATTCACTAAATGGAACACTAGGAACAGCAAAGACATGGAAAATCCTCAGAGCCATGATTGACTCATTGAAAACTAAACCCGAAGGGCGAAAATCTCTTGAAAAATTATTGCACACGTATTCAGGCACACGAGATGACCTCGTTCAAGTCATTTATATTAAGTGTTTCGGCGCCCGAGCCATCGCAGCCCCTTACCAGGATAAATACACTGGGCTCTCAAACTCAGAACTGGATGCACCTTTCACGCATGCCGAGGTCAGAGGGGCAATCGTCAGCATGAAACGCAACACAGCGCCTGGGGCGGATCAATTCACCAGTTCCATGATTCGCAACATGAACGACGAAGCCACAACAGCGCTTCTAAACTTTATTAACAAACACTGGGTGAATGGCACTACACCTCAGAAATGGAAGCATGCTGTAATAATTATGACACCCAAACCAGGAAAAAAATTGGCAATAGAAAACCTCAGGCCAATGTGCCTTACCTCGTGCTTAGGCAAAGTGTTTGAGAGATTATTTAATACCAGACTTCAACGGCACCTTGAACAAAATAACTTGTTGCCAAACACCATGTTCGGCTTCCGCTCGAACCTTTCGACACAGGACATCCTTCTGCTTTTAAAGGAGGAAGTACTAACAAATGTTCCAAAAGCAGGAGAAAACATTGTCATGGCCATCGACATAAAAGGCGCTTTCGACAAAGTAAGCCATAAGGCCATATTAGATGGGCTAGCAATGACAAACTGCGGTCGAAGGACGTGCCAATATTTACAGAACTTTCTTACTAAAAGAACCGCTGTTATCAGATTAGGAGAAGACGAATCCAATGTCTTCCGCCCACCGAGCAAAGGCACACCACAAGGCACTGTGATCTCACCTGCGTTTTTCAACATAGCCATGCTTGGTCTAGCCAAAAAGTTGGAAGATATTCCCGACATTCGAGACTCCTTCTAGCGGATGACATCACTAAATAGACAACCACGGGTAGCTTGGCAGAAAAAGAAGAGCGGCTTCAACTGGCAGCTAAAACCATCGAAGAGTACACTAAAGAAAGGGGACTTCATTGCTCAGCAGACAAATCGGAACTCATTCGGTTCTCCAAGAGTAAAAAACAAAAGACAGACCCGAGCTTTTGCCTTGAGGTCAAGCTAGACGGCAATATTATTTCAGAGAAAATGTTCGTTCGAATCATAGGGATGTGGTTACAGTCCAATCAGCGATGTTTCCACACACTGAATATGCTTAAACGAACAGCTCAACAAAGTGTTCGTATGATAGTTCGAATAACGAACAATCGTGCTGGACTGAAAGAACAAGACATGCTTCGTTTGGTAAAGAGCTTAGTCATCAGCAGACTAACGTACTCGCTACCCTACCACAACATGAATAGAGAGGAGAAAGAAAAAGCAGACAAAATAATAAGGATGGCGTATAAAGCGGCTCTGCGACTACCACAAAGCACTTCAACTGCGAAGCTATTAGCGCTCGGACTTCACAATACATTTGATGAGTTGGCTGAGGCGCAAGTAACCGCCCAGAATTATCGCCTGCTACAGACAGCATTCGGCAGAAAACTTCTTCAGAGGATCGGCTTCGGTGAACAAGTACAGGCACATGGAAGAGCTAAGGAATTGTCGTGCTCAGTCAGAGCCTGGTACAAGATATGCCCCCTACAGAAGAAGATGAACCCAGTTTTACATACTGGAAGATGTAAAGCAAGAGCCACTTACATAGATAAAAAGACAAAATATTTGAATACGGCGAGATTTACTGACGCTGCACCATATCAGGCAAATGCGAAGAACATGGTGGCCGTGGTCACTGACCAAAAACGAAAATGCACAAGTTGTGCCTCCATAGCCCAAGCCTCTATCACAGAAGCGGAGGGGACAGCGATCGCGCGGGCAATCAAGGAGGGCAGGGAGTGAAAAGCCCCAATGACAATAATCACAGATTCGAATGCTGCATGTAGAAATTACGATAAAGGCAGAATATGTATGAAGGCCTTCCAAACTCCAACCAAAGCTCATAAAGACTTTCAAATTGAATACACCCAAACCATTATCTGGGCGCCAGGGCACGAGGGTGTCACCGGGAACCAGTTTGGGGATGAGGCGGCTCGAGGCTTCACAAATCACCGAGCTTCCTTGCACACTGCAATAGAGGAACCAACGCCCCTAGACCCTAACTTTGGTACAATTCTTCAGTATTACAGGGCCAATAAAAAACTGTATTCAGCACCGCATAAGAAACTCACAGCAATAGAATCGGTGCCATTACGCAGAATCCAAACAAACACATACACGAACTTACACAGGCTGCATGTATTCTACCCCACAGCATACAGAGATATATGTCCGTGGTGCGGGGCCACACCAACTCTGTTTCACATCACGTGGGAGTGTACGCAGCACAATGAAGAACACCGCAACATGAACAACACAGAGGAACAATGGAAGGCACTGCTGTCCAGCTCAGCCATTGTTGATCAGCGCTGGCTGGTCCAACAGGTAGAGATGATGGCTAGGGCCAGCGGAGCCCTGGAATAGGAGCCCGACCATTTGGAATGCTCCGCGTTATGCGCAAATAGTTTTCTCTCTCTCTCAGTCACTTGGCATCGACACCCAGAAATATGGCAACTGCGATGACAAGCCAGGTGGTCTAAAGAAGTGATGTCCATGGTTCTCACGCATGTTTTTCATGCGCTACAGACACCAAAGCTGTTCTATGGAGACATCCTCGAGGATGTTGATGACTGGCTCGACCATTTTGATCGGGTCACCAGTATCAACGAATGGGACGATGCTCGCAAGCTGCGCCGTGTTTACTTCTACTTGGAAGACTATGCGAAGACGTCTTAGGAGAACCACGGGGGCTCCCTTGTAAGCTGGCAAGAGTTTAGCCGACAGCTCCGTGATGCCTATCGCAACACCGAGAGGAAGGAGAGGGCTGAGCAAGCCATATCCTGCCGAAACCAGCAGCCGAATGAACGAGTATCCATGTTTGTCGAGGATACGCTTCGGCTCTTCAGGCGCGCGGGCCCTGCTATGCTGGAGGAAAAGAAGGTCCGGCATTTGATGCGCGGAGTAAAAGAACAGCTTTACGCTGGGCTTATGCGCAATCCAGCGACGACAGTCGCTGAGTTAATCAATGAGGCAACTACAATGAAACGTACTCTGCCGCAGCGTTCGTCACAATACAAACGCCACATCCCTGCTACTGCGTGCTCTATCGGCTCTGACAGCAAGAGACAGGCCCTCGCAGACTTTACTCGAAGTATCGTTCAGGACGAATTGCAACAGCTTCAGGCAGTGGGATCTCATCCACCTGTGTCAGCCCTCGCGGATGTGATCAGACAAGAAGTCCGGCAGGCCGTCACACCCCTGACCCCAATCGCACCACCGATTCCCGAGGCCCCAGTCCGGACATACGCAGCGGCATTGCGATCCCCTGCGCCACTGGCTACAGATCCTGCTATATGTCCAAGGTACCAGGCTATGCAATCATTGCAGGACACTGCTTCAAGCCCACCTCTCAGCTGAAGGTTTCAGAGCACACCCTCCTATCTGCCATCTGCCTGAAGACAAAGTGGTAGCAAGGCAAGCACGTGGCGCACCTCGGATAACCGTCCGCTCTGCTAACACTGCGGCGAAGCGGGTCACGTATACCGGAACTGTCATTGCCGGCAACTAGGTCTCCGCGGCTTCCACTTTGATGCTCGATGCCCACGCTACGGTGAGCGGCCCCGCGAAATCGAAGCCTATCTGCCGGGCCGGCGAACTCCAACTATTCAACACCACCAGTCGAGATCACTATCACCTCGCCTGTCTACGTCCCCCAGTTTGCCATCATCGTCTTCCGCTCCTTTCAGGAGCCGGTCACCAAGTCCCCGCAGGGAAGATTAGGAACGGCGACTTCTGGGGGTGAAGTCGTGGTCCGGCAAACTGTAAACGACCCTCCTTCGACGCAACGACCCGACGAGGACCATTCCGGTTTTGCAGTGTTCTCCGACTGTGGAATGATCGTTTCTGCCGAAATCGCTGACTTCGTCTACAATCATGCTGTCAACGCCCTCATCGACACCGGCACCGACTATTCCGTAATGAGCGCCACACTGGCATCTGAACTGATGAGGGTTACAACACCGTGGCAATGACCCCAGTTGCACACGGGAGGTGGCCATCTGGTGATGCCTACTTGTATGGGCACGGATCACATTCGAATAAGTACGTCGACATTTGTGGGCTTTTCCTCGTATTGCACGTGTGCTCATGGCAAGTCATTCTAGGAATGGACTTCCTTCGTAAAAACGACGCCGTCATCGACCTCCGTGAATTACTTGTGTCGTTCGAGGATCCTTTTTGCGCTGCAACTGAGAGTACGTAATTCCGGGAAAGAGCCCCCGTGGAAATAACACTCTATGTTACCGACGATTCTTTAACTCTCCCACCTCTGAGCAGCATTTTTCTGCATGTAGATTTGGGACAGGACGTGTCTGACGCGGTAATTGCAAAGTTGGATTTGTCTCTCCTTATTTCACGACAAATTTGTGTTGCTCGAGGAATCATTCAGCCTAGCAACAGGCATGTTCACCTGCTGGTCACGAACATCAGCGACGAATATCGCCACCTAACGAGACACACTGCCATTGCATATAATGAAGAACTTACCGATGCCGAAGGTTCGTCCATGTTAGCTGCATTTTCATCGAATGACCACCTTGACGAGGCCTTCGCAATCACTATCGACGTAAACGAGAGACTACCTTCAGCTCAACAAGAAAGCCTTTTGCGTATACTCGGCTCATTTCAAGACTGCTTAACCCCTACGTCAAAGGTTGAACAGGCACCACTTGCTCAGCATTGTATCATTACGGAACCCACTGAGAGACCTATCCGACAACATGCCTGTTTAGAAAAAGTTTATTCTTTCATGGGACGCAACAAACCTAAGAGACAAGCGTCTGTATAACAGGCACAATAACAAACAAAAGACAAGGCACAACATACACTACACATTTAAACTAAAGTGTACGAGTCCGTAGGATGTCCATAGTTCATTGTACTAATGCCTATAGTGTGTCGCAAAAAGAGCAAGACGCTATACATGACCAAGTCTAGCAGATGCTTCAAGACGACATCATTCAGCCATCGACCAGTCTCTGGGCTTCGCCAGTTATGCTAGTAAAGAAGAAGGATGATACGTTACGCTTTTGCGTTGATTACCGTAAACTGAACAAAGTCACCAAAAAGGACGTTTATTCTCTAGCCCGGATAGATGATTCGTTGAACCGTATACGCAACGCTAATTATTTTTCCTCCGTGCATTTGCGCAGCGGCTACTGGCAAATCGTAGTGGAAGAGCACAACCGCAGAAAGACGGCTTTTATTACTCCCGACAGCCTGTACGAGTTTAAAGTGTTGCCTTTCGGTCTATGCTCAGCACCAACTACTTTCCAAAGAATTATGGATACTGTTCTCACGCGGCTCAAATGACAATCATGTCTTGTTTACCTTGATGACGTCGTGGTCTTTGCAGATACGTTTAAACAGCACGTCCAACGCCTTCTGGCAATTCTTCAGGAAATTAGAACAGTGGGGCTTGCTCTCAAACCCGAGAAATGTCATTTTGGTTACGAAAAATGAAAGTTCCTTGGTCACGTTGTGAGTCATGCCGGCATTCGCCCAGATCCGGAGAAAACCTGCGCCGTTGCCGCCTTTCCCGTGCTCACAAATAAGCGCAACCTACTCCAATTTCTGGGGATTTGTGCGCATTACAGGCGCTTTGTCAAAAAATTTTTGAAGATATCCGAACCCCTCAACAAGCATACAAAAGACAATGTCTTGTTTGTTTGGGGTTCCCATCAGTGCCATGCGTTCGGCACCCTCAGAAACCTCCTCCAGGCTCCGCTTGTACTGGGTCATTTTGACGAAAGCGCCGACACGGAATTCCACACTGACGCCAGCAACATTGGACTATGAGCGGTATTAGTTCAGTGGCATAATGGCGTAGAGCGCGTGATCGCTTATGTGAGCAGAATGTTATCCCCAGCGGATAAAAACTATTCTGCAACCGAAAAGGAATGCCTCACTGTTGTCTGGGTCATAACAAAATACCGCCCATACTTGTATGGCTGCCCATTCAGAGTACTTAGCGACCACCATTCCTTTTGTTGGCTCGCGAATCTCAAAGATCTCTGAGGTCGTCTAGCACGATGGAGCCTTCGGCTACAACATTTCAATGTCACCATCGTCCACAAATCTGGGCGGAAACACTCCAACGCCGACTGTCTTTGACGTGCACCGGTCGAAAATGCCAACACTGACCTTGAAGACGACAACACTTTTCTTTCTGCCGTATCAGCAACCAGCTTGGCGGAGCAACAGCGTGATGACTCGGAGCTCATCCCACTAATTGACTACCTGGAAGGGCGCGATTCCCACCATCCTCGAAGGTTTGCACGTTCGCTATCTTCCTTTTGTTTCCGCGATAAATTGCTTAATAAAAATAACTTTGATTCAACAACAACACGGAAGAAGAAGAAGAAGCCGAAGTGTGCGAACGCTTCCACTACGGCTCCTGCTTTTTTCAACGTTTTTGCGACGCCACTTTGTGATTTCAACGTCATATTAGTGCAACGACTTCCAGAAGACACAGGGACTCTGCCGACACAATTTGGGCGCAGGGAGTGCTTGCTTCTTGCATTTTATTTCGCCTCCTCTATTGTCACTGGCCCACCGACAGCTAGCCCTGACGAGTGTCTTCTTTGCTCTAACGTGGCACGTGCTTGCTCGCACGCTACGTAGCCGCACTGTCTCGCTGAGCGATGGAGTACCAAGTGACAGGGGAAGACATTGACCCTGAAGAAATCACGCCAGACCAAGGCTGGCAGACCGCCTCGTGTCGCCGAGCAAAAAATGAAGGCTCCAAACGTGTGCCGTCATATAGCGCTTTGAAACGCATCGAGCACAAGCCCCGCAACAGAGAAAATGTGAAGAACAAGATTATTCGAGAAAGCCGAATGCCTCACCTACCAAGGAATGACATCCGCATTATCATTCGGCCCAGAGGGGGTCTTAACATCGCTAGGGTTGGCCCAACGACAATCGCTGAAGCCATCTCGACTTCGGCAGGTATCAGCCCATCGGAACAGCAAGCAGACACGCTCTGCCCCAATATTAAACAGAATATCTTAGTTGCAAGCACGCCCAAGAGAGAAAATGCTAATCGCTACGTGCGCGTTAAAGAAATCCGCATCGCTGACAAGACCTATGAAGTTAGTGCCTACGAAGCGGCACCACATTCTACATTCAAAGGTGTCATTCGAGGGATTCCCGTGCAAGACGGTTCGGCGGACATTGATGCGAAGATTGTCAACGAGCGCAATCCACTAGCTTTGGCTGCCAAGCGCATCGGAAATACCACTGCAGTGATCGTGGCCTTCGATGGACATCGTGTGCCCAATTTTGTGCGATACGGATCGCTGCTACTTCAATGTACACTATACCGTAGACAGATAGATATTTGCTACACCTGTTGTCGGCTCGGCCATCGAGCGGACGTGTGCCCGAACCCTGGATACATTATCTGCAGAGGCTGCAGCGTGCCGAACCCCGAAAAGGAACACCGCTGCACACCAACATGCAAGCTTTGCGGAGGAATCCACCTCACTGCCGACAGGGAATGTAAAGAACGCTACCACATTCCATACGTGGTGCGCCGACGACGATGGGAGCGAGCACACTCGACGCGACACAACAGTTACGATGCAATGAACGAGTTCAACGCAACCACTGACGACGACCAGGCCTCGAAGCTTTTTACAGATGGTCGATCCGATGGCAGCCGATCCCGGTCCCGATACCGGAGTCGTCCCAGGAACCGCACAATGCGTGTATCGAGGTCCCGGAGCCGTCCTCGGACCCACTCCCGCAGCGCGCGAAGTGGGACCCCAACCAGATCTATATCGCGAGGCTACTCCAGGTCTCGTTCTGGTTCACGTCACGGTTCCCGTTCAGGTTCACGGACACGGGTCACGCTCCGGCTCCCACTCAGGTTCCAGGCCTCACCCCAGTCTCACCAGGGTCTCGCGTCAACGATCGCCTAGCCCATCGGCACCACCATCGCCAGGCAACGTCAGCAAGAATAAGCGGGGACCTCTCACTTGGGTGGACGCCGTCCGGAGAAAAGGAAACACTACATCACAGGTAGGGTCGGGTTCACTCCCAGAGCATGATACACACAACACCTCTGAGATAGCGATCTTAAAGCACGAAAATGCGATGATGAAGAAACAATACGCAAACTCACAGTCGCAATTGCCGAACTAAAAACTGAGAGAAACGCACGCGCTGCTATGCCCCCAACCGACAACGACGACAATGCAGTCACTCCGTTGCAGCCGCAACCCGTAGGCGTTGGTAACGACGACGGCGACAGCGCACCCAAGAAACGCGCGGTCGCCCACGACCAGCCAGCTTTAAAGGAAGAGTTAGACGACATTGAGAGCACGCTATCGGCGATTAAGGAAAGCCTTCGCTTTCTTGGCGAAAGCATGGCTCTCGTGCAGTCTACTCTCGCGGTACACGGTAATCGTTTGGGCCAAGTGGAGCAATATCTTGATCACGTCGTCGCCCCTGCCGTTTCCGCGGATAAGCCGTTGTCGCAACGTACAGCCGTGCCCAGTCCACCGCATCACGCGGCCCTTATGCACCCGCCGGGTGCTCAGGCCAACTCCTAAATGCTTCAAGATGGCCAGGCCAATTGACGAGTTGCGAATCTGGCAATGTAACTGCAGGAGCTTCACCCACAAAAAAGCTTTCCTGCAGCAATACCTCCGTAGCCACGAAGCCAAACCTCACATCATGCTATTACAAGAGACTGTAGTACCAACCGCCACGTTTTCCGGATACCAGTGGTTGCCCGGCCCCTCGGGAGGACGCGGTATCGCCACCTTGGTCGCTAACAAGATTGCCTGCACAGCGCACAGTCTCAATGTGCCCGAAATTGAGCACGTTATGGTCGAAATTCTCCCTGGAAACATATCACAACAAAGCGTATACATGCTCAATGTATACAGTAGTCCCAGTCACCATAGACAAAGATTCACACGCTTGTTCTAGAAAGCTGTCCGCCTCGCGGGGCCTAACCCGCTAGTGATTGCAGGCGATTTTAACGCTGCGCATAGCGCCTGGGGCTACACGTACGACACACCCAAAGGTAACGAGCTTTGGAAAAGTGCGAATGACATGGGCCTTATTCTCATTACGGACAAGGCCTTCCCCACTCGCACTGGTACGTCCACGCAAAGAGATACTACGCCGGATCTATGCTTCGTCAAGAATATCTCCGACGCCCACTGGTCCAACCTCGCGGTAGATCTCGGTAGTGACCACTTCATATTGGCTGTACACCTCCCCACAGTAAGCAGGAAGACCAAGTCGTACACGTGGGTCGACTGGGACCTCCTTCGTAAGACCCGCGCAGAACGACCTCCTCCCGATACCCCACCGAGCCTCGAGACGTGGACGGCCCAGCTCAAAGCTGATGTAAACAAGGCAACGAAAACTATCAGCACAGATCTTCCAACCGAAAAGATCGACAGTCGTCTCGCCCACCTACCAGAGGCCAAACAGTCTCTATTGGCCCGGTGGAAGGGCCAGCGCCTTAATCGGAGGTTACGCAAACGCATATCTCAGCTGAACAAGACCATGATGGATCACTGCCGCATCCTTTCAAAACAGCAGTGGGACGAAATTTGTAATTCGATTGATGGTCAGGTTCGAAATGGCAAAATCTGGAACTTACTCAAACACCTCCTCAATGAAACCAACACCCGCACAAATCAGCGTCATTCGATCGTGAAGATACTTCATCAGGCTAAACGAACAGTGTCACTGGAAGATGTTGTCGAGAACCTCGTGGAAAAATATCTCCCGCTCCCCACGGGCCCTGTGATTTCTCACCCTGATTACTCTGGCAGCGACAACACTAACTTAGACGCCGAGTTCTCTATTGAAGATGTGCGCCGAGCTCTCCATGAGCTCAATGGCCGCTCAGCCCCTGGCCCCGATGGCATCACCAACAAGCTCCTACGCAACCTGGACGATTCTTCCGTCACTTACCTCACTGACACTATCAACGAGATATGGAAAAAGGGTGAGATACCCGATGCTTGGAAACTAGCTCACACGGTTCTCATACCCAAACCGGGAAAGGCGCCGAGCCTAGATAACCTACGCCCCATATCTCTCACGTCGTGCGTGGGCAAAGTGGCTGAGCACGTTGTCCTCAACAGGGTTGGTCGATACCTCGAAGATAACGACTACATCCCGCACCACATGATTGGCTTCCGACCAGGGTTATCCACTCAAGACGCCATGTTACTCCTAAAGCATCAAATTCTAGATGGCGGAAACACTCGGGACACTCGTGCAATACTCGGTCTCGATTTAGAAAAGGCCTTCGATACCATAACGCACTCGTCAATCTTGAAAGCGATCGCAGCCCGCGGCCTAGGTCATCGATTTTATTACTTTATCCGCTCTTTTCTCACTCGGCGCAGAGCCGTCCTCCGCGTAGGAGACCTAGTGTCAGAAGAAGTGGAGCTCGGACAGCGGGGCACTCCTCAGGGATCCGTCCTCTCACCCACGCTCTTCAACCTCGTGATGATCGGGCTTTCCGAACGACTTTCAAAAATAGACGGGCTAAATCACACTATCTATGCGGATTATGTAACCATATGGTGCTCCACAGGGTCGGATGGCTTCATTGAGTCCGCCCTGCAAGAGGCTATCGACACCACCGAGTCTTACCTCGACCACACCGGTCTCAGGTGCTCACCTGCGAAGTTGGAGCTGTTGATATATTTGCCCAAACGCCAGGGTGCCAAGCCCAAAGGGTGGAAACCTCTGGCGGAACGCAATATCACCCTCCACACCAAAGATGGTCGTACTATACCCAGGGTAGACACCATCAAGGTCCTCGGCATGATCATCGAGTCCCGCGGAACCAACACCCAAACAGTACACAAGCTCAGGACTAAGACTGAGAATGCCATACGACTCGTACGTAGAGTAGCCAACAGGCACCATGGCCTCAAAGAAGACAACCTGCTGCGTCTCGTACACGCGTTTGTTTTGTGCCATTTTACGTACGTTGCCGCTATACACAAGTGGCTACGTGCTGAGCGCGATCAACTCAATGCGCTTATTCGCAAGGTGGTCAAACGAGCCCTTGGCCTCCCTATCACCACTCCAACGTACAAACTCCTCGAGCTTGGCGTACATTGTTGGAAATTGTTTGAACCTCCCGCGCGAATAGCGCGCGCACCAAGAGACGGAGAACGACGAGGAAGAGGAAGAGACCAGCCGAAAGAGAACACGCTCTTTTACCATGGATGCTGGCGTTTGCGTCTCCTTCATTTGGTGCCTTTAAACTCCGAAGCGTGGTTTTCCCACATCGATTTTGGCGCCGACGACCCGGGAATCAAGCCTACAACGACCCGAGCCTTTCATTCCTGGTGTGGGTGAGCTGCGCTGCGAGCTAGACCGACATGGAGCGAGCGAAGAGCAAGCGGGCCTCGCGGCGATCGATGAACACGAGAATCATCAACGAGGTCAACCAGGTGCTCCAGTCCAATGAGTTCGAGCTTTCTGGACTTCGAATGCTGCACGGCCGCCTACGCGCCAGCAACGTGGAACTTAAAGCCTTGAACAACGAGGTTGAAACCCTGATCACTGACGACCTGGCGGCAGACGACTATGAGGTGGTCATGCAATACGATGACGCCGCTAACAGTACTCTGGCGTTGCTCGAGCACCACATTGAAGTTCTGAAGACTTCTGCTACGCCGGCGTCGTCTACAACTCCAGCCATGGGCGCAAGGACCTGTGAGGGTGCACCGAGCGAGCATGAACGACTTCCACAACGTGAGTTCGGCGCACGACTTCCCAAGCTGGAGCTTCTTCGTTTCGATGGAAACGTGATCAAGTGGCAACCCTTTTGGGATATGTTCCTGCACTCCGTGCACGAGAACCCAAGGCTGTCCAACACAGACCGGTTTCACTACTTGGCCTCACTTCTAGATGGACCTGCAGCTCAGGCCGTCGCCGGTATTCAGGTGACAGATTCTTGTTACGATGACGCGCTGGAAATTTTGAAACGTCGGTTTGGAAACAAGAAAGTCATTGAGCAGAAGTACTTAGGAAATTTGCGCACGCTCAAACCAGTGAAATTAGCGAGTGATGTCACTGCTCTGCGCAAGCTTTTCGACACAGTTCAACTAAACAGGAGGGGACTGCGTAGTCTTGGAATCACGGAGTCATCCTACGCGGCTATGCTGAATGAAGTTCTGCTCAAAGTCATACCAGCTGACATTGTCGTAGAATACTTCAAAAAAGAAAGTATGGAGAACACGACGGAAACGAGCCAGGCTTCATCTGATCAGGAACTTGAGCAGCTGATGAAATTTCTCCGCATCGAAGTTGAATGTCGAGAAAAGAGTTCTTTAGTGAACAATTTGCCAACGACATCGAACAACAGCGTACCTGTATTAAATAGATCATTCAAGAAGCAGTCCGCGACTCCTACAGCATCCGTTCTTCAAAACAAGACACTATCTTCCCCCTCGTCCTGTTTTTTCTGCGCTGCTACCGATCACAAGACAGAGGACTGCACGAGTGACATGACTCTGGCTGAGAAGCGCAACAAACTTGTAACAGACGGTCGATGCTTCCGGTGCACGTCAAAAGGACATCTGGTCCGCAATTGCCGGCGGAGAGTGCACTGCCAAGCATGCAAGCGCAGACACGCCTCCTCGATGTGCAATGCTAGTAGTTCTGAAACACCATCAGTGACTAATGCTCAGAAGAAACCGAATGCTACGGTGCAAGTTTCCACTCAGAGAGCTTCAGTTCCCCGACTCATCAATGATGTTCTTCTCCAGACTTTTCGAGCTTGGGTAACGACTTCATCTCATTGTTGCTATATACGCGGTGTTCTCGACAACGGAAGCCAGCGAACGTTCGTCACTGAGAGCGTCGCTTCCAAGCTAAGTCTACCTGCTGTTGCCGAGACCGAACTCGCCATCAGTGCGTTTGGTAGAGCGAGCGACCCAACCCAACGATTCAAAATGGTCAAGATCACGCTCCGCAGTCAGCACGACGACCTAACCATTGACATTGAGGCCATAGTGGTGCCCTTTATTTGCGAGGAGATGATTGAAGCACCAAGGCAGAGTCGTCTTCTTCAAGCCATCGCAGCGGAGGGGAAACATCTGGCTGACGCAGTCGTTTACCCGAGTGTAGATTGTGAGCCAGGTGTGAGTGTCCTCATTGGATCGGACCAGCTTTGGAAGTTGATGCCCAACACGAGTGAAGTGAGGTGGGATGAAGAAAACCCTGCCTTACTCGCCATTAACACAAAGATGGGCTGGACTCTCCAAGGACCCTTATCTGGTGGTGGAAGCACGAGTAACAAAGCAAGCACCCAAGTATGTGTTCTTCGAACAGGTTCCCACGAAGACGACCAGATCGCCTTCCCATTACAAAGATTTTGGGACCTCGATGCTATCGGAATTGCCGACACGCCGACGTCTCAGTGCAACGCAGATATTTTGGAAGAATTCAACAACACTACCAGGCTTCGGAAAGGACGCTATGAAGTTGCGTTGCCATGGAAATCACCTCTCGTCGACATGGCCGACAATCGCAAAGTAGCCCTTTCGAGGCTCCATGGACTCGTCAAGCGGCTGTCACCAAACGACGAAGCCATGAGAGCCTACGATAAGGCTATCAGGCAGTATGAGGTGGACGGTCATGCTGAAAAAGTTGAAGATGCCCCTTATTGTACACAGCACCTATACTACATGCCGCATCGAGAGGTAATCCGCGAAACATCTACGACGACGAGACTTCGCGTAGTCTTCGACGCATCATCGCATGCATCAGGAGCTTGTTCTCTCAACGAACAACTCGAAAAAGGTCCTAATCTGAATGCTGACCTTTTCAAGGTTTTGATCCGGTTTCGCCTTTTCGCCATCGGAATTACAGCAGACGTGCAGAAGGCGTTTCTACAAATCAGCATTCGAGAAGAAGACAGAGATGCTCTTCGTTTCTTGTGGTTTGAAGGGCTACCAATGTCAGGCAGACCACTGCCAAAAATACAAGAAATGCGAATGACCAGAGTTCCATTCGGCACCTCCGCAAGCCCTTTCCTATTATCTGCAACGTTGAAATACCATTTCGATCACGTTGAACAAATTTACCAAGTAACGGCCGCAAAACTGAAGGCAAGCTTCTACGTCGATGACCTAGTTTTCGGAGCTTCAACGACAAAAGAAGCGCTACAACTCTTCGAAGAGACGAAGGCCATAATGGAGCTGGCCGGAATGAAAATGCAGAAGTGGTCAACAAACTGCGACCTGTTAAGAGAGAAGCTCAAGCAAGCAGGAGAGACGTCAGCTGAGCAGGTCACACAATCTAAGGTTCTTGGGCTATCCTGGAACTACACCGACGACACCATTTCGGTGAAAATTGACTCTGTGACGAAAGTCTTAAAAGCGGGACTTTGTACCAAGCGAACTGTGCTTCAGGCTTCATCACGAATTTTCGACCCCTTGGGACTGCTAGCACCGTTCACCATTCGAGTTAAAATACTTTTTCAGAAGATATGGATGCAAGGACTCGATTGGGAAAGCGTTCTCCCCGAGACATTGAAGATCGAGTGGGACAAGTGGACTGTCGAACTTCAAGACCTCAAAGACTTTAGAACCAAGAGGTATCAACTAGACAACAGCAGCCCTGATAAAAGCACTCACCAGCTGCATATATTCACGGACGCTAGCCCGTGTGCCTACGGAGTAGTGGCATACATACGAGTGGAAGACAGTACCGGAGCGGTTCGACTCCAGCAGCTGCTCGCTAAGTCTCGGGTCGCTCCAATCAAGGGTCTCACTTTACCACGCCTGGAACTCGTCGCTGCGGTTCTTGGAGCTCGACTTCTTAAGCTACTTGTGGATACTTTGCCACACACAAATATAGAATACTTCTGCTGGACCGACTCCCAAGTTTGCTTGAGTTGGATCAAGTCTACAGCCACCAAGTGGAAGCCCTTCGTTTGTAACAGGGTAATTGAGATCCAAGGGCTCACAGACCCGAGTCGCTGGAGACATTGCTCTGGAAAGACAAACCCAGCCGACTTAGTTACAAGAGGGATATCAGCGCATCACCTTTGTACTAGCGATTTATGGTGGCATGGGCCTGACTGGCTATCTGGTACCCAAGAAACGTGGCCGGCAAGTGAAGCTGGTCCTCATGAGTCAACGGATGAACTATGTAGATCAAACGACGAAGACACAACAGTTTTGGCTTGTCAATGCTCGCAAGCAGAGCCACTTTTCGAGCTCGACAAGTACAGCAGCTGGATACGAGTTGTTAGAATCACAGCTTGGATTCGAAGATTTATTCACAATTGTCGAGTGCACACCAGTCGTCGTCTGATGGGCCCACTCACTGCCCCTGAGATAAAAGAAGGCGAGTTTACATGGATGAAGAATGCACAAGCGGAAGCCTTTAGTATAGAACTCGCCTCATTGTTAAAAAACCAACCATTAGCTAAGGCATCCCGAATTCGTAATCTGCATCCATTCCTGGACAATGATGGGATTTTAAGAATCAAGACCCGGCTTGACAACGTAAAAACATCAGAATACGTGAGGTGCCCGATTCTACTACCAGCTGACCACCGCTGCACATACCTCATCATCGACCGCACGCACCGGCGCCTGCTGCACAGTGGTGTAAACGATACCCTTTCAGAGCTACGCGAGTGTTTTTGGGTGATTAAGGGCCGCCAGTGTGTGAAAAAAGTGCTCTCTAGGTGCAAAGTGTGTGCTAGATTCAAGCTCCAACCTGCAACAGCCCCTACCGCACCACTGCCGACCGACAGGGTTAAGAGATCACACCCTTTTCAAGTTGTGGGTGTTGACTTTGCTGGTCCCGTTTTTGTGAAAGGAACCAGTCCCGTGAAGGCCTATATCGTTATTTTTACGTGTGCCGTCGTTCGGGCGATCCATTTGGAGTTGTGCTCCGATATGACGGCGGGGTCATTTTTAATGGCTTTCCGTCGGTTTGTGTCGCGACGCGGCTTGCCTAGTGTTATTTATTCCGACAATGCTCTAGCTTTTCATGCTGCCAGTCGCGACTTAAAAGTGATGTACAGAGCTTTGAGAGACTTCCAAGTACAGGACTTTTGCTCTAATAACCACATTACCTGGAAATTCATTGCAGAACGTAGTCCTTGGTGGGGTGGATTTTGGGAGAGGATGATTCGCACTGTTAAAAGCTGCCTACGGAAAATTCTAGGGAAAGGTTGCTTTGATTTCGAGCAGCTTGTGACCATTCTTGCCGAAGTAGAAAATGTAGTGAATTCTAGGCCATTAACGTACCTCTCCGCTGACGCTACCGATCCAGCTGTACTTACACCTTCGCACTTTCTAACCGGTAGGAAGTCTACTACACTGCCTAGTGCTAATACTGCTGAAACGTCGGGAACTCGCTCCGATACTTTAAAGCATTGGAAGTACAGGCAGCAAATAGTGGCTGATTTTTGGAAGCGTTGGTATAAAGACTACCTCTTGTGCTTGAGGAGTGCACACATTAGGCGAGTACAGCCTTGCAACCAGCTTAAGGTTAACGATGTAGTCGTCATTAAGGAAGACAAGGTGCCCATAACTTTTTGGAAAGTTGGTAGAGTTACTGACGTGTACTTATCAAGTGATAATCACGTTAGAGCCTGCAAGATTGTCTTGGCAGGAGGTACGGAAGTTACGAGGCCAGTACAACTTTTATGCCCGTTGGAGCTGGGCGATTGAACTTTCGGGCGCGGAGGATGTTGGAAATTGTTTGAACCTCCCGCGCGAATAGCGCGCGCACCAAGAGACGGAGAACGACGAGGAAGAGGAAGAGACCAGCCGAAAGAGAACACGCTCTTTTACCATGGATGCTGGCGTTTGCGTCTCCTTCATTTGGTGCCTTTAAACTCCGAAGCGTGGTTTTCCCACATACATAACACGCTAGAAGAGATCACCGAAGCTCAGGAACGTGTGCAATTGACCCGACTCACTACAACCAAGGCGGGCCGCCATATTCTGCGCGAGCTCCGCTTCTTCTCCTCGAGGGCCAGGGACCCCCCAGAGTTGACTTTAATTCCCCGTGAAATCCGCGACCTTATTACGATCGCTCCCATACCACGAAATGTACACCCCGAATACAACAGAGGCAGGCGCCTTACGCGGGCGACCGCCATTCTCAAGCGCATAGACATGGAAGCAGACAACGTCTCGTTCGTGGACGCCGCTGCCTATCGCAACAACCAAGCCTTCGCCGCGGTCGCGGTGTCATCCACGCAGCAGACTCTTAACTCAGTCACAATCCTCACCCGAAAGCCCGAAGTAGCGGAGCAAGTAGCTATAGCTATAGCTATGCTCGACAGCAAACGGGAATTCATCTACAGCGACTCCTGGCCGGCCATCAAAGCCTTCAAACGCGGAGTCATCTCCGACCAGGCGTTACGTATCCTGCGCAATGCGGACCCGAGCGCCCTGAAGCACCACACTGTCATCTGGTTCCCCGCCCATCTCGGCCAGGTGCCGGGTGCCCTATCCAACCTCAACGAGATCGCCCATGATGCAGCGCGCGCACTTACCGACCGCACTGCCACAGGGCAACCTCATCTTGCTGGGTTAGATACCAATCGGGATGCACCAATTACGTACAATGAAATTACAAAGCACTTTTACTTAGAACGCCGCATTTTTCCACCCCCACATCCGAAACTTAACCGACCGCAGGCATTAACCCTACGCCTATTACAGACACACACGTACCCAAACCTTGCCACGCTTCACGTTTATTATCCCGATGCATACCCCAGCGACACATGCCCATCATGTGGACACACAGCGACACTCTAACACATGCTCTGGGAGTGTAGAACAAATCCTCCCGACTCTACCTCAAGCAAGTGGGAGAGGTCCCTCAGGAGCTCACTTCTCGCCGACCAGCGATGGGCCGTCCAGCAGGCCCACGAAGCGGCCGCCAGGTACTCCCTGTCGGTCCCTACGTGGGAGACGCCCGCTACGCGCTAAGCGCGTCCTGCAGGACCGAAATAAAGTTTTTTCATTCCATTCCATTCAACACGTGTTACGTATCTGCGCCAACCACGCTTCGTGGTGACATTTTACGTGCGTGTCATGACGAGCCATCATCCGGACACTTCGGCCATACACGCACGCTGCAATGGATTTGCCGGTCCTAAAACTGGCCACGTCTCGCAAAGACTGAGAAGCACTACGTTCGCACATGTTGCGACTGTCAGCGACGTAAGATTCCACCTTTACGTCCAGTGGGACTGCTGCAACAAATAGACCCACCGAAGGCGCCCTTTTATCAGATTGGCATAGACTTGCTGGGGTCTTCATCTGGAAACCGGTGGATTGTGGTCACTACTGACTACCTAACATGTTAATGTGAAACAAGGGCACTTACAAAAGCCACCGCAGCAGAAGTCGCCCAATTTTTCGTTAACAGCATCGTCTTACGTCACGGTGCTCCAGCTGTCCTCATAAATGATCGTGGGACAGCTTTTACCGCAGAGGTGCTGCAGGAAGTTTTGCCATTAAGTGGCACAGAACATCGTAAACAACTGCTTACCACCCGCACGTGAACAGGCTGACTGAACGACTCAATAAGACAATTGCAGACATGCTGTCAATATATGTGGACATCGATAACAAGAACTGGGCCGCCATCCTTCCTTATATAACTTTTGCGTGTAACACTGCTGTTCAAGAAAGTACCGATTTCACAATTTTTCACTCAGTCCACGGTCGCGAGGTCACGACGATGCTCGACGCCATGCTCCTGCCCGACAGCTTAGGAATATACCACACAAATGCCGCCAAATTCGCGCAGTACGCAGAATAGGCCCGTCAACTTGCTCGTCACCGTATTCAATATCACCAAGCCGCAGACGCACGCCGCTACAATCTTCGTCACCGTGAAGTTATTTTCAAGCCGGGTAATAAAGTCTGGATGGGGACCCCTATCCGACAGCGTGGCCGTTCAGAAAAGCTTCTTCGCCTCTACTTCGGCCCTTACAAGGTCGTACGACGTCCCAGCGCCGTTACTTACGAGGTTCTACCAAAAGGCACTTCGAGACGTTCTCGTTGCCCCCCGCAAACTGAAGTCATTCACGTTTCACGGCTCAAACCATACTTTTCGCGCTGTGAATGAATAGTGGAGTGACTGAATTTATTGGTAACTTCATTGAACTTAAGGTTAAGGATGTTGTAGGTAGCCGGCGGATCTAGACTTGCATAATTTGCAGGCATTCGCCCCGCCCGGTTTCCTCTTTGCTAAATGAAGCTGTGTCCTTTGTTACTTCGTATTTCTTTTTGTTTCGTCTTTTCCTTATCTTCTTTCCTAATTTCTTATTTCTCACTGCATTCTTGACTCCCCAACCAACTACGTTATTCCGCCTTACGCCATTCATTTTGCTTGCATAGTAATTTTCACCTCATTTTTTTTCGCCTTCATGTACAGCATTGAGACGATGCTTCTTGGGAGAGGGAGTAATGCCACCATTGATGAACAAGCCGCTGTGGCTCATACTCGTTTTTGGCTGATAAAAAGAAGAGAACATTTTCGTTGCACTGCTTCAGGTGAACTGCTGGCTGTAAGTCTTGCTTTGCCCATGACAATATATATATATATATATATAAATATATATATATATATATATATATATATATATATATATATATATATACATATATATATATATATATATATACCTTCCCATCCTATATAGCTTCCCATCCTATATATATATATATATATATAGACCTTCCCATCCCCAAGTACACCGGAGCAGCGGACGATGGACCTGTACAGGACTGGTTCGACCTGTTTGAGTTCCACGCTACCGCTGCATCTTGGTCGGAACGGGAGATGGTTACGAACTTCAGCGACTACGTCACCGGTGAGGCATTTAAATTTTACCTCACCCACATATTCAACAACGACGAGTCTTGGCAAAAGATAAAAGAAGAAATGATCGTCTGGTTTCAAGACTCTTATGAAGATTCGACTAGAACACACACTCTTAGTGCATTCGAACTCAATCATCGCAGCCATAAGCAGCCTTCACGCATTCGAGCACAGAGCATGAATTTACAATTCCCGTCTGGTGAAGTTAGCCACATGCTCATGGAAAGACCACGCTGTCGTTTTCCCAACCTTCCACCTGGTTCCTCATCCGCGCAAATATCGCCAATGCTTAACTCTTCACTGCATAAAAGATTTGAATCCACTATTTATGACCCAGATGCATTTATTACATCGTGCGGCATGCGTACCTTGCAGACTAACTTGGTATCACCTGTCATCAACATTACTGATAAACCTGAGGAAGCACCTCATAAGACCCTCGCATTTACGCATGATGAGTTAGTAAATCCGCGCGAAACCAAAGCAGACAACGAATGTTCACAGAAATCTTATTCGGTCAAAGTATTCAGCTCAGAAGCTCAACAAAGACAGAAGCATTCACAATCAGCATCATGTGAGGAAAAGTCTTCTGCAGAAACGACTGGTATTCATCAACCAAAAGATCAAAGCGACGTGAATCTAGCATACAACCTCACTGCCAACGATGAAAACAAAAGCCCAGGTGCTACTTCGGATGCCACAAGTACTCTTCAGGCAACTACCAACAATGAGCGGTTCATAAATACAGAAGATTCTAGTGCACGAAACCTCCCACATTGTCTTGCGCCAGAAACAGCTGCATTGGTTGGCGTTGTAGAAGCCTGCGGAGGACTTTCTAAGAATCCTGGCACACCACGAGCAATGTCACACCACAAGCAAGTCAAGGAAACCAAGAAACTACAACATCAACGTATACTTCATCATCGTCAGCGACGAAAAAAAACTTCATCGAAACCACTCTTAAGGCTCAAAGAACATTGCGAAAAGGCCCATCGTTGTGGATACATTCTCCACCAGAGATTGAAAATGCGCCTTCGATCAAAACATCTGCGACATCGCTATAGAAGAATCTCCAAAAACCACAAAAGCACCCATTGTACTCGGCAGGAACACAGGCAGCGGCCAATCAACCTCGATCAACGCGTACGCAAGCTGCCTGCACGGCCTGTGTATCAGCCACGACGAGGAATGCGATGCCTACAATATCGGAACTGTCTATTCTGCAAGATTTTCGAACATCGTTCGTTCTTCACAAGAATGCCAGCTGTGGTTACCCCTATCTCCACGTCCAAAGCATTTTTGTGTTATCCAGAACGCAACCACCAGCCGCGCCCACCAGAACTCCTGCGTTAACTGGACTGCTGCACTCTCCCATGAAGTCCTTGAAAGTTTACGGAACACCCCTGGAGTATGGAACCAATTGTGAACTTTGACATTTGTGACTTTTTAACCTATCCTTGTTTAGTTTTTATTGTTAGTGATCTATGCTTTCTTTCGGGGGGAGGGGGAATCGTGTGACGTATGAAGCGATGGTTGGTAGAAGCCGAGAAGGAAGAAGTGACAATAAATAAACATGGCGTATGAGCCAGGCCACGTCACCCATTCATCGTAGCATCACACATATATATTGTAAAGAAGAGGAAGTACTCCGGCGCAGAGGCAGCAGCATCGAGTGTGCAGCAGCGGCTCGAGCTCGGAAATTGCGGCTGGTGCATCGCCTTTCAAGCCTTCCAAGCATCAACCTTTCTGCTTAATAAATCTCCTTTATAATTGGTGGAGCCGTGCCGGGTACCGTCCCTTACACCTTCCCGCTACCATCCTGGAACTCCGTTCTTGACGGCTACCTTCTGCTATACCCGACGCCGATCAGCAGACGCTTCCATCTCTTCCGGCCACCTGTCCAGGCAGTGTTCCTCAGCGGGAGCCTCCAATCTTCAGTGGAACAGATGACAACGACGTTGAAGAGTGGCTCTCGACTTTCGAACGGGTGAGAGCTTTTAACAGATGGACGGACGCGGACATGTTGACACGCATTTCGTTCTATCTCGCGGGTGTAGCCAGCCTTTGGCTTAGAAACCACCAGGCAGACGTCCGAACGTGGCCGCAATTTAAAACGTCAATTGTAGCAGTCTTCGATCGACCTGCCGTCCGAAAACTTCGTGCCGAGCAGCGTTTACGCACACGCGCACAAGAAACGGGTGAAACCTTCACAAGTTACATAGAGGACGTCGTCGATTTGTGCAGACGCGTGAACGCCGAAATGACGGAAGCTGAAAAATATAAGCACATCCTCAAAGGGATTGACTACGACGCTTTTGAAATGCTCTTGGCGAAAAGCCCGACCACTGTTAATGACGTAATTAGCCTCTGCCAAAGCTACGATGAATTGCGGAAGCAGCGAGCTCTGACAAGACGTCCTCCAGCGCACGATTTGGCATCGCTGTCTAGTGTGATCAGTGGTAATGACCACGCGTCACTAATAACCGAAATAAAAGCATTTGTCCGCGAAGAAGTTGCACGACAGCTTTCCTTGGTGCCTTTCCCACCAGAAGCTACCACAACTTTACCATCGTCTCTACATGACGTCATTCAAGGAGAGGTCACCGAGGCCTTACCAGCTGCTCGCGAGCCTAATCTTGTGGCTGCTCCTCTCACCTACGCCGCGGCTGCAGCCATGCCAACTCGCAAGGCGCCTGCGCCTCCGTTCCAGCCTCGCGCAAGCTATCCCCCAGCTCCAGTTCACTGGACCAGCACTAACACCACCAACCCGTGGCGCACCCTCGATAATCGCCCGATATGTTACGCTTGTCGATACCCCGGACACGTCGCAAGGTATTGCCGCCGCCGGACGCATATCACCAATGAAAACCACCGTGAGCCTTTCTTCCCGCTTGACTCCAACGCGCAATACGGTTCCTCCACTCCAACGCCAGCCCGCTACCAGGACGACCACCACCCTCGGCCAAGACGTCTTCGCTCGCCCTCTCCACGCCGCCGCTCGCCTTCTCCTATGCGTCGACGGCCCGCACCTAACGAGGAGGAAAACTAGACGACGCAGTTCCTCAGGCAAGAACTGCGCAAGTTTCGGTTTGCCCAAGTCCTCATTTGTCACCTACCAATGTTATTGATGTGTTCGTCGAAAATATCCCTACTGTCGCTCTTGTAGATACCGGTGCAGCTGTTTCGGTTATAGATGCTGGATTTTGTCGCTCAATTTTTAAGGTTACGACGCCTTTCTCCGGATTATCGCTTCGCAGAGCCAGTGCTCAACCTGTTCAACCGACCGCAGTATGTACAGCCCGCGTGACAATTCAGGACGTTCTGTATACGATAGAGTTCGTGGTTCTTTCATCATGCTCCCATAATATTATTTTGGGATGGGACTTTTTGTCGCCTGTGTGCTATCGCCTGTGTGCTATCGACTGTGCTAGGGCTGAGGTCGAATTTTGCTCACTGGATGACCAAGCGTCCGTCGACACCCAGTTTGCCGCTAAACTTGTCGTTAGCGATGGCACCTACATCCCTCCATGCTCTTTTGCGTTCGTGCCAGTTTCATGCAGCGCCATATCCAACAGCACGGTCTTCTTCACACCATCTCCAATATTCGTCGCCCGAAGAGCTCTCCCCCTGCCTTTTGCTGCTCTCGATCTTGTAGAAGGGTCAACCACAATGCCAATTTATAATCATGAGTCGTCGTCTTTATCCCTACTTTGTCGCGAGTGCCTTGGCCACGTCGAGACAATCAGTTCTTTCAGAATTATATCCGTCCCCGATGAGGTGCCTTCTACCTCCGTCTGTGAACTGGCTGTCGTCTCAGCGCCTGGCTCAACGTCGGCCAACATATTTCAACCATTCATCGCTGCAGATTTGACATCTTCGCAGCGTTCACAACTCCTCACCATTCTTGAGAGCTACCGCCACTCTTTCGACGTTGAACAAACATCTCTCGGCCGTGCCTTAGCAGTAGAACACCACATCGACACTTGGTCCCACTCACCGCTGCGACAACGACCATATCGCGTGTCCGCTACAGAACGCCGCGTCATTGCTGACCAAGTAGACGACATGCTTCGCAGAGGTGTCATTCGACCTTCACAGAGCCCATGGGTGTCTCCGGTGGTTCTCGTCAAAAAGAAAGACGGTTCTATTCGTTTCTGTGTTGATTTCCGGCGATTGAACAAGATCACGCTGAAGGATGTCTATCCACTACCGCGCATTGACGATGCTTTGGACAGTTTGCAGGGTGCCGAGTTCTTTTCCTCGTTAGACTTGCGGTCAGGCTACTGGCAGGTGCCTATGGCGGAGGCCGATCGCCTCGCAACCGCTTTTGTCACGCCAGACGGCTTGTATGAATTCACCGTCATGCCCGTCGGACTTTGCAATGCACCTGCAACGTTCTAACGAATGATGAACAACATCCTGCGTGGACTAAAATGAAAGAAATGCTTGTGTTACCTCGATGATATCGTGGTCTTCGCCCCTAACTTTGACACACACTTACGTCGCCTTCAGCACGTCCTTACTTGCTTAACTAACGCCGGTTTGCAATTAAACCTCAAAAAATGTCAATTTGCCATGCGTCAAGTGAACATTTTGGGCCAAGTTGTTTCCAAGGAAGGCATCCTCCCGGATCCCGAGAAATCGCGAGCTGTTACGGCGTTTCCTAAACCTGCCACCATCAAAAAACTTCGAAGTTTCATCGGCTTGTGTTCGTATTTCCGGCGATTCGTCCGAAACTTCGCGTCTATTATATCACCTCTCACGCAACTTCTCAGCAGCTGTAAAGACCTCTTATTGTGGTCCCCTGCCTGCGACGAGGCTTTCACCACCCTGCGATGGCTTCTTACGATGCCACCCATTCTACGCCATTTCGATCCTGAAGCTCCAACTGAAATTTACACCGACGCCAGTGGTGTAGGCCTGGGTGCTGTGCTCGCACAGCGTAAACCGGAACATCAGGAATACGTCGTGGCATACGCTAGTCGCACACTTACCAAGGCTGAGAGCAACTACAGCGTCACAGAAAAAAAGTGCTTGGCCATTGTGTGGGCCCTTGGAAAGTTTCGCCCATATCTATATGGTCGTTCTTTTGACGTCGTGACCGACCACCACGCGCTGTGCTGGATTTGACGTTAAAAGACCCACCTGGCCGCCTCGCTCGCTGGGCATTGAAAATTCAAGATTATGACATACGCGTGGTTTATCGGTCAGGACGGAAGCATGCTGACGCCGACGCCCTTTCCCGTTCCCCCCTGTCCCAGAATGCCACAGCTGACTCCGCTTACGATTCCACATTGTCATCGCTTGACTTTGACAACATTGCTATCGAACAACGCAATGACTCGTGGACTGCGTCTCTCCTCAATCATCTCTCCGACACTTCTGAACTCCCAAAGACGCGAACGCTTCGGCGCCAAGTTCCACACTTCTCGATAGGTGACACGCTTCTCTATCGACGTAACTACGCACCAGAGGGACGCAAGTGGCTGCTCATCGTTCCACGAACCCTGAAGTCGCAGATTTGTTCCTCTTTTCACGCTGACCCACAATGTGGCCACGCAGGAGTCTTCAAGACCTACGAAAGGCTTCGACATCGCTACTACTGGCGTGGCATGTATACCTCCGTCCGCAACTTCGTCCGCTCTTGTGCCGAATGTCAGCGGCGAAAATCTCCACCACACGCCTCCGCCGGTGAACTGCAGCCTTTACCATGCCCTTCCCGACCCTTCGAACGGGTTGGAATAGATATTTATGGGCCACTTCTATTGTCTCCGACTGGCAACAGGTGGATAATAGTTGCTATCGACCACCTAACGCGCTATGCTGAGACCGGTGCTCTTAAAACGGCTACAGCACAGGAGGTTGCCAATTTCCTACTGCGTCATTTTGTGTTGCGTCATGGAGGCCCTCAAGAACTCCTCAGTGACCGCGGCTGCGCCTTCTTGTCCGAGGTCATTGAAAAATTGCTCGCTGAGTGTGCTATTGTACATCGCACATGTACAGCTTACCACCCAAAAACCAATGGGGCTACCGAGCGCTTTAATCGTACTCTCGGTGACATGCTATCTATGTATGTGACGCCTGACCACTCTAACTGGGACTTAGTTCTCCCATTCATTACATACGCCTATAATACGGCAACGCAAGCGACAACAGGCTTCTCCCCTTTTTACCTCCTCTACGGCCGTCACCCCTCCCACACCATTGACACCATTTTGCCCTATCGACCAGACGCGTCCGAGTGCCTACCGATCTTGGACGCCGCCAGACACGCAGAAGAATGCCGCCAGTTAGCTCGTCGCTTTACCTGCGATGACCAAAACAGGCAAAAGGCAATTCATGATGCCCAGACCTCAACTCCCGTTTTTCTTCCGGGTTCTCTTGTATGGCTGTCAGTGCCGCATCGCACAGCTGGGCTCTCTTCCAAACTTCTGCCAAAGTACGATGGGCCATATCGTATTGTCGAACAAACTTCGCCAGTAAACTACCTCATTGAGCCTCTTACGCCACCATCAGACTTGCGACGTCGCAACCGCGAGGTTGTACACGTCCAGAGGCTCAAGCAATACCACGGTTCAACGCCGCCTGCCCAGGACTAAGTCGCCAGGATGGATCCTTTTTTCTCCGTGGGGCCATTGTAAAGAAGAGGAAGTACTCCGGCGCAGAAACAGCAGCATCGAGTGTGCAGCAGCGGCTCGAGCTCGGAAATTGCGGCTGATGCATCGCCTTCCAAGCCTTCCAAGCATCAACCTTTCTGCTTAATAAATCTCCTTTATAATATATATATATATATATATATAAGGAAAAGAAGTGTATACCTGCTCGTTTTTCCGTGTTTCAACACAATAATAATGAGATCTAACAGACAGTAATGCCAAGGAATGTACAGGGGAAGTTATTAGAACCAATGGAATGTAAATAAGAAGAAAGAAAAGTGGATGAAAAAATAAACAGCCGTGAGCAGGAATCGAACCTACGACCTTCGAATTCTATTCCTGCTCACGGCTGGTTATTTTTTCATCCACTTTTCTTCTTCTTTACATTCCATTGGTTCTAATAACTTCCTCTGTACATTCCTTGGCATTACTGTCTGTTAGATCTCATATATATATATATATATATATATATATATATATATATATATATATATATATATATATATATATATATATATATATATATATATATATGTGTGTGTGTGTGTGTGTGTGTGTAACGCTATTATGACTGGGAGACGTGGCCCGGCTCATACGCTATGTTTATTCCATTTTCACTTCTTCCCTCTCGACCTCTACCTACCACCACTTCATACGTCACATGATTCTCCCATTCATCATAGCGTCACACGAGTCGACGGGATGGAGACCTGCCAGCCCCTTCATCAGTCGCACACCATTGACAAGGTTCTCCGCAAGACACCTTGACCATGAATGAACTACCGAACCAGCACCTAGCAGCACACATCGACAAACATCATGACGGAATTAACGACTGACCTTCCCATACCCAAGTACACCGGAGCAGCGGACGATGGACTTGTACAGGACTGGTTCGACCTGTTCGAGCTCCACGCTACCGCTGCATCATGGTCGGAACGGGAGAGGGTCGCCAACTTTACCGACTACGTCACCGGTGAGGCATTCAAATTTTACCTCACCCACATCTTCAAGAATGACGAATCTTGGCAAAAGATGAAAAAAGAGATGATCATCTGGTTTCAAGATGATAATGAAGATTCGATTAGAACACGCACTTCCAGTGCATTCGCACTCAGTCATCGCAATCGTAAACAGCCTTCACGCATTTGTCCACGGAGCATGAATTTACGATTCCTGTCAGGTGATGTTGGCCACATGCTCACGGAAAGACCACGTGGTCGTTTTCCCAACCTTCCACCAGGTTCCTCATCTGCGCAAATATCGCCAACGTCTAACTCTTCACTGCATAAATGATAATAATCCGCTAGTTATGACCCGGATGCATTAAATAATACTTCGTGCCGCATGTGTACTTCGCAAACTGACTTGGCATCACCCGTCATCAACGTTACTGATAAACCTGATGAAGCACCTCACAAGATCGTCGCATTTACGCATAACGAGTTAGTAAATCTGCACGAAAGCAAACCAGACAACGAATGTTCACAGAAATCTCATTTGTTCAAAGTGTTCAGATCAGTGATTCCACAAACACAGAAGCATTCACAATCAGGGTCTTGTTAAGAAAGGTCTTCTGCAGAAGCATCTAGTGTTCATCAATCACAAGATCGAAGCGACGTGAATCCAGTGTACATCCTCACTGACAACAATAAAAACAAAAGCGCAGGTGCGACTTTTGATAACACAAGTACCCTTCAGGCAACCACCAACAAAGAATGGTTTATAAATATAGAATATTCAAGGTCACAAGACACCCCACATTGTTTTGTGCCGGAAACATCTGCATTGGTTCGCGTCGTAGAAGCCTGCGGAGGACTTCCTAAGAATGCTGGCACACCACGATGAGTGTCACACCACAAGCGAGTCGACAAAACCAAGATACTACAACCTCAACGTATCCTTGAACATTGTCAACGACGAAACAAAACTGCATCGAAACCAGTCTTGAGGCTTAAAGAGCATTGCAAAAAAGCCTGTAATCGGGGATACATTCTGCACCAAAAATCAAGATTGCACCTTCGATCAAAACATCTGCTACGTCTCCATAGAATAATACCAAAAAGCCACAAAACCACCCCTTGTACTCAGCAGGAACCTAGCCAGCGTCCAATCAACCTCGATCAACGCACACAAAAGCTGCCTGCACGGCCTGTGTATCACCCACGATGACGAATTCGACGCCTACGAAATCCGAACTGTCGATTCTGCAACGTGTTCGAACCTTTTTCGTTTTTCACAAGAATGCCAGCTGCGATTTCCTCTATCTCAACGTCCAAAGCATTCTTGTGTTATCCAGGACGCAACCACCAGTCTCGCACACCAGATCTTTTATTGATATTGTTACGGGAAAGATTTATTCACCGAGAGCTGGTCTTGCTAACGGCTTAGAGAGCGCACAGTCAAGCAGGCCAACGGGAGAAACTTGAGAGTCCAACCCACTACAACCCCGTTGTCGTCTTCTTCATTTGGGTGCCAATTCAGCTGTGTCGGGGCGACAGTTCCATACACGTATCATCACCCCGGCCCGTAAGGCACCGTCTCGGTGCCTGTTAAATGAGCGAGTCGGCGTTGTAGGGCTTGAGACGAGAAACGTGGACCACTTCCGTTCTGGGTGCAGCAGCTGATGAGTTTGTGGTCGCGGCAATCTCGTAGGTCACAGGTGTGACCTGACGAATGACTCGGTAGGGCCCAGCGTATCGCGATAGTAATTTCTCGCAGAGGCCAACACGTCGAGATGGGAGCCACAGGAGAACAAGAGATCCCGCAGAAAAAACGGCATCTTTATGTCGACGGTCATAAAGAGACTTCTGTGCTGTCTGCGACGACGATAACCGAGCACGCGCTACCGCACGCGCCGTGAGGGCACGGGTGATTGCATCCTGAGCGTACGAGGTGGAGGATGGGTGGTCTGATGAAAGCAGTGTGTCGAAGGGAAGTAAGGGATGACGTCCGTAGAGTAGATAAAAAGGGGAGTAGCCCGCTGTTTCATGACGCGACGAGTTATAGGCGAAGGTTACGAACGGAAGAGCTATGTCCCAATCAGTGTGGTCGGTAGATACGTACATGGAAAGCATGTCCGTCAATGTGCGGTTTAGTCGCTCCGTAAGGCTGTTAGTCTGAGGGTGGTAAGATGTGGTGAAGTTGTGACGGGTAGCACAAGATCGGAGTAGATCATCAACCACACGAGATAGAAAGTAGCGACCACGGTCTGTGAGCAGGTGAGTCGGAGCGCCATGCTGGAGAATAATGTCGTACAGCAGGAAGTCGGCAACGTCGGTTGCGCAGCTGGTTGGTAGCGCTCGAGTGATTGCATACCGAGTGGCATAGTCTGTGGCCCCTGCAATCTATTTATTTCCAGTTGTAGAAGTAGGAAAAGGGCCTAGCAAGTCAAACCCCACTCGATAAAATGGCTCGGCTGGAACTTCGATAGGTTGAAGTAGACCGGCAGGGGGAGTCGTAGGCTTCTTTCGGCGCTTGCAGAGGTCACAAGATGTGACGTAACGGCGAACAGAGCGGTACAGACCCTTCCAGAATACTCGTCGTCGAATGCGGTCGTAAGTTCTGGAGACTCCTAGATGTCCAGAAGTTGGAGCGTCGTGGAATTGTCGCAGAACATCCTTTCGCAGGTGATGCGGTACGACGAGTAAAAGTTCCGTGCCGTCGGGGTGTAAGTTGCGGTGGTACAAAACGTTGTCTTGAAGCAGGTATCTGCTAAGAGATGGGTCAGCATAACGCTATTGAAGGCGGTCAATGATGGTGAGCAGCGATGGATCTTGGCGCTGTTCGTCAGCCACGTTCAGAAAGTCAGCGATGGCTAAAACGCAGGCATCGGATTCCAAATCAGTGGAGCTAGGTGGATCAACAGGGTGCCGGGATAAGCAGTTAGCATCGCTGTGCAGCTTTCCAGATTTGTAAACAACCGAGAACGTGTACTCCTGTAATCGAAGTGCCCATCGGCCGAGTCTTCCTGCAGGGTCCTTAAGCGTCGACAGCCAGCAAAGCGCATGATGGTCCGTGATGACTGCGAACGGACGTCCGTATCAGTACGGACGGAATTTCGCAATAGCCCAAACGAGGGCTAAGTATTGCCGCTCAGTGATGGAATAATTTTGTTTCGCTTGCGACAAAAAGCGGCTAGCGTAGGCTATCACACGGTTGGTGCCATTCTGTATCTGAGCGAGTATAGCACCAATGCCATGGCCGCTTGCATCGGTGCGAAGCTCTGTTTGAGCCGCTGGATCAAAATGAGCCAACACAGGTGGTGATGTGAGGGCGGTGATTATCGACGTGAAGGAATGTTCTTGGTCCCTTCCCCAAGAAAATGCCACATTCTTTTTGAGGAGATCCGTGAGGGGCCTAGCAATATCCGCGAAATTGAAGACAAAGCGGCGGAAGTATGAGCAGAGCCCAATAAAACGGCGAACTTCTTGTGTGGAACGCGGAACCGGGAATTCTCGGACTGCACGGACTTTGTCAGGGTCGGGTTGAACACTAGTGGCGTCAACAAGGTGGCCGAGTAGTTTGATCTGCCGACGTCCGTGCTGTCCGTCCCGGAAAACGTGCCAGGGTCGAGAAGATGGGGGAGAATCACAGGTGATGGAGCCGGCGCGGATGGCGAGGCCTGAGCGCCAGTTTCAGGCATCGCGGCTGGACAAAGCTGGCGTCCACTGCGGAGTTCCAGAGCCGGGTTGTGTGAAGACCCAGCACCTTCCACCAAAAGATGTTACGGGAAAGATTTATTCACCGAGAGCTGGTCTTGCTAACAGCTTAAAGAGCGCACAGTCAAGCAGGCCAACGGGAGAAACTTGAGAGTCCAACCCACTACAACCACGTTTTCGTCTTCTTCATTTGGGTGCCAATTCAGCTGTGTCGGGGCGACAGTTCCATACACGTATCAATATCACCGGACTGCTGCACTATCCCCTCAAGTTTTAGCGACGAAGAATACAACGCGTGCATGTTAAAATTTTTGAAAGTACGTCTTCATTTTGACATTTGTGTTTTCTGAGCGACTCCTTGTTTACTTTTTCTTGTTTGTAAGTTGTAACTGATGCTTTCTTTCAGGGGGAGGGGGAATCATGTGACGTAAGGAGGAATAGATGGTTTGTAGAACCAGAGGAGGAAGAAGTGACAGTAGAATAAACATGGCGTTTGAGCGAGGCCACGTCGCCCATTCATGGTAGCGTCACACACACACACACACACACACACACACACACACACACACACACACACACACACACATATATATATATATATATATATATATATATATATATATATCAGATGTGTGAATTGATAGAGAGCGTAATGTGCGTGCATATATTGGCTTTGAATATCAACTACTGCCAACACGAAGAAGCTAGTGTTCCGAAGCGCAGGATCTTATATCTTAGAAAGCTGGTAACATGATCATGAACAAAAGAAAAAAGATCACTCCTAATACAACTGCTAATACGATTTGCCTATCTTAAGATACACTGTGCCTATTATAGCGCTGTTCTGTAATCAAGTGAACGCCATGCGTGTTCAGCTTTTGATGGGACAACGGAACTCAGTGGGACACATGCCATCGGCCGCACGAGTCACAGCGCAGTTATCTCAAAAACTGTTGAGGCCTTGCCTGTAGCAGTGTAGCAACGCAACGCAAAAGTGCTAGCACCTTTCGGAGATGCCCACTACACATAAGCAGTCGCCTTCTCCGACCTCGGGCTCGCTAGACAGGTTCTTATACTGGAAGTAGATCTGATGCGACTCGCCGAAGAAGCTCAATGTTTGCGCGCACAGTGCCACTATTTTCGCCGTTAGGCGAGTAAAATTGCTTGTGCAGATTATGAAGCGGTTAGCGGCCAGCACCTTTTTTTCTTAGACGAAGCAACGCAATCTGATGACACAATCAGGAAACTACAGCACAGCGTCAAGCGAAAGCGCCTTGTTGACCCTTGCTATGAGCAGCTATCTTTGTTTTTAGGGGCGAAGCTGCTTAAAGCGGCACCCGTTCTTCCATCGTAGTAGTGCTTCACATGTCTAATGCTTTGACCTGCAAGGGGGTGCTGGTGGGATATTTCTCCTGTACGTTGTTGAACAATAAAAAAATTTGCAGCGTGCGCATTAACTAAAAGCCGAATTCTCCTGTCTCTCATTCTCAATCAGCAGCCATTGACATGTACATTGAGCACTATGTGACAAGAAAGAGTTGCTACGTTATACTCGCTGGGCATAACCTCCTTAGTTTTAGAAAGGTTTTGCGAGCATTGGGCCGCAGTGCAATGAATACAGTGATAAGTATATACCATGAACTCGAGGTGGTTAAAGGTGGCAATTAGACACGAAGCGGAAGCCGTAAGAAAGTGTGCGTTTGCCTCCTCTCGTTCAGTGCTTGGAATGTCCGCTGGATGGCGGTGCTTCTATATGTGGAATATATGATAAAAAGTTGCGAAATGGTGGTACTTGTAGTGTCGACTAGATCGATGAACGGATACACAGACAGATGCATAGTTGGACGCACAGATGGTTGCACGGACGGATGGACGGACGGATGGACGCATGGACGGACGCAGGGGCGGATGCATGAACGAACGCAGGGACTGATGCACAAATGTACGTGTGGACGCACGAACAGACGTACGCACGGACAGGCGGATGGACGCACGGATGGTCACACACACGGACGCATGGACGGAGGAAGCAAGAACGAATGAACGGACGGATGCTTCACCCCACTCTCTATCATTCACACTGTGGATATGCTGCCATTTTTACCAGTGTTGTTGGCTTTGGAGCGTTCTCTGGAGTTGCGAATAGATCCTGAGAAAGGTATATAACACCGGTGTGTTACTTGTACTTACCAGCGACGCGGAAACCTGGATGTTTACAACGAGTGTTTTGCCCAACCTAATTGCGGATAACGCAGAGATACTTAGAAAGGAAAATGACAGTTAAAACTCTAAAAAACAGTGACGTCAAAGTCTCGAGTTCTTTATTTTTTGTGTGGTAATTTGAATTGCCGTTCTCTCACAATGCCGACTTGCTCATAGTGGCTCCGACTCGCTCAGAGTGGCCCCTGTATACTGAAAACTTATATGGCAGAGAAAATTCACTTTCGAAAAATGACGTAAGTACCCCTTCAAGTAAGAAAGCAGAGAGGTTCTGGAAACACGTGGTTGTTAAATGTATCTTAGCTGAAATCAAGAAGAAGAAATTGATATGAACGGGGTCTAATGCCTGAGTAAGATACCCCCTCCACCCATCATTAACAGCAACCGACCTGATTTCAACACAATGCAATAACCGCGAAACGAAGCAAGAAAGTTGGGTGACAGATGACGCTAAGAAGTTTGCAGGGATAAGGTGGCTTCAAAGGGCATAGACATGAGTTGATTGGAGAATTATTGCTAGGTCCTTGTCATTCGCAAGGCGCAGTCAGAATGATCACAGTGAAGAACCTCAAGCAGTCAACATTTCCGACCACCTCAACTACGGCGTTCATTGTTGTTAAATTGTGGTAGTGGGACGCAAGCTTCTAACCATTATTATTCTTGTTTCCCTAACAAAGCGTCGAAACGTGCTGGTCGAGCTATCGAAGGTAAACCGAAGCACCTGGTACCAGATAATCTCAGTAAATAACTAGGTCTTCCGCACCGCAAGAACAAAAGAATTCTGAATGCACCGGCAGCTATTTCGTAACCTGACACGGCTTAGTTCGAGCGTACTTTTTCTTCATTTTCTTTTACTTTATCTGCCACCTTTGTGTTTACAGTTAATCCGTTTCGCCAATTTATCGGGGAGAAGCGAACCTTGAGTTTTGTAACACATTCACCTGCGAGCAGCGTGCGATGTAAAATAAGCTGGTGCTTCGGGCAGGAAAGAAGTGCTTGGCCCGTTTCGTAATACTTCTTTACGAAAAAGTTACATGCATACGAAAGGTTGTTTGGATGCGTCCAAGCACGCACTTTCGCGCAGTATGACACACGCGAATAATACTCGCGAAAGTCAAAATAATTGAAGATACGATAGCAGCTTTCAGCCTTGTTATACTCACGTCCACGTCCAGGTAAAAGCGTGTTATTTACGGAGGCCTTCTCAAAATGTCTTTCGTTTCTTCTGGCGGATTCCCCGTAACACGGGCTTCACAATAGCCTAGATAAAGCAAATGAATAAAGAAATGAGCGGGATCACGAACATTCTACTTTAGTATGTGCCAGCAAGTCCGCTGACACCGGTTCACCTTTGACCGACCGAAATTGTCAGTTGATGACGTTCACCTCACGCCATGGTGTCGCGTCCATAACAGCCAGCTTTGGGGAGTGGAGCATGACGCCATCTATTTACATTGTCAAACAGTCAAGCGTAGGCCGATATCAGAGGCAGTCTGATACCATCACGTAAGGTACTGATAGGTTGCGTCGAAGAGGGGTCAAGGAGAAAGAACGCTGCAATAGACTGATAACGGCCAGGCAATTTAGAGTGTGGTTTGCGCCCTGAAACTCATTACGTCTCACAGGAAGCTTCTGTCCCAGATTATATAGGTTCACGAATTGCCAAACGTGCAGCGGTCTTTCACCTTCAAGAGAAGTAGTGTGTGAGAGACACAAAAAAAAACCCTTTTCTTAGACCTTTTTTTTTCTCTGCAGAGAAATCACATTTAATTATCTGCTGTGGCCCTCATACTTACAAAGTGTAACATGCTACCAATTTTTTTTGTAGTCATGGACATATCTCTCTACTTTCAATTTTTCTTTCACTTGCTCTTAGTAAGTTTAGGTAGCATTGCATAATATATTTAAGATAAACGCTGAAAGTAAAATGCGGAGCAGCCGTACGAGCGTGCAGGTTTATGGCTGCTAACTCTGATACAATTGTATTTGAAGACATCCGCGAGAATTGCCGTTTTGGCGGCCCGAGGGCTCGTCGGGCACGCATAGGATTCGCAACGCGTGCTATGTCCGATATACGTGCGCCTACTTGGATGTGTAAAGACCTCCGGAGCACATCCTCGACGCCAAAGCACATAGAGCAAGAGGGCGCGTACGAGGGTACCTTCAAAATGTCATGGATTTCGCGCTATCAGCACTTAGATTTCAAAATGTGAAATAATTGGTGTCATTAGTATTTCAAGCGCTACCCCTTCAGACTGCCCAGTTAATATAATGCTATATGCTGTTTACATTAACACTTTGTTTACTTCATTGTGTTCATATTCCTTGTCATTTGTATGTGCTCATACTTATCGCTCTGTATAGATGGTATTGCTCTGTAGAGAGCTTTTTTTTTTCCTCAACCCAATTCTGCATGGGCCCGAGAAGAACCTGCAATATTGTGAACATAAAATAAATAAATATTGGAGGTTCCGTAAGCGGGATGATTTACGCAATGTCATCCGCTCATTGTGGCCTTATTTTTCAGTGGAAATGTTTTTGGAATAATAATGACTCAAATCCACTTGGAGGGACAATCTCACGTTCTGTATCATTATTCTCATTCCTTGTATACTCAGACTCATAGAAACAGGGAGGAGGACATTTTGTGTCAGGAAAGTACCGGAAAGGGCTGTAACCAGCACGAGCGCGTACCATGAACCACTGAACTCTAGTGGCCTTTCGGTTTGCTGGGAGAGTCAACGCGGATGAAGGCGGCGAATACGCTGATCAAGCTCAGCAGGTTAGCGTGGGCGGCTACAGACCGGTAGTGATGTCGTGATTGTGAGAACTGTGACTTTGTGTGCGTGATGCCGTTTTTTTTCCTCGTTCTCCCTTTCTTTTGGTCTCTAACTGGGGAACTACCATATCAGTGTGGTGTAGTGTACTAATAATCCTAGACTGATTAATATCACTGGCTTTTCTCTGTCGCTGCCTCCTTTCTTCATATTCCTTGATAGGCAAGAGCTAGATAAAGTTAAATTTGTTCTCCAAAAGTTTACAATAAATACACCGGCACCTTTTTGAAGCCGGTCGATGGCCTGACACCCTGTTTGCCCGGACACATACAAGAGAAGTAAATGCAAGATGTGTGGTTCAATAAGTGTTGTAGAACGAATGCTGAAAAAATTTCAAGAGATAATGAGCAATACCGAAGACTCAGCCTGTATAGCGGTCCCCTCCTCGCGCACTAGGAGGTATAGAACACCATCTCTGAGCTTCCCTGTCGGCCATGGATGTGGCCAGTACTCAAGACCTACTGAATATTTCCTAGGCGAGACTTCTTAGCCATCCTAAAAAATCGCGGAATTCGTAACCAAAGTTTGTGGACTCACTGACCAACTTTTTCGATAAGCCATGATTAAAGCTTTGGGTAAGGTTAGGTGTATTTCTCACTACGAGATGCAGTGGCAAATTAGACAATAACTTTTCCACCGTACGTGGCATGGAATGGCGGGAATGATTGCTCAGATGACGTGAATGGGTAATTGCCTGCCTAAAGAATATCGAATGACCAAAGAGAAAGCGACGGGCACAAGCTATATAGCGTACTGCACCAGAGACTTTGAGAAAACACTTCCCACAGCGACTATTTTCACTCAAGTTATCAAAAATATGCTTGAAACATTTTAGAAAAAACATAAAAAAACTGTGTTACAAACAAAGAGAAAGGATCTCTGGTAGCGCTTTTTTTACGTTCAGTAAGTTAGAATTCAGTTCACTCAGTGTAAGTTTTTAACGACTATAAACCGTATTCATCGCTTATTTCTTTGGCCACTTCACCAATTAATGAACCCAGATTTTTTAAGACAATACTATTAACTTCTGGAGTATTACGTCTGAAAATCACAATACGATAGTGGCAAGCTCGCGTCTTTTAACGTGTCCCTAATTTTAAAATTTTAGGCACACACTCTTCTACCAGCAATGTGCCTCAATATATATATATATATATATATATATATATATATATATATATATATATATATATATATATATATATATATATATCTTTTTCTTTTTTTTCACAACTCTAGTCACTCCTCACTTTCAGTTCACTCGACTTGAAGGTGACCTTGAAATTGTAAAGCTGTAGAGATGGACGCTCATTAGTACATGATGTGATAGCTGATGCGGTTTTCGCAGGGCCAGAATTGATAGCGGTTCGAACACCGCATGGCAGCACCCGACATTCGCCTCCCAAATTGGCCTCCATTCATCTTCAAAATTCGATAAGGATGGCGACATCGCCTTGATTTCAGGCGCTTGTTAAGTGTCAACTCTGAAAGGGTTGACGCAGCGTTGGACAATAAACGACTTCGTCTTGGCTAATGTTTACCGAAGCGTCTGTCACGCGGTGTTAAGGCTACAGACTGCATTCGCCAAACAAAGGCCCAGTAAAAGCTCATTGTAGCCGGCAAATGTTCTTCCTAAATTGAGATTTGTTTGGGTGCCAAACAGCTGAAGCTGCCTTCAATGACGTGTCAATAGGCTTTTACCGAGAACCGGTAAATCAGACTCGCTTGACTTACGGCTTTGCAATTGATGCGACTTCTGTCGCTGATATAGGCTGAAGTCGATGCACTGGCACTAGCATATTGTTTAGTACTATGCATTTTCTTAAGTGATTCTACAAAGTAAACACTGTGGTCATTAGATTCACGTATCTATGCATTTTTCAAATATTAAATCACGTCATCTCATACTTATGTATTGCTGTCCTGCCTCAAAAAAGCCTAACATTTGTTCTTTGATTGAATGCTTAGAAGTATTAACGCCATCACAAGATCAAAATGAGTAGGCGTTGAGCACGGGTGTTAACTTTCGCTGGTTGGCTGAATTGTTGGACAGATAAAAGCAGCGGAAACTGCGGTAGGCAGAGCGTCTTTTGCCTACCAAGAAAGCGCCACCGCATTTTCGTGGCGTAAGTTTGGTGGGATTTGTCTATAGTCTTCAAAATTCATGTTCGTCTAAAGTGGCCTCTAATGCAGTATCGTGGTCACATACACTCTCAGAAAAAGAAAAACAGTGTCTTTTGAATTTTGTGGAGTTCTCACTTTTCACGCGTGCGACTCACTTTAAAGAGAGACGCGAGCTTTGTTTGAAGGCCATTATATTTTCGTCGGAGAGTCGTGCTACCCACGATAGAGTTGAAGGGCCTCTTTCTATTTTGTTATACACCTGGCGAATTGGAAAACACCAAAGACTGTGAAATGTATTTCTTCCCCTTGTAGTGTGTGCCCTTCTGCTACACAATCTGTAAATATACTAAAGAAATGCAATTCGACAAGTGATTAGGGTGATTTCAGAGGCTTTTAGGGGGACGGCTCAGTGCTCTCCCATATTTGAGTACGAAGTACTCGAAATGATTAAACATTCTTTCTAAACACAGCTTGATTAGCAAGGGTACTTAGTGTACCGTAAATCGTCGGGTTGCAGAATTCTTAACCATGAAGTGTACAGTACACGCTGTATTTTTAATCAACGAACATTTTTTTTCGAAACCTACAGTCTTACTTCAGACGCAATGCAGGACGCAAAGCACACAAACATTAATATCCCTTAAATCTTAGTACTTATTACGCCTAAAACAAATAAGCATGTGAACATAAAAATGCTGGTCTGAAACTTTGACAATCACGTTTAATTCTTTCACGCGTCTAGATGTTCCAGAGTGGTCAGTCGTTAGATGCAAAAGAAGCTTCAGACAAGGGGGAACCACTTGGTGCTCAATTCCAACTTACAGTAAAATTTTCGTTGGAGGATTCAGGGAAACCGTATAAACTTGTGAAAAGCGGTCGACACCCACAGCATGCAGGACCATGGTTGCCGGCTACTCTCGTATTACTGACCAAGTGAGCGTATTTGTTTCTTTTTCTTTTTTTGGAATGCCCACTGATATCAAGGCAAGTAAATAGTCTTTTGTGCTTCATTTGTGTTTGAGCTAATATTTCTGTCTGTTATTTATTTTTATACCTAGTTGGCCTAGTTGTTTTTATTCCTTTTCTCCGAATTTATCATTGTATTTTGCGGTTTCTTGATTCCAACCATGAAATACCACATGGTGCTGGGTTTATCGTAAAAACTTCAAAAATTTTCCAAAAATTACAGTGGCTCAGCTCAACTATGACAGCTAAGGTATACGTAGCGTAAGCTATGAACAGATATAAGAACGGACAGACAGACAAAGAGACAGGTGGACCGACGGATGGTTAGCGAGTCAGCTCACGCTAGTCAAGCCGTAGCCCACTAATGATACGTTACTTCAGGGCTTCCGGGCCTTCTCCGGTGTTCCAGCTTCACGAATAAATGAAAATATTATTGTTCCGCCAGATAAGGAGGCCGCCTACTCCCTGTATCCTGACATAAGTGACGGGGACCAGCACCTCTGGGATTAGAAACAGGCGAAGAGGTTCCGACTTCTCGAAGCTTCTACCGCCAGACGGGTGGCTAGTTGCTGTGAAGCGGAGTCCTCGCTCCGCGGCAGATCTTCCCAGGCCTCTCTAAAATTTATATTTGATTTAGCACCTGGGGTGCTATCACACTCCCATATTATGTAGTCGAGGGTCTTCCTCGCCCCATGGTGCTGGCGTATGTCGTTTTGCCTATCCTATTTTTGAACATTATCTGCCCGGACCAGGTTTACAAAATGGCCAGCTTGCAAGTGCCTCCATATGACTGCCTCTATGATTCAGGCTTTTATCCGGTAGTGGCACCACTTTCCGAAGTAGCTCATAATTTTCAACAATTTCAGCGTAATTTTGTAGGCACTCGCCTGTGTCTCGGCAGTAGGGCGGCTTCATATTCACCCTGAAGTAAAAAGCTCGGGCTAGCTCGTGTGCCGCATTTTCCAGCACTCCAGCTATGCGCCATGTGACATCACTAATCCTCGCGCATGCTCAGCACAGCTCTTGTACGTGCACGTGAAACCGCTCTGAGGCCTTTTTCTTTTGTAGCCAATGCTTCAAAATTAACAAGGTTGCTTACGCATTCGCCTAAGTTGACAGGACTGCAAAAACTATCCCGTTTTTCCTATTAGTCGATATTTTGATCCTTCCTCACCTTTCTCCGATAGTTTTCAGTACCTACGCGGCTCTGATGTCCTTTCGACTAAGCGACGATGTCTTGTGATGACTTCACCATGTCAGCCCACGTTGTGTGCATCCCAGAGACATCATGTTTCCTCGAAAATTTGTCTGTGTATCACGTCCTGATAACGTAGCAGTTTCACCATTAAAATTATTACTTCACAACGTCGTCTGGGGTCGTCATCATTTGACCTTTAACAACGAAGTTGGTATTAGTTGAGGCTGTGGTGGGACAAATGGTAGTCCGGTGCCCTGGGCCAGGGCCAACAACCTTGCCAGTGCTTTATCATCAAGCGGCGGCGCTGGTCTGTTTGACGCAACGCGTGGCGAGCTCCCTCAGCCCAAGGGCCCGGTGAAGCAAGCGGCACCATTCAGTTTGGCAAGTCTTACGTAATACGTGTCAGCATCACTCGTTCTTGAGTGCAACCCCACGCAGCGGCTTTAAATTTGAGGATCATCACGCAACCCAACGTTAACATCATGGCCAGCGGCGCTTCTGATTGGATGTTGGTGATGTAAATGTCCACCCGGTGCCTATAAAAAAAAAGTCGACCTTGCGTCTAAGAGAAGCCGACGTATGCGTCAAAGAGGAGACATCTCGGCTCTTCGAGTCCTTAAGCTTTTGCCCCTGTGCCGAATTTGTAACGCCTTCATTTCTATTCTGTACATAAACCTTGCCTTAACTCACCGTCGTCTCGTCCGCTCGTCCATCAGCTCTGCGCAGAAGCAGTCGCAAGCTGAGCAACACACGCTACCAAAAAGCCAGTGACCTTGGCAGCGACAAGTTTCGAAGCAGTGGCGCCTTCGGGACCATGTTGGCGTCGCGCCACGTAAAAATACACTCCGAGCATAGCTTACAAAAATTACTCGAACTGAGTGTATTGAGCTCAAAACGATTGTCTAGGCCAAAAACAAAGATAACAGGGCAAGTTGGTTTGGATTTACAACATAATACAAGAGTCGCACTGGAAGGGATACAAAAGGAACGAGAAGGTAGGACATGCCCTCGTTCTTCTGGACAACGTATAAATGTAATGTCTCGGACAGGCCTTGCACTGTTAGCGCATTGTATGTCTTCTTCCCTCACTTTTCGTATTTGTTCCAGCTTTGCCGAGTACACTGAAGTGGCACATGACGGAGAACATAAACGGTATTTGCTGAAAACGTATAGTTTCAGGTAGCCTAAATTTACGCACGTATTGCCACCAATTACGAATAATCTACGTAAGACATCTCAAGCCAGGTGGAGTTAGCATACTCTACCTGCGAAGTCGGGAACACGGTGCTCGAGCATTCTCGAGAAGCGTGTTGGACTGTGTACATACACGCCCTCTTTCATAGTATTTATATATGCCTCTTGTCACGGTGGCGTACTCACGATCCGTGATGAAGATGATTAGTGAATAAATATATGGTATTCGGCTTAGCTTCAACTGAAGTAATCCTTAAGAAAACGTAGACGTTCAAAGACAGGACAGAGAGGTCAGGCTAACACGAAAAATCTCCGGCGTCCAAGTTTCCACACCTAACTACTAAAATGAATCCTCACCAGCTCTGTAGTTTTAGTCATTTGACCTAAACTACTTTTATAGAATATTTAAGCCAACTTTCATGGCTCCTGTTCAGACGCACCTTCGCCAACTACAGTGGCAGCACCAATGACAACAAGTTTCCCTGTATGTTGCCTTAACGCCACCCTGTAATCCCGGAACATTTCTTGGTGGCGAAAAACCTTGAAGTGTACCAGTGGTTCAGCATCTACGAGGGCGCAAGTTATGTTGCTCGGATGGAACCGTTGTGCCTGAGAACGTAGTATTCTCTCTGGACAAAACTCCCAACGTCTGGTTTGAGACACACGCACACGAAGTTACAACCTGGGAAATGTTTAAACCACAGCTCCGTGCCTTATCAAGAAGCCCATCGGGTCTTGACACCCGGAAACATTCTTTGGTACGTACCCAGGCGTAAGACAGACCCCGAAAGATATGCTTTTGGATTACGTGTCCGCTGACCGTCATGACAGGGACCTTGGAATGCCAGACACCACATTCCCGTAGAACTCGCAGCACGGCGCTGCTGGATACTCACCGTTTTACCGGTTAATTGGACGCGAATCGACCATGTCTTTTGATATCTTTCTTCTGGCAGCGCCAATCTCGACCCAGGAATACGCCCGCGATTATATAGCTTCATCTGACCACACCTATGAGCTCACCCGCAACAGATTAACGGCTTCCCAAGAAACACACAAGCACCGTTACGAGCACCGTTGAAAAGGGCCTAGTGACGAGCACCATTATGCATCAGAAACAAGGATTTGCAACGTGTGCCCTGTTTTCTGTTTTGTCCACAACGCGACTTGCACATTCTTTGGGGAAGCTGCTCTCTCTTTATGCGGTCCTTTACCGCGTGCTTCGAAAAGCTATAAACGTTGTCACAAATGTTCTCATGATAATCGTATACAGCCTCTTCTGCTCCGCTATTCCCTGACGACACGCTACCACCATCAATCTGCTGTGGCCTCATAGACGTTGCGGGTTGACGATTTTGTCACCATGGGTAGCATTCAGTTGTTTTCGCCGATGGTTATGATGCATAGTGGGATATATTCTAAGCAATGCACTGAGAGAAATCTGCGAAAGAAGATGTCTTTACGTGAGCCATGGTTTCCTGCTATGTCAGTGAGCTTATTTTAACGTAATAATAATAGTGTTTTGTTTTTTTCTTTTTATTAGTATTTGTTTATGTGTGTTTTGCCTGTTTTAGTTTACTTGAGTGGAATTTCCTTCGGAAATTTTCTCAGCGATGTGTAAGCCTAGAGCCCTATTGTATGTAGCGGCCATCCCATGATTGTCGTTTTCGTGCAGCATCAACATCGTTCACATGGCACCTTTCACCTTCCTCGCACTTTTCAGAATTTTGTGCTCTCTCTGGCATTCATGTCCATGTTACAGAATTATTCAACCACCAAATCACGTAGTTAGCAAACAACCTTAAGAGGGTTCGAAATTACCTATTATATACAGCCCTCCCTGTCTGCTTTACCTGTTCTCCCATTTCGGACATTTGTTCACGTCACGTTACACTGTCATCACATAGCCTGTCGACCGGCTTGATCCCTGTTGGAGAGGCGACGAGTGCTTTCCTCAGACGGGGCGGGGCCAAATTACCTCATTTCTCGTCATAACTCTTTTCTTTCTCTACCACAAATCTATCCTCCACTCCCCATCTCTTTGCAGCACTGTTGAAGTGACCTCCATTGAAAGACGGAGTTAAACTTTTCTTCTTTTTTCTCTTGCAAAGCCACCCGGCTTAATCTTCTGCGCACGCACTCAATGGCATACCTGCGAATTGATGATCGACGTCGCTGACCGCGCTTCTGATGGCGCGTGCGCTTGTGTGCGACATAGAGAATGGCGTAACTGACTGAGGAGCCAGTGAAGACGTTTAGCGTTTTAGGTGGTGAACGGTATTTTGTTCCGCCTATCGATTTGCAGCAATGACTGTAAAAACTAGCATTAAAGTAGTACGCCAATCCACGCAGGCTGCTCCTTCGTTGAGTAGTGCCAAGTACAGTATTACAAGCATCTCAACATCCTTAATTTTTTTTTCCGGACATGTGAAGCAGCGTAAGCAATCGGCTGTATTGTGTCAGAATCAAAAGGGGTGCGTTGCTTTGTTCAGTGGTTAGTGTACAGAGCGTTAAGCGCTCTGTACACTTTCGTTGTACTTTCGGCATGCGAAATAGCGTGACGTACTAATCGCTGTGTGGGTATCTGTAAAACTATTAGAGATGGTGAACGATGTTGTTGCAACCCAACATATCAATCCATGTACCGCTACGGTTTGACCATAAGAGGAATATTTCGCACGTGCCTGGAATTTCCAGCAGTCAAAGTGCTCATCTTGAAATATACTAAGTAATTTCTAGCCGGAAGTTTGAGTTCACAGTAAGTGCAGTAGATCTTATGCTTGTTTTCTCAGTAAATACGCTGTCTTTTCAGTTATTATGCGTGACGCTGTTGAGAGAGCTTAAAATTGGCAGATCCAACGTACAGTGGGAATGGATGATATGCGAAGCACGAATGAGAAAGGTTGGTATGTCACTTTAATTCAGCACAACGTTACGAGATGGAAGTAAACAATGCCCTACATGACTTCAGTGTCACGATTATCACTCTTGGATGTGTCGTTTGCCTTCGTAATCTATTCATGTCACGTGATCCAAGTTTAGTATATGTGGAGCTAGTGGAACGGCCGCTAACACGCTATGAGCGCGGTATGTTTTCACGTTGTTACACGACACGCATGTCAGGATTATCATGTTTGCACCAGTCATATACTTTCGTCAGCCATTGACGTCACGTAACACCAAATTTCTTATATGTGGAGCTGGCAAAACAGCCACGAGTGCTTCATGAAAGGCCCAATATACTCCAATGTAGTGTTGACGCGCGTGCACGCCGGGAACAGCGAAGCTACGTTAGTAAAACACGAGAACTCTATAGTCTGAAGCCAGGCGTGGCTGGCGCTACTAGCGTCCATCGGCGCAGCTCGACGGCAACCTGCTCGAACTGCGACATGCTGCATTTCGCGCCGATGCGTTACCTAAACAACACTGCCTCTCCTTCTTTTCATGACGGAGAAACGTCGGACGCGTTGAAACGCGCATGCGTGAAAGCAACACAGTGTGCGCCTGTGAGTCACGTAATACTAAATTTGGACCAACGCCTAGAGTGGCAACGCCGGTGTGACGCGACGAAATGAATGCCGGTGAGCACGCCCACCGCGTCACGTCTAAATGTACTGGCACCTTGACTGTGGCATGTAGTCATGTTCTCACATGACACGCATCTCATGATTATCATGTTTACAACAGTCACATACATTCGTCAACCATTGAAGTCACGTAATACCAAATTTGACATCTGTGAAGCTAGCGAAACGGCCGTGAGCATATGATGAGTGTGGCATGTAGTCATGTTGTGACATGACACGCATGTCGTGATTATCATGTTTGGAGGAGGAGGAGGAGGAGGAAGGGAAGAAATGAAAGTAAGGGAGGTCAACCAGGCGCACGTCTGGTTTGCTACCCTGCACTGGGCGAAGGGGTGAGGGGATTAAAGGAGAAGAGAAAGAAAAGTGAAGGGAAACGTGTGTGTAGATGTGACCTTGTCTATTGCACGCTTATAAGCGGTCGCGTAGTCCGGTCGTCTTTAGAAAACTTAGCAGTGCTCGCGTCGCTTTGCTGGCCTGCGACGCGTACAGCCATGAACCAAGGATCTTCTCTTCGGAGAAAGGTCTACTGTCTAGTGTCTCTAACGTTTCGCGTAGCAAGTTGCGATCGCTCGAAAAACGTTCACATGAACACAGTAGATGTTCTATTGTCTCGTCAGTGTCACACGATTCACATCGGGAGCTATCCGCCATTCCTATTCGAAAGGAATACGCCTTTGTAAAAGCTACTCCTAACCACAGGCAGCACAGTAAAGTTGCATCCTGGCGGGAGAGGTCTGATAGAACTTGAAGCTTTCTCGATGGGTCCAATTTCTGTAGGCGGCGGTTCCTGACACTGGGGTCACTCAGCCAAGTTTGGTCACTCAGCCAAGCGAACGAGTGAAGGCCCCTTGCAGCGTCGGTTCTTGACAATGGAGTTGGGGTTGTCTGGGCGTCCACGTGGGCGGATCGGGCAGCATTATCAGCAAGGTCATTACCGACAATGTCCCGGCAACCACTGGAACAACACGTCATGTCCTTTCGATAAAACTTCGGGAATCACTTCTCTTATTTCTTTCACTAGTTGTTGATGCTCCTTTTGTCGTAAAGCTGATTGCAAGCTCTGAAGGGATGTCTTGGAGTCGCAGAACACAGCCCATTTTCGAGGTCGGGCTTCCGCGATATAAAGTATAGCAGCACGTAAGGCGGCACGCTCCGCTGCTGTGGATGTTGTCATATGCGACAGTTTGAGCTTTATAGTGACCTGGTACGCCAGGATGACAACAGCACCTGTGGAGCTGTCAGCCGAGACCGATCCATTGGTGCAAATGTGGGTCCTCTGGCCGTATTTTTCGTTGAGTAGCGACAATGTCACCTGTCGTAGGACCACTGTTGAATGACGGCTCTTGTTCGTCATTCCCGGAATAGTGAGGCACACCTGTGGTTGTTTTAGGCACCACGGAAGTGACGCTGGTCTTATTGCTGAAGTGAAGCCGAAAGGAAGGCATTCTCTATGGGCAAAAATAATCTTTGAATACATCGCTTGTGGTCTTTGAAGTGACAACACTGAGACATGGTAACCAGGAACTCGGCAGAGGTGTCTTATGAGGGCTCTCGAATTGTCAGTGGTGATGTGTGTTTGAATTGGGTGCTCTCTTGCGAATTTAATGGCTCCGTAGGTGGAGGTGCATCGCGGCAATCCTAAGCACATGCGTAGTGCTTGTCTTTGCAGACTTTCGACGGTGCGGATGTTCGTCTTGCACGTACTTGCCAGTAACGGCAAACTGTAGCGCAAAAATCTCAGAAACAGTGCCCTATATAGCTGCATCATTGACCTTATTGATGTGCCCCAAGATTTTCCGCAGAGGAACCGCATTATATGGACGATAGAAGTTAGCCTTCTCTTCAGGTAATTGCAGTGGGCACTCCACGAAAGGTCTCTGTCAATAATCACACCCAGGAAGCGATGGTTCTTCTGGTATGGAACATTTTGCCCATTGATAGTAACGGGGTATTGTGTCATGGCTCTGCGAGTAAACGCAACCAATGCACATTTCTCCGTTGAGACGGAAAGACCTTGCTAGCGGAGATATGAGTGTGTCAGGGTGGCAGCCTGCTGGACTCTTGCACGTACTTGTAGACGAGTTACAGCCGAAGTCCATAGACAAATATCGTCAGCATATCTGGATATGAGGATAGTACTTGGCAAAATTTCACGAAGTCCTACCTTCACGAGGTTAAATAAAGTGGGACTTAATACGGCGCCCTGAGAGACGCCACGGGAGGTGTAGTAATTGGTGGTAGGTCCATCTGAGGTTTGTACAAAAAAAGGACCTTCTCATCAAATAATTCTGGGTCCATTGGAACATCCGACCGCCGATTCCAACAGCTTCCAACGAGTCTAGGATGGCTTTATGTGTTACATTATCATAAGTCCCTTTGACGTCGAGGAAGAGTGCCTGTGGTATGCGCTTGAGGCTCTTCTGTTGCTGGATAAAGGTTGTGAGATCAATCACGTTGTCAAGAGATGACCTACCTCGCCGAAAACCCGTCATGCAGTTTGGGTACACGTCGTAGCACTCCAGGTATCATTCTAGGCGTGTATCATCCTTTCCATCACTTTTCCTACACAACTTGCGAGGAAAGCAGGGCAAAATGATGTCAAATCAAATGGTGACTTTCCTGCTTTGAGTAGTGGCACAAGTCGACTTATCTTCCAATCCTGAGGAACAATGCCCGCCTGCCATGAGTGGTTGTAATAGCTTAACAACTGTCCCCTTGCCTCCTGTTCAAGGTTGGCTAGAGCGGCGTAGGTGTTGCCATCGGGTCCTGGTGAAGATGATCGTCGGGAAGCCGCCAAAGATGCGTCAAGTTCTTCTATAGTGAAAAAGATTGTCCATTTCGGAGATGCGGGGTTCAGGGATAACACTCCTAATGGTGCCAGCGGACAAGGCGGACACACCAGCGATTCGCGTACAAAACTCACTTGCCACTTCAAGTTGGGTGGGGCCTAAATGGAGGGCTAAATCCATGAAAGGATGTCTTTTTTGGGGAGTCGAGCGCAGGCCACGAATAGTTCTCCAGATGCGTGACAACAGCTTTCGGGGATCCAATGATTCGCAGAATGATTTCCAGCGTTCCTGTTCCAGTTTGTCTAATGTCGTTAGACTTTTTTCTGTATGCGTCGTGCCAGCCTCAAGTCGCACATTGCTTTCGTCCGCCTGTATCTCCTTTCCGCCCTTCGGCGAAGCGCGCACAGTTTTTCCAGTTCAACGTCGAAATCTGAACGCTTGCCGGTGAACGGGAGGAGACAGGAAGCTTCCCTCATTGCCTCTTTGATGACATCCTCCAAGTTCTGGTCAGGGTCTTCACGGCATGTATTTTCTATGAGTCGCTGAAATTTGGACCAATCAATTCTTCGTATTGTGGTCTTAGGAGAGGTGTTAGTAAGACCCCTTATTCGCATATAAGTTGGAATGTGGTCACTCCCATGCGTTTAGATGTCTGAAAACCAGTGCACTTGTGACCGGAAGTTTCTGGATACCAGAGTCAAATCGAGGCAACTGCTGTACGTAAGGCCCCACAGGTATGTAGAACTGTCATCATTTAAGAAACATAGGTCGTGCTTGGAGGCGAATCACACGAGGTTTCTTCCTTTAGCGTTGATCGTCGAACTACCCCAGATTAAGTGATGTGCGTTGAAGTCTCCAGTTATAACCCACGGGCCCGTAGTTGTTGTCAGTATGTCTCGTAGCCGGTCTTGGTGAAATCGTCCAGATGGTGATATGCAGACACCAATGAGTGTGAATGACACTTTTTCCTTTTTAACACGTAAGCAGACATACTGATTTTCATCATGCGGTTGAACTGCATGATGCACATATGTGAAATCTGGGCGAATGTAAACAACCACCTTGCTGCGTTCCTCGCACGTTGAAGAAACGAAAGATTCATACCCCGATAGTTTAGGAGGTTGTTGCACGTTTGGTTCACATATAACTATTATAGCAATACGATTCTTGAATATATACTGACGGAATGAAGAGATGTGGGATCTCAGGCCTCTCGCGTTCCACTGCATTATCGACGCTTGTCGGACCTCGTTGCGGAAGGAGCAAATTGGTCGAGCCATGGTTGCTACTGGAGACTTGCAAATACTGGACTTAGAGCATCCAGTACTTGTAGTGTACTCTGAGCGAGTGGAGACTTCAGGCTGCTGCACAGCTTTCGCATGGCATCCAGCAGTGTTCGGAACAATCTGATAACTTCTGTGTCCTCCTCAGGCAGCTTGTCAGCGGCTGGCTGGAGTGATGTGACTGTCGATGTGCGCTTGGGATTTGCAGGTGGCTGTGATTTCGGCAATGAAGGCCAAACTGATTCATCTGCAACAGTGCTGCTCGTTGGTTTGTTGACCGCGCTGGCCGCCTTTGGTCTGGGAGGCAAGGGCGGTAGAAGAGAAGGGTGGTGGAGTGGCGCTTTCGATGCAGTGCCTGCGGCATTCTTTGATGAACGGCGGTGACGATGACGCCTCTTTCGGACGGTCCTGGCAGCCTCGCGATGCGACGAATTGTCTCTGACCATTTGTTTCAATACTGCTATTTCTCTTTGGATTTTGGGGCATTCTTTTGATGAAGCTGCATGTGACCCATGACAATTCGAGCATTTGAGGGTAGTTGCTTCGCAATCATACGCAGAATGGACTTCCGCGCAACGAGCACACACCATCTTATTTTCGCATACGCTTCTCACGTAGCCCATCTTCATGCACTTATAACACTGTGAGGGCTTCGGTACGAAAGATCGCACAGAATGACGAAAATGGCCCACCTTTACGTGTGAAGGAAGAGAGTCGCCCTTGAACATGATCTTCAAGCAGCGTGAGTTTCTCAAACGGACAACTTTTGCGATGACGCTGGCTTCATTTGCCGGTTTCACCAGAACATCAAAGTCGGAGCTGGGAATGGCAGTATCTACATCGTAGATGACTCCAGTGACGACGTTAGAGCTCACAGGAATGTAGGAGCGAACTTTCATTCCCCCCAGCTCGTTGACGTTGAGCAGTATATTAAGTGCCGCAGCATGCAAAACGTCGATGGCCAATACGTTCTTACGCGTATTCACTCTGATGTCTGTGATCTCGTTTGACACGAGTCCTTCCAGCATCACCGAAGCAGATTGCCTGTTGAGGCGCTTCATGTTACCGTCCAGTACCTCAGGGACAAAAAGGATAGTGTTTGTCACGGGTCTCCTTGGCACTTCATCGTTCAACGTACTCGATGACGAAGATGTTCGGACGTTCCGCCTTTTCGCTTTACGGCTCAGCACCAGCTTAAAATCGTCGTCGGAAGGCTCTTCGCTGCTCATTGGGTAAACAAGAGCGCACTCGAGGTCGTAGTCGCTGTAGAGTCCCGTACGCTTTCTGGATGCGGCCACCGCCGACGCCGCCATAACTGGCGGACGTCCGTGGGGGTCCACGTCCATCACCGACGGACACGGATGTGATATTCGCGAAGTTCACTTATAATTAGGTGAAAAAAGAGAGCACCTACTGAAACAGCGATCTGCTAAGCAATCACTTCGTCGCCGTCTTCATTATCATGTTTGGATGTGTCATTTACCTATGTCGTCCGTTCACGTCACGTAATAGCGAATTGGGTACATGAAAAGCTAGTGAAACGGCTGTGAGCGCGTCATGAGCCTAGCAAGTAGTCATGTTGTTACATGACACGAATCTCATGTTTATCATGGTTACATTGGTATCATACCTTCGTCATCCATTCAAGCACCGTAAGGCCAAATTTGGTATATGGGACGCTAGCGAAACGGCCGCGAGCGCATCATGAACGTGGCATGTAGTCATGTTGTTACATGACACACATATCATTATTTGCAGGTTAAGGTCTATCGCTTGTGCTCCCCATACAATTATGTCATACCATACCAGTTTTGCAACATGCCATGTGAACGAAACCACCACATGAGCTGCAGGACCGTGAAATGTAAACCATGACATTAATGAAAAATATATCATGATTTTCATGTTATGACTAGTCAAACGTGTTTTTCATAGTCATGGTTGGCCATACCAAGTTTGGTATCGATACCATTATCAAAATGGCCACGAGAGCTAAAAGTCGTAGGCGGCTAGATAGATAGATACGCTCAAAGTGGCTGAAGTTCGCTAAGAAATGCTTCGCATTTAATAAAAGGCCGCTCGCATCTTCCCATGCAAAGAACTCGAGTAAATGCGGCACAGAAAGGTGGGGGTCTCACGTGAATGTTGCGTAATTGGGTATGGGTAAGTAATTGGGTATAGGTAAGGTACATAAGAGTGCAAATCTTTGGGCAAGTCAGTGGTTTATTATACTGACGACAGCGCAAAAAGGCACAACGAACCAGGACAACGAACTACAGAGACAAGAAACTTGTCTGTGTTTCTTTATAGTCTATTCTCGCGTCTGGCACTGTTGTCAATATAGTTCTTAGGGCAGTATGCATGCGCACTACCTGCGTGCGCAAAAGCATGAATACTGCCAACCGATGAAGAAATACGCAGGGAATAGGAACGTGACGTAAAAGGGAGTGCGGACGTAAAAGCGAATTAAGCTCCGCACGCGCGGACAAAAGCCCTCTTTTCTACTGTAGCAATTTTGTGAGAGGAACAGAAGGAGGCGAGGAGAGATTCGAGAAGCGAAGGAAATGTGCAATAACCAGTAACGTTTTCCCACACGTGGGTTCCATAAAGGGAAGCATCATTTGTACCTTTTGACAGCAGTGCAGGCGGCTTCGCGATGTCTCTGACTCGCGTCTGCAGGTTTATTCTAGAACTCTCCAGATGTGAAGATCAACGCACGTTCTCGCAACGCGCATCGAGACGTCTGGCCTTCTTTATTTCTTTTATTACAATGCCTGGAGTTTATTCTTAAGCGGAGACTTTAGACAGGAGTGGTTCGTCATAAGTTTCAGCGGGGGCGCTGAATTAAACGCGGAGCTAGCGTATGCAGATTCGCTTCTCTCGTAGAAGCCGCGTCAGGTGGCTAGGTCTGCTGTGAATCGGTCTGCGGTTCTTTGAATGAATGATTGAACGTCAGCAGAAATTAGGGAGAGTATTTCTAAGAAGTTCAGAAAACCCAGTCCTAGAGTAGAAAGCAGAGGTTTCATTTTAGCGCACGCTTACTAAGGAACTGAGTAGTTATTCGGTGCACTTTAGTTATTGCTATTTCTTTGCAGTGACAAGATAAAAAAATGGCGAGAGTGTGTGCCTCGACTTTTTTGCAAGGTGCTTCTTTTCGTCTTTTACATATTTAGCCTAATTAAGTCGACGAAGGTACAATGACAGTTTTGATGCCATGTCCCAGTTGGACAGAGCAGTTGGACAGAGCAGAAGATGTTCTGACGTTCCGCCTTTTCGCTTTACGGCTCTGCACCAGCTTAAAATCGTCGTCGGAAGGCTCTTCGCTGCTCATTGGGTAAACAAGAGCGCCCTCGCTGTCGTAGTCGCTGTAGAGTCCCGTACGCTTCCTGGATGCGGCCACCAACGCCGCCGTAACTGGCAGACGTCCGTGGGGGTCCACGTCCATCACCAATGGACAGGGATGTGATATTCTCGAAGTTCACTTTTAATTAGGTGAAAAAAGAGAGCACCTACTGAAACTGCGATCTGCTAAGCAATCACTTCGTCGCCGTCTTCATTATCATGTTTGGATGTGTCATTTACCTATGTCGTCCGTTGACGTCACGTAATACCGAATTTGGTGCATGAGAAGCTAGCGAAACGGCTGTGAGCACGTCATGAGCCTAGCAAGTAGTCATGTTGTTACATGACACGGATCTCATGTTTATCATGGTTACATTGGTATCATACCTTCGTCATCCATTCAAGCACCGTAAGGCCAAAGTTGGTATATGGGACGCTAGCGAAACGGCCGTGAGCGCATTATTAACGTGGCATGTAGTCATTTTGTTACATTACACACATATCATTATTTGCAGGTTAAGGTCTATCGCTAGTGTTCCCCATACAATCATGTCATACCATACCAGTTTTGCAACATGCCATGTGAACGAAACCACCACATGAGCTGCAGGACCGTGAAATGTAAACCATGACCTTAATGACAAATATATCATGATTTTCATGTTATGACTAGTCAAACATGTTTTTCATAGTCATGGTCGGCCATACCAAGTTTGGTATCGATACCATCATGAGGGAGCCACGGGAGCGGCCGCGTCAGCAGCACGTGTAAGTGAGCTCTGCACATATCTGCCTATAACTTTAGCAATGTTGGTTCTAGGAGGGTCAGAGTGGTGTCTATTTGTTTGTGAAGATACAAGGAGTTCAACCGCTACAAATACTGCTATTACAAACGAAAAGTTTAACTTTTAGGAGCGGAAAACAGTGTGAATCTGTGAAAACAACAACAGTCAGACCACGTGTTTTTTACGATCGCTTTGAGCTTCGTTAATATTCTACGGGGAAACTTCTTACTTTTAAAGTTAAAAGTCCTTAGGGTAGACCTGATGCTACTGAAGTTTGATCAGGCTAGGTTTAATAGTTCTAGAGTTATTCCGCAATCAAAATTAAGCCAAATCACTAAAAAATAAATTGGTAATATCACCTTGCAAACGCATATAAATTTTGTCCGCTTAATATAATAATAAACAGCACCCCATAGGCTACCCGGAAGCCCAATTCCGTACACTCTAGGCTCTTAATTAAGGTGGTAATCAGCAAAAAGCTCATCTCATTGAAACAAATTTTCAAAAGGAGCTACAAACGCCACCGAAAAATAGCTAATATCTTCTTTTAGAACACAACAGTCTAGTTTTTTCCGTGTAAAAATAATTTTGATAGCTTAAGATAACCAGAAGATACAGAGTTAGAAAGAATATACCGAAAACCGCTAATAAACGTGTGGCGCTCGTGTCTGCCCTCTCTCAAAGGAGGAGAGTGGCTCACTGTTTGGGAGAAAGGTACGCCCGTCAGATCGCTTTTAACTTTGCTAATAACCTACCGGGAAACTTTTAACTCATACAGTGCAAAGCTCTAGCTGTAGACCTGTCGCCGCTCAGGTTTCATCAGGACAGGAGTAATAGTACCGGAACTATTTCGTGACCAAAATTCATCCTAATCACTAAAAAAGATTAATTTGGTAACATCACCTTACAAACGAATTTAAATTTTGTCCGCTTAATATATCAATAAACAGCACCCCATAGCCTAATTGGGGGCCCAACTCCGTGCTCTCTAGACCCTTAATTAAGGGAGTAATCAGCAGAAATCTCATTTCAATAAAGCATTTTTATAAAAACAACCACAAACTTGACTGATACACCGCTGAAACCTACATTTAGAACATAACAATCCGGGTGCAGCGTTGGCATAATGTTTAGAGCATCCGCCTCGCATCCACCTCGCATGCAAGAGCTCCGTGGTTCAATCCCGGCGCCGCGCAGCTCCCAACCGAAAAAAAAAAATCCGCGTGTTGATGGAACTGCATTAAGAGGCCTTAGGTGCGGCCTCACCGGTAACCACCACCGGGAACGCACTCCCTCACCAGAGAAGGATTGGCCACTCTGGTGCAGTATCTGGCCCCTACCTCCCACATGCATACGTCAAATAACTCACGGCCCTCAGTTCCCAGCAGCTGCGAAGCAACTGATTATGGCGGCGGTCAGATCTGCAACGCAGCAGAAGGTGCTAAGAATCTCTGGACTACAGGCCGCCTTTGGAACCTGAACTTGGCAACGTTTAACGCTAGAACCTTATCTAGGGACGAAAATCTAGCTGTACTATTCGAGGAGCTAGATGGTGTTAAATGGGATATAATAGGGCTCAGTGAGGTTAGGAGGACAGATGAGGCCTATACTGTGCTACAGAATGGACACGTCCTTTGCTATCGGGGCTTGCCAGACAGACGAGAACTGCGAGTGGGGTTGCTAATTCACAGAAACATAGCTGGCAACATAGAGGAATGCTATAGCATTAATGAAAAAGTGGTAGGTATTGTAATTAAACCGAATAAAAGATACAAGATGAAGGTAGTACAGGCTTACGCGCCTACATCCAGCCATGATGACGCTTCAGTTAAAAGCTTCTATGAAGACGTGGAATCGGCAATGAGTAAGGTAAAAACACAGTATACTATAGTGATGGGCGACTTTAATGCAAAGGTAGGGAAGAAGCAGGCTGGAGACCAGGCAGTAGGAGAGTATGGCATCGGCAATAGAAACGCCAGAGGAGAGCTACTAGTAGAATTCGCAGAACGCAATAATTTGCGGATTTTGAATACTTTCTACCGAAAACGAGAAAACCGCAAGTGGACATGGAGGAGCCCTAATGGCGAAAATAAGAACAAAATAGACTTTATAATGGCTGCACACCCAGGAATCGTGCAGGATGTGGAAGTGGTTGGCAAGGTACGATGCAGTGACCATAGAATGGTATGGTTTCGAATTCGCCTAGACTTGAAGAAGGAACGACAGAAACTGATACGCAAAAAGCCAATCAATGAGCTATCACTGAGAGGGAAAGTACAGGAATTCAGAGTGTCGCTGCAGAACACGTACTCGGCTCTTAGTGAGGAAACCAACCTTAGCGTAGATACAATGAATGATAGATTAACGAGTATCATTAGGGAGTGTGCAGTGGAAGTTGGAGGCAGGGTAGTTAGACAGTACACTGGCAAGCTTTCCCAGGAAACGAAGAACCTAATTAAGAAGCGTCAAAGCATGAAAGTGTCAAGTACAACAGACAAAATAGAACTGGCAGAGCTTTTAAAATTGATTAATAGGCGTAAAGTATGCGATGTAAGAAGGTATAACATGGAGAGAATTGAACACGCTCTGAAAAACGGAGGAAGCGTCAAAACATTGAAGAGGAAACTTGGGATAGGCAAAAGTCGGATGTATGCACTAAGGGACAAAGGAGGCAAAATAACTACCAATATGGATAGGATAGTTAAAATAGCGGAAGAGTTTTACAGAGATTTGTACAGTAGCCGAGACAACCACGACCTTAATACTAGAAGAACTAGCAGTAACCCAGATGACACCCTACCAGTAATGATACATGAAGTCAGAAAAGCTTTGGAGAGCATGCAAAGAGGCAAAGCTGCTGGTGAGGATCAGGTAACATCAGATCTGCTGAAAGATGGAGGACAGATTGTGTTAGAAAAACTAGCCACCCTGTTTACGAGGTGTCCCCTGACGGCAAGGGTACCAGAGTCTTGGAAGAACGCTAACATCATCTTAATACATAAGAAAGGAGATGACAAGGAATTGAAGAATTACAGGCCGATCAGCTTGCTCTCTGTAGTATACAAGCTATTTACAAAGGTAATCGCTAACAGAGTAAAGAAAACACTATAATTCAATTAACCAAAGGAACAGGCAGGATTTCGAACAGGCTACTCAACAATTGACCACATTCATACTATCAATCAGGTAATAGAGAAATGCTCAGAGTATAACCAACCACTATGCATAGCCTTCATAGCCAACCACTATGCATAGCCTTCATAGATTACGAGAAGGCGTTTGATTCAGTAGAAATATCAGCCGTCATGCAGTCACTGCGGAATCAGGGCGTAGATGAAGTATATATAAACATTCTGGAAGAATGTTGAGACTCACACCGCGCTGGAATTAAACACACAAATAAAAGACACACTGAAGCACAGGTAGGACACACACGAGCGCGAACTAACAACTGTTTATTCGATGGAAATGTGACACACACATATATAGGTTGAAAGGAGAGAAAAAGAAGAAAAAGAAAGAGCGTGAACATGCGCACTGCCCACCAAGATAAAGCGCCCATCAGTGCTAATCAAATCCAGCCTTGTCAACTATCTAAAATGTCTACGTAAAAAAGTATATTCATTGTTTGACAAATGAATAGATGGCACACTAACACATTTGTCCTCACCAAACCTGCGCATCATGAAAGCTTCAATGATTTCTCTTTCCCTTTTGTCTTCTGATCTGGATAAAACAATGGTCTTTTCAAAGTTCGGCTTACAATGACACTTCATGCAATGGGTAGCTAAGTTACTGGGGTGACTGATTTGCTTGCAGTTATAATCATGCTCGCGTAAACGTGAGTTAAGGCACCTACCAGTTTGCCCAACGTACCAATTTCCGCAAGGCAAAGGAGTACCATATACAACATTTGTTTCACATGGAACAAATTTGTTAACATGCCTAACCGAACATATGTGGTTGTTCCCTTGGTTGCCGCTGTTTACTTGGTGACAAAGCGAAATTAATTTGTGAGGTGCCGTAAAGGTCATGGGTATGCCATGCCTACTTGCAATTTTTTTCAGTCCATGCGAAATGCCGTGAACGTAAGGCATAACAATAGGCCTCTCCTCTGGCTTCTCTTTTATTCCTACGTTCGTGTTGTGCGTGCTGCCGATGGTTTTTAAAAGCCTCTCGGCCAAGGCTGTGATTAAGGCATCAGGGTAATCACTGTCCCTAAGTCTATCAATCTGCTTCATCAAACTACGTGCAACCATGTGGTCACACGACTTTTGGCAGCTGTTTAACATGCACGCATATGCAACACTTCTTTTCACAAGCTTGGAGTGACCCGAGCTGTAGCTTAACAAACTTTTATCACCTCTAACGTCATATTCCCAGCACATGTGTCCCTCACCTTGCGAAATCATGATGTCTAAAAACTTTATGCCAGAACTTGTGGGCAACTCGTAAGTGAAATCAAGACCACGAAATGTTGTTTTAAACATCGCGACAAAAACTTCGGGTTTTATGTTGGCACATTTCGACCTAGGGAAACATAATAAAAAATCATCAACGTAGCGGAAACATGCCACAACGCCGTACCCTTGCAATCGGGGTTGCAATTCACGATCTCCTTTCGCCATGTACAAATTCGATAAGATCGGCGCCAAGCACGAGCCGATGCAGATACCGTCGTTCTGAACAAAAATGGATCCATTGAATTCCACGTACAATGACTGAAGGTAAAGGCGCAGCAAATCCAGAAAACTACGAACACTAATCCCACACTCGTTTTGAAATCTGACAACCCCGTAAGTGTCAATGCCTTCCTGCACCGTAGTAATGGCCTCAGTTTGTGGGATGTTGTAGTACATGTCCTTGACGTCTATAGACGCTCTTCACGCTCTTTCTTTTTCTTCTTTTTCTCTCCTTTCAACCTATATATGTGTGTGTCACATTTCCATCGAATAAACAGTTGTTAGTTCACGCTCGTGTGTGTCCTACCTGTGCTTCAGTGTGTCTTTTATTTGTGTGTTTAATTCCAGCGCGGTGTGAGTCTCAACAATGTTCAACCAACTAGCCCCCACTCTTGCCCTTTTAACCGTCATTCTGGAAGAAATCTACAGGGGATCAACTACTGCCATAGTGCTTCATAAATAAAGCAACAGAATACCAACAAGAAGGGTGTAAGGCAGGGCGACACAATCTCCCCAATGCTATTTACCGCGTGCTTACAGGAGGTTTTCAGAAGCCTAGAATGGGAACAGTTAGGGATAAGAGTTAATGGAGAATACCTCAGTAACCTGCGCTTCGCCGATGATATTGCATTGCTGAGTAACTCAGGGGACGAATTGCAACTCATGATTACGGAGTTAGACAAGGAGAGCAGAAAGGTGGGTCTTAAAATTAATCTGCAGAAAACGAAAGTAATGTACAACAACCTCGGAAAGGAGCAGCGCTTCGAGATAGGTAATAGTGCACTTGAAGTTGTAAAAGACTATGTCTACTTAGGGCAGGTAATAACCACAGAGCCTAACCACAAGATTGAAGTAACTAGAAGAATAAGAATGGGGTGGAGTACATTCGGAAAGCACCCTCAAATTATGACAGGTAGATTGCCACTATCCCTCAAGAGGAAGGTATATAACAGCTGTATCTTGCCGGTACTTAGCTACGGAGCAGAAACCTGGAGACTTACAAAGAGGGTTCAGCTTAAATTGAGGATGACGCAGCGAGCAATGGAAAGATAAATGGTAGGTGTAACCTTAAGAGACAAGAAGAGAGCAGAGTGGATTAGGGGACAAACATTGATTAAGGATATCATAATTGAAATAAAGAAGAGGAAATGGACATGGGCCGGGCATGTAGCACGTAGACAGGATAATCGATGGTCATTAAGGGTAATTAACTGGATTCCCAGAGAAGGGAAATGGGTCAGGGGAGACAGAAGGTTAGGGGGGCAGATGAGATTAAGAAGTTTGCGGGTATAAATTGGCAGCAGCAAGCACAGGACCGGGTTAACTGGTGGAACATGGGAGAGGCCTTTGTCCTGCAGTGGACGTAGTCCGGATGATGATAATGATGATGACCATCATCGAAATGGCCACGAGCGCTAAAAGTCGTAGGTGGCTAGATAGATAGACACGCTCAAAGTGGCTGAAGATCGCTAAGAAATGCTTCGCTATTAATAAAATGCCGCTCGCATCTTCCCACGCGAAGAACTCGAGTAAATGCGGCACAGAAAGGTGGGGGTCTCGCGTGAATGTTGCGTAATTGGGTATGGTTTGGGAATTCTGCATAGCCATTTCGCCTTTATTATTCTTATTTTTCAAATGAAGCAGGAGCGTTGCTTTCAACGAGTCGTGGGATGCTGATGCTGGGTTGAAGGTCCGGTTGCTTCTATCACCTCTACTCAAGTCAAGCAAAGCGCTAAGTCAAGCGAACGCCATGTAAAAACACCCTTGACTGAATTTTACACGCAAAATTCAGTACCTACATATAGTATGTGGCTAGTGAACAGATTTGCAGCTCTTGCAGTTGGTTCGTACTAGCAGACGCTGACTGCGTCGGCCTTGCGAGGCGAAAGAGAGAAGGGGAGGGGCGATAGTTGGCACAAGACGCGAGCATGCGCAGGGGGGGGGGGGGGGGTGTAGACGACACCGCCCACGTCGGACGTGACTATAAAATTCTCACATATTAAATAAGCAAGTATTTCAATCAATTTTACCTAGTTACTTTCCCATAACCTCATTTGCAGCAAATTAAACCACTCTATCTAAGCACCAGCTTTAGGATGACGACTAATCCCGAGAGGTGACTACCCAGGTGTTCACAATGAAGGAGAGCTCATTCTATGTGATACCTAGATGCCTTTACTTTGAATTAGGCCGCGGCATTCCAGCAAACAATCCCGCCAGTCACTGACCGTGCCGAAAATAGCGGCTTTATACGGCCAGACGTAAAACCTATGCACGTCATTATGCTGATACTAAGTCATTAGCGGTGGTTGCTTCAGCACCAGAAGCACTTTCTCTCCCGGGTGGACCTGCGTTTGATTCCCCCAAGACATCAGAGCCTCGTTCGCTCTTCCTCCACCATTTTCTCTCCCTCGTTTTTTCAGGTAGCTTTTATTTCTCGTAGGAGCGCTTACCGAGAATAATTTCCTAATTGAGAACCCCAGATTAGCGACTGAGTGTGGCGAGTCATGCAGTTTAATAACTCCAAATAAAAGAACGCAAGATAAGAAATCAGCCGTTCAGGGTTGCACGTAGGAGCCATGACTTTAGATAATCATTTCACAAGAGAATAACGTCAATTAACACACTGGATAAATAACTAAAATTCATTCGTTGTAATAGGTGTATGTATAAACTACGAAACAAATAAAATAAAGGGTAAGATCGCAACCCACGTTCACAAAAATTATGGACCGTTTCCCCGAAGGGAACCCTGATGGAATGTGAAGCAGCAGCGGTGTGCACGGCGTTGACGCGGTTGAAACGGGTGTGGATGCGGGTGCTGGAAGAACAGTTTGAAGTGAAACTCAGTGTAGTGTTCACTCGAGTAAACGTTTCTTTGGAGCACAAAGACACGGAAGGCGGGTTGGGTTTTATGTAACTTTCGTCGCAGATAAACAAGACGAAAGGGTAGACAGATTCGTTGACGCGCCCACAGCAGCCGTACGGACGCAGCCTGCGAGCCATTAGCAATGGCAGGCCACGTGTGTACGGATGGCTGCTGCGGACGCACCACTAAATCTTTTTAGTGTTCCCACTCGACATGTGGTCGAGCGTTGCGGGCGGTGGAGAGGATTAAGTGAGTTAAAAGTCTGTTGCATGTGTGTGGAGGAGCAAGAAGCTACTGCGGGTGAGAGAGAGAGTGACGTCTACGTGGCGCCGCCACTTGACCTATTGGCACAGGTTTAAAACCTGTGGCAAGTGGGTTGTGCGGACTCACGGGACAGCGTTACACAGACTAGCCAAAGAGCTGCTGCGAATCTAAAAAAAGCAGAGAATATAGAGCGTCGGAACAAGGTGCTTTCTTCTATGTAGGTTGCATCCTTAACCTTTTTTCAATACGATCTAACTAACCCTTCAACACACTCTTGAAAACAGATCGGTTTGCCCTGACGCTTCATATCGAGATCTCATTTGGTGGTTTCTTAGTACCTAAGCGTAGGGCTCAGTAACACACGTTGAAATGTTGATAACATTATTCAGGGGCCCCAATAGACTGCAGACAGCTGATGGCTAGCTACTCAACTGTACGGAAATGTTGGCACAACTTTGCACATCTTACATGGTTTAGGAAGTCTTGCCTAAACCGTGGCATAGTGATTCTTGGTGGAATGGAAGAAGGCACCTAATTTCTGCCTACCTCGTGAGTGACACGGCGCATTGCCTTCTAGGGGATGGGATAAGGGGATGAAAAATAATGGTAGAAGGAGAAAGATATAGAAGACGGAGCACTGGCCACACACGAGTGATGAAAGAGGAGAGAACATACAGGAAAGATAGGGGACACGGTCCAAAGATTTCGAGGGCGGGGCACCACTCAGCGATAGCTGCACGGCGTCAGGAGATCGTGGACGGTGGGCCGATTGACGAGAGCTACCTTGGCGTCGCAGATCGCTGGCAGCACAACCGCTGAGTACGGAATGCAGCGAGCAAGTCCCTAAACGGCTTGAGAAGGCTTGCATGACTTTTGTAACGTGCCTCACCTCCCTCTCTTTCATCATCGGTGAAGTCCCGCACGCTCGGAGTTACCGCTGCATCGCGAGCGGGCTCTTAGGTGACGCGAGTGCCGCGTGCCTCGTACATGGCCTCCGAGATGGTGGACGCCCGCATCTCGGAGACTGTGCCTCGTATCTTGCGCTTCGTATGCTGCTCATTAGGTGGCGTTAGCTTGACACCATCTTCACTCATGTACGCAAACGGAATTAAGGCACGTAAGGAGAGCTCCCTGCTCCTGCCAGCCTTAAAAACTCACAGGGTCTCTTATGCAATCACCAAAGACCATTCACAGGCCAGAAGCCTTTAGAGGGAGGGCGTCTTTTCGGTCCAGCTAAATTTGATGGGAGGCGTGATTACCCTTACACCACTTGAGCATCCCTCCCTCTCTATCCTCTCAACGCCGACGCAAGCAGCGTCTGCTCGTTCCCTCCCATTTCTCCACTAGGCATCCCTCTCAGCAGCGCTTACAAGCCCATTTCGCATGCGCGTTTTCTTCTATCTCCCTCCTATTCAACACTTCCCTCTCTCGAATCGCAAAGCCGGCACAGACAGTATCTGACCACACCACCTCCCTCTCCTCTGGGCATCCCTCCCGCTGGCTTTTACATCCACAATGAACATGCTCGTACCCTCCCCTATTTATTGCGATAGCAAATATATGGACACTCTCGGCTGACTTTCGCCGCCGGCATCAGCGTCGATTTCATGCACTGTATAAGTATACGTATACGTATACGTATGTATGTAAATATATATATATATATATATATATATATATATATATATATATATATATATATATATATATATATTCAACGGAAAAGACTGCGACGCACAGAATCGAACGTGGGACCTCCACGTCGTGAGTGTGAGGTGTTAACCACGAAGCCACCGAGGAATTTTTTTTCTCTATTGGACACCGATAGTTACCTCCTTGTACATTCAAACGGCAAGCTATTCATATCTTCCCCTTATCACTGTTGGCGGGAATCTCGGGGGGAGTGGGAACTATCGTGTTTTCAGCATTATCAGCAAGATGGCACAGGGAGCGCGTGGCGGCTTTCATCTCTCACGCCCACTTTGTCCCACGTGGAGAATAAGGAATCTTGATTGCGCGCCCTTATCTTGCAGTGAGGAGAATCGTACGTCTTGGCTAGCCTTTGTGTTTTGTCGGAACGATTCTGTTGTAGTTAGCGGGCGCACAAAGATCACTGCAAACGTTGCACAGTTTCCGTTTGCGAAAAGGGCGTGCTTTTCAGACACAGGGAAGTAACAACTGAGACGCCTATTCGGGTTCATCTGTTCCTGTGAGTACGTTTCGTGCGTCATTTGTGTGTGAGAAACGCGGGGCACGTTTCTTTCTGCTTGCCATTCTGCGCGTGACCTTCCAATTCGTTGCTATCGCGTTCATTGCTATGCCTTTGCGGCGAAGCTGTGACTTTTTCTTTTCTCCTATGCTCTCGCTCTTTTACCTCGCAACGCCGACGAAGGCAGCATCTGCTGTTTAGAAAGAAAACACTTTGTTATACACAGTAGATCGGCAGTTTGGGCTTGGTGGCTTCAGGTGGTGGCACCGAGTCCCTGGACTCAGACTGCATCCTCGGACTGGCGGACAACCCAGAGCTGGGCGTTCAGCTCCAAGCTATGGAGTGCCGCCGTAGCGGTGCCAACGAGGAAGGTCCCCGGCGGTTCCTGCAGGTGGGGCTACAGCGAAAACAAGCGAGCTCGAGGATACCTGTGGTCTATAATTCACAGCCGCTATAGGCGCATTGCGATCGGCCGCGTTTTCACGACAATTTTGGTTGGAACATTTTCAGAGCATGTTGCTGAGCAATGCTCGGTGCCCACATGATTTACATGTAGCGGTGGGCTAAAGTTTATTTACACTATGTACATAACACAAAAATTTCATGTCATTCCAGTAATAACGGCACATACAGATCGGCACATTATGTACCACGTCAAACATCACTACATTGCAATGAAGACATCTTTGCTCTAATATACATGATAATGTTGGCACTGATGTACAAAGAAACAATGCAATATCATGATAAGATTGTTCTGTGCCGCTCTTTGATGATACATCAGTAATATAAAATACCTATCCTAGTTTTATACTTTACGTTAGAAAATAGGTGTGACACTGGCCTACCGATGTGTAAAAGCGTTTGGCTGTAATAGAAACTACGCACCCAGGAAAGCTTGAGCCCATCACTCATTCATTGAAAGAGCACTTGCGAACATATTTTCCTAAAATTAATTGAAGGAGTCTGTGCCTCTGCAATCGTTCAGTCACCATGAATATGATAGGTAGTGCATGGTTTTGCCTAGTCTTCATCCTTTCGGCTTCGAAGTCATTTGAGTCTTCGTTCATTGTTGTGTTTTGGTTTTGTTTGGAATAAGAGAACTAATTGTTGTGAACTCTTGAGCCTATTAAAATCTTGATCACTATATTTTCAGTTTTAAATCACTATTTCACTAACCACCACATTCCGAGGCTGACAATGTAAGATCTCCTCAAGTACTCAATTTAGTGGCTATTGAATTATTTATAGAATCCCAGGTCATTTCGAGTATTCTTATTTTAGTAAGAGGAAAAAAATTATTGCTGCAACACGCCAAATGTATATTCGAAGAGTTGTTCCCTCGAAAGCTGTGGCTTTACCTAAGGGCTAAATTCATTAGCCAGACGAAAATAACTTGTGCAATTACTCGCTTCACCTCATTCCCGGGGTCTTATTTGCATTCTTCACGGTTATTTATTTTCTTTTATGTACGTTGTCTCCCACATCACAGCCACTTTAGTGAACACTACCGGCACTTGGGTTGGCGGGAGATCTTCGATTAACGTTGTCGTCTAAAGAGCCACTGATGTTATTCCCACTCGAACAGAACCGCTTATCTTATCAGTGGCACACGTCCTCGGACCAATGGTTCTTTTCTCCAGGAACCCTCCCTGGATAATATAAAAGATCCGTGGTGCTGAGCAGATTAGCAAGATTTTGAAAAATTTGAGAAACGAGCTAAAGTGTGTCGATAGCTCACGAGTCGACACTAGTTTTTTTCTAGGTAGAGAGGCGAGAAATTGGCACGATTTCTGCCTTTGAATGTTAAATACAAAATGAGAAAAAAGTAAAATATGTTGCTTCTGGTTCTAGCAGGAATAGTGAGTTTTCTGTTATTATAAATGGTCTACGATTATGACAGTTTCAGGAATTACAAGTCTCATACGGATAAATATTTCGCCCTGAAAGCACGCACGCTCAAGCAGATTAAGAAAAACGCTGCGCGAGTCATTTCTTGGGATCCACTCATTCTCTGCACTCAATCAGCGCTGAATAAAAAAGGAAAAGCGATCAAGTTTTCTCTATTTCTCTTTTTATTTTCTGAATAAAAGCGTTCACTCAATTTTTTTATACTTAAGAGTGCAAACCTTTGGGCAAGTCGGTGGTTCATTATACTGACGACAGTGCAAGAAGGGACAACGAACCAGGACAACGGACTACAAAGACAAGGAACTTGTCTGTGTTTCTTTTTAGTCTATTGAAGCGTCTGGCACTGTTGTCTATATAATTCGTAGGGCAGTATGCATTCACCTTACCTGCGTCAAAGCATGCGCAAAAGCATGCGTGCATGAAAAATCATGAAAGAATACGCAGGGAATAGGAACGTGACGCAAAAAGAAGTACGGACGTAAAAACGAATGAAGCTCCGTAGACGCGGACAGAAGCCCTCTTTTCTACAGTAGCAATTTTGGGAGAGGAACAGAAGGAGGCGAGGAGAGATTCAGAAAGCGAAGCGAATTTGTTATAACCAGTAACGTTTACCCACATGTGGGTTCCGTAAAGGGAAGCCTCATTTCTACCTTTTGACAGCAGCGCAGGCGGCTTCGCGATGTCTCTGACTCGCGTGCGTAGGTTTATTCTATCGCTCTCCAGAAGTGAAAATCAACGCACATTCTCGCAACGCGCGTCGAGACGGCTGGCCTCCTTTATTTCTTTTATTACATTGCCTGTAGTTTATTCCTAAACGCAGATTTTAGAAACGTGTGGTTCGTCATAGGTTTCAGTGGGGGCGATGGATTAAACGCGGAGCTAGTGTATGCAGATTTCCTTCTTTCGCAGAAGCCGCGTCAGGTGGCTAGGTCTGCTATGAATCGGTCTGCGGTTCTTTGAATGAATGAATGAACGTCTGCAGAAATTATTCAGAGTATTTCTAAGAAGTTCAGGAATTCTAGTCTTAGAGCCGGAAAGCAGATGTTTCATTTTAGCACCCGGTTATTAAGGAACTAAGTAGTTATTCGGTGCACTTCAGCTATATGTATTTCTTTGCAGTGACAAAATAAAAAAAAAATGGCGAAAGTGTGTGCCTCAATTTTATTTGCAAGGTGCTTCATTTTCGTCTTTTACATATTTAGCCTAATCAAGTCGACGAATGTACACTGACAGTTCTGATGCCATGCCCCAGTTGGACAAAGCAGTTTAGAAATGTAGTGCCTGCACTCACGAGACCACCGTGAGTAATGGAAGCTATCTACACGAAAGCGACGAGACCGTCGGCTAAGTAGAGATTGTTTTGGTGAACACGTACATAATGGAAAGCAAAGAAGTGTTTGATTCGCCATTGATCATCCGCTGTTCGACACCAAAAGCTCCTGTAACATTTATGCTCTCTCTTTCGTTTTCGCATTGATAGCTCTTGCTGTTGAAGCTCGCGTGATCTCATTCATGCTTGTTACGATATTTTAGTGCGCCTGCTTGAAATAACGTGGTTTCAAGAAAGTCAAGCATCGCTGTTTTATTTCCTTAAATACGGAACTTCGCTTGGCAGGAATGGAGATGGATAAAAACGTTATTGACATTCTGAGGTGTAGAGCTGCGGGCGCAGCAAGCAAGTCTTGCATTGGGACGTCCGCCCAAACCAGGTCATCGCGTAATGGGGCCTCTTGCCATTCCATAGTTAAGCCCTCGCATAGGGGCTGTTGATAGCAGATAACTAATGGTACTGATAAATTTAGTCAGTAAGTGGTAACGAGTGGCTCTGCAACAGTATATGGTCTAGGCTAGCAACGTTCTTGCAGTGCCTGAAATATGTAAGGGCATAAGTGTAGGGATAAATCTTGTTTGATGTAGCTGGGCTGAAATGGGGCAATGTTGAACACAGAACCAGCCTAATGCTTCTACCACCGCAGAGGGAGGCACTCAGTTTACACTTCTTCGTGACTTCTAGCGACATCGCTGAACTGCCAGAGACCCACGAGGCCTAAAGACTTATAATGGCAAATCATTCAGCTTGAAGCCGCACCTCTTCAGCGTGGATACGTAAACTGCCCAGGAACTCTCATTACTGTGCATCATTCATGCACACATATTCCTGCCACCCGGAAGAGTTCGGAAACATAACTGTTGCCACGAGCTGGAACGCTTTTTGTGCTTCATCCTCACTGGCGTTCAGTTTGGACTGGGCGGTGGCAGAGAGGTGGCGGGGAGTCTGACTAAAAGCGGCAATAAGGCCTGTGTTCCATTCGACCCAGTAATGCTGCCGCGTGCCTTCATACCGGCGCACGCCGCTTCCCTGACCAAAGGTGGTTTAAGGCCACGGATCATTTCTCAGGCTCAGTCAAGGCCTCGCGCATTGCTATAGAGATGACGGTCACCAAACAGTCGTCCGCGGCGTTCTCGGAGCCGTGCAACTCTGGTATTTCACAGGCGATCAGCGATGGACGGGATTACAGGTGACAATGCAAGCTCAGATCGCTAAGGCAAAGCAGTCTAGCTGGTGCCAGAGCTGCATGAGGGCACAGCGGAGCTCTCTGTGTTACTCGGGTGAGCTGGTCTCCAGGTCACGTTTGCCGGCTGCATCCAACATGGCATTGGTGGCGCTCAGGGCTGGTAAGATGGCAGAAAATAGCGCACAGCTCGACGCTGTCAACGCGTTGACCATGGCACGGAGTTGCACGATGGCACGCCGAAGCTCCATGGTGGTGTTGGATGAGGCACTGGAACAGTGCTGGTTCGCGTGCGAAAAGTATGCGGTGCAGGCAGTACTCACGCCGGCGACACGCACGTCCATCAAAACCTGAACAGCGTCTCTTGGATGCTCACTTGTTGTAAGAGTACTGAGCACGGAATGCACGACACAGAAAGCGTGCGCTACATTCTCAGATGAGAGCAGCCCCTATTTGAGAGGAAGGTGGTAGCCTGTCAAGTGGTACCCTGGAAATACAAGAAAGCATGGACGCTGTCCGCGGAAGGTATGATGGGTAGCTGCAGAAGCGTCAGGTTGCTAACTTCATCGTGAAGGAAATGTGAACGGCGTTTCTACGACAGAGAGACGCACAATGCCGACTACCCACGAAGACAGAAGGATTCCACTTCAAGGTTCTGGTTATGTTGAAGGCTGCGCCACTGTAATAAATCAGACAGAAAAACAAGAGAAAACAACTATTTTTACTCTGTCGTCGTCATCTCTACCTCGCCCAAGCTAACCACGCATCTGCAGCCCGGTCTCGTTCTTCGTCCTCACACACACACACACACACACACACACACACACACACACACACACATATATATATATATATATATATATATATATATATATATATATATATATATATATATATATATATATATATATATATATATATATATATATATATATTGATACGTGTACGGAACTGTCGCCCCGACACAGCTGAATTGGCACCCAAATGAAGAAGATGACAACATGGTTGTTGTGGGTTGGATTCTCGTGCTTCTCCCGTTGGCCTGCATGACAGTGCGCTCTTTAAGCCGTTAGCAAGACCAGCTCTCGGTGAATAAATGTTCCCCGTAACATCTTTTGGTGGAGGTGCGGGGTCTTCACACAACCCGGCTCTGGAACTCCGCGGTGGACGCCAGCTTTGTCCAGCCGCGATGCCTGAAACTGGCACTCAGGCCTCGCCATCCGTGCCGGCTCCATCACCTGTGATTTCCCCCATCTTCTCGACCCTGGCACGTTTTCTGGGACGGACAGTACGGACGTCGACGAATGGCTCGCATTATTCGAGCGCGTCAGCAAGCACTACAGGTGGGGCGAAACGCTTATGCTGGCAAATATTCTATTCTACCTACGGGGTACGGCGCGTGCCTGGTACGAGACGCATGAAGAAGAAATAACCAGCTGGGACACATGCAAACAAAAGCTTCGCGATTTGTTCGGTCAGTCAGTTGCTCGTCAGATGTCAGCCAGGCAGGAACTCGCGTCGCGTGTTCAATCATCGACGGAGTCGTACGTCAAGTACATCCAAGACGTACTGGCACTGTGCCGGAAGACTGACAAAAACATGTCCAAGGCGGACAAGATCAGCAACGTGTTGAAAGGCATTGCTGATGATGCTTTCAACATACTAATGTGCAAGAACTGCACCACTGTCGACTCCATCATATCTGAATGCCGACGATTTGAACAAGCTAAAAGCAGGCGAACAACCCACCACATCACGAGACTACCAAACACTGCTGCGACTTCATCTTGCAGGATTCTGCAGCGCCCCATTCACTTGCGCCTACTGCCAATATCGCAAGGATTGTTCGCCAGGAGCTGGAAGCCATGGCACCCGCTTCCTATCAGCCCCCTGCGCAAGACAATTGGGCAACAGTCTCGTTTATTCAAGCGGTCGTACGTCAGGAGTTTGCTAACCTGGGCGTCCAGGTTCCCCAGCCCACCATATTTATGCCGCAGCCCATGAGCACTCCCGCCCACAATGCTGACCACCACTCTGTTCTACTTGTCGCTGCGGCGGCTTCGAATCCTCGGTTTTCACCATGCTACAGAAATCCATCTGAATGGCGCACGCACGATGATCGACCAATCTGCTTTTCTTACTCTTGAGTTGGGCACATCTCCCACCATCGCCGCAACAGGTGGTATTTCCGGCCAAGCTTTCCTAATGTCGACCGCCGTCAGGAACGTGGACACTATTCGCAACCCGGTTATCCAGATGACCACATTCAGTGCCCTTCAGCTCGTCGTTCATCTCCACGCTCCGAACCGTCCTACGCTGACGTCGTCACCGAAAGAACCTGGTCTAGCCTTTCGCCGTCACCTCAGGGTCAGCCGTCACGCTTCCCTCAATGCCGCCGCTCTCCGTCACCGGCTTATTCTGGCCATTCCCCGGGAAACTGACGAGTGAAGCTCCTGGAGGTGGCGCTGCGTTGACAACGTGGAACGAAAACCCTCAACCGGCTACAAATTCAAGATGCAAATTACTTCGGGTGTTCGTTGATGGCCACGCCGTTACTGCTCTAATTGACACTGGTGCCCAAGTATCTGTTATGAGTTCTACACGTCGCTCTCACCTGAATAAGGTTCTCACACCGGCTATGTTCTCAATTGTTCGAGTTGCCAACGGAAGTCGAACATCGGTGCTTGGTATGTTCACTGCCTGCGTTACTGTTGCTGGCCACCACACTACCATTCTATTCGCAGTCCTCGATGCTTGCCCAAACAACGTCATCCTCGTAATTGACTTCTTAACCGCCCACTCCGCCCTCATCGATTCTTCTACCGGTATCTTACGGCTCGAATCGGTTTTGTGATCCGATTTCACTCCTCCAAGTCGCACTCGGCTACGATCCGTAGGTGCCCTACGGCTACCACCCCAGGCTGCCATGCACATTCCTCTGTCGCCCTTCCCGTCCGTTCCTGATGGAGACTATTTGGTGGCTCCCCTCATTGATTTGACCCTTACGCACCACATAGCACTACCACATACTATAGTGGTTGTTGCTAACAACACGGTGCTACTTCCAGTTCTGAACTTCTCTACGTCGACCCAAGTTCCTCCCCAAGGGATCAATTTAGCCGATCTTTCCACCCTTGATGAATGTTCGATTTGTTCTTTTACCCCTGACACTAAGACATGTCATCACGTCGCAATATAAGGCGTTCCTCGACAAAACGATATCCAGCGACCTCTTACCTTCTCAAGTTGCAGCGCTCTGGGGTGTGCTATTTTCTTACCTGGATATCTTTGACGTTGATGACTGTCCCCTGGGCCGCACAAGTGCCGTAACCCACCGCCTCGACACCGGCGACGCCAGTCCACTCCACAAACGCCCTTATCACGTGTCACATGCTGAGTGCCAAGTTATACAGACGGAGGTCGAGAAATTGCTGCGTAAAGACGTCATTGAGCCTTCATCGAGTCCTTGGGCCTCCCCTGTGGTCTTAGTTAAAAAGAAGGACAACACCTGGCGCTTTTGCGTCGACTATCGCCACCTGGATCGGATCACCAAGAAGGACGTTTATCCTTTACCCCGAATCGATGATGCGCTCGACTGCCTCCACGGCGCCAACTATTTCTCGTCCCTTGACCTTCGATCCGGATACTGGCAAATTTCGGTCGACGACCGCGACCGCGAGAAGACAGAATTCATCACACCCGGTGACCTTTACCAATTCAAGGTCATGCCTTTTGGGTTGTGCAATGCCTTGGCTACTTTTGAACGTATGATGGACTCTCTTCTTCGCGGTTTCAAATGGTCGACCTGGCTTTGCTATCTGGATGATGTAATCGTTTTCTCGCCCTCCTTCGAAAGCCACCTGTCTCGTCTCTTGGCAATTCTTGATGTTTTTCGTTGCGCTGGTCTCCAACTGAATTCGTCGAAATGCTCATTCGGACGCCGGTAGAATAAACTACTCGGCCACCTTGTTGACGCCACTGGTGTTAAATCCGACCTTGACAAAGTCCGTGCAGTACGAGAATTCCCGGTACCGCGTTCCGCACAAGAAGTTCGCAGGTTTATTTGGTTCTGCTCATACTTCCGCCGCTTTGTCTTCAACTTCGCGGATATTGCTACGCCCCTCACGGATCTCATCAAAACGAATGTGGCCTTTTCTTGGGGAAGCGACCAATAACATTCCTTCGTGTCGCTAATTACCGCCCTCACATCACCACCTGTGTTGACTCATTTTGATCAAGCGGCTCGAACAGAGCTTCGCACCAATGCAAGCCGCCATACTCGCTCAGATACAGAATGGCACGAACCGTGTGATAGCCTACGCTAGCCCCCTTTTGTCGCAAGCAGAACAAAATTATTCCATCACTGAGCGGGAATGCTTAGCCCTCGTTTGGGCTATTGCGAAATTCCGTCCGTACTGACCCGTATGGACGTCCGTTCGCCGTAATTCCGGACCATCATGCGCTTTGCTGGCTGTCGACGCTTAAGGACCCTACAGGAAGACTCAGCCGATGGGCACTTCGACTACAAGAGTACACGTTCTCGGTTGTTTACAAATCTGGAAAACTGTACAGCAATGCTGACTGCTTATCCCCGCACCCCGTTGATCCACCTAGCTCCACTGATTTGGAATCCGATGCCTGCGTTTTAGCCATCACTGACTTTCTGAACGTGGCTGACGGACAGCGCCGAGATCCATCGCTGCTCACCAGCATTGACCGCTTTCAATCGCGTTATGCTGACCCTTCTCTTAGCAGATACCTGCTTCAAGACAACGTTTTGTACCACTGCAACTTACACCCCGACGGCGCGGAACTTTTACTCGTCGTACCGCATCACCTGCGAAAGGATGTTCTGCGACAATTCCACGACACTCCAACTTCTGGGCATCTAGGAGTCTCCAGAACTCATGACCACATTCGATGACGAGTATTCTGGAAGGGTCTCAACCGCTCTGTTCGCCGTTACGTCGCATCTTGATACCTCTGCCAGCGCCGACAGAAGCCTACGACTCCCGCTGCCAGTCTTTTTCAACCTATTGAAGTTCCAGCCGAGCCATTTTATCGAGTGGGGTTGGACTTCCTAGGTCCCTTTCCTACTTCTACAACTGGAAATAAAATGATTGCAGTGGCCACAGACTATGCCACTCGGTATGCAATCACTCGAGCGCTACCAACCAGCTGCGCAACCGACGTTGCCGACTTCCTGCTGTACGACATTATTCTCCAGCATGGCGCTTCGTCTCACCTGCTCACAGACCATGGTCGCTACTTTCAATCTCGGGTGGTTGATCTTGTGCTACCCGTTACTCTGGACCACATCTTACCACCCTCAGACTAACGGCCTTACGGAGCGCCTAAACCGCACATTGACAGACATGCTTTCCATGTACGTATCTACCGACCTCACTGATTAGGACATAGCTCTTGCGTTCGTAACCTTCGCCTATAACTCGTCGCGTCATGAAACAGCGGGCCACTCCACTTTTTATCTACTCTTCGGACGTCATCCCTTACTGCCCTTCGACACACTGCTTTCTTCAGACCACCAATCCTCCACTTTGTACGGTCAGGATGCGATCACCCGTGCCCTCACAGCACGCGCGGTAGCGCGCGCTCGGTTATCGTCGTCGCAGGCGGCACAGAAGTACCTTTATGACTGTCGACATAGAGATGTCATTTTTTCTGTGGGATCTCTTGTTCTCTTGTGGCTCCCATCTCGACGTGTTGGCCTCTGTGAAAACTACTATCGCGATACGCTGGGCCCTACCGAGTCATTCGTCAGGTCACACCTGTGACCTACGAGATTGCCGCTATTACAAACTCATCAGCTGCTGCACCCAGAACGGAAGTTGTCCACGTTTCTCGTCTCAAGCCCTACAACGCCGACTCGCTTTATTTAACAGGCACCGAGACGGTGCCTTACGGGCCGGGGTGATGATACGTGTGTGGAACTGTCGCCCCGACACAGCTGAAGTGGAACCCAAATGAAGAAGACGACAACGTGGTTGTTGTAGTTTGGACTCTCGAGTTTCTCCCGTTGGCCTGCATGACTGTGCGCTCTTTAAGCCGTTAGCAAGACCAGCCCTCGCTGAATAAATCTTCCCCGTACCAATATATATATATATATATATATATATATATATATATCTACAGAAGAAGCGAACGAGCAAACAAAAAACGATGCTTTATTGCCAACGTTACGGCCGGGGACCGGCCTTCGTCAGGGCATACGTGCATATTACACTAACACGCACTTCTTAAAGACATAGCATGGAGGCCCCCAATAGTGAATCATCACTCTTAGCAATATTGACATACATGTTAACAAAAAGATATTCAGACATGCTCAGCATTTTGTTCATAGCGGAGAAGCAGCGCGCTATACAGAATATGGTAGGGCAAGGTGACTTGAAGGCATAGATACAAATAATATGATGGACACTTGTGATATCGCAACATTTGTGAATGAACAAAAAAAGGCAATGCCATGGTAAGTTACGTTCGTTGTCAATGAAATATACATGAGCATAATATCACCATTGATGTCACAAATGTGGTAACAGAGTGTGCATGCATTCTGGTCAACTAACTAATGTGTCAACAATGACACCGCAACGTAATCACGGCAGTGGACAAACGTGTATGTGGGCTACGGCGGTTGGTTTATCTGATTTGCCGGTAAAAACGTAAGCCTCTCTGGGGTTTCGTTTATTCCAGACGCTATGGCGTTAAATTTATGAATAAGAAAAGACTCGCGAACTTCCCTTTCGTAGTGCGATTTGAAACCAGATTCGAGTATTGTGGCAGTTATGTTGTCGAAAGAGTGGCCCGGGGTAGCGAGGTGTTTGGACAGGGGAAGGCTAGGCAGGCACCTGACGTGTGACCTGTGATTATTAAAGCGCAACCGGAAAGCTGTTTCTGTTTGACCAATATATTGGAGGTCACACAATGAGCATTAGAGCAAGTAGATTGCATTGCTCGTGTCACAGTCGAAATTTCCTTTTATCCAGAGAGTGAAGTTCGACGCAGAGCTCTTAACAATACGCGACGTGGTCATGTGGGGGCACACCTTGCAGCGTGCCTTGTTGCATGGGTGACAACCCACTGGGGCTGGCGTTGATAGTTTGGATGACGTAAGTATGTCTCGTAGGTTTCTCGATCGGCGGTAAACTGCTCGTGGAGGCTCCGGGAAGACGTCTTTGAGATGATTGCTCTGCATTAGTATATTGTAGTGCTTTTTAAGGATCGCGTTAGCATTTGGAATTGACGGAGAATGTGTCAGAATTAAATTGATGTGTTTCCGGTGCGCAGGTTCTTTATTTGATTTTCGAAGCGCTCTTCGGTAAATTGCATCGGCGCGCATAATCGCATTGTCGATAATCTGAGGCGGGTACTGTTGTACAGTTAGGGCATCACGAAGCTTATCACAGTTTTCAACAAAGTCTGAATTTTCAAAGCACAGTCTTTAGAAACGAAGTACTTGACTATAGAGTATACTCGTCTTACAATCTTTTACATGGCTGCTTTTGAAATGAAGGTATCGGTGAGCGTCGGTGGGTTTTCTGTATACTTTAGTAGATAATTGTTCGCCGCAAAGGGATACTGTTACATCCAGGAAACAGATGGATGCCTTCGAGTACGAATGTGACAATGAAATGGATGGATGAACCTTGTTAAAGTCTGCAATGAAAGTCATTAGTTCCACTTCGCCGTCATGCCAGATAAAAAATATGTCGTCTATAAAACGTTTGTAGTAATATGGCTGTAGTCTGCGCGTTGAAAGAAAATGATTTTCCAATTGGCTCATAAATATATTCGCGTACTTTGGACCAATTTTGGTGCCCATTGAAGTGCCACTAACTTGTACGTAGTGAACACCGTCTAACTGAAAATTGTTAAACTCCAGGATGAGTTTTAATAATGTGGATAATGTACAGCTATCAACAGATTTGTCACATGATGAGTCGTTATAAGCATCCACTACTGCACGAATGCCGTCTTTGTGGGGAATATTAGTGTAAAGTGACGCAACATCTAATGTTACCAGAAATGAGTCAGCAGGTATATTCAGGTCGATGATGTCAGCGAGGAAATGAGAAGTGTCCTTCAGATAGGATGGAAAAGTTGGAGGTAGTATACTAATCAGGCCATCGACATAGCTTGAAAGTAGTTCGGTGACAGTGCCAATGCCTGACACTATAGGACGACTGGGGTTATTGAGCTTATGTATTTTAGGCAATAGGTAAAACCTTCCTGGAACAGGGCTCAGGGGGACTAATGAGTACTTTGCTTTATCGGGAAGTTTGTCATCCAGTATTAAATGCTTGATCGTATCAGTAACGATGTCCTTAAATTCTTCGGTGGGGTTTTCACTGAGTCGCTTGTAAAACGTGTCATTATCTAGCTGTCTCTGAGCTTCACAAACGTAGTCCGTTCTGTTCATTATCACGATTGCGCCTCCTTTATCAGCGGGTTTTATTACAATATCTGTGCGTTCTTGTAAACATTTAACTGCATTCCGTTCTTTGAATGTGAGGTTTTCTTTGAATGAAATGCGGTTCCCATAAGCCTGCAGGATGTCACGCTGAACTGCAGAAATGTACATATCGAGGAATTTATCGCGTTGTGTAGGCGGCGTCCAGTATTGATGGGAAGACATGTTACTCTTGGATGATGAACGTTTATGGAAGAATTCGCTTAGCCTCATACTGCGCGCGAATTCATCTAAGTCTTTTACCAAGTTAAATTCATTGTAGCCGCCAGTAGCTGGACAGAAATTCAAGCCCCGAGAAAGCACACTCATTTCTGAGTCAGATAAAACCACGTTTGAAACGTTTACTACGTTAGGTCTAGCTGATAGTTTGTCTCGACTAGAACTGGATGATTCGACGGGAAAGGAATCTGCGTTGGTCAGTGGTTTTGGAAGGGTAATGTGGTCACGCAAAAACTTTTTTGCTTTTTTCTGCTCAATTTCTGATTGTTTTCTCTGTTCGTATTGAACCAGCGAAGCCGATTCAGAGAGATCCAACATACGAGCCTTGCGCAACTGTCATTCACTGTTTAGCAACGCTTTGACAGCTGAATTATAATGGTCGATGATGATGCGCATGAGAGCTAGGGACGCATTCATTAACGTTTCGTTCCATTTCTCGACGTTGCGTTGTGACATTTGGGAAGTTTCTGGTTTGAGCGAAATCACAAGTCCTTTCGGTACAGTCAAGGCGTTTAGATAGGTTTTTAGCGTAGATGCGTGAAGTTTGTATTTTACACGTTTTTCCACAATTTTGCTAATTCTGAGAAAGTCACGACTCTGAATAGGGTTGTCGCATGAGGTCGGTATTAGTCAATTCTTTGAAGATACAGTGCTTTTCTCACGATTGCATTTTCTTAAAGGGTACCGGTGAGACAAAGAAATGTTTCCAGACCTTTCACGAGTGGAGAGTCCTTGGTTCTTTGCTTTCGCAGCAACTGTGGCGTAGGTAGATTTTTCTTGCGTCAGTGGCTCGGTGTAGATTTCGGGCACTTGGAGGCGTTGGGGTGAAGATGAGCGGGGTGAGGACGCAAGTTCCGCAAGACCAGGTTGGTAGGCATTGGAGGATTGCTTTATGGGACCACTGGGCATGTGGTCTAGCCAAGAGGAAGACGAGGCGTCCGTTGCGTTCCGGAAACACAGCTGCTTGATGTGGCCAGCCATCAGTGCAACGCCCTCGAAGTTTGGGTGAAGGCCGTCTGCCGCGAGGACGCGCACCGAAGGAAACCATTCCAAGGCATGGTCCAGAAAGAACACCCGGTCAGAGCGACAGCAGAAGCTCCGTAGGCGGTCGTTGAAATCACAGGCTTCGCGATTACAGTGGCGCACAATTGCTTCATTGTGCTTGTCACGACGGCGGTTTAAAGCACGGGGTAATAATAAAGTTGCACAGATTCGGCTTATCATGGGGCGTTTCGATATATATATATATATATATACTGCAAGCCTTGGTATACCAACTTGCGCGCCTTCTGAATTCATTTTACTCCCCCCCCCCTCTTTGTGGTTTGTGCAATACTGTCTCCTCGTCGTATACACACATGAGCGCCTTTCCCGAAACTCCATCGCAAAGATGTGCAGGTCATCGCAGCACACATTCGTACATCATGAACTCTGTGGTGCGTGAACCGTGTGTGCGATGAACTGTTGTACAAGATGAACCATACAAGGAGAAAGAATAGACTTTTTGAGAGCGTTGGTTCCGGTAGCCAGCCGAGGCAGGCGATCCTACGTAACAAAGGCGGCGCCTCCCCGAATACCTGCGCTATGATTCACTAAGTCGTCATTAACGCATTCAAGCTTAAGCAATATGCAAACAACACCATTCGTTCAGCACGCACTCTTTGAAAAAAGGTCTACATATTCACTTAAGTAAATACTAACCATTTATTTGCCACAACAAGCACTAACCTTCTAACAATTGAAGGTAGTAAAATGCGGGTTAGTGAAACTTTCTCATTCGCTAGTAGTTAATAGTGCTGACTCAAATAATGAATAGATTACGTAGTTGTTAGTTCACGCATGTTTATATATGCATGTACATTGTCATATCAAGATAATTATATTACAAAAGGATATACAGCATGATAATCAAAGTCCCATTGTTTAGGTATAATAAGTAGTGACCATTGATCTATTCAGGTAATTATTGAGGCAAATTACACATCTCAGCAACATACATAGGGGCATGAACAAATCACAGGTGACAGTTTACACGTGAACGCGCGCGCACACACACAATATCATGACGTAGCCGGTATCGCATACTGTAACAGCCATTTGAATGCTATTTATGCTCCTGTTTTGAATAGTAGACCGTGTTTTGGTTAGCACCAATACAGTATAGAAAAATAATAGACGTGTTGTACATATCATTGTCTGCCCTTATATTTCCATATATGTGTGTCATAACTTAGCACAAAACTTTATTCCAGTGTAATCGACAAAATTAACGTTGGTCCAAACATTTCTAAAGAGCGTCACAATTACTGCAAGAGTTACGGTGCTATTTACGAGAGATCTGGCAAAGTATGTGGCTTAGTAGTTACCAAGTTAAATGGACCAAGAAAGCTTTCCTGGTTAGTAATAGTAAAAGTTTCAAGCTTTGTATACTAGCTGCTGGCAGTAGTAAAGAGATGTCGCGAAGGCAGTAAAATATGTTCGAGCTAAGTTAATACATGCGTTGCCAACTGTTGATTAACTTTTTTGTTCCTAAGATTGTGCTGAACATGCCAATACTATAGGTAGCAGGACAACTGTCCTTTTGGGAACTAGTAGTGTGTTTTTATGTGCACGAGATAAGTGACCAAGCTACTAATCCTCGGCCGTGGTAACGTGCTCTCTGTACTTTGCAATTCGTAATGCATCTGATGACATCAGCTTTATGAAGCGTCCATTCTTAGCTCAATAAAGCTATCAAGATGACTTTTCTACGTTGAGAAATTGTTGGAATGGAAGTGACCTGCCCGGCCAATCCCGGAGTGGGAATGCGACAAGTTTTTTTTTTTTCATTTTGAGGAATGGAAAGTAATGGAATTGCAGAAAGTTGCAATCGCGCGGAATAAAATTGCAATGGAATGAAGGCGCCCATTCCGCCACACTGGTGTGTGCTAGTGGTCCATGTACAGTGCTACGTCAAATTAGGCCTTCTATGCAATCACAACGTTAATATGAGTGACATCTGCATGCCATGGTGACAGCTTATTCTAAAAGGCCTCAGCACTGTTAAATAAATTCAACTAAATAACGAACTAACTAACTTCGTCTAACTAATGATGTTGGTCAGCATGATGACTCATGATCGGAAACACAATAATAGTGGAGTCACTCTCCGGAAACGAAACGTACACACACAAACACATACATATAAGTGGTGAAAGTAAACGGGTAAAACAAAACACAAGAGCGAAATAAGCCCCACCATTTGCGCGACATGCCTAGGCCGTCGTTTCCGTCGCCTCATAATGTGTCTCCTCTTCAATGTCTTTTTCTTCGTGGCCCCTCTTGACTTCCGCTGCAAAAAGCGGCTCATTGGGGCTTTCTATGAAGAAGTGAGCAGTGTTCCCATTGGGTAAGACGAGGCAGAGCGTACGCGGCACTAAAAATAAATCGATGGCTTTCAAAGAAGTCATACAAAGAGCTCCGGGGAGTCAGGCAGTATATTCCCACGTCAGTTGCCGTGCTGCATCAATTATTAGAACGGCGTTGTTTATATGGCTCAATAACTGCGCAGCGCAACTCTCGCATCCACTGCTTTGAGAGATTCAGAAAGAAAAGCAAACTGACAGACAATAAACCAGGCAAGAGCGAGTTTTTGAAAGAACTGTGACACTTGTGTTCCTTAAGGAAACCGCTTTACACGAATGGCATCTCTGTCAACGTTCTGAGTGAAAAGTCCTTGCACTGAGACATAAAATGATGAGTGGCTTGGCATCTCGTGCGATTCCATGTAAGGAGGCTTTAAACGATTGCGTGTCGTTCTTCAGACGTGAAAATGAACGAGTACAGCAACGTATGTTTGTTTGTTTCTTTCTTTGCTCGTTGATTTGTTGTCATGCCACGTTGGAGATTCTGGGCCCTTTCTTCATTTTAATGCATTGCGTGGAAATTCAGTTTGAATGCTTTGTTTTGTTCTTATACCTTTGCGGGGAGCTAGAATACACTACATTTGCATGTCTGTTTTTGCTTCGCACTATCGGCAACGTGCTGCAAACTATATATCAATTTACATACCGTGTCCTTACGGGGAAAAGGATAGGAGCACCTAAATCAGTCTGTGCCAACTTCAGGTTACATAAAGCTTCATTATAAATCATTTGGCCGTTAGTTATTACTTTGTGAGCCAAGAAGTCAATATTTTACACTACGTGCACTGCTGATTCTTTCGAAGAAATCTGTTATATATTTACTTGATTACCGCGCACAGATATTGAATTACGCAGAGAAAACAAGGAGAGAGCAAGATGAACACTGCCATATGGAGGGCTCAGCGCCTGCTTACTCTTTTGGGAGGAAAGAAGAAATAGAGGTAAGGAAGGTGGGATGCGAGAAATAGGAAAAAGTTGAGGGAAGTAATAAAGCGAGAGGGAAGATTTGAAACTCATGCAGAGAAAAGGAGCAACATATTAGTAAACACCTTGTTGCCAAGCTTGATGCAAAGGAAACATGTAGATCAGGTACAGAAACATGACGCGAGAAGTTTGGCCCAGTATTGAGTATTTTGACTAAAGATATTTCCCGGAAAGTGCTGTGAGCGATGCAAAAAAGAGTTGCTTACTCGGCGTTGATCCTTATCATTAGCCGTGACCAATTGGACATGACGCATTGGTTGTATTTGACCTCCTTAAAAATGTTACTTCACCATATCTTCATGTATGTGTGTGTTGTTAAGGAGTGGAAGGGGGTGTCTACGATCACCAAGGAATCGCAAGTCAAAACCAGACAGACTACTTCGATTATGGCAGAGTAGGCCAGAGCCTACGAAATACGCTGTTCTGATCAATTGAACACAATAAGCTACCACATTTACCCATGTTTCGTGTGCTATCTATTGATCGCCTAATTTCAAGCAACTTTTGTTTTGGGTTTTAGCTTTCACCCACCATTGACTGATATCTTGTTTACTGTAAGTTTGAGAGAGAGACAGCTCTTTGATACAAAACGGGAAATCCAGTCGATGTGTGTAAGGCGCCGTAACTCTATAGTACTACGTCGTTCCACGCCCACCGGAAGCCGTTATATGTTCCGTCATATTTTCCTTCCATATTTTCTTCCCATCGCCATTTTGTTATTCGCTTGAACTTTGTAGCGTTGCCTCGTAACAGCACGCTGTGGGTGGTTAAATGAGCGGTAATGTGTAACATATAGCCATAATAGGGATGTCTAGGAGATGTATCAGTGTTTATCGCACCCGCGTCACCTAAAATTAAGGGCATGTGCGATGAGCTTTTAATAGAGCAGACAGCCCGCAGATACGCAGAAGAATGAGTGAACAGACAAACAAGTGAAAGCAAAGCACCACATTGCGTAAGTCTGAAAACTTAAAGCCTTAAATAGGCGAAGTATTCGTCACATAGGTAAACTATTGGTAGATATTATTACAGGTAAAACTGCTGGTAACGTTATTGCTATTCTGACCAAGAATATCAGCTACAGAGCAAGTGAAAGTCATAATGCGAGGTTTGTCTAACATTCACCATTTATGTCTACCATTACAGCTACGATAACTTTGTCAAAGTATAAAAAAAGTAGGTTAAGTAACCGCTTTTTGAAAGAACTGTATAATGTACGGAAATACAAGCGGGTAGACCGTATGACAACAGGGAGCACACACGCACATTTTAGACTTCAAGTATTCCAAGCTCTGATAAGTGTAGCGACCTAGTGGGTAGGTAATACGATTACTGCTGCGGCATGTTGTGCATATATGCGATACATAGTCTCCCGGTATATTTGACACTTTATAGACAAGCTGTTTCTCCTAACATATGAATCTAAATACATTGATTGATTGATGTATATGTAGGGTTTAACGTCCCAAAACCACTATATGATTATGAGAGACGCCGTAGTAGAGGACTCCAGAAATCCCGACCACCTGGGTTTCCTTAACATGCACCCAAATCTGAGCACGCGGGCCAACAGTATTTTCGCCTCCATAGAAAATGCCGCCGCCACAGCCAAGATTTGATCGCACGACCTACGCGTCAACAGCCGAGTGCCCTAGCCACAAGACCACCATGGCGAGGCAATCTACAGACTTTAAATTTTACACTTAGCATTCTTACTCTTTGGAACACGAATAGAGATTGCTGTATTAGACCATCATTTTTTCGCGAGCAGGCAGTTCAACTATATTTTCCATATGCTCAAAAATACGGGGTGCCTTTGGCTTCGCCTTTAAGCTTCAACGTCATAGCTATATCCTGTCTCTAGGGCGTACTTCAATCACTTCACGCATATTTTTATTCTTTGATCTTACTCCATAAGTTTAAATTTTAGATTACTACAATGTAATTGATAAACTGGAAAGTGGCTTGTGTAAGTAAAGCTTTCGTGCATTCTGTGTATTGGGTAATATGCCTTAGAACACGAGCGAATATGCACGTGGAGTGTTTTTGTTAGTTGATATGCACCCACAACATGGTTTCAAGGGAACACGCACAGTAACATGTGCCCTGCGTTATGGGCGAAGGCTTTATACCGTGAACTCATTGTGATCATGACACGTCCTGACGCCCGATGGCAGTGTACGCTTGTACAGCACAATATTACTGCTGTATAAGAAGTTGTATTGGGAAGCCTGTAATCAGTACGCATGTGTCTGTGAAGCTTGAAACCTATTTTCTCTACAATTTCAAGCAGATGAAGTTATTAAATACGATAGTCTTTTTGGGGACCTTCAATGCAAAAATTTTGGTGTCTGTCTGTCTGTCTGTCTGTCTGTCTGTCTGTCTTTCTGTCTGTCTGTTTGTCTGTCTGTCTGGACCTTTGTCTGTTTCTCCACACTTAACGGTACCCTAAACGGCACCAAAGTAGTCAAACGATACTCCAAACAGCTGACCCCATCCACAGCGCCCAACAATATTGCTCAACATTCAGCATTTACACTTGTGCGATTGTCAATTAAAAAGCTATTACTGTGCATATCTGAGGCGCCAAACAACACGACAATATTCTGCATGTCTGTTACAGGAAAAGGCATAGAAAAGTAATTCTAAGGACCGTAGCGTTTTTCACGTAGCGCTGACGATGCAACGCTTGCACGAAAAGGCAAGTGTTTCCAACATTCTGCTAAGACGACACGGCGGTGGCATCCACCCTTCGCCTTGGGTTCTACACCTTATCACCTCCGAGACTGGAACGCAGGGCGCGCGCGTGCTTCGTTTTCCAGGATAACTACCCGATAGCGCTCATGTCTCACGTGTGACGTGACTTGATGTGCTCTTTCGCCTCCACTGCACGCTCCAGGAACTCAACGCAGCGCCTTTCAAATACCATTAACTGATTTTCTTGCGCAGAACATCAAACAAACGTTTTGTTCACTCTCTCCAGACGCTAGACTACCGTCTTTCGACGACATTTCTAGTGTAACATGCAGATACGCGGCCATTTTTTTCTTTGCATTATCTAGGAGACTCTTGCCTGTGTAGCTGGACACCTGTTTGCAAAGTCAACGACCCGGAGTTGATCGCCACTGGGACCAAAACATTTTTAAATATTTACTTAGATACTTCTCAATCTTTTGATCACGGATGCAATGATCATTTTTCGCTCCCAATTGGCCTGCCGACACCAGCGCCGGAATCACTCCGAAACAATGCTTTCGTGTTAAAATCACGCCATAATCACACGGACGCATTTAGAGTAGTTTGTCAAAGCAACCGCATTGCGGTCTTAGTACAGCAGGATTCACGTATAGCCCCGCCGCGGTGGTCTAGTGGCTAAGGTACTCGGCTGCTAACCCGCAGGTCGCGGGTTCGATTCCCGGCTGCGGCGGCTGCATTTCCGATGGAGGCGGAAACGTTGTAGGCCCGTGTACTCAGATTTGGGTGCACGTTAAAGAACCCCAGGTGGTCAAAATTTCCGGAGCCCTCCACTACAGCGTCTCTCATAATCAAATGGTGGTTTTGGGACGTTAAAACCCCACGAATCAATCAATCAATCAAGGATTCACGTATACACTTTGCCGAAAAGGCAGCTCTTTCTGCGTCTGTTTACACTGATTTAGCATCCTCATCATGCGCTAATCTTTTGTTACTTTTGCTTTATTGATACCTTAAACTACGGGTGTCATTAGAGGAAGCTATCATATGCCCTAAAAAAGCAGGTAAAACGTCAATCGGAAAGAGAGGGAAAAAAACTAGGGAACTTCTGAAAGTGCTAAAATTATTTTCTTTGTTCTTTATCACTCAGGAAATGTCGACTAGTACGCTTTAGGCGCTCGTTCGTTCTTAACGCTTCACCGGCTAAACAGACTTTAATTTCGTAATTCTCTTGCCTTCCCTGCGACATTATTTCGTGCATTCTTTAGACTTTCTTAAATGTTAGTCAACAAGCATCCGCTCTATTATTTTTCTCTATTGCATCATCGTTCTACCCCTACGCCCACGTCGCAGCCTTTCGGAGATAATCTTCTTTGCCACGAAACTGTGAACTAAGCCTTTGCTCCAGATGCCACCGACAGTGAAAAAAGTGTTTGGGTCGGTGAAAACCGGAATTGCTAGTCGTGATGCCGGCACTTCAGCTGCCTGATGGTGATATGACTGTTTCAGACCATAATATATTGCTAAAGCTATGAAATCAGAGAAATATATCATGTTTAGAAATGCATGATCTTAATAGGCTTTCAGTTGTAGTGCAGAGACGCCGCCTTTCGAAGCCTAAAATGGCATGGGCCCGCTGACCACGTTGAAGGCCCGCCAAACAATACGCTAATAGCTGCGAAATTGCCAAGCCCGACCTGACCTACGATAAACAAAAACTCACACACACCTCACCATAAAGAGAACCCTGATATTTATGCGAAGCAGCCATGAGTCGATTTAATGTTCTCTAAAGAGTTGCTCTTCATTCAGCCCCGTAAACATGAATAGTGGTGCGCACAGCCGCATTTGAGCCTTCGCCTCCGTCGCAGTCATGCTCATGTGTTCATTCGTACTACTACGCAGCGTGTGTACGAGAGAGGAGTAAGTGCTCTTATTATATAGAGCAGCGCGGCGCCACTACCAGTCTCCCCTCATAACAGAACACGCACCAGAGTGCAGCGAGTGCCCTACCGCAGAGCTATCTAGGAAGCAGAAGCACTTATTTACGAAGGGCAGCGAAGCGCTGCTAGTGCTCACTCCCAACAAAGGCTGTGTCGGAGTGCAGCGAGCACTCTATTGCAGAGCCAACTAGTGGGCACTCTGAAAGCTAGCTTGGCTAGGACTACGGACAACAGACGAGCCCCAAACACAAGCCTATTTTTATCAAAAACAATACAACGCACAATGAAATGGAATGAGAGCTGCTAATACGCCCAGAAAGCCTGAAGGAATGTGCACTGATTTACATTTTATGGTCTAAAATATAAAATTGTAAAATTTACATGTTTGAAAAATTATTTACATTTTACGCTCTTGTTTCTCTTGCTGTGGTTTCATTCACATGACATGATACAAAACTGGTATGGTGTGACATGACTGCATCTCGAACAGATGTGGCAGATTATAACGTGGAAATCACGGCATGCATGTCATGCAGGCCATGACTACATGCCACACTCATGATGTGCTCGGGGCCGTTTCGCGAGCTTGACATACACGAAACTTCGTATTACATGACGTTAATAGATTACGAAGGTACGGTGCAAGTGCCAACCGGCTGAATGTCACTTGCGTAATGACCTATGTTTCAATTGAAGTTCTTAATAAAAAGAAAAACACTGTATTTTTTTTTTCTTCTCTTCAAAATTCATTTTAAGTAAGCATCGCTCGACCAAGCCAAGCGCTCATCATAACACACGCAGGAAATTGGGTAGTCTTTCTGGGCAGTTTCATACTGACGGACGTGAACAAATTACATGCCACTTTTTTTATTGCCTCGGCCAACTAGAAACTGTACGGGCTGGCTCCGGTTGCGTGGTAGTAGGCTGAGCCCTCCCAGAGGAAGGGGTGAAGCTTGCACGCAACCTTTTGATATACAGGCACTCCACAAAAGTAATTTACAGAAGCAAATGTAAATCTACCTCTAAATCTCTTCGTGCTAATCAAAGTATCATCAAAATTAAAAGGGAAGGCTTACTTCGCCTTATGTTTTCCTTCGTATTTCTATTGTTTACGCTCGCTATCTGACATATAAAGGCTCCCTACACCACATCTAGTTCGAAGGCGAGGCAATTATCTCGCCGGTGTGTCATCAGGCGAAAAAACGCGGTCGCGGAGGCGACATTTTCTACGGAGGCGAAAATGCTTGAGGCCAGTGTGCTCATATTTAGATTCACGTTGAAATAGGTGGCATAAACTTCCGAAGCGCTCCACTACGACGTCTCTCATGGGGTTTTGCGACGTCAAACCCCGTAAATTATTATTATTGTTTCTCGCTTTCACTAGGCTCTTCCATACAAGGCGTGTATTTTCTTCACCACTGATAATTTTTTTTTCTTAAATCACGCAGAGTGTTCGAAATAAGCACTGAGCCAGTTAAGTTTTCAAAACATCACACGCTGCTACCTCCGCTCGCGCATTCGCAAATGTACGAAATAAAGTGAAATCACTTTACGCGCACAATAGTCACGCGAGCCAACGAAGAGCGCGCATGCGACTGAATGGCAATGCAATTTGGTGATAATTCATGTACATATATCTCACGTTTGAACGATTGGAGGGCCTATTTCATTGACGTCAACTGAGTAGTCTGCTGACGTCCCGAATTGAGCCGTATGGACGGGACACGGCAAGGGGAAATAGCGCACTTGTTTTTTTGTTATTATTTAGGTAGTTTAGGGATCCTTTAAAAATTGTGGGTGTCTACAACTTGCGAACAAAAAAGGATTGTGGTTTTGTAGACGCCATTTTTTTTATTTTTTTCATGGGAGTACTTTGCGTGTAACCAACGGGGACAAAGGAACGCAAAGTATCTCCATGAATTTGTTCTGACTAGGGCGGCTCCCAGGATTCCGTAATTTTTTTTTCAGAGGGGTCCCTGCCAATCAAACACTGAACACACCCACACAAAACTGCTGATTCCTTTTCCCAAGAAACTAGGAAGGTAAAACATGACTGCTATTAGCTAATAAGGAGCTACCGCGGAAAGACAGGCATAAGATAGGCATTTATGCACCAGGCTATATACATCTCCTTTAATCAACCACGTGCCCCCTACACTTCTCCGAAAAATAGTACCAACAACAATGAGCGGCCTACAGGACTGCTTAGGAGAAATCAGAAAGCAGTCATATATCCAGTGTTGCGTGAATTGGGTCCAATGTTATCCGAAATTTATTGTGTATTCGATGCTTCCCGAGATACTCCTTGTGTAGGCTCGAGCATCAGAAAATGGAAAAATACATCATTCGGGGTAGTTAAGGTTAAGTTAATCAACTTTTTAGTCAGAGGATTCAAATGATTATGTCGAATAGGAAAATTGAAGTCCTTCGAGCGGAAAATTCATTGCATCTCGGATATTTCTAACAAGCAGCCTCCATTACTAATTGGGAAGTTACGGAAATTTCCCTAATTTAGTGACAAAATTGAAAGCGACTTGTCCAAGAGCGTAGTTTTCATATTCTTCCGAGAAGTTCTCAATGAGTGAGTGTCGTTAAATTAACCGTCAACTGACTTCATTGTGTGTACGCTTGCGGGCTGCGCTTGCAAATATAGCGTACACAGTGTACATACGTTAACGAATAGAGGCCACTTCGAGAAAACCTCAAAGGTGCAATGACTCCTTCGCAAGGAGGACTTCAATTCTCGAATTCGACATAGCGACCTGCCTCAAATAACAAAAACAAACTTATTACATTCACTGAACTTTTACCCAAATGATGTCTTTGGTGATATTGAGATGTCTCCGAAAATGCTATTGTCCTCTGTGCTTCAGATTTTGTGCCCATTAAAGAACCCCTGGGAGTCAAAATGTCTGGAGCTATCAACTACAGTGTCTCTCATAATCATATGGTTGTTTTGGGACGTTAACCACTACATACCAATAAATTAAATCAATCAATAATAACATGCCTGTAACTGCAGACGATGCAGCTGTATAGTAATTGAAGAGGTGTAGCGGTGTCCTAATTTTTGAGAATTTCGGGCACATTTCTTGAGACAGCTAGACAGTTACTGAATTACAAAAGTCGCTACTATAAAAAAATAGGCGAAATTTCCGGAGCCCTCCACTACGGCGTCTCTTATAATCATATGGAGGTTTTAGGACGTTAAACCACACATATCAATAAAAAAATTTTGGTCGTGGGCATGGTTGGTTACCTGGGGATCTTAAAGGCTGTGTTGCGCTTATCTACGAGTAAGCACTTGAAGTACATCACTATAGCTTGTAAGGGCAATTGAGATAACATGACCCACCGTTTAGCTTCCTATCAAGTGTGTGCACTACGCAGTGTTTAACGAGCTCGTTCTGCAAACAAAAAATAAAAGAAGAAACGCAATCGATGACTTAGTTTCACCTTCGTACGCAACATAATCAGGATGTAAGCAGATAATAAATCTACCAAAATCAAACTTCGCATTATGTACACTTGTTCAATCGTTTGCTGCCAATAACGTTCCATATACTTTCCTTGACCTCAATGTCTGTTGACTTCATTAGGTTCTTCTTTTGTCTCTTTGTCTCTCCACGAGTGGATCTCGGTAATTCTGGTGGCGTGGCTTAACTGCCGTCGGCATGTCGTTACGGCGCATGGGATTGTTCGCTAATGAACCGTTGTTCGTGTTCTATAACCAGCCACCGACAGAGGCGCAACGGGAGAGGCGTGCGAAGAAAGACACGTGGAATGCGATGGACGGACGTGCAGCGTTTTATGGGGCTGTGGGCAAAACAAATTGAAAGGGAAAAAGAGCCATAAAGCTATTCGCCTGCTGTTCGTAGCAGTAGGTACTTGATATTCAAAAACGGCAGCCCACTTCACGTAGAAAAGTAGGAAACGAGATGTTAGTGACAGAGAAAAAGAGGTGAGTGCAGAAAAGATGAGGGAGCTGCTTTTTGTGAGAGAGCCGTAGAGCCTTCTTTGGCGTGGTTGACAGTCGATATGTTTAGCCTGTGCAGTATTCCGCTGTAGAGCCGCCCATGTAATGAAAGTTATCGCACCAGCGTCGACCTGTCTAACGTCCTGGGGACCAAGCTGTAAGTTTCAAAACTGTGAAAACCAAGATTGCGCATTCTTGTCTTTCTCATACGATGTCCCGGGCTACAGTTCAATCGTCCCTACAATGATCTGCACGTCCTTTATCTCTGTTTTTAGCCTTCTATATCTCGCGACTGATTCTTCGTGGGCTCTCGTCTCTGCAGGTGTTTACAAACTTGCTAGAAAAGGTGTCAGAGCTGACGCTTGGCGCAAGCTGTGACACCTTTAGAATAGGTGCAATAGGTGTAAACTTCACGTGCGAGAATCACCACCTCATAATGGGACGAAAACACGTGACTGATCCCTATACCTAGGAGTAGGTAAAACACGAAAGTGAAGCGTGTCTTCACAGAAGATGTTGAGAGATGATTGTGCATTGTTTCAGTACCAGCAAGGAATCGCAAAGTCACGTTAAGAATGGCAAGCCGCTCGAAACTTGCAGCGGACACCTCAAGCTACAAGCCTCACGAAATTAGCATACAGAAGACGAGCGCGGACTAACGACTGTCTCAGCTCGACAGCTAAAGCGTGCTGTTCAATGAGAAAGAAAGACGCATGAAACGGGCGCACAGGCACAGACAGGACAAGCGCGAACAGCTGTCACGATTCTCCCAGCGTCGTGTGTCAGCAGGGCACTCGTCTTGTAAACGTGGCCGTGGCAGCTTGCGAAGTGATTTTCGTCCTTTCCCAAATTACGAGTCTCATAAGCGCGCAGGCAGGAAAGATGTTGTGAAGAAAGCCCGCGAAACGTGAAAAGAAGCCGTGTGACGGACCGCGAGCACACCGCTATTGTGCTGCTATAGGCTTTCTTTACAACGCGGAAAAAATAACAGCGCTAGACATTTGTCGGTGGTTTCTGAAAGTTCTCTACATATCAGTGTTCATATTTTGGGTTTTCAGCCCATAATTAAAAATAAGTAATTAAAAATTAATAATTTTTTAGTATGGAGAGAAATAAAAAATAGCCTGAGTGCCTATAGGCCAGTGCGAGTACTATGCGTTTGGTTCAATTTACCACTGAAGTGTCTTTCATTTTCAAATTATTGGCTCAAGTTATGTGGGACTGAATATTTCGTGCGCAAATCCAGTGTGCATAAATGACACGAAAAGCGCGAATATACGAGCATAAATCAAATGCCTATAAAGAACTTGCCGGGTATACTGTTGTGGAAAAGTGAAATCAAGTCTTCCTTATAAATCAATTTCTCCGTTGGCGTGTGAAGTGAGGCTCTTTTGTGGCCTGTTGTAATCAGTAGAGCGTGACATTGTGATTGCTGCTGGTACCATGAGTGAATGCACGTAGAAATTAACGGCGACAAAACGTAAAAATAGTTGATAGTTTCCTCTCTTCGGAACCTTTCGTGTCCATGTGTTTAGTTCGCACGCAGCCTCATTTCCTGGAATATGGGGAAGTCATCACAAACTCAATGTAGGAAACTGATATAGCACCTGACAGACTGTGATATGTGACTGGTTTCCTTGTCATGCTCAGCATAATATGGCAGATTGAAGTAATGAGATGGACGACTGATGGTGCTATACATTTTGCATATCCCCTATATCCTCACGTCATCCTGGGCATTTCTTGCGGACTTTCACTTCACAAGCGTAGAGCAGGTTCTCGTTTACGTTCTTTCGTAACCAAGACTTAGCTATAGCGACTATGGCCACCAATGCGACAGATTATCACACTAAGAAATGAATCAAGCATCTGGGGAATATTTCTACCACGCACCAATAATCGTCACCTATTTGGCGTACTTTCCTTGCGTTACGACCATGGTCCCGGTAGTTCGCGGTAAGGAACGGCACGTGCGTTGTGAGTGTTACATAGCATTCATGACGGAAAAGTGACCAGCGCTGGTGTTTCAAGAATGGAAACGCGGGCAAGTCCTATGACGATTGTTGTTGCGTGGTAGAAGTAATCTCCAGTAACTTCATTATTTCATAGAGTGCGTCTAAGGGAACTCTCATTGGGCCTAGCTTTAACGACCACTTATGTAGCGAATTATTGGTGGCCCGGTCCTTCTACAAAATCGTTCACATTAGCGCTTGCATGAAACAGTTTGTCTCCAAGCGAGTTCTAAACTACTTCGGAGTGAGAAATGTATATAACATCATGCATTAAGGAACATGTTGGCAAGAAATTGAGGTAGAAGCTATGCGTGCCTCGAATGATTTAAATAAATGCTAGTGGAGAAGCTCAAGTTCCAGGCCTAATTTGTAAATGGCTGGGTATACTTGGAACAAAATAGGCACACACATTATGCTGTTTCCTAAGTGGTGTCTCGCTATGCTATGACGTCATTTTATGATCTAGAGTACAGCGGCAGGAGCAGAGTGAGCGCGTAAGCGTGATGCTGTGTGACACACACACAAACACACACGCACAGAGAGAGAGAGAGAGAGAGATAGTCGCCTGACATGCGACCCTTCTGAAGAATGTAGACATTTAAAATAAGAAAGAAAAAACAAAAATCGCGGGCAATTTGTGGAAACATGAGCGGGCGGGCGTTATGCAAAGAATCTCTGGCTACTTCTGGCTTTCCTCCTGGCTTAGTCATTTCCGGTGTGAGCTTTAATTGCGCTCAGCATCCGTTATGAGACGGGGCCGCTCTGGTGCGCGTGGGTAATGACGAACACGGCTAGCGCCATTCCCGACTTCCCGAATGGGACGTGGTGCTCGCAGTGCGTGACGAAGAAACTGAGGACCCTGGTTTTGTTTCCATGGCATCATTTCATGCCACGCCTTTGTTAACGCGGTTTTGGACAATGGTCGTCTGCTGTCTTGAACAGATGGACAACATACTGTCAACAAAAGCTGCAATCACCGCATTCGTGCTCGGTATGTGAAAGGAGACTGGTTTGTGGCGTCCTCTCCTGTTCAAGAAAGCAACCAAAAGTGCCGAAAGAACATAAAATGTTCATAGCTGCACGTAGCCGCAAAGCCCAAACGTACAGACGTCTGCACTAAGTACTGGCTCGTCTGCGCGACCATGCTGCGGCGCATTACGTCACGCGCATTTCCATTTAGTAGCTCGAAATAAAGTGAGCATAGGTCATTAACGGTTGCCCTTCCTAATGTCCTGTCAGTAAACAGTTTCCACCAGAGCATTCAATGAAGAGAAATTATCCACTTCGCTAGCTATAATACGTGCCCAGTTGAGCTCGTTTACCTACACCTACAGTTTAAGTATATGCATGCTCGAAATATGCGGGTTTCATTTTTTGAAAATTTGGACACTCCTCTCTGCTAATTATTACTCTGCGCAGCCATGAATAAATAATTTATTGTGATTCGTGGACACAGAGGCTCGTGGCTGCTCTAAATGATCCTATTTGCCGGCTTGCGGTGTCGGTAATGCCGAATTAGGGTTGTCTACAGCAATGTGTGTCTAGTCGGTGCTTTATATAAATTAAAAATTTCTCTCGGCATGTGGGCAGACGGAATACTTTTACGCTGCAGGTTGCGTTGAGGAGATGGAACGGTCGTTAGCGTTTGATATACGACGATCTCAACGTTGCACTTCAGAACTCGAAGTTCCCGTTCTACAAGATATTTGCGCAGCTCTGTAGCAGGGTTCGTTAATGAGGGAGATATTCATATGTGAGTGGAAAGCAAGTGACGACATTACCGTCTGTAAATAGTCGTAGCCAAAACAAGGCGCTTCAGTGGCAGTCCGCTTGTAAAAATTATGAGAGGATTATGGCGTTGATGCACTTCACGGTCAAGGAGACCGGTGGCGGGAAACGAGAACTCGCTCTCTGGGAGCACTGCACCAGCAGCTACACTTTTTGCAATGCGACATCTTAACATGATAAAGAAAGCTACAGGAAGCTCCAGCCATGTAGCCAAACCCTAAATAACAGTTTTAAGTTCATGTTTTTACCATCTTGATGAATGTTTCCATGGTCGAAGCCACGACTGAATTGACATTTTTGGGTTCTTCGTTCTAACTGCCGAAAACTTTTTGGGAAACCGCACCCACTCAAGGAGAGCTTGATGATTCTTGGTGATTCTTCTGGTTTTTTTCGATCTTTTCAATGCCGAATTCGTTTCTGAAAAAAGAGAAGGCATTTCATTTCTGTTATCTACATAACAATATTCATTGCTTTAGACACCTGGTAATGAGCTATTACCATATGGCAATAAACTATCCGTATGCTAAAGAAACTTTTTTTATTTTGTCCAAAAGTTTGGTAAAAAAACGTGAAAAAAACAGGTTTTTTTATTACCTAAAATTTCCGAAAATTTCGCATGTCTAGACAGGGCACGCGCCCTTACTGCCCTCTTTATTGCCCACTTCTCCTCTCCATTATACCCTCTTCCACAACCAAGTGCATGGTAATAGACCGAGCCAAAGCTTAGATTACCTTTCTGAATTTCCCCTAGATTCCTCTCTCTTTAAAGCCAATCGTACGTCTTCCTACACGATTAATCGCACGTTTTATTCTATAGTGGACATTAATTTAATACATTTCAAATTATCACCTTTTCGTGCCAGATATCGACAACGTTGAACTCTATTTCAACCATACGTTAGTTTTTTTTGTTTTCTTTTAGCCTAACATTCATCGCAACCTATTAATAGGCAAGTCTATCCAGCGATTCTCCATATACATGATTTTTTCACATGCAACGCTCCCTTCTCTTTTATGAACTGCTTCGCATTCATTTTTCGGTGCTTTTTCTTTCTTTTTGTTTATGCAATTCAGGTTCCATATTTCTTTCACTTTTACTCAACGACCTTCCCTACAAGGCATTCCCCAGAAACACGTCGCACAGATATTATCCATCTTTTTCAGAGCCTATCAATTTATACCAACTGTCTTTCTCTTCGTACATTTCCTTTTTTTCTGAATTCTTTTACTATAGGCACTTGCTGCCACCTATTTTACTATACCACTGCAAATGGGCGGCATCCACTGACCATTCATCTTACTTACATCTATGCTTTTAAAATATGCCCTGCTTTTAGGCCTTCAACCTAATGTATAATGGTTCACATTCAGTGGGCATCCTTGTTTTTCCCTCCTCCTTCCTCTCTTATTTGACAGTGCCGTACGTTGACCGCATGCCGTCCATTTGCGATGCACGTACACTACAGCATCTTCCCATCTCTTACCTTCCCCTCTTGATCATTTTTTTTTTTGGGGGGGGGGGGGGGGCTCTTTGTGGGCATTTGTATGGAGTCTTCACAGCAAGCTACGCCATCTGGTCATATCCAGCAGAAACCTCGAAGAAATTGCTAAAGGGCAAATGTGGTACATCACTGAAGTTTTTTCGCTATCTCGCCCGCGTATTCACTCTATTCTTCATTGCATCATTTTTCATAACCAAACGGAAGATCGTTAAATGGAGCTCTAACCTGATTGTTTTGTATTTATCGCTCTTTTCAGAGTCTCAATATATTTAGTACGAAGGAAGAAGTCGCCTATAGATTTCTAAAAATAGAGTTTATTTCAACTTTATTGTCTTCTGGATTGACATGCTTTCTATTCGCACGCTATGCAACATTACTCCTTTTTATGCTCCTCGTCACGCCTGTGGTTACAGGTGCGAATGCTCACCCTTCGGGCAGACTGTGCCACATATCCTGCTCCCCTATTAGGATTCGTATATGTGCGATGACAAATGTTTACGCGTGTCCGCTACGGGATTGTAAGCGTGTGATATCCGCTTCGAACACGTGCACAGCTTGTTGACGCTTGCACATGACAAAATCACGCCACACAGACTTGCCCTCCCACTGACCTAAAAGACCTGCACGCTTATTTTGGTCGCTTGGTGCTCAAAACTTCTTCCACAACTGGTTTACACTGCATGACGCTTAAGTTTACACCTTATTGTGAAAATAAGCATAGCCCTTTTTTAGTGTATCGTTCGCAGTTTTTTGGACAAAGCGATGCGAGGTCAATTAGTGCTTTGATGGCTTGATAGAATCATAGGTTAAGGGGAAAATTGAGAAACGTAGCATAATACTGCAAATACTACTAGCCGCACAACAGCACTACGCGTGCTCGGTAGAATGAGGACGTTGGTTGGTCTGTTGAACGTTATTGAACTGACGCAATCTACCATGGAGGATCGGTCATGAACTACGTGGTGCGTTGTTATATCAATGAACTTGTTTATAGTCTCAAAATGTTTACCGATAAGTTATTTTCAAAATAAATATTTAGCTTATTTGTAAAGTTTGTCTTTTGCCAGTTCTTTGCAACAAGCGTTTCTCATAGCTCCAGTAAGCATGATACACGCACGAAGATTTATGTATTCTCGCTAAATAATTTGATATCTCCCTGTTTATGTGCCCCACTTTCGAATTTCGGTTCCTGTGCATTGAATGTGGCAGTGATGTATTAGTGCAGGTGGCTTGGTCACGTGACCACACAATTCTGTGACGCACGTCATACTAAGTATCATCCGCACTCGCAGACACATGTCACACATGCACGGAAAAACAAATGCACTGACAGTTGCCATAACTAGCCGCAGCAGCCGCGAGTGATGTAGCAATTGATGCTTTGCCGGTACGTATGTTGAGGAGAGAGTAGATGTCCGGAGGTCACACTCACTCCACTACAGATTTGGTCTGACGCCCACGTCAAATCTGTAGTGCCACTACAACTTTCATTGCCGTTCCTTCTACGTTAGTGCTGGACGCGCTAGTGATGGGTCTCTATTGGGATAATGAGCATTTACGTACACTTTAGAAGTGAAATCAAATATATTCTTAACGTTTGCTGTGTCCGGCCCTTCGTGAGGAGGTTCTCTGCATAAATATATTAAACCAACGGCTTGTTACATTCGCAAAAATTGATGGCACCGCCCCTTTATTTCACAAAAATGCTAACAGTGCTGAATAATAATCTAGATATAGATAATCTTAGCATTCAGTTCGTTCCGTCTCGCGCAGTTTATCTTATATGGCATCGCAAATGCCTCTGTGAATAAAGCCCAGTGCCGTATCCCTAATGGAAAGAACCACCAGAAGGGATAAATTGAATTCCATATTTCGAAATGGTTCATCCGAAAGTGTTTTTTTGATGTGTACGTTAGAAAGAAATTGGGCACGGCGTAGAGTAGCACAGATAAAAAGTAAAAAAAGAAAGCTTGTGACGGATCTGCATATTAGTACATGTTTGTTTCGGAAAGCAACATAAGCAACACAAGATGTTGTAGTGAATGGGAGAGACGTGATGAAATGACCGTTCCGTCGTCATCGACACTTTACCAAGGTGAAGCGAATGACGAAACGGAGCTGCGAAGCCTTCCTGGCTCAAATTCTTTATTAGCGCGGTCTATTTTGCGTTCGCACCTCTAGTTATCAGCATGAGCTGTGCGAGAGGCGAGGTATGATCACGATGAGCGATGGTGATGCAGCGACAATTTCAAGCAAAAAACTTGGCTAAGCTCGCTGGCTGATAATTTCCATGGAACAAAGCTGCGATGCACGGGCACGCCACCCGTCCACTCACCTTAATTTCTAGCGAGTGGCTGTGGAACTGAAGCATTGAGGTTTTTTTTTTTTTTTCAGAACGTTCGGAGTATTTTGCTAGTACGGGGGTAGTGGGCATACACCAGTAATATTCTAAGTATAAAAAAATAAAGCTTACCATGACAGTTGTAAAATTAGCATCTCGCATTACACACACCTGACGCACACATTTCACCATCAGTACTGACAATGGGCAGCAAGGTGCTCGCTAACGTGGAAAACGGGGCCACTTCAGTGCGTGTTTTCCTGTTTATTTATGGTGCCATTGCGGAAGAATGGTGCCCTACGATATCCTTGATAGCCGCCCGCCACACCACAAGTGGCGCGGCTATCAAGGCGTCCCCTATAGGCCCCAAACTGAGGGTAAAGCACTAAATACAGCTTGAATTGGCTAGAAACGCTACGTGACAACCCGTTGTCTGATGTTGTGATCATAGTCACTATGACTATCTGTTGCGTGGTTTTCGGCGTTGTTTCTGCCAGCTTCGTCCCACCAGTGTTTTTTTGTTTGATTGATTGTGCTACTCCCTAACCACAAACAAACAAGCCAAAGAAATTCGCACGTCGCGCCCCGTCACACCAGCGTTCTCGTGGACCCACATTCGAATTGTATTGTTTTAAATGCACGATAATATCTACTTCCTTTCATTTTTCGACATCTTATAGAACATGCGTAGCCCAGCCACGACACTCGAACAGTTCCCAGGGCGCTATTCTGGACATTGTCGAATTCCGCTATTGATAGATGCTAATTGGACAAGTGAGCTGCTACGACCTCCCTGATTGGCTTGAAATGCCGCCATTACGAAATATGATAATATGCCAAAATTCGACAGTGTCCAGAATAGCACCCCCGGCCTGCCATGCTTCTTTGGAAGCGTGGTGGCTTAGGCTAGTTGGTAGAACGTGACAATTTTTATAGCGCCAGCTCACAACGACAGCTTCTTGTCCCTTTGTCACCGTTCTGAACTCGCGCTCTAACAATCGCCATGCTTCCACTTTTTTTATCACATCTGCTATGCCATCCATGCTTGGAACTACAGCTCGGCCAACCATTATCTGCTTCGTAGCAGCCTTCACCTTTCGTCGCATTGCGTAGTATAGAGACCACACATTTGGTGCTCGCGCAGTGCGAAAAGCTCGAAAATTGAAGTATAGACGGAGGAAAACGAAAAGCTTTCTGTTCGCGTGTTTAAGATATTCACGGTCTGTTTTCCCGAGGGAGTCGTGTTGCGAGTCTGTGCATGTGCTCGCACGCTCCGTTGTCTACCGCTGCCTCTGAACTCGTTAAGCTGCGTCTATGGACCTTTCTGGTGGCTCCATGCTTTCAATAAATAAACGAGTGCGTGGCGCTGCGTATGTAAGGCCTGCGTCCACAGAATCGTGAGAGAGCTACCGCATAGCACATACATTACTAACATTGCTGAACTTCATTCGTACTATTTAACTGCTACCATTCCTTTCCCTTTTTTTTTTTTGTACGGCACCTGTGAATTCTGCAGAGAAATAATTTAGCAAGGTATTGAAGCGATCTTGATAAACAATTGCACAGGCTTCTATTTCTCCCTTTGTTTTACTTTTTTTTCAGTATGACACCTGTTTTTTACTTGCATTCGAAGTGAGTGAACATTTCCAATGAGCATAAAATTATCGAACTATCAAGCGAAGTGCTAATTATTGTTTAAGTGTTGGACATTAGGAAGCGTATACTAAATGAAACCAATGGCAAATGATTCAAGGCAGAAGTTGTAATTTTGATTTATTTGAAAAAAATACAGCTAACCGTACCAAGCATAGACAGTTCCTTGAACACGTGATGGTATTAATATTATATGACCACTACGTCGTTTGTGTACAAGGGAGATATTGATCTTATTAATGAAGGCGCCTTTTCAACAGATTTGTGCGGTACTTATTATATTAAAGGTAAGGACACGACTGCACAGGATACTGTTACTCGGGTATCTTGGGTATAGCTTGCTAGCGCTTGTACAATAGCAGCAGAAATAACATTCCCTCATTGAAAAATGTCCCTATTTGGGTTGTTGGATGGAAGTGTGAAAAAAAGACTACACCAGGGAAACGCCAGTACGCCCAGATCACACCTGGAGGTAGTATATGTGTTATGGGCGTTAAAATATCTAGAAGCTCTGTTGCCAATAATAGCAAACATTCAACTTGTTTTCGTCAGTGCAATTATTCATAGAAATATTAGTACATGTTACATGAGAATTCCCAAACGTCACATTCTGAGGTAATTAACAAACAGTGGGTAAAGTAACGTTAGAGTTATTACATGACGCGCCTATTTTGACAACGAAATCGCTGGTATGGAGTCAGTGACGTCATTAGAAGGCACGAGACATCTTTCATTTTTAGGCAAAAATCACTGCGTGAACCATAATGTCGAGGTTCTCTAAAAAAAGTGTGAGTAGAAACGGGGCGATGGCAACACGCACTGCACTGAAACAATTGAGACATCCTCATCAGGGCTTTAAAATGAGTCACATGTTTCTATCCCTTCGGCCATTTTTGCAACTGCAGTATTCTGGCTGCCACAGTATGCTAAGAATAATTACAACGTTCTAGGACTACACCTGTATTGCTGTCTCTCAACGGTAGTTTTATTGCAAAAAGACAGAGAATCGCCTTTATTGAGCTCGACTAATCGATGGTGCGTGCTTGCACCAGACGGAGTGGTTCTCTATTGCCTGGATTCATACGTTTTCAGCAAGTTTCAGCCCCTGGCCGTCAGTGCATAGCCCAGTGTAAGGACCTTAAAAATCTCTCACCTCCCCTTCCCCCCAACACACCCAATCCCCAACCCTCCGAGCGATGGGAGACCTTGTTGTTCAGCCCCGTCCTGTTGACTCAGTTTTACCACAAACAGCATATGCAACTTGCATGCGACATGAAAATTACCTTCGAAATCGTGTGTGGTGTTTGCGAGACTTGCGGCTTTGTTAGTTACCTGATTCCTTCACCGGATGCTATAAAAACAAAACTTTACAGCAGATTAATTCATTCAAGAGACCTTTGATTACGCCTTGCCTTGAAATAGGCAGTGAAATACAAACTTATAAGTACAGAGAATGGTCGCGCTTTATTTGCTTTACGCCTTAAAGTCACGATATAAATATGAGGCACGCGATAGAGACCGGAAGTTTTGACCACCTTGGTTTTTAACGTGCCCCTAAATATATAAGGTCAATTTCTCCACTCTATACCGCTTCCATAGAAGTGCGGCCACAGTCCTGAAACTTTCGGATTAGTAGTCTTCATCGCTAAACCATTGCAGCAGTTGTAACACCATGAAAAAAAATCTCACTGTTTTTAAATGTAGCTTCTGAACGTCACCCTTGAGGGAGACAAGGAAGGCAGCCTTTGGACTCGGCAATGGCATGAAAGCACGCACGGTGGTGCCACTACACAATAAAGTTCAGTTACACACGTAACGAAGTTCCGTTCCACTGCGAGCTGCGAGGATGCCTTTACAAAACAAACAGAATAAAATAGGATGCACATATATAAAATTATCAAAGTTTATTTACCAACAGACGACATGTTTGGCCATTTAATCTTCTATCAATGTGTCTCCTTTGCCGGAAGAGAAGAAAACAGCCGACATTTTCAGATGCACGAAAAACGGCATGGCTCTGCCACCGCCAAAAGGCAGGAAAGGAGAAAGCCACAAATGACAAGGAGGTCAAACTCGCACGTGTCCACAATGTGAACCCAAGGGAGGTGTTTTCGCGCGGCGTATGGCGCGACGATTGTTGCGTCATCTCGGGGCTTTGTGGCGGCAGCGTGCAGCACAGGAAGTTAGGGAAAGCACTTTAGGGGAAGTCGGGGACCGTGGGGATGTTGCGCTCTCTGCGGGAGTTGCACGTTCACGGTGGCGCACGAGAGGCGGTATTCGATGCTTATGAGTTTAGGGAATTCCGGTCGCCCGAATGATTCTCATCCTCTTGGTACGTAGGAAAGTTATTTCTCTCGCTTTCCTGTGGGTGCGAAGAATCGCTAGAAAGCGCTCGTGTATATAAGAGCATGCGATGCGCGGGTGTGCGGAGAGCAACACTAGCAGGGCTGGAAGCGAAGTGAAAATGGGCAACGTGGTGGGACGCTATTCTGCTTTAGAGCATGGTCTCGTGAAATTTCTTCCCACGAGGGAGCAGAGAAAGCTTGCGCAGGTATAAGAGGTGCTACGCAAAAACAAAACACTTTTTTCTTAGTCTGTGGATGTTGGAAACAGCGAATACAGCGTGCACTGTGATGGGGCCGCTGCTGAATGCGAGTTTAAATTAGGCGTTTCTGCAATTTTTTAGAATAATTAAGAATGATTGTTTCAATGCAATGCTCAACAATCTACCACATTCATACTATCAATCAGGTAATAGTGAAATGCTCAGAATATAACCAACCGCTATACATAGCCTTCATAGATTATGAGAGGGCGTTTGATTCAGTAGAAATATCAGCAGCCATGTAGACACTGCGGAATCAGGGCGTCGATGAAGTATATATAAACATCCTGAAAGAAATATAAAGGGGATCAACTGCTACCATAGTACTTCATAAAGAAGGCAACAGAATACCAATCAAGGAGGGTGTAAGGCAGGGGGACACAATCTCCCCAGTGCAATTTACCGCGTGCTTACAGGAGGTTTTCAGAAGCCTAGAATGGGAACAGTTAGGGATAAGAGTCAATGGAGAATACCTTAGTAACCTGCGCTTCGCCGATGACATTGCATTGCTGAGTAACTCGGGGGACGAATTGCAACTCATGATTACGGAGTTAGACAAGGAGAGCAGAAAGGTGGGTCTTAAAATTAATCTGCAGAAAACGAAAGTAATGCACAACAACCTCGAAAAAGAGCAGCGCTTCGAGATAGGTAATAGTGCACTTCAAGTTGTAAAAGGCTATGTCTACTTGGGGCAGGTAATAACCGCGAAGCCGAACCACGAGACTGAAGTAACTAGAAGAATAAGAATGGGGTGGAGTACATTTGGCAAGCACTCTCAAATTACGACAGGTATATTGCCACTATCTATCAAGAGAAAGGTATATAACAGCTGTATCTTGCCGGTACTTAGCTACAGAGCAGAAACCTGGAGACTTACAAAGAGGGTTCAGCTTAAACTGAGGACGACGCATCGAGCAATGGAAAGAAAAATGGTAGGTGTAACCTTAAGAGACAAGAAGAGAGCAGAGTGGATTAGGGAACAAACGGGGGTTAAGGATATCATAGCTGAAATGAAGAGCAAGAAATGGACATGGGCCGGGCATGTAGCGCCAGTGCCTTCTCTATAACTTTCAGTGCCTGAAAGAAGACCCTCTCACGGCCGTCGGCGCTAGTGTTTCCCCCGCTCGCCGCTAATGGGTAGTGGCGCTGTGTAAACATGGTTGGCTCGCTGGTTTGGTGGCACCAAGGAGGTCGTGGGTGGTACTCCCTTCGCTGTGCTGCACGTGGTGTGGCGTTCTTCAAGTTGCATGCGCTTGTATATTGATTCACGTTTCTTTCTTTTTTTTTAATCCTGTGCTTCGGCCGCGCGTGTAGCGCGACTGAAGATGTCGTACTGCTGCGTACCACTGTGTAAGTCTGACGAGAAAAAGAAGCTGGTCTGTATCCATCAGACCAGCTTCTTTTTATTTTGGACACTTTGCGAGCATTTGCAGACAGTGCGCTTAGAGACAATCCTACTTTGCAAAAGCCGCTCAGTAGCTTGTCAAAGTGTACCGTTCCAGCCCTATGTGCATCGAGGTTCCTCAAATGCCAGAGTGACGGAAGCTGTGACCCCAGGGCACGACTCATGAACCTTATATCAGTTCACTTCCTCAGGCCACTTCTTTCAAATTATGCATTCAGTCTGACTGACAAGCAGGATGCCTGTAAATATTTTGCAAAGAAGCCACTTTCGAGGAAGTATGCAAGGCTTTGAGATAGGTTGTTTGCTCAAGCAATATATAATTTTCTTTTGTCAGCAAATGTTTGAATTCCAAGCCAGTGTATCCATGACTGGGCAGTGTTGTTCCCTTAAGGTTTTATTTCTTGTCGCCAAATGTTTTAATGTTCGACGAACTTACGTAACACTGTGAAAAAATGTGCTTTCCCAACGCAATTTATGATCTTGTATCACCAAGTTTTTTTTTTCATAGGCCAGTATACAAGACTGGGAGAACATTGTTTCCGTGTGCAATTTATGATCTCTTGTCACCAAGTTGTTTTTTTTATTTTTAGGCCATTATGTAAGACTGACTTCCTTGTACAATTTGATTTTTTGCCACCAAATGCTGTAATGTGAGACCAACGTACGTAACAAGAAAAATGGCGTTTCCTTGTGCAATCTATAATCTAATGTCACCAAGTTCTTTTTTTATAGGTCAGTGTGTCAAACTGGCTTTGTTGTGCAGTTAGATTTTTTTTTTCACCAAATGCTTCAGTCTTCCAACACTATGAAAAAAAATGGTGTTACCTTGTGCATTTCGTGATCTTTTGTCATGAAGTTTTTCTGTTCCTATTTTTTTTGTAGGCCAGTATGTCAAACTGGCTTAACAATAAAACCTAATGTTTTGGTGTTAGGCCACCTTATATAACACTGAAAAAAATGTTCCTTTGGCATTTTGTGATCTCACGTCGCCAAGTGTACTTTTTGTTGTTGTCGTCGGCCAGTACGTAAGACTGCGCAAATATTGTTTTCTTGTGCAAATTGATTTATTTGTGACCAAATCTTTTAGCCTTAGGCCAGTGTACGTAGGACTGTGACAAATACTGTTTCTTCTCTAGTTTATACTCGGTTCTTTTGTCACCAAACGTTCGATTTGTAGGCCAACATATGTAAGGCTGTAAAGTAGGTTACTGTTATTTTTTTCTTGTGGTCCGATTACTACTGGAGAACTGTAGGGTGCACCCCAGGCCGAAGAACGCACTTCTTTTTTGGTTCACTGCGATTTCACGAGATATCTGGAATAAACTTGTTTCGTTGTGGGACGCTATAGCAACCCCTGGTTTTGCCAAGTCTTGTCCTTGTCTGGTTGATTGAGACGCTGTCGCGAGCAGGTTCGAGAGCTTACCAGTCGAGGAAGCCTTTTTGTGGCTTTACCGGTCGTATTGAGCACCCAGGCAACCAGAATCCGAGAAACGAGACTAGCAACCACATCTGGCAGGTGATGCGTGAGCGCGCGAGCTGCGACCGACAACACGAGAGACCCATGTTTACGTGGCGGCGCCTGATGGTGAGCAGCTGCACTCACTTCGACGGCCGCCGCCTATTGTTCTCCTCCCCTTCCGGCAGGCACTGAAAGTTATAGAGAAGGCACTGGTAGCGCGTAGACAAGATAACCGCTGGTCGTTAAGGGTAACTAACTGGATTCCCAGAGAAGGCAAGCGGGTTAGGGGGAGACAGAAGGTTAGGTGGGCAGATGAGATTAAGAAGTTTGCGGGTATAAATTGGCAGCAGCAAGCACAGGACCGGGTTAACTGGCGGAACATGGGAGAGGCCTTTGTCTTGCAGTGGACGTAGTCAGGATGATGATGATGATGATGATGATGATGATGATGATGATGATGATGATTCAATGCTACTTTCAGTGCGGAAACGCTGCTTTTGGAAAGAAAACCACGCGAAACTGTAGAACATCCGTCAGTGCAGGTTACGCTACAAAAAGGGGACAGCGCAGTGGGTATTCCATCGCGTGAAATTCGGATCAGCTTCAAAGCACCATTTCTGCAAGCCCACCAAGTTGGGTGGGAAGATATTGCTGTGGATTTGCAGTGGTGTGTAGTCGGGCGCGTCTAGCATTTTTATTGCATAGGACGCCGTCAACCACGCAGCTGTTTTTCTCGAACAAGATCGCTGATGCGCGTGTTTTGAAATCAAGTTGAAACTAGTGATTTCGATTTGAAACTAGTGATAAGACAAGTGATTACGTAGTGACTGGCATGCGCTATGAATAGGATAACAGAAAGAAAAATTCAGGAGCAAAATATTAGTGTGGCAACACAAGTAATAAACTCAACACTGAATGATCGGATTTTCTTGAAATGTGATGACCTTCGGTAGGCTTAGGTGTCTACAAGATGCTGCAGCTGAGCATGGGGTCATGCATATATGCGCCAAACTCACAACACTTCCCGCAAGGCTCATAGCAGTATCACCACTAAGGGACGCAGAATCAATTGCCGTAGTTCTCTTTTTTTTAGGGGCGAAGGTTCTCATGCAGTCACCCGTTCGTCTCCCGTTATAGTTTGTAACCAGCGGTGACACATACTCGAGAGAGCCACAAGGAATAGACTTTTAGGGGCAAACCTCCTTAAGCCGCGGTTCGTGCGTTCTTAGTGTATGTAGTAGGTTACCACCTCTCGCTTAGTTCTTGGAATGTCGAAACTCCGTAAGCCGTGGGTCATGCGTTCTTAATGTATACGTAGTAAACAGCCACCTCTCGTTTCGTTCTTGGAATGCCCGCTACATGGAGATACTTGCATATAATCAATATATGCTGAAAAGATGCCATATGGTGGTACTTGGAGTGTTCACTAGACGGATGGACATACAGACAGACAGACAGACAGACGGGCAGACACATGGACAGACCGATCAACCCACGGTTGGACGGATGGACGGATGCACGAACGGATGGACGCTTCGCTCCACTCATCATCATTCAGTCCGTAAATATGCTGTTATTTCGTTTTAATATATAGCCACTTACATACTGCATACATATCTCATTTTAACCTCGCAGCAGTCAAGAGACCACCGCATCACCGTATCATGCCTCGCGTTGGCATCAACACGACGTTTGACACAGATCAGTCGAACACTGTGAAAAGCAAATGCAAGAAAAACAGTGAAATGTAGAAAATAAAGCATACCACTACTGATGGCCAGATAAATGAGATTCCCACAAGTAAATAAAAAAGTAGAAAATATGACACAAGAAGAAGAAAACAGCAGAGAAAAGCCAATATACTGAAGATTAGAAGACAGAAAAAAATTGGCAGATGCCACGTACAGTGGGAATCAATAAAATACTAAGCACGAATGAGGAAGATTCATATGTCACTTTAAAATAACCAAAACATTACGAGGTGGAGGTAAATTATGCCGTACACGACTTCCATGTCATGACGATAATCTTTGGATGTGCCAATTACCTTCGTCTTCTATTCACGTCACGTGATACCAAATTTAGTATATGTAGAGCTAGCAAAACGGCCGCGAGCACGTTTTGAGCGTGGTATGTTGTCATTTTTCTAAAATGACCCGATTTTTAGCAATATCATCTTTGCACCAGTCATATACTTTAGTCATCCATTGACCTCACGTAACACCAAATTTGGTATATTTGAAGCTAGTGAAACGGCCGCGAGTGCATCATGAAGGGCCCAATATACTCCAACGCGACGTTGACGCACTCACGCTGGGCATAGTGATGCTATACGTTAACAAAACGCGAGAACTCTATAGTATCACGCCAGGCGCGACCAGCACACATCAGCGCGGTCCGATAGCAACCGGCGGGCATTTCGCGCCGATGTGTTACCCAGACGGAGCTGCGCCTGCCTCTTTTCGTGACGGAGGTACGCCAGACGCGTTGAAACGCGCATGCGTCAAAGCAACGCAGCGCGGCGTGCACCTGCGAGTATGCGGCAGGACCGGCGTCTGGCGGGGATAAGCCGGCGTGACGTGACTAAACGAACGCAGGCGCGCATGCGCGCTGTGTCACGTCGAAGTGTATTGGCACCCTGACTGTGGCATGTAGTAATGTTGTCACATGACTTACATCTCGTTAACTACTTTTTTTAAACACATCTCGTGATTACCTTGTTTTCACCAGTTAGATACCTTCGGCATCCGTTGAGCTAACATAATACCAAATTTGGCATCTGTGAAGCAAGCGCGACGGCCGTGAGCGTATCATGAGTGGGGCAGGTAGTTTTGTTGTTACATGACACGCATGTCGTGATTATCATGTTTGGATGTATTATTGACCTATGTCGTCCGTTCGCGTCACGTAATAACGAAATTGGTACATTTGAAGCGTGCGAAACGGCCGTGAGCGCATGATAAGCGTAGCATGTCGTCATGTTGTTACATGACACGCATCTCATGATTATCATGTTTGCACCAGTCTCATACGTTCATCATCCATTGGCGTCTCGTAATACCGTATTTGGTATAAGTGAAGCTAGCGAAACGGCCGCCAGCGCATTAGGAGCGTGGCATGTAGTCATATGTTACATAACACGCATCTCATGATTATCATGTTTGCACCAGTCACATACCTCGTCATCCTTTCACGTACCGCAATACCAAAGTTTGTATATGTGACGCTAGCGAAACGGCCATGAGTGCATCATGAACGGGGCGTGTAGTCATATTATCACATAACACGCATGTCATGGTTTTGATGTTAGGGTCTGTCGCTTGTTTCGCCATGCAACGATGTCATACCATACGAGTTTTGCAACATGTCATTTGAACGACACCAGCGCAAGAGCAGCACGCCATGAAATGTAAACCAAAACATTTATGACATACACTTCATGATATTCTTGTTATGATTAGTCAAATATGCTCGTCATACAGTCATGTTATGTCATACCACGTTTGGTATCGATACCAATATCCAAACGGCCAGGACAGCTAAAAGTCATAAGTGGCTAGATAGATAGATAGATAGATAGATAGATAGATAGATAGATAGATAGATAGATAGATAGATAGATAGATAGATAGATAGATAGATAGATAGATAGATAGATAGATAGATAGATAGATAGATAGATAGATAGATAGATAGATAGATAGATAGATACGCTCAAAGTCGCCGAAGTTCGCAAAGAAAAACGGGAGAATCAATGCCGCACGGTTCGTACAGATTTGACTCCGTGTGGAGCTATCTGTGTTTCTTTTTATTGTGAGTTGAGATTTCTGCATGCATCATAAATACGTGAAGGGATGGATGGCGATAGTTTCCTCACTATTTGTGTAAAAATTTGCCCAGCTTACTGCGAACTCTGACAGTGCGCTTACTATAGTGTGTTTAAAATTAGGTTATAACAATTTCAAGAATAATTTGATAAAATACGCGGGAAATTAGTGTGACATGCAAGCAATAACAAGAATTGTGTTCTAAATAAGGTTAACGTGTACAAAAACAGTTGCATCAAGAGTAATTCGTTTAGGAAAGTGGTTAGAAATTTCGGATATTGTGCACTCCATGATGTGAAAGTGGTAATCTGTCTACTGGTTACTGGTTAGAAGAAAATAAGAGATCTGAACCTATAGGGAAAAGCTGGCCAAAGGTAGCCCCACATGCGTATACCTGACCTACCTACATTTTTTCCTTTTATATATACATACATATATATATATATATACATACATATATACATATATATATATATATATATATATATATATATATATATATATATATATATATATATATATATATATATATATATATATATATATATATAAGGGAAACAGGTGTATACTTAAGGGCTCGTTTTTTGTGTTCACACAATATTAATGAGATCTAACAGACAATAATGCCAAGGAATGTATAGGGGAAGTTGTTGGGCCAATTGTAATGTAAATGAGAAGAAAGAAAAGTGGTTGAAAAGATAACTTGCCGTGTGCAGGATCCGAACCTGCGACCTTCAAGTAACGCGTTCGGTGCTCTACCACTGAGCTACCACGACAGCTATCCCCCCAGCCACTTTATTGGGTATCTATGTCAGTTTAAACTTGGGAGTGTCAGTCAGCGCCCCTAGTAGCCATGGCTGCGAGTGTGGCACACTCTTTATGAACCTGTTTGGCGTCACTTAGAACGTGAACTTATTACTAACTGGCAGCTGACAAATAGTCCCTCGTATACAACCTAAAGGCACCAAGTCTGCCAGTACGAGACCCTCGTTAATAAATAAGGGAAACAGGTGTATACTTAAGGGCTCGTTTTTCGTGTTTACACAATATTAATGAGATCTAACAGACAATAATGCCAAGGAATGTATAGGGGAAGTTGTTAGGCCAATTGTAATGTAAATGAGAAGAAAGAAAAGTGGGTGAAAAGATAACTTGCCGTGTGCAGGATCCGAACCTGCGACCTTCAAGTAACGCGTTCGATGCTCTATCACTGAGCTACCACGACAGCTATCCCCCCAGCCACTTTATTGGGTATCTATGTCAGTTTAAACGTGGGAGTGTCAATCAGCGCCCCTAGTAGCCATGGCTGCGAGTGTGGCACACTCTTTTATGCGCATGTTTGGCGTCACGTAGCACGTGAACTTATCACGAGCGGGTAGCTGATCAATAGTCTCTTGTATACAACCTAATGACACCAAGTCTGCCAGTACGAGACCCAGGTTAATGAATAAGGGAAAGAAGTGTATACCTAAGGGCTCGTTTTTCCGTGTTTTGACACAATAATAATGAGATCTAACAGACATTAATGACAAGGAATGTATAGGGGAAGTTATTAGAACCAATGGAATGTAAATAGGAAGAAAGAAAAGTGGGTGAAAAAATAATAAAATAACCAGCCGTGAGCAGGAAGCCGTGAGCAGCCGTGGGCTGCTCACGGATAGTTGTTTTTTCACCAGGAGAGCTAAAAGTCAGGCCAGGAGAGCTAAAAGTCATAGGCAGCTAGAGCTGCCTATGACTTTTAGCTTTTCTGGCCGTTTGGATAATGGTATCCTTGCGAAACTTGGTATAGCATATCATGGCTGTATAAAGAACATATTTGACTAGTCATAACACGAAAATCATGGCATGTATGTCATGAATGTTATGATTAAAATGTCATGGTCCTGCAGCTCTTGCGGTGGTTTCGATCACATGGCATGCTGCAAAACTGGTATGGTATGACATGATTGCATGGCGAACACACGCGACGGACCCTAAGATGAAAATCATGATATGCGTGTCATGTAACAAGAAGACTACATGCCATACTCATGACGTGCTCGCGGCTGTTTCACTAACGTCACATATACCAAATTTAGCATTACGGGACGTGAATGGGTAACGAAAGTATAATTCTGGTGCAAACATGATAAACATGAGATGCATGTCATGTAACAACATGACTACACGCTACGCTCATGATGCGCTCGAGGCCATTTCGCTAGCTTCACATGTACTAAATTCGCTATTACGTGATGCGAACGGAGGACATACGTAAATGACACATCCAAACATGATAATCACGACAATCCTGGCATGTAACAACATGAGAACATGCCACACTCATGATGCGGCGCTCGCGGCCCGGCCGTTTCGCTAGCTTCACATATGCCAAATTTGCTGTTACGTGAAGCCAATGAATGACAAAGGTATATGACTGGTAGAAACAAGTTATGATGAGATGCGTGTCATGTGAGAACATGACTACACGCCACAGTCAAGGCGCCAATACATTTCGACGTGACGCAGTGCGCGTGCTCACCAGCGTTCCCACGCCACAGGCACCGGTCCTGCCATGTACTCGCATGGGCGCGCCGCGCTGAGTTGCTTTAACGCATGCGCATTTCAGTGTGTCCGGCGTCCCTCCATAACGAAAAGATGGAGACGCAGTCTTGCCTGGGTAACGCGTCGGCGCGAAATTCCGCATGTCGCATTTCACGCCCGTGGCGTCGTCACAATGGTAGGCAGTGACACGAGAAGCATAGCGTCAAGCACATCATTGTACACTACATCGATCACCAAGGCCGAGTGTTTCTGCATCGCATTGGTGATTAAAAGTCGAGAGCGCAGCGACGACGAGACGTACATCACCATACTCTCAGATTTGCAAGAGGCGTGCCGGCTACTCACGAAAGGCCGCCTCCCATTAAACATTTGCACATTTTTAGGTGGCGAATTGAGCAACGCCTAGTTCACACTGAAACATCCGCTTTCTACAGCGACCGAAATTCCCCTGCCGCCGAAACGCAGCGTCGTTCGCACTGGACGCGCCCCGCACCACCGAATATGCCATCTACTACGGGGCGAACGCGGAATGGATGCGCTGTCACCCGGTTGTTGTCGCGGATCGCAAACGCTACTACGCTATCCGGTGGTGTATACTTCGACGATTCTCGTACGCAAGATGCAAGAAAAGACAGTACTGCTTACTTTGCTGGCAAGTGGCTGTCTTGTAATGCACTAAGAGCAGAAAAACCACCGATGCCAGCGGCGTTGGTGGGTTCGTTTTCCTCTGCAACACCGGAACAAGCTCGGTCACGCCAACAGCAAGCTCGGTCACCTCTTTCACAAAATACGGAGGCGAAGTAGGCACAGAGTAGGTTAAACTCCCGTTGGTTTCAACATTCAGTTACGTGCACTGCGGCATAACAAGTGAGTAGGGCTTGGCCGCCACTTTTCAAAATTCCTTTACTAGCGCTCCTATTGGTCCGCGGTGACCGATTCGGCGGCAGACGCCGCAAAAATCGGTCCGAGAGCAATCGGCGCGGAAAGGGCCCTTTCGGCGGATCTCGCCGCCGCCGAACCGGATTCGGAGCACTTTCGGTGGCCGGAATGCTGAGTGTGAACGCGGCCTTATAGGTTGGACTGGCGCCCTGGACATGCAGTCATAGAGGGTAACGAGAGGGCGGACGCTCTAGCTCGAGCGCTAACGAACCGAGCGGAGCAGCAGCCTTTCTCGCTGTTACCACCACCCTGCAACGACGGCTTTCGCGAGGAGGAGGAAAACGACCCGGCTCGAATGGCTCCACGAGAGCTTCATGCTCACCAGCGATGCACGCGGCAGATTTATGGCGCCCCCCACAAATCTAAAAGGGAAGACGCCATAGACCGTAAAGTTCATATGGGAGTTTTCCAAATTTATTACGACTGCACGAAATTCATCCAACTTTGTATGGGTGCGATTGTCCGTGGTGTCGCGACTCGCCACCGACCCTTTACCATATCTCGTGGAGTTGTGCTAATTGTGCTAAACGGCCAAATGAATTTGATCGCTTACAGCGTATGTATAGACTCCTGGATCACGTCCGGCAGGCGGCGCAAGCCAGTGGAGTCTTGGACATAGGGCCCCACCCATCTAGCTCCTAAACCCCTTCTTTTTCAACCCAATAAAGTTATTTCTCTCTCTCCATCGGGCCGCGCTGACGGACGCTGGGCTGCACCGGTCGCGCCTGGCGTCAGGCTACAGAGTGCTCGCGTTTTACTAACGTAGCGCCGCTGTGCCCAGCGTGCGTGCGCGTCAACGCTACATTGGAGTATATGGGGCCCTTCATGATTCGATCACGGTCGTTGTGCTAGCTCCACATATACCAAGTTTGGTGTTACGTCATGTCAATGGTTACGAAATATATGACTGGTGTAAACATGGTAATCCTGACAGGCGTGTCATGTAAGAACATATTAATATACCACGCTCATAGCTTGCTCGCGGCCGTTTCGCTAGCTTCACATATACTAAATTTGGTATCACGTGACGTTAATAAATGACGAAGGTAAACGAGACATCCAATTATGATAACCATAACACGGAAGTCATCAACGGCATCATTTACCTCCATCACGTAATGTTGTGCTGATTTTAAGGTGACATATCAACATTTCTCATTCGTGCTTCGGATATCATCGATTCCCACTGTACGTAGGATCTGGCAATTTTTATCTCATATTTTGTACTAATTACCTACCCCTTCCCTCACCCCTACTGTTTTTCATTGTCTTTGCCCTTATGAGACCAAATTTCGTAACAGTGGCCTGCAAGCTGAGGTGCTTTAGAGACTAGTGGTCCACGATATCTCAAAGACCACGTCACTTTGTACAGCTGCCGTCTGATATTGCGCTAGAAAAGGAGATGTTGGTGTGAATTGAGTAAGACGAGCAAAGAGTTGAAATAAAGGTACGATAAGTCAATATAGTTTAGTACCTCTCATGTCAATTTATTTTTCAAATAAATTGATGCCTCTGATGTACTCTTCTAAGTAAAAAGAAAGTTTCCAGGCTATTTGCGTAGGTCGCATCTCGCATAGTAACAATACAATCCACTGTTCAAGTTGTGGTTTCTAGGCGTCCCTTCTAGGATGTGTCGTGTCTACATAGTGCTCTAAATTGTTCTCTCTAAACACGTCTACATAGTGCTCTAAATCGTTATGGGGGCGGTTTTCAGCTCTCCCATAGTAGAGTACATAATGCTCTAAATCGTTAACAACTTTTTCTGCACACACCAATTGTTAACCACTTCTTTTACACACACGTATGCGAACGCTTATTTTTGGCGACAAGCTAAGCAGCACGTTTCAGGGCGTCCCTAGGCTGGCGGGTGCCCGTAGTGGCTAGCCAGCCACCGAAGTAGGCATCGTCACTGATTGGCAAGCCCTGAAGCCATCGTTTACGCGACGTCTTCAATAGAGGAACTAGAAGAAGTATACTGTGTCCAGCACTTTAGAGGCCAGAATCATCAAGTTACTGTGGACAGCGAAGCCGCCCTGGCTCAAATCGCGGACGCGCCACAGCTAACCACCCGAAGAGTGCACGTCGCCATCGTACCCCTGGGAACCCAAGACACTCAAGTAACTGTAATGATTTTGCCGTGTCGCGTCCCCAGCGAAAACCTCGCGCAAGCATTGTCTCCCTTCGGGAAGGTGCTGCACATCAGCAGAGGACTCATGGGCTTGCATTGAACCGTGACCGCTGGGACGCGATTCGTCCGTATAGAAATGAAGACATCGTCGTTAGTGCTCAACTACCTCAAGGATGCAGTCCATCGAGTAACCTGTGACTATGAAGGAATCCAATGAGTGTGCCGTCGATGTGGAAGCAGTGGGAACTCCCGCATGAACTGCACAGCTCTGTTTTGTGGAAGGTGTGGCGTTTGTGGCCACGGTGGGAAGGGCTGCTCGCTGCCGTGTCACCATTGTGGTGAACAGCATGCCCCCATAGCCTGCGCCATCAGACCATCGTATTCCGAGGCGGCGTGCAAGAATTACCCGCCACTTCAACCATAAACGCAGTCCAAGAACAAGGACATCCTATCATCAACGGCTGGCCCGGATATTTGCAAGGAAGAAGTTGGGCAGATTGCAACGCCACCCCAGACACCACACCAAACACCGGCAGTGTCTCCAGCCAGCCCGGACCAGACAGCCCTTCAAGGTGCGGATCCATCCAGTTGCCTGCGACCAGTGGTGATTCTCACAGAACCACAGGTCGAGCCCTCGCCAGAGAAGGCGCCTGTCTGCGAACGCGCCCCAGATGGTGACGCGATATCTGATGCTCACCCCAAGGCGGCCCAGTCCTCTGTTAGTCCTATCATTGAAGAGACTTTGTAACTAGGTGACGAGGTTTCCAACAATGAGGGCTCAAACAGCACTATCAGTGACACGGCTCTGCAAATAGTCACCGACAGCGCTCCAAGCGAGATCAGCCGGGACAGTCTAGGCGCGTTTGTGCCATCTTCGCTCAAGCGCCTCAGCACCAAGCGCAACCAAATATCCAGCAGTGACTCGGAGGCCCCCAGCAGAGACAGCAGTCACCTGCGGACTTCGATGCGGCCCCGGAAGTCCCATGCTCCCGGAGGGTCGCCTGGACGTAAGAAGTGAATCAGCTGCTTGCGGGGCGCCCGCTCCCGTGTGTCAGAACTGTGATGCACGTCTGGTATCCAGGTTAGTCTTTAGTGTTTTCGATGACTACCTCATGGAATATTATTTCTTTCAACGTAAAAGGTTTTCGCAGCCCGGTAAAGTAGGCCGAGGTGATTAGCGTAGCCCGTGCTGCTAATTTTCACGTTTTGTGTTTGGAGGAAACTAATTTCTTTTCGGTATCAGACGTTAGGGGGAGACGCTGCTCTCGTCGGAGCGAGTGGACGTGCGTCGTGTCGGCTCCGGTTTCAACGAATGTTTTGCAGTGGAAGTCACCTAGAAGCCCACAAGACTTTGGTACCCACGTATTCAGCTTGTCATCAAGACTCGCCCGGCACCAAGTTCCAGGTGGGGACTTGAATTTTGACACCTTTACCGACGCATTTTTGTCAACCACGCTGGCGAGAGAGATAGGCCTAACGCCTGCCAAGCCACCGGCAGCGCAGCTGCCAGAGACGCTGCTGCCTATGCCGGCCTGGCTCTGCGGGAACCAAGTAACGGCGGTCGGCGCGTTTAACGCGTCCGACTTTTTGAGAGGAAATGGAGGTCACTGTGGAGGGAGAACCCATTTCTCGTGAAGAATTCGAAGAAAGTACAGGATGGAGCACCATAGGATCAAATAAGTCGACCCGCGGGCAATCACTAGAACCCGGTGCGGATTCTCAACGAGGGAATAACAACAGAAAACGGCGTGCGCAATGCCTGAGTCAAATACCAAGATTAAGCCGGATGCGTTCACTGCCCCGAGGTGACTACAAGATCATCATCCGACCTAAAGGCGGCCTTCGACTCACCGATCATGGAGCCGCCCGACGGGCGACTAGCATTTACCACGCCGCTGAAATTCCGAGAGACGCCCAAGATGAGGACACAATTTGCCCAAATTTCCAGCAAAATATCATCGTTGTGAGCACACCCATCGAGGCGCATGCTGATAGATACCAGAAAATCTCTCGCATTGTGGTCGGCAACAAGACGTACGATACCAGCGCATATGAAGCAGCACCAGACGGTACGCCAAAAGGTGGGATACGTGATATCCCGTTGGAAGATACTGCCCGAGATATTACAGCTAATGTAATTACAACAAAGAACCCTACAGCCATAGCTGCAAAACGCCTCAGCAACACAACGACGGTGATCGTAATGTTCGCCGGTCTTCGCGTGCCAACATACGTTCGATACGGTGGGGCAACGTTGAAGTGCTCCCTTTACCGCAAACAGATAGAGACGTGTTACCAATGCGGTCGCCTGGGGCACCGCGCAGATGTATGCCCAAACCCGAAAGACCACGTGTGCCGTGGCTGTGGTACGACAACCCCTCGCAAGATCACCAATGCCAGCCCACTTGTCAACTACGCGGCGGCGACCACCAGACGGCCGAGAAGGCGTGCAGGGCACGTTACAAGACGCCGTACCTGGTGAAACGCCGGCGATGGGAGCGACAACAACAACAATATGAAGACTACCCGACGAAGCCAACGCCTGTCGACAACAGCCTCGAGCACCGGGACACTACCCCTACCAGGAAGCCCGGAAAGAAAGCCTGGTCGAGATCTCGGTCGCGGTCTCGGTCGCAGTCTCGGTCGCGGTCTCGCCCCCGGCCCCGCTCCCGGCGCTGCTCCCGGTCGCAATCAACATCTCGGAGCCGTACACCTGGACCTGGCGCAACCTTCAAGGAGGGCTGGGTAGACGTAGTCAAGGGAGCGCGCTCGGGGTCTGAGGAGGCCGCTTCTCAAGGCAAACTTGATAAATTAGAGGCTGAAATAGCACAGCTAAAGCACATGTTAGCACAATGTAACCAGAAAATGACAGCTTTAGGAGAGGAAAACAGGACCCTCAAGGAGGAGTTACATCACTATAAAAAAACAAAACATGCTCCATCAGTAGTACCACCGCTCTCAGCTGTTACACACAGTGAAAAAATGGAGGAAGGTTCAACACCACCACCTCTCAAGCGCAGAGCCGAAACCCAGACCAATGAATACAAACCCGCACGCGTGACGCCCGAGAATAAAGTCCTGAAGGAAGTTCAGCAATCAGTCAAAGAATTAAATGAGTGGATGAGCAACGCATCCCGACTGATCTCAGCCCTTACTGACCGCGTAGAGACTATAGCTAAAATTACCCAGCAACAAAACGAACACCTACAACATCGACTCATCGCTGTGGAGGCTAGAATCACCCCTCTGCCACCTAGCGGACTGGACCCCACAGCGAATGTAAAGCAACCTTCCTCGTCGGCATTCAGTGTAATACAGCTGGCGACATTCCTACCCCCTGCATCTCATCATAGCTAGAAATCATGCCTACACAATTTGGCAATGGAATTGTAGAAGCTACGCGAATAAGCAAGCAAATCTTCACCCATACCTTGAGGGGAAAGTTAAGCCCGATATCATTTTATTGCAGGAGACACATTGTCTCGCTAAATTGGCAGGCTACCGCTCGATCGGACATGCCAACGGGGAGACGACTGTCCTTACCACCCTTGTTAGACGAAACCTTACATTCACGCAACACGACACGGAAATTACCAATATAGACAATATATTTGTTGAACTCGTTCCGCAACGCAAGACACAGGAAAGTCTTTTATACTAAACATATACAGCAAGCCTAAACGAAAGAAGCACAGATTTCTCGCACTCTTTAAACGCACCCTCAACATCGCTGGCCAAAATCCCATCTTAATAGCGGGGGACTTCAACGCACCACACACTGCCTGGGGATACTCTTATGTGTTTCCTAAAGGTAGGGCCCTCTGGTTTGACTCGCAGCAAGAGGGATTAACTCTCATCACCAACCCTAGCACACCCACACGTGCGGGCACTAGCTCCAGTAAAGACACAACGCCTGATCTGATGTTCACGAGAAACACATCAGCAGCCACCTGGAAAAATACTCTAGAGGACCTGGGTAGCGACCACTACATCATCGAGGTACATGTTCAAGGTGGCCCACGTAAACCCACGGGAAAAGAGCTAAAGTTGGTAGACTGGACCCAGTTCCGCAAATCACGTGAGAACCAGGTCCAACCCACCAACGACATAGAGGAATGGATACACACGCTTAAACAGGATATTAATAATGCCACCTGAATTGTACCTCCCGAGGCACACCTCGAAGAGATCGATAGCCGGCTCTTCCACATGTGGGAGGCAAAGCAATCGCTCCAAACGAGGTGGAAGACACAGAAACACAACAGAAACGTCAGAAAACGCATAGCACTCCTCAACACAGAGATAGAGATGTATGCAACACAGCTAAGCCGGCAACACTGGGATGAAACCTGCGATGCGATGGACAGGCAGCTAAGTCTTAGTAAAACTTGGCATTTTCTACGATTCCTGCTCGAGCCAGAAGACAGCAAAACCGTCCAACGACAAACCATCAACAAACTAATACATGCTTACAAGAGCACCGACGATGAGTTTCTTAGGGAGGTAGAGCTCAAATATATCTCTCAGGCTCCTACTCAGCAGCATCCAGATTATACGGGCCAGATCAACACTACTCTAGACGAAGAATTCACCGAAGCGGATATCCGTGCCACCCTACAAAAACTTAACACCAAGTCTGCACCAGGTCCAGATAACATCACGAATAAGATGATACGCAATTCGGACGATGAGTCGATCACGCATATCACAGACTATATTAATAACTGTTGGAACACCGGAATCTTGCCCCCACATTGGAAAACGGCCAAGGTGATTCTGATTCCGAAACCAGGCAAACCACTGAATACTGACAATCTTAGGCCCATCTCCTTAATATTTTGCATAGGCGAATTGATGAAACACGCTTTCCTGGCTAGACTGACAAATTACCTCGAAGACAATGATTTTTTCCCACACACCATGATTGGCTTCCGCAGGCATCTTTCAATGCAGGATGCCATGTTGCAGCTTAAGCATCACATCATAGACAGTACGGGACGCTCCACTAAGGGCATACTTGGTCTTGATCTGAAGAAGGCTTTTGACTCTGTCACGCATAGCACCATTCTGAATCAGGTCAATACCCTAAACTTGGGGCTTCGCACGTACAACTATATTAGGGCATTTCTTACGGGCAGAACGGCCACGATCACTGTGGGAGCACTCAGGTCGTCCGAAATAACCATTGCAAGTGCGAGCACCCCACAGGGTTCCGTGATATCTTCCATGTTGTTTAACCTCACCCTCATTGGTCTTCCTTCAAAACTTTTAACCATCCAAGGACTTCATCACACCATTTACGCCGACGACATCACCCTCTGGGTGTGCGACGGCAGTGACGGTTCCATTGAACAGAGATTACAGGAAGGGATTGGCACAGTCGAACGGTATTTACAAGAAACTGGACTATCCTGCTCGGCGGAGAAATCTGAGCTACTGCTATATCGCCCTACACTTAGAGGTCGGCCAGCCAAACAACATCCCTAAGCGCAGGCACACGCTGATATAAAACTCACTACAAGCGATGGTCACGCCATACCAACCGTGGACAAAATCCTAGTGCTAGGTTTGATCATAGAAAGTAAGGGTACCAACGGAGAGACAGTTCGCAACATTGAAGCCAGAGTGTCTAACACGATGCGCCTCATTAGGCGCATTACCAATAAACACAAAGGCATGAAAGAGGCCAGCATCATCCGTTTGATCCAAGCGTTTGTTCAAACTCACATCACCTATACGGCGGCGTACCATGGATGGTTCACCGCGGAAAAGTCAAAACTCAACAGCTTAATTAGGAAAATTTACAAACAAGCGCTAGGTTTGCCTCAAAACACCAGCACCGAACTACTCCTTCAACTTGGTTTACACAATACCCTTGAGGAACTTATTGAGGCGCAACAAATCTTCTAATTCGAGCGTTTAGCCAAGACTAAGCCAGGCCGCCAGATTCTATGTAATCTCCTTATTACTTACCACACTCAACACGGAGACAAACACGACATACCACGCACTATCCGTGCTAAGCTAACAGTACCACCCATACCAAGAAACATGCACCCTGAACACAACAAGGGCAGACGTGTCAGTAGAGCCAGGACCATGTCAAAGATGTTTGGGCGCAACCATGAGGCAGTCTTTGTCGACGCAGCACGCTAACAGGAACGTCACCACTTCCTGGCTGCTGTCGTAGACCACACACAACAATGCAAAAGCAGCGCGTCAATCATCACACGGAACGTAGAAACGGCCGAGGAAGTGGCTATCGCGATGGCCATAGCCCACACTAGCGCCTCATGCGTAATCAGCGACTCGCAGACAGCCGTTCGAAACTACGCCAGCGGCAGAATCTCCCCCGAGGCATTGCGGATTTTTAATACAGGCAAAATTCACGAGGCGGGCAAATACGTACACATCTTGTGGTTTCCTGTCCACACACCACTAGGTAACGCGGAGGCCAATCCGAATGAAGTGGCGCACAACGTGGCTCGAGGTCTTACGTTCCGAGTCACGTCAGACGAAGCGGCCACCCAAACGAACCTTTCTGCGCCGGTGTGGGAATGGGACGATCGGCTCACTAAATTTAATGACATAATTCAACACTATCGACTGCAAAGGCGGGAGTACCCTCCCCCTCACTCCAAGCTAAATCGGGCCCAGTCCGTTCAGTGGCGACAGCTACAAACACGCACATACACGAACCCTGTCATCATGCACCACATATATCCCGACGTCTATAGTTCTAATCTATGCCAGTACTGTACCACCAGAGCCACTCTCGACCATATCCTATCGGAATGCCCAGCATTAGTCAGAAATTCTGGGGTCGCGGCCTCCAATGAAGAACTTCGGGCGCGTTGGCGGACTGTGCTGCTCAGTTCGGGCCTGGACAAACAACTTTGGGCGATCCAGCAGGCCAAGGAAGCTGCCGGGAGACACGGTCTCTCCGTTGGCCCCTAGGTGGGAGCCCATCCCAGCAATCTGCCGGAAATTAATAAAGTCTATCTCTCTCTCTCAGACGTTAGGGCTTTCAAACGAAAGTTTAACGTTTATTGCTATTGCTCTTTCGCTACTACTTGTGTAACGGGAGTAGGAATTATTATATGTCATCGAGAATCATTTGGAGGTCGCCATGTTTTCTATTATGGCGTTGGTAGAGTTCTGGCTTTGGATTGTACCTAGTTTTCTTTTCGAATGAGGATACTGTCTGTGTATGAGCCTGCACAAGCTGTACACTCTAATAAACTTTTTCTGAATTTGGGGTGTTTTTAGACGGTCGTCACGTAATTCTAATTGGAGACTTTAACTGTGTGCTCAATACGCGAAGCGATGTAGAAGGTCCTGGCTGGGGTCGTTGTGCTAGGAATTCACGTAAGCGGCGACACCTTGTCCAGCTTTTCTCATTGCTGGATACGCACAATGTCTTGAACGGGAAAACGTTTATTTGGATATGGCACAGGGGACTCGACCGGGCTTACAATCCACATGTTTTAGAGGTGTTTGTCTCTGACCTACGTGTTCCGCCTACCCCACCTTCGCCTGTGTACATCTCTGACCATCGCTCGATTCTCTTAGAACTCAAAATTCCATTTTCTTTGGCGCATAAATTATGACGTCTTGATGTTCGTGACCTCCCGGACGCATCCTCTCGGTCAAATTTCTCCCGTGCAATACGGGTGTCTTGGAAGATAACAACATATATACACACAATATGGTTGGATTCTGGGCAGGGCTATCTACACAAGATGCATTGAAGCTTATCAAACACCAGGTCATCGACAACAAAACGAGAGACGTGAGAGCCATTCTGTGCCTAGAGCTAGAAAAAGCGTTTGGCAACATCCACCACTCATTCATACTCGAAGCAATTTCCAAGCTTTGTCTGGGGAAAGCCTGCTATGACTACGTATGGTCCTTTCTTACAGATCGGAAAGCCGTGATGAAGATTGCAGATATCAAGACCGCAGCAATCAAACTAGAAGCAAGGGGCACGCCGCAAGGGGCAGTGATTTCACCAATGCTGTTCAACATTGCCATGATTGGACTGTCAAAGAAATTATCGAGCATTGAAGGATTGAAGCACAGCATCTACGCAGATGACATTACCATCTGGTGCACAGGTGGAAGCGAGGGCAGATTGAGAGCGCCCTGCAAGAGGCGATTAACACCGTATAAGAGTACCTTCGTCCTTCTGGACTCAAGTGCTCCTCGAGTAAGTCAGAACTTTTACTGTATCGGACTGCACGCCGGGGACCGAAACCCAGGGGATGGAAGCCGTTAAACCAGACAGACATCCATCTCCGTAGAAATGAAGGGGATTCCATCCAGAGGGTCGACTCCATCAAAGTCCTGGGCATGCTGATAGAGTCTACCGGCGCCAACAGCAAATCTATAGCCAAGTTAACTTGGAAAACAGACAGTGCGGTGCACCTCATACGCAGAGTGGCCAACAAAAGAAATGGGATCAAGGAAGACAACCTCATCAGGTTGATGCATGCGTTTGTTCTAGGCCACTTCACGTACGAGGCAGCAATGCACAACTGGTCAAGAGCAGAGTCCGAGACACTGAATGTGCTCCTCAGGAAAGTTATCAAGAAGGTCCTGGGCCTACCCATACATACCAGCACCGAGCGTCTGCTTGAGCTTGGCATTCACAACACGCTCGAAGAAATAGCAGAAGCCCAATAGAGAGCACAGTTTGCAAGGTTATCTACAACAAGGTCGGGGAGAATGATCCTGCAGGAGCTGGGCCAATGGCAATCAGGCACAATTACAATAATATCCCCAACAACATCAGGGGGAATATCACGGTGTCTCCTATACCAAGAAACATGCATCCAGAACACAACGTCGGAAGAAGAGTAGCGAGGGCCAGGACTATACTTTGTCAAGTCTAAAACGAGGAACGAGTGGTCGTATTTCTTGACGCGGCTTCCTACGCCAATGGGAAAGCGTTTGTGGCAGTGGTGGTCCATGGGGCTGGCCATGTCGTCAACTCAGCGACGGTCAGGACGAAAGACCCAATCATTGCGGAACAGGTGACCATCACCTTAGCACTCAAGATGGATAACATTGAAGTCGTCTACAGTGATTCCATGGCAGCACTACGGGCGTTCGCCAAGGGGACGGTCTCTGAACAAACGCTGAGAATACTGCAAGGCAAGAACATAACGCATCATCTTCTGAGTTGGTTCTCAGCTCACCTTGGGCAAATCAACGATTCCCCTCCCAATCTCAATGAAGCAGCACACGAGGCGGCGCGAGAACTCTCCAACCGCGCCTTCCTGGCGATGCGTTCTACCGGTGAAGGGGGTAACCAGGAAATTCTTACAACATATAATGAGCTCACTAAACATTTCTACCTGTCTAGAAGGATTTTCCCTCCACCTCACAAAAGTCTAACCCGGCCCCAAGCACTTACATTAAGGCTTTTGCAAACGGGGATGTACGCTACTTTGAAAATGTTACACATCTTGTACCCTGCCCTATACCCAAGTAATCTTTGTCCACATTGTGGGGAAATAGCTTCATTAGAACACATGCTCTGGCAGTGCACCAAATTCGCTCATATATCGAACATCACCTCTGCCAGATGGGAGGCGGCAATCCGCCGCTCGTCCTTGGCAGATCAGTTCTGGGCTGTCCACCAAGCCCACAAGGCGGCTGAGGAGCTTGGGAACTCAGTCCCCACGTGGGAGCGGCCCGCAACACAGTGATCTGTGTTTTGAAGGAACAAATAAAAGTTTATCCAATCCAATACGGGTGTCACTCGGCTGCGTCTGGTTCATACGATTGGGATGCGCTTAAAACGCAGTGGCGCTTGCACTGCTCAGTTGAAGGGAATTCACGTTTCTGAGGAGCTGGCCAATACAGCAGCGAAGTTACGCACCGCCTTGCGTGCCGAAACGCCGTCTCCCATGATGCGAGCTTGGCAGCATGAACGTGAACGCTTCCAGCGTTTGATTGCCGCTTCGTCTCTGGCGGCAGCTGCATGGCGTTGTAGGCCCAACCCTTGTGCACACGCTGAGGTGCTACGCTATGCGAGGCAATCGAGTTTTGGGCATTCACAATCACCTATTTTTAGGACCACGCAGACACCACCTGCATGGTCGCTTCCTATGCGTGATCGATCTCTCTCTTTTTTGGCACATTTCGAAGAGATGTCATGTTCGGCCGTGCGGACAAACTGTGATATAATGCCGCCTATGCTTAGAGGTTTGCTTCGCATTTCTCAACAAGCTGCTGATTCTCTGCATCTCCTTCTATCACCCGAAGAGGTAAAGGCAGCATTACAATCTATGAAACGGGGTATGGCCCCTGGGTCAGACGATGTTCAAGTTCAATTTTACTTGTCATTTTGGAATGAGCTTGGTACTGCCGTGTCCGCCGTTATTGGGCGATGTTTCGAGAATGGTGTCCTTTCATCACGTTTTCGAGATGGCCGTATTGTACCAATCCCAAAAAACTGACGCTTCCTCTGTTAACCTTGAAGATTTGAGACCTATCAGGCTTCTAAACGTTGACTACGATATTCGCGACAGTGATCGTTCAACGTTTGAGGGCTCTGCTAAACACCCTGGTGGGTCATCATCGGGCTTCATCAATGCCTAGACGAGAAATACACAGCTTGTCCTTTACCACCCGGGATATCATAGTTTACACTCTGTCGCAATCTGCGCGTGGTCTCCTTGTGTCTTTGGGCCAAGAGAAAGCATTCGACTGACTAGAGCACACGTATATCTTCACATTGCTCACAGCCTTCGGTTTTCTTTCTTTTGCGAAATATTTAGACATACTTACTATGGTATAAAGAGCACACTAGTTCTAGCAGGCTTGGAGATTGCTGCCTTTTCTAATACACGCGGGATCCGTCAGGGATGACCATTGTCTCCTGTTCTATATGTCCTCATTCTTGAGCCATTTTTGTATGCTCTAGAAGTGGACTCGCGCGTAGGTGATCTTGCGTTTCTGGGCAGCAGTGCCATGAAAGTCACGCGTTTTGCTGACCACATAACCCTGTACCTTTTTGATGAAGACAGTTTTTCACATAACCTGCGTTTCTTCTTTCAGTATGGTGACATTTCAGGTGCCAGCTAAACTTCTCTAAATCCGGGTATTTGTTCATTGGCTGTCCAAACTATAGACTTAGCTCCACATCTCTTCTTCAGTCGGCTGCGTCTCTTCGCATTTTAGGAATTCTATACAACCACTACGGCGTTTGTCACTCTGTCTGGTCAAATATCGTCGACGAAGTTAAACAGAAAAAATTGAGAACGCATGGGATTTCCACTTCCCGCTTCTTAAGCGGAGGTACCTTGCGCAGACCCAGTTCTGCAGTCGTATTTGGTACCTTTCTCACGTAGAGCAGCCGCCTTTACGCATCGTAAAGTCATTGCAGTCTGCTTAACCTTCCTTCTTTTGGTCCGGTGGCACTGAGTTGGCTTCACGTGCGTCGTTAGGAGAGCAGCGTTTCCAGGAAGGCTTTGCTTAACCTTCGGGGTCAATACGTTGCCGGCTACTGGCACTGCGCTGCTTTTCGTGCCTCGTACAAGAAGAGCGATCTCCCGCACGAGCTCGGGCATATTATCTTCAACGCACTCACCTTCGGTATTTAATGCCTAATGTGCACCTTAATCGTGGCCCACAATCAGTAGTACTTCCAACGTCTTATGTAACAGCTGTCGCGTTTTTTCGTCATATCCAGTCGAATTGCCCTGAGGTAGATGTGTTAGACAATCCTATCGTTAACACAAAAGCCGATTTAATGCTCCCGTTAGTTCCTCCGGCTCGCCGCACCCACTCTATTCGCGTGTCTTGGACCACGCGTACGGCATCACTTCTACCTGGCCACCTCCGGGACTTCATGCGGCGGCTGGTGTGGGGCGTTCTTCCTACCCTTGACCGCCTCCAAAGGTGGAGAATGGCCCAGTCATCAACATGTCCGAACTGCTCCCTACGGGAAACAAATCAGCATGTTTTAAGACAATGCGTCGTTGCTCGTGCTTTCTGGAGGGCTGTGCATGCAGAATTTCGTGGCCTCGGAAAAAATTGCTTTGTTTCTTCTGGGCGGTGTTCTCGAGGCCGCTTCGCCTGCCTTATCATTGTTGCCGGTGCAGACTGTCTTTGTCGCAATCACTGTGAGACGGTTGCAGCAGGTCGTCGCCGTCACGCTCTCTTCCTGATTTTGGAGCGACTCTACAAAGAAATGCTATCTGTTTAGTGGGAAGACTCTTCTCTCTCGGTGAGGAGGAATTCCTTCGACACTAGTCTTGCCCTTTTGTGGTCGTATGCGAGAGACGTGAAAAGCTTGTTTTCAGGCCTGCCTGGTTTTGGTAGGCTATTGTTTGTTTAGTACTCACACAAATGCCTTCTAATTACTATGTATATACCTAGCATATAGATCTTCACATTTCATTTTTGTGTTCTTCGTTTACTATACATTGTACAAATGTAAACATATAATTTTGTAACAATTCTTGTGTATCTGTGTATGTTGCGTTCTGTGTAAATATGTAAACATACCCTTTTTGTCCCAATTATCGGTGTTTCTTGGGATGTTGTGTTCCACCGCAATGCTTTGTTGAATTTTATTTGATGTTCACTGTTCGTGAGAATAAATTTCTCTAAACACAACGTTCTCAGAGGACGGCTTCTTGCTCTCCCATTGTAGTGTTACAAGTACTGTAAATCATAAACAACTTTTTCTAAACACACACACACACACACGCACACACACACACGCACACACACACGCACGCACACACACATAATTCTTGGCTTCAAACGCAATATTCCTTAGTGTTCGTGGTTATGATGACTTATCCTCATATTCAGAAACGCTGCTTGGCTCGACCTTAACTTTCCACCGACTTCAATGCAGCACAAACGTGTTTCGAACGCTCTGTTTTTAGGCCATGCTAACGTAGCACAAACGCACAGACGCGATGCGAGCGCTCTGCATTGAAGGCGGTTTCAAGTCAAGTTCAAGTCAAGTAGCGCTTCTGAATACGGGGGTTACGTCTCCATTGAAGCTTTGCGCGCCTGCTGATGGTAATCAAATTTTAAATGCGAAGCATTTCTTAGCGAACTTTGGTGACTTTGAGCGTATCTATCTATCTATCTATCTATTTATCTATCTATCTATCTATCTATCCATCTATCTATCTATCTATCTATCTATCCATCTATCTATCTATCTATCTATCTATCTATCTATCTATCTAGCCGCCTACGACTTTTGGCTTGTTGATTATTTTTCACGTTCCGGGCTGGGACAAGGAAACGAGGAAGAAGAGGAGCGCAAGAAAAAGAGAGGTGCAGGGACGCTCAAGTGACAGAAGAGCGCTTCAGAGCGCAGTTAAATAAACGAGTATTTTTGCCTTATACTTTAGAGACGGATTTGAATCTGATCGCAGTGTCTGGAACGCCATCGTCTTATTATTTGGTGCCGAAACCCGGGATTGAAAACCAGGACCGTATGGACGGCTACCAGTCAACTGTAGCGGGATGGACCGAATGTTCTCTCAAGAAGACGTCGCTGGTCACATCAACACCAACGGCTTTTCGTGGAAGTTCATTGCCCCAAATGCTCCTCGGTGGGATGGATGGCGGGGCACCTCGTACTATCAGTGAAGCTTCCGCTGCAAAAAATTATCGGCAAAGCTCGTCTTAACTACGAAGAAATATTGACAGTGCTGGCGGAGGTCGAAGCAGTCGTAAACTCTAGGCCTCTGACTTTCATTGAGACAGATGTAGGAGAACCTTGCACTTGACACCAGCTGAACTTCTCTTTGGACGAAGGTTGACTTCCATACCGTATGCGACCACTGACGAAGTCAACAGTAACTCCAACTGTATCCCTGACTCACGACTGTATCTGAAAGGAGACGCTGCATCAGCAATTGCGGGCCTTCCGACGACAGAAAGTTGCTACAACGACGCCATCAACATGCTACAGAAGCGATTTGTGGACAAGACGCGCCTGGAGCAAGAATATTTTGCCAAGCTACGGATGTTAAGCCCTGTTCATTCATCGACTGACACTAAAGCGCTACGCAGCTTGTACGACGCAGCTTGTACGACCGAGGCTTAAAGACTTTGGGTGCGCACAAGTCATCATTTTCGTCAATGCTCTGTGACATCCTACTGCGTGCTCTTCCACGAGATATAGTCGTGCAGTATCATCGATCGTGTGCCGTCCAGTTGGCAAATGACTCGAGAGTTGAAGCTACACCCGTGGGACTGGACCGTGTGCACAACTTTCTGTGTATCGAACTGGAAAGCCTGGATAAGAGTGGCTTCAAGGATGCCAGAAGACGAGAGCATGGAACGCTCCCCGTGGCCAATCAGTCTACGTACTCTCGGCGTGGGAAACGGACGTCATCTGTGCTTCACAGTAAATCCGTACGAGACAAAAAAGACAACTGCGTATTCTGCTCATCCAGTCATCACGGATCGAAAGCCTGCACAGCTGATTTATCACTGATGCCGAAGAAGGAACTGCTTTCCAACTAAAAAAGGTGTTTCCGCTGCACCACCAAAGGCCATCGGGCACGGGCCTGTAAAAAAAAGATTTCCTGCTCCAGATGCCAAGCTCGACACGCTACAATAATGTGCGATCCCGATAGGTGTTCGCGGAAGTGAGAGTGTGCTAACAAGAACAACGAAAATACTACGACAGTCTGCACATCACTTGGAAGAAGACCCGTCAAGGAAGGCTCTATCACTTCCGTTTTCCTTCAGACTTTCAGAGCATGGGCCATGAATGATGACAACTGCCACTACATACGAGGCGTTTTTGATGGTGGCACTCAGAGGACTTTCATAACTGAAGATCTGTCTAAGCACCTCCAGCTGAAAAGCCTGGTAACAACTCGAATAGCCTTCAATATTTTCGCAAGTGCATCGGACCAAGAGGCTAAGAGGCGTCGTAAAACTACGACTGCAAAGCCAGTTTTCCGACGCGGAAATAGTCTTAACTGCAATAGAGATCCCAAGCATCTGCCAGGACATCGCAGAGACTGCAGTGAACGTAGCCTTCATCGCGTCTTTCAAAAAGCTAGGAAAGGATGTCGCCGATGAGCTCAAACACCTATCTATCATCACTAAGAGTGGCATCAGCGTACTTATCGGGTCCGATCAGATGTGGAAAGTGTTGACCGGCGAAGTTTCATGGTGCGAAGGCAACAAATCATTGATCGCACTAAACTCCAAGTTTGGATGAACCTTCAAGGGAAGCACATCACACATGGTGTCCCGACCAACTACAATGATGGTGTGCGTGCTAAAAGCCCAAGCTACCGATACCAACGAGATTTTGCGCTCCTTTTGGGAACTTGAAAACATAGGAGTTACGGACACGATAAACAAGCCACCTGAAATGAGCAACACCACGGTGCATTTTGAGCAAACGAATAGCTTTATAAACAGAAAATATGAAGTGGCCCTCTCTTGGAAGGATAATTTCGAGCTTGCAAGCAACAAGCAAGTCGCTGTTACGAAGTTATATTATGTGCCGCACAAGGAAGTCATGCGTGAACAAGCACTGACGACGAAAACGAGAGTGGTGTATGACGCTTCGTCACATGCCAAAAGATGCAAGTCCCTTAACGACTGCCTTGAGAAAGGTGACAACTTATACCAAGACCTTGTGCAAATTCTGCTACGTTTCAGAACGCGCCCGGTGGCAGTTATCGCATTCATAGAAAAAGCATTCTTTCAGATTGCGATTCGAGAGGACGACAGAGACGCTTTCCGCTTTCACTGGTTTTCAGAAAGAGATTCATCCAAAGGCAAGCTGCAAAAAAGGAGGATGACACGACTGTCTTTTGGAGCTACATGTAGCCCATTTTTGCTCACAGCTACTATTCTCTACCACTTGAAAAGGGCACCGGCTGCCATGGCACAAACAGCGCCAACTCTTGCCGAGTCGTTTTACGTGGATGACTTAGTCACTGGTGCCGACACAGAAGAGGAACCAGCTAAACTTCGCCGAGAAGCGCGCACAATAATGAAATTGGCCAGCATGACATTGCGGAAATTGACAACAAATTCAGGAAATTTGATGCGAACGCTTGAAGATCAAGTAGAATCTACTGGTAATGAGATGGTCGTTCTTCACGAAACGTCGGTCAAGGTCCTGGGTTTGGTTTGGAATCCTGCAAAGGATGAATTCAGCTTTTCGGTTGTAAATCTCTTCTGGTTTTCGACAGCACAGACGGACAGAAAACGGTATGTCTTGCAGTCAGCATCAAGAATATTTCACCCGTTAAGATTTCTAGGACCATATACTATTGCCATACAAAGATTGTTTTAGAAGCTGTGAATACGAGGGATTGGCTGGGATTAAGTACTACCCAATAACCTTCAAAAGGAATGGAATGATTGGGTCATCCAGGTACCGCGACTGCAAGACGTCGTCGTTTGTCGCTATCTGGGCGGCGGAGCAAGGAAGCCCAATGTGCTTGAAGTACATGTTTTCTGCGATGCCAGTCCAGCGGCATACGGAACAGCGATATACGTCGTGTCAAATCCTGAGGAGCCGAAACTGTCGATTGCGAAGTCCTGTGTAGCACCCATCAAGGAGACAACGCTGCCGCGGTTGGAGCTGCTGGCTGCCTTAATAGGCCCAAGAATGTTGGCATACGTGAAAAGCGCTTTGAGGAATGTTCAAGTTCACTACACGATGTAGACAGATTCCGCCATTGTGTTGTCATGGATAAATGGTGGCGTCAAAAAGTGGAAACAATTCGTAGCCAACAGAGTCGATGAAGTTAGGTGCACTACAGATCCATCAAAGTGGAGATACTGTCCTGGAACGTACAACCCGGCTGACCTACTCACGCGTGGCGCGACGCTGGAGAGACTGCTGTGCACCTCTAAATGGTGGCATGGTCCCGAGTGGTTAACTAAACCGATGTCTGAATGGCCCCTACAGTTCAGGGAACTAGACATAGCGGAAGCCACCCAAGGTGTAGTTACAACAGTCCAAGTGGCACTAATAACACGCTTCTCAGTTACGATAATTGACATTCAACGGTACAGCAGGCTTCAGCCCCTAATCAGAGTCACTGCGTGGATTTTCAGATTTACTGACAGATGCAGAAAAAAGACGGATCATACAGGACATCTCGTGGCAACAGAAATCTTGAACGCTGAACAGTATTGGATAAGATGTACACAAGAGCAAGGCTTTCTTGAAGAACTCACCGCTTTGACTAACGGCCAACCAGTCGAGTCTACATCTTGAATCGCTGAACTACGCCCTTACATACACAAAGACGGAATTCTTCGGGTTGGAGGCCGTTTACACCTCCTTCATTCTACACAAGATGTCAGGCACTTAATCATAATACCGTCAAGCCATCACTTTTCGGCACTTTTGGCAAACAGAGCCCATCTTCAAGTCCTACATGGAGGAGTTAGAGATACGCTTACGCAGCTTCGAGATCGCGACTGGATTCGACGAGCTCGCTCTTTGGTAAAGAAAGTGCTGCATGGCTGCAATATATGCAAGTGTTTCGGTGCGGGCCCAGGAAGTGCTGAGACTGGTCCGTTAACAAGTCATCGAGTGTCACCAACGAACCTGTTCGAAGTTGTAGCAGGCGACTTCGCGGGCCCTCTGTATGCACGCACGGAGAAAGTGGACACGAAGTGCTACGTTGCACTTTTTACGTGCGCCGTATCTACAGCCGTGAATCTCAAGCTTGTCTCGGAAATGACATCCGAGGCTTTCCTGCTGTGCCTACGACGATTTGCAGCTCGAAGAGGATTACCTAGGGTGATCTACTCTGACAACGCACGGAGCTTTCACAAGACATCGGCAGACATAAAGCGACTGAAACGCGCTGCGTCGTTTTGACGCATGCGCGTTTCAGCGCGTCCGGCTCCCTCCGTCACGAAAAGAGAGAAACTCAGTGTTGCCTGCATAACGCATCGGCACAAAATGCAGCATGTCGCGCTTCGTGCCGGTTGCCGTCGGGCCGCGCCGACGGACGCTGGTCACGCCTGGCGTCAGACTATGAACTGCTCGCGTTTCGCTAACGTAGCGTTGCTGTGCCCAGCGTGCGTGCGTGTCAACGCTACATCGGAGTATATTGGGCCCTTCATAATGCGCTCGCTGCCGTTTTGCTAGTTCCACATATACCAAATTTGGTGTTACGTGACGTTAATGGATGACGAAATATATGGCTGGTGCTAACATGATAATCCTGACACGCGTGTCATGTAAGAACATGACAACATACCAAGCTCATAGCGTTCTCGCGGCCATTTTGCTAGCTCCACATACCCTAAATTTTGTATCACTTGACGTGAATAGATGACGAAGGTAAACTACACATCAAAATATGGAAATCATGACAAGGAAGTCATGTACGTCATAATTTACCTCCACCTCTTAACGTTGTGCTGGTTTTAAAGTTACGTATCAACGTTTCTCATTTACGCTTCGCATATCATCAATTTTCACTGTATGTGGGATCTGCCAATTTTTATTTGCTCGTTTCCTGGCTTGAATACGGGTACGGTGTTTGCAAGTTTCCACAGCTGGGCAACTGCATGCAGAGATTATCGATTTTTAGCTATTACCGAAAATATTCAGCATTCTACTACGAATACCACTATAGAAACATATTTCTAATGGCACCTGGATCACATCATTTGGAAGCCAGAAAGCTTAGTATAAAGTTATGCACTTCGAAAGAGCTTTATTTAAGATTAGATACAACAGGTAGTTTTATGCACGCGGGAAATGAAGGAGCGATGCAGTTGTTGGTACAAAAAAAGAACAGATTTCAGGGAAATATAAGGCATTTGTTAAAGCTACATGATTATAGGATGACTGGCCATCAAGAATAAACGATGAGGGAATAGGCGACGTAGAACTAACATACCTCTAGGACATCGATGATTTTTTTTTTTGTAAATGTAGCGAAGGTGTTGTTGAAGTAGTGGCTCTTAGCCACATTTATTTGAGCTTCCGACTTACTTTTCAATGCATTAAAGAAAGAAGCATTCATTGCACTTGAAATGACCATTCTCGCGTAAACGCTTTATGCGACACGTGAGGTGAACCATATCTTTATGCTACCTTGGATGTTCTGTGTTCCATATAATATATTTTGAGGCACATACTTTGGTAGGCATTCCCGTACAATGTCAAAAAATAAAAAGCAGCGCATATACATTGCAATATTCACTACAACATTCAAATTCCTCAAAAAATGAGGATAAGTTACCAGCACGCATGTATAATTAACTTTACGAAAGTTCAAAACAGTCTTATTTCATCCCTTTAAGCAGAACACGCTAGGTTTGAGGCGACTTTAACCATTTCATGGCTAGAAAATCTTCGACGACTTCACATTTTACACCGTGCAATAGGCGCACGCAGCCTCATAACGAAGTTAGGCTGCAGCTAACATTTTCTTGTATGATCTGTTGAAACTGCAAAACGCTGGTATATGTAAACGCGTGGGCAGTGATATCATAGCACGTAGAAGGGTACACGAGCATTGTTGTTTGCTGAAAGACCTAGCAATCGTGACCCCACCCTTATATAACCAAAATTTACGATTGTGGATCGAGCTACGCAGCCCCCTACCTGAGTATGTCTTCATACTCATTCTTCCAGCAAAATATACACAGTGCGTTCCCTCCATTTGAGGAGTAATCCACGGCAGGAATCACAAGTGGAGTGGTACGTATCATTGCATGCACCCTCCGTGCGATGAAAATGGGCAGCTTGTTTCATTTAGCCCCGCCGTGGCTCTCTAGTGGCTAAGGTACTCGGCTGCTGACCCGCAGGTCGCGGGATCAAATCCCGGCTGTAGCAGCTGCATTTCCGATGGAGGCGGAAATGCTGTAGGCCCGTGTTCTCATATTTGGGTGCACGTTAAAGAACCCTAGGTGGTCGAAATTTCCAGAGCCCTCCAGTACGGCGTCTCTCATAATCATATGGTGGTTTTGTGACGTTCAACCCCACAAATCAATCAAGCTTGTTTCATTTATGCTTCAGAAGTGTTCTTTGCTAGCGCTCGCGAGATTTTGTCCACAGGAACTGCAAAGTGTACGAGTCCAAAGTTCCTGATTTGGACTTTATACGCAACATCACAGCGACGATGAAAGTGTGAAGAAAGTGGTATTTTAATTCATTTTGCAATAAAAAAATATACGAAGACCATTGAAGTGGGCTGGCCTTTTTTATTTAGTGCTGCATCGTCTTCGCTGTAAATACTTCGCCCGTTGATTGATTAAAATAATGTCAAGCGTCTTCCTTTGGTTTTGTTCACATTACCCTCCACTATATACACTCTTTTCACTACAATTATTGGAGGCTGTATACCTCTTCGACATTTATGTCTTCATGGCGCACGTGTGCAACGTGATGGTAAGCGTCGAACCTATCAGGATTTCCACTTGCGCAATCGGAAACTCACAAAGTGCAGGAAAACGCGAAGTGAATCGTGCGTGATAATCATGCGAGATGCGGTGAAGCACGGGGGTGTGAATTTGTGGCGAAGCCACGTAGATAAGAATATACATCTGATATTTCTCGCACAAGAATCATCCGAGAGAATATGCCCTTATCATATCACGTGAATCACCTTTTCGGGCGTCCTGAAGACAACCAAAGAACGAGAAACGCCGAGAAAGAGTAACACGTTGGATTGTCAATCTTTAGAAGATGTTTTGGGGCCCTTATATAGACAGGGCATGAATACACAGACGCAAGAGAGCACTGAAGACACCGCAAACGCTTCTGTAAGAAATCTTAAAGCTGCAGAAAACAAGGTGAAGTAATATATTTGATGCCCATATTCTCCACTCAAATTACAATACGAGAAAAGGCGGCGCGCTGCAAATTGCGCGGCAGCGGCGGCGGCGGTGCGGTCTCTCGGAACTTCGGCTGTGGCGCAAACGGCGTGAGAAAAAAAGAGGCGACGGCGGCGGGGCGCGGCAGCGCACAGCTCTAAATGTATGTAAACAACGTGCAGCGCTTCTTAGGAAGCCAAGCCTGCTCCGTTCTTCGCAGTTTTTGATACATAACGTGTGATTGAATTCAAATAGAGCAAATGACCATTAGATGCAAGAACCATTGACTAGATGCAACATTTGAGAAAGTATATATTGTGTAAGCACATCTTAATACTTAAAATTTAAAGAACACGATAAAAATGGCACGGGGACAGGGAAAAGTTAGATGCGTGACGGCGGTGTAAGTTAATCATAGGTTTATCTACGCTAGTCTCTTAATCAACGTTCGTCGACATTATCATGCTGATAAACACACTGGGGTTTATTAGCGGCAATATTTCAATGCCTGCGTTGATATAAATCGGCGTTTTCCAACTCGTTCATGCTCGTCGGAAAGTACGTGGAACGGTATCACTCTATTCACCGTAACTTAGATGAATAGAATTGTTTCGCATCGGAAAATCGTAATAAGATGTATTTGCGAAAGAACTGTGTAAGTCACTAGCAACGGTCGACCTTTTATACAGCTAACGCGATAAATTTACGAAACTTTATCTATTCTATTTACAGTGTGGTCGAAAATAGAAATAATCGGCCAAAGAAACCAAAACGATGGTGAAAAAGAGCGCTCTTTTTCCTTTTGCTACTCCTTTTCGCCGCTTTTTCGACTTTTACCAAGCTGCCCGCCCTATCGGTGTCCAATGACACAGAAACATCGATACCGTACATTGCGCACAGTGCTCTCATCATCACTGACAAGCGCGCACACCCGGTTAGGAAGAAGCGCGATCGGAAACACCATGTTGAGCACCACTTGAGTGTATTCATTCATATATAATCACGTGAGCGAAAACTCTGCCTCGTGCGCCAGTGCTGGCGTTTCTTTTGGCGCTGATAGTACCCTTTTGTCGACAAATGCGTTGTCAGGCCACGATGAAAACTACGGGCTATGTGCACATTTTTGTCCAAATCAAGTGTTGTTTATACAGCGCTGAGTTCTACCAAAAAGCCCCAAATCTTGCCGTTTTCGCTTCTAAAACTGCTTAGACCCTCGTTATCTCCTTTTGCCAGACGTTCGCGCATTCTCGTAAGATATGTCAACACCACTCAGCCCAAAAAGTTACTTAACGAACTTGGGGGCATGATATTGACAACGATGTCTGCTGGTGTATAGAACATACACCAAATGAAAACGTTTCTTGGCCTCTTGTAATGCGGTAGCTATCTTTAGAAGTGCCTCTAGACGAAAGTACAGCTTTTAAATGAGTAGTGTCGTGGGACAAGACATAATTTAAAAATCAGCCGTTTTGACCATAGCTTTGCCGACTTCTCAGTCGCAAACCGCTCCTCTCTGGTTGCATCACCAAAGCGCCGTCCACAGCGCCACCATTCATGGCGTACGAGGAGAATAAACGTTTGGATGAGGCGTATTCGAGTGTTGACTCCCTCCTCCCTTTTCATAACAACACAGGCCTCCGTATTGCTTACGGCACTGCCATGGTAATCCATTTAGGACGCTCTATTTTACTTTAAGCATTTTGTGCCGAACACAGTTCTCGTATTCCAATATTAAATGTTAAACGCCTTTCGACAATAACGAACGGTTCCTCCCATAGTTATAAGACAATGTGCTCTAAATAAATATTAATTATTATGTGAAGTTCCTGTGGACGAAACTTGTAGTGATGTTTCAAAAAATGCTCCTTTGAAACGCCTGAGGCCTGTCTAAATATCATAAATAAAAAAGCAAATGAAGCTAAAGTACTGTAAAACCTGAGCGAAAAAATGCCTCGCTAGCACATAAATTGCTCCCTTGAAGCAGAATATCCACAACCCAATAGAGTCTGAAAAAAGAAAGGCTTTCGTATGATGTGCTTTGTAGAAGTGACGTACTGTTTGTGTGCATGGAACAGCTTTATGCTCTCCCATAGTAGAGTACCATAGTACTGAAAATCCTTAACAACTTTTTCTAAACAAAAGAATGCGACGAGTGTGATCGGATAGAGAAATGGCTTATAGGCCGTGTGCACTGCCACTTTTGTTTGAAGGAGCCTCTGCACGCCAGGTTCCACCGACTATTGACTAAGGACGTTGCCCTATATACTGACGCGACACCCACAAGAAACCAAAGAAGGAAGATTGGGAGAGGATGCAGAAGAGTAGAGCTCATTCAGCTACTGTGTGTCACTCCGACGTAAAACTTGAAGACTTTGCAAATACAGAGAGACGATTAATCAATCTCCAAGTTGTAGGTCAGTTCGACAAACTGATGAATGAATGTAATGATGAGAAATATCCAATTCGTCGGCTGCACTCAGGAACGGTGTTTGCGCTGCCCATCTCGAAATGTTGTTCTTCTGTTCCTATTTCTTCATTTTTTCGGATGACTTCTCCCAGTGCGCGAGACATAGAAGAGTAAGCACGCTTGCTGTACTCAGTGGCTTCATCGTGACTTTTACTTTTCTTCGTCTGCCAGGTTCGCAAACATCTACAGCGGCCACTGTCCAAGTACTCGGCGCCAGTCTCGGTCCATCGAAGACGCGTTTGCTTTAGGCTTTCGGGTGGCTCGTATTCCGCTGTACAAGCCGTCAATGAGCCGCGCGTCTCCATCGATCGATAACAAGCAACGAGATCGAACGGAAGGAGCAAGAGTTGTGTTTTCTGAGCTCCCGTTTCAATTTGCCCTACAGAAGTGCACTGAACTAGGCTGGTTGGTGCATCGCCAAGAACAGAGAAAACAGGCAGCAAGGGTAAGCGAGTAAAGACTTGGTCTGCAGCCCTTTGTGTGTTTTCTTTCTTTCTTTCGTCTCGATGAGGGACAGAAATTGATTGATTTGTGGGGTTTAACGTCCCAAAACCAATGAGGGACAGAAGGTTGCTGACAACATTTGTTAGGCTACTTCTGGTGATTTCACGTTAATAAAATATCTCGCCCTCATTCATATTTTCCTGAACTGAATTTTTATTTATGTCAGTATAGCCATAGCTGTGATAATACCTACACTCACGTAAAAAAAAGAAAAGAAAATGGCGAGGAAATCAACAATCAACAGCTCAGGTGTCTGATAGCGGTGTTCGCATATCGGCGTTCGTGTGCAATGGATCCCACCAGTCCGGATTCTACCAGTCGGCAAGCCCGTGCCTTGTCAACTAGGTCACTTGTTGTATTATTTTCTTTGAAGTGAAGTGAAGTGAAACGAAGTTTTATTTCCTTTCGTACAAAGAAGGAAGCCGGGGTTAAAGGCTGGGATGCCTGACAAAAATCTCAGCTCCACTGTACAGTGTGGTGACAGTTAAAAATACAATAATGTGAAAACATAATATAATAATTATACAAGATAAATCAGCTACACTGGAAAGTACGACGAAATAGCAGTGAAAACGTTGCTATACTTAAGAGAAAACAGAGTCGAGTAAATATTTTTTTGTTTTTTTTTCAAATATTTTCATTGAAACATGAAAATTAACGTTTGTAAACATTGTAATCATAGCCACAGTCACCTGATCAGTTAGTTCTTGTTTGCCGTATTTAGTACGCATCTTAGGGACCTGCAGGTTTTGTTTTCGAAAATGCATGTATGCATCATTATACTGTCACGAGGTCGTGACGTGGCCGAAGACAGGAGACTTCGTGTCGGGATTTAACTGTTTATTTGGGCGAACCTGTACCCGGTAAACGGAAAGTTCAATTACAGCAGCAGTCTTGCACAGATAGCAGTCTCGGACTGATAGCGGCGAATGGAGCGTCGGCCTTCGATCAACAACAACTGGCAAGCGGCGAAGCGCGACGGCATTTATACTCTTGCCACCGAATGTTCTAGCGTTATCGCTGGCGGTGGCGTAGGTTCCAGAACAACCTGTACCGTTCGCACAGTGGGCGTGATCTTATCGAAATGATCTACTACAGTCCGGAATCTTCTGGAAAACTGCAGGCGTGGTTTGCGCTGAGAATCGTGTGGTGTTTTGGGACGATAACGAAAACTTGGGAAATGGAACTTGGCATTGCCCCCCTCTGAAAAAAAAGGCATCGTCCCGATGCTTTAACTAAAGATGAAGGTACAATAATAATGCAAGAAAGTACAATGAATAAATTACGATGAAACAATAATACAAAAAAAAACACTGTTTCAGTTTGTTAACGCGCATGAAACGGCTTGAGGCGCGCGACATGCACGACTTCAGGTCGCGATCTGCGTCGTTGAGAGTTCGTGATGCCGTCGGGGACAACCTCATAATCAAGTGGGCCGAGACGTCGAACCACCCTGTACGGTCCGAAGTAGCGTCGCAGAAGCTTTTCACTTAGTCCACGTCGGCGTATCGGCGTCCACACCCAAACACGTTCACCGCGCTGGTATTCCACGATACGTCGTCGAAGGTTGTAACGGTGGCTGTCTGTCGTCTGTTGATTCTTGATACGGAGACGCGCAAGTTGTCGGGCTTCTTCGGCACGTTGAAGGTACTCGCTCACATCGAGGCTTTCTTCGTCGGTGACGTTGGGTAACATGGCATCGAGCGTCGTTGCCGGGCTCCTTCCGTAGACCAATTTGTATGGAGATATCTTCGTCGTCTCCTGCACCGCCGTGTTGTATGCGAAGGTCACATACGGAAGAATGGCGTCCCACGTCTTGTGTTCGACATCGACGTACATTGACAGCATGTCGGCGATCGTCTTGTTAAGCCGCTCGGTGAGGCCATTGGTCTGTGGGTGGTACGCTGTCGTTCGGCGGTGGTTTGTTTGGCTGTATGCCAAGATCGCTTGAGTTAAGTCGGCAGTGAATGCCGTTCCTCTGTCGGTGATAAGGACCTCGGGAGCGCCGTGACGTAGGACGATATTTTCGACGAAGAACTTAGCTACCTCGGATGCACTGCCTTTTGGCAGGGCTTTTGTCTCGGCGTAGCGGGTGAGGTAGTCGGTAGCTACCACGATCCACTTGTTTCCGAAAGCCGACGTCGCGAACGGCCCTAGTAGGTCCATACCAATCTGCTGGAAAGGTCGACAAGGTGGATCAATTGGCTGCAGAAGTCCCGCTGGCCTTGTCGGTGGTGTCTTGCGTCGCTGACAGTCCCGGCATGTCCTCACATAACGAGTGACGTCGGTGGTAAGACGTGGCCAGTAGTACCTTTCTTGTATCCTCGCGAGCGTGCGAGAAACACCGAGGTGCCCTGCCGTCGGATCGTCGTGCAAGGCCTGCAGGAGTTCTGGTCGCAGAGCTGAAGGCACCACAAGGAGGTACTTAGCTCGAAGCGGTGAAAAGTTTTTCTTTTGTAGAAGACCGTTTCGTAGGAAGAACGACGCAAGTGCGCGCTTGAATACCTTCGGGACTTCGGCGGTCCTGCCTTCGAGGTATTCTATTAGGGCCTTAAGTTCCGGGTCGGCCCGCTGTCGTTCAGCGAAGTCGTCTGTAGTTATCGTTCCCAAGAAGTAGTCGTCATCCGGGTCGTCAGGTAGCGGTTGGTCGACAGGCGCACGAGAGAGACAGTCGGCGTCGGAGTGTTTTTTGCCGGACTTGTAAATGACAGTAATGTCATATTCTTGAAGTCTCAGGCTCCATCGTGCGAGGCGACCTGAAGGGTCCTTCAAGGTGGCTAGCCAACACAAGGCGTGGTGGTCGCTCACAAGTTTGAAGGGCCTGCCGTAGAGGTAGGGGCGAAATTTCGACGTAGCCCAGATGATGGCGAGGCACTCCTTTTCTGTTGTGGAATAATTTGCTTCTGCTTTGGATAGTGATCGGCTGGCGTAACTAATGACCCTTTCAAGTCCGTCAGCCCTCTGCACAAGAACGGCGCCAAGACCTACGCTGCTTGCGTCAGTATGTATTTCTGTCTCGGCGAATTCGTCGAAATGGGCAAGTAACGGAGGCGTCTGGAGGCGATGTTTAAGCTCCTGGAAAGCGTGTTCCTGTGGCGTTTCCCACTTGAATTCCACGTCGGCCTTGGTAAGGTTAGTGAGAGGATCGGCGATGCGGGCGAAGTTTTTCACGAACCGCCTATAATAGGCGCACAGGCCCAGAAATCGGCGCACGGCTTTCTTGTCAGTGGGCGGCGGGAAGTTGGCGATGGCGGCTGTTTTCCGCGGATCGAGACGAACTCCAGACTTGCTGATAACGTGCCCCAGAAACAAGAGCTCCTCATACGCAAATCTGCACTTTTCTGGCTTCAGTGTCAGTCCGGACGTCTTGATGGCTTGAAGTACAGCTTCAAGGCGCCGAAGATGCTCGTCGAAACTCGAGGAAAACACGACGACGTCGTTCAAGTACACAAGGCAAGTCTGCCACTTCAATCCTGCCAGTACCGTATTCATAACGCGTTGAAAAGTTGCAGGCGCTGAGCAAAGGCCGAAGGGCATCACCTTAAACTCGAGGAGGCCGTCCGGTGTTATAAATGCCGTCTTCTCTCGGTCTCTTTCGTCGACTTCAATTTGCCAATAGCCAGTCTTGAGGTCCATTGACGAAAAGTACTTGGCGTTATGGAGCCGATCAAGTGCGTCGTCTATTCGTGGGAGAGGATACACGTCCTTTCTTGTGATTTTGTTCAGGCGGCGATAATCGACGCAGAAACGTAGGGTCCCATCCTTTTTCTTCACTAACACCACGGGGGATGCCCATGGGCTCTTGGACGGCTGGATAATGTCATCCCGCAGCATTTCATCAACTTGTCTCTTCATGGCCTCACGTTCTCGCGTCGAAACCCTGTACGGACTCTGACGGAGTGGTCTGGCATTTTCTTTGGTTATGATGCGATGTTTCGTGATTGGGGTCTGCCGAATTTTCGATGACGACGAAAAGCAATCTTCGTATTGCAGGAGCAGGGCCTTGAGCTGTTCTTGCTTATCGTTCGGAAGTCTGGGATTGACGTCGAAAGCTATGGGAGGGGCTTGGTTCCTCTGAGCAGGTTCCGCTGAATCGGCGAGGGCGAAAGCACTGGTGGCTTCGACAATTTCTTCAATGTATGCGACCGTTGTTCCTTTGTTCACATGTTTGTACTCATTGCTGAAATTCGTGAGCATAACCGTTGCTTTGTCTCCCCGCAGCTCTGCAATTCCTCTTGCGACGCAAATATTTCGGGTGACCAACTGATGCTGACTGCCTTCAACGACGCCTTCCAAGTCAGGTGATTTAGGAGCGCCGACTGAAATAATGACGCTTGAGCGAGGCGGAATGGTGACTTGTTCTTCCAGCACATTCAAGGCATGATGTCCTGACGGCGTGCGCGGCGGTAGTGCTTCTTCCGTAGATAACGTTATCGACTTTGTTTTTAGGTTGATGACAGCACCATGGAGGCATAAGAAGTCCATGCCAAGGATGACATCTCTCGAGCAACGCTGTAGGACTACGAAGTCTGTAGGATAAATACGGCCGTTAATGGTGACTCTCGCTGTGCAGATTCCTGCAGGCGTTACGAGATGACCTCCAGCTGTGCGGATCTCAGGGCCTTTTCAAGCTGTCCTCACTTTCTTTAACTTCGCGGCGAACGACCCACTGATGACAGAATAGTCAGCTCCAGTATCGATGAGAGAAGTCACACTGTGGCCGTCGATAAGAACGTCGAGGTCGCTAGTTCGCCGTCTCGCATTACAGTTAGGGCGTGGCGTCGGGTCACAGCTGCGTCGGCTTGTTCCGCTGCTTCCATGTTGCGTCGTCAGGCCACCTTCGGTAAGTGAGCTTTCGCCGTCAGGGCTTTGCCTGGTTGGCGTTGTGTTCGGAAAGCTCCGTCGCGGCGTCGTCGTCGGAGGAGGATCTTCGGTAGTTCGTCGCACAGCAACCGCACCTACACCGGTTGCTGCCCTTAGTTTACCGGATATGGGCTAGGAGACCGGCCCCGCGTTGGGCCGGAGTACTGCCGGGGGTGCGGTGACATGCGGCGGCTGGGCGACGGCGAACGGAAAGGACTTCGTGGTGTCCATTGAGTTCTTGTCAGGTAGTCGGCGATGTCACGTGGCCGTTCCCCTGGCTGCGGACGTGGTGCATCGACGGCAAAGCCACGCAGTCCCATCTGTCGGTACTGGCAACGGCGGTAGGAGTGCCCGGCCTCGCCGCAGTGGTAGCACAGTGGGCGGTGGTCAGGGGTGCGCCAAACGTCGGTTTTCCTCGGCGCACTGCGCTGGCCCGCTGGCGAACGGTAGGTCGTCGGTGGGGGTGGTGGCGGCGGTGGTGTCTGGCGACGGAAGTGTGACGGGGCGGCGTTTCGGCGTGGACGGGGAGGAGCGTTGTGGCGCACTGCAGCGGCGTAGCTCATAGTTTCTGGCTCGGGCAGCGGTGTTTGGGGAATTTGAAGCGATTGCCGAACTTCTTCTCGCACAATGTCGGCGATCGAATCCACTTGAGGTTGCGCCGAAGGCAACAGTTTGCGCAGCTCTTCCCGCACGATCGCTCGGATCGTTTCACGCAGCTTGTCGGAGTCACTGGCTTGAGCAGCAGCGCATTCTGGAGTAAGGCGACGATTATACTGTCTGGTGCGCATGTCCAGGGTTTTTCCGATGGTGGTCGCCTCGGATACAAATTCTTGGACGGTGTTCGGTGGATTCCTCATTAGTCCCGCGAAGAGCTCCTGTTTGACCCCTCGCATGAGGAAACGAACTTTCTTCTCCTCAGGCATGTCCGGGTCAGCATGACGAAACAGGCGGGTCATCTCCTCTGTAAAAATTCCAACCTTTTCATTTGGTAGCTGAACCCGGGTCTCTAGTAGAGCAGCGGCCCTCTCTTTGCGTGCGACGCTCGCGAACGTTTGCAGAAATGTGCCGCAGAAGACATCCCACGTTCGGAGCGTGGACTCCCGATTCTCTAGCCAGGTCCTTGCGGTGTCTTCCAGGTAGAAGTACACACGACGGAGCTTTTCTTCGTTGTCCCAGTGGTTGAGGGTGGCCACACGGTCGTATGTTTCTAGCCAGGTTTCCGGGTCTTCAAACGAGTACCCATGAAACGTTGGTGGTTCCCTGGGTTGATGAATGACGATCGCGGGCTGGGACGCTCCGGTTGTCATAGTCGCTGCAGTAGAGGTCATGGCCTTGGCTTTCCGCGCCTTATCTTGTAGAAGCCCGTACTCCGGTGGGAGACTTTGCTGTCGGCGGCTTGTTCGCTGCTCTGGGTTGGCGTCGGTGTCTTCGCGACGTGAGCTGGGTTCACGGCTTGACGGGGGCGTCCGGTACATGAACGAAGCAGCACCTCCACCAGATGTCACGAGGTCGTGACGTGGCCGAAGACAGGAGACTTCGTGTCGGGATTTAACTGTTTATTTGGGCGAACTTGTGCCCGGTAAACGGAAAGTTCAATTACAGCAGCAGTCTTGCACAGATAGCAGTCTCGAACTGATAGCGGCGAACGGATCGTCGGCCTTCGATCAACAACAACTGGCACGCGGCGAAGCGCGTCGGCATTTATACTCTTGCCATCGAATGTTCTAGCGTTATCGCTGGCGGTGGCGTAGGTTCCAGAACAATCTGCACCGTTCGCACAGTGGGCGTGATCTTATCAAAATGATCTACTACAGTCCGGAATCTTCTGGAAAACTGCAGGCGCGGTTTGCGCTGAGAATCGTGTGGTGTTTTGGGACGATAACGAAAACTTGGGAAATGGAACGTGGCAATACAAAGTGTTGTTTTGAGTATGTAATTGAGTAACTTTATATGCTGCAACAGACAAAAAAGTTGACTTGGTTCGCTTTCAGCAAAGCATAGTGAAGAAACACTGGTGAAGTGGTAAGATCTTGGGGACTGCCGCGGTAGCCATGAACGCACCGCAAAGCTCTCTATTGTAGTTTCTGATAGTTAGTAGTCGTATTTGTTCCCCAGACCAGAATACAATAGGTTAGTTTTGAATATACAAGCGCATAATACATCTGCAGTCTCACCTACATGGGTACAAAACTACTCACCCAGTAGAGACAGCCAACACTTTTGTTTATTTCAGACGCTAATTTTGAGACATGCGTGTTCTAGGAAAGGTTCTGGTGGAATCAGACACCGAGAAGTTTTATACAAGAAACCTCATGCGTTCTAACGGGCCCAAACTGGATGTCGACCTCATAAAAGTCTGCAGGATTAATCGGTGCAAAAATAATACAGCTAGTTTTCGATAAATATACAGAAAACATGATGACTTTTAGCCAAGCATGATATCAGGTTACCTAAGTACCCGATTACCATACCCCCCGCTTGTACAAAAGATTTTCCTGTAAAAAATATATTTGTATCATCAACATACATGATCATGTTATAAGAACCTCGTAGTTTGGTTGTGACGTTGACATATATTAAAGCAATAGTGGTCCTAATATTGAGCCTTGAGGTACTTCGCAAGTGGCAGTTAATTGGTCAGATGGATTGTCGTTCACCTGTACGTACTGCATTTTATGACATAAGTAATCTGGCACTAAGTTGAGTGTAATACCACGTGCACCGCAATAATTTAACTTTTCTGACAGGATTTTGTGTTGTACGCAGTCAAACGCCTTTCGAAAATTTAAGAACCTACCTTAGCGTAGCCACGGGATGGTTTTAAGCATTCCCATAGTAGAGTAACCAGTACTCTAAATCGTTACAAACTTTTTTAAGCACACCAAAGGTGTAAAGCTTGTGTTCTATGTTTTCAAGTATCTTATCTTTAATAACAAGTAGCGCTTGCTCTGCGGGATTTTTCATCATAAAACCGTATTTGCAAACAGATGTTATGTTGTGGTTAGTTAAAAACATTCAAGCCTGCAATTTATGCAAATAATTTCAAAAATACTGGCAACACATAAATTGGTCGGTAGTTTGACATGTCCATTCTGGTACCACATTTGTATATTGGACCGACCTTGGCAATTTCTAGGTCATTGGGAAACACACCTGTGGTAAACATTAGGCTAGCAAGATATGACAATACGTCAGATATGAAAGGCACAACGTACTTAATCGGTACAGATCTTATATCTTCGTGACCCAGAGATAAAACATTTTTAACTAGTGCATAAAAGTCACTATTCCCTGAGGGTATGTGGGTGAGAAAAAGAAAAGTCTGTATTTACAAACCAACCTCAACTTTTCTTCGAGTTTCCCTTATCGGCTTTAAACTTTTATTCTACGTGATAAACAGATTGGACCAGTATTCATAAACCAGTCTTGTCCTTATCTTTCGCCCCCTTACCATTTTAGTGCCTTTATAACGCATTTAGAGAGCACAGGGAGTTGAGGAAAACGGGAGTTAAGGCCGAGGTGGGTTTGTGAATATGGGCCAAAAACTTTGATGAAAAGTGGTAGCGTTGTTGAATGCATAGTAAAGTTCAGGTGGATCACCGAGTGGTTTACCAACATTGCCGAACTACTCACTGCAAGCACAGGCTAAATAAAAACCGTACAACATTCCCATCAGCGTACTAATCTCGTTCACCACATTATTACCTTTCCCTTTCGTTAGATTAGTTACCTCCCTCCACACTTTCCCACTGGCGTTTTCGATTCTCGTGAATCGCTCAATGAAATAATTTGTTTTACATGCGAAGCATTTCTTAGCGAACTTCGGCGAGTTTGAGCGTATCTATCCTAGCTGCCTACGACTTTTAACTTTCCTGGCTGTTTCGATAAATGTATCAGTATCAAGCTTGGTACGGCATGACCTGACTGTATGAAGAACATATATGACTAGTCATAACATGGAAATCATAGCATGTATGTCATGAATGTCACATTTACCAAATTTGGTATTACGGCACGTGAATGGATGACAAAAGTACGCGACTAGTGCAAACTTGATAATCTTCAGGTGCGTGTCATGTAACACCATGTCGCACTTCGCGTAGGTTGCCGTCGGCCAACGCCAACGGACGCTGGTCGCGCCTGGCGTCAGACTATAAGTGCTCGGTGTTTGCTAACGTAGCGTCGCTGTGCCCAGCGTGCGGGTGCGTGAACGATACATTGGAGTATATTGGGCCCGTCATGATGAGCTCGCGGCTGTTTTGCTAGCTCCACAAATACTAAATTTGGTATCACGTGACGTGAATAGAAGACGAAAGTAAACCACACATCCAAACATGCTAATCATGACACGCAAGTCATGTACGGCATCATTTGCCTACACCTCGTAACGTTTTTGCTGATTTTAAAGTGACATATCAACATTTTTCATTCGTGCTTCGCATATAATCGGTTCCCACTGTACGTGAGATCTGTCAATTTTTTTTGCTGTCTTTAATTTTTTATACTTTATTCTACTGATAGACCGCGTGCGAGTTGTCGCGTTTTAGATATTGTCGATTTTGTTGAACCAGGCGAGCACATTCTGTAGACACTCAGTGTTGGCGGTTAATTGAAGTATTTCGTGTTCGCCGGTTACAAGCGGTCTCTCTGGCAACGCTTCAGGTCGAAATCTGGAATGGACATTTTTCCCGGGCGCCATTTGCACATGCAACCCATATCTACGAAGGGAATGATGATGAGTGGACGAAGCACTATAGGATCATTCGGGTAACCATTAATCATCTGTACAATGCCCACTGGAGCATAACTGAGTGACAACCCGCGTTTACCGCATATACAATGTTTTGATGGTCGTGTAAGGTGTGGAGGTGCGCACTTTGGTTTATGCGTAGAACAAACCAACTTTACCCACCATGATTGTCATCACTTGCAAGTTCACGCTGCAGCACAGCAGTAGCGCTGGTTCGAGACTGTTCGTTTTGAATGGTAGCAATTGTCGTCATAGTGTTCTCAAACCGATCGCATACCTCGCAGCTGTGTCCGAAACTTCAGTCAAGGAAATCACGCTTGAACCATGCATCGGCACCACCAACCTCAGGTAGCGAACGCTTCCGACGTTTTGCCGCCACCTCCCACACTCTCGCCACCTTCATGCCCACTTGCTTTCCTCGCCATGCTGTGGCAACTCAGGTCCACTTGTAGTTGAGCCGCCACTCACGTCCGCCTTTTTTCGTCGTTGCCAATAGCGGGTGCGCCATAATCGATCCATAGCCGAAGAAGAGAGAGCGACGAGAGTGAGCAACTCGAAACTACCGCGCGCCTAGCGGACTCCGTCAAACCATAGCACGCAACGAGTAGACTACAATGTCCCTAGCGGACTCTGATCAAACTTCGGCGACAACGGAAGGGAGTACATGGTTCTACCCCATGGAGCTTCGCCCTTGAATCCGAATACTTACCATAGGAGGGAGACTGGTGCAAAAGAAAGAAAGAGAAAAAGAGACAGAAAGGAAAGAAAGGAGAAAGCAAGAAAATAGAGAAGACCGAAAAAGAGAAAAGAGCAGTATAGGTCAGACACACCCACGCCAAGATTCGTTTATCACCATTCACCTCATGGGACAATGGCTCCTAAGGTTTTTAAACGACTTGTGACAGAAACGCAAGGTTAAAAAAGAACAGGACGACATAATAATGAACGGCCCCCTCAAACTTTGCACACATTACTCAAGTATATATTTTGTTTATTAATTCCAAGTAAACTCCTGAATTTCAAGTATACCGGATGAACGATAGGTACAACATGATGACCGCTTTACACCCTCGGCTTAAGGGTTGTTGAATGCCGATTGTATTTATCACCTATTCGATGAAACAGCAGAGGGAATAAAAAACAAAACAAATAAAACGTATACTCATCGAGAAAGCCGAGGACCACTTGACGTACGAGAAATCCGAATTGTTGAGTGCTGAGTAGTTCTAAGATGTGCTGAGTAGTTCGACAGAACACAGTTACGAATTGTGGAGGAAAATAAAATTTTCATTGTTGTGAAAGATATAAACTCGTTGAAATCAAGAAAAAAAAGGAACATGAGTTGGGCACGTACACAGCACGTAGGCACGATAACCCCAGGTCATCAAGGAGAGCTGACTCGATTCCTAGAGAAGAAAAACACATGAGGGTGAAACAGAAAATGGGGCTGCCATAGTAGATAACGAAGTTTGCTAATACAACGGGGCAGCAAAAAGCACAGGACCAGGTTTGTTGGTGGCACATGGAAGAGGTCTTTTCCCTGCAGCGGGCGTAGTTAGGATGATGGTGATGGTGATGATGATGATAAACGTTTGGTAGAACCAATAGAGTGTAAAGGTTTGAAACCGACTTCACACTACTGCATTGCAGTCAGGAGAGCTTGTAGTATCTGTGTGCGTTAAAATGTTTTGAATGCAGAAGCTAACAGGCCTTTCATCGACCACACACAAGCGTACGTTATGCCCTCTTTCTGTCGATTTCTTCTTCTTTTCTTATTTTGTGTGTGTGTTTGCATGGCTAATAGGGCCGCGAGTTTTAATTGGTGCCAAACACAGTCGCTGCGGGTGGCTCTGGCGCAGGCGCTAACGAATGGCGGATTATGGCATTCTCAGTCTCCCAAAGTGGCGCTTTTCTATAACAATGCGCTTAGAAAAAGTGGGGGTAGTTGGTTTATAATATAATCGGCTAGGCGTGGTAGCCGTAGTCTGACAAAAAAATTACTGTCCTTTCACAAGCATGTGAGCGAAGCGAGGGAGCCACCACCAACTACGTCCATAGCTCCTCCATTACCTGCAAGTACAGACGGCTACGTTGTTTAAGAAATCGCAAATACTAGAGCCACAGTCTATTCGTAATTTGTCTAAAATAACTTTATTGCGAAATTCAACGCCATATTTTTCTCGTTCTGCAGTACCTCCAGCACTGGCCCGCCTTCGAACAAGCGATAATGTCAGCTGATGGTGGCATGGCGCCATAGCAACATCATGATAAGTCAACACATTTTAATTGCCTGGAACGTCATTATGACGTCTTATGGTGACGACGCCGATGATACCATTTAGGGGCGAAGGTCCTTAAAGCGCCACCCGTTCGTCCCTCGTAACAGTGCGTAACATGTCTTACGCTTTCACGTGCAAGGTGGTGGCCGTGGGATATTTGAACAATGAAAAATTGGCAGCGTTCGCGTTAACTTTTTAAAAGCCGAATTCTCCTGTCTCTCACTCCCCATTAGCAGCTATTGGCATGTACATAGAGCACTATCTGACCAGAAAGGGTTGCTACGTTATACTCGATGGGCATAACCTCCTTGGTTTTATTTATTTATTTAATTATTTATTTATTTATTTATTTATTTATTTATTCAAAATACCCTACAGACCCTACAGGGCATTGTGTAAGGGGAGCATAAAGGGAATACATACATGAATTGGTACACTTTTCATACCAACAATAACCTGAACTAAATGTCAATTATTATACAAATCCTAACAGGAATAAGAATGAGAAAATATTAATAATAGTTTAATAGGAATAGAACGGTAATGAACATCAGATGAGTATACGCGTGAGATATTGATTTAAAACAAGCTAAAAAACAAGCACAAATTGTGAAAAGACTTTCCATTATTCAAAAGAAAACATCTCTGAATAAAACACAACAGAAGTGAATGGCATGTTAGTATTCAAACCATCAAACGAAATAAGTTTGAAGTAAGAGAAAAAAAAGCGAGATACTTGTAGTGGATAAACGCGTAGGTGCCGATTTTGTTATGAATAAAACGTGCAGTTAATCTTGTAAAGGGGTGAGTAAAAGGTGCCAGAGTTTTTCCCCGATTGCGTTTTGCAACAATTTCATTTGGAAGGCTGTTCCACATGCGGATGACACGGGGGAGTGCAGATGAGTTAAAAATGTATGTTTTACCGTATATGCGTGTGAATGAAAGATGATCATTTAGTAAAGATGATTAGAAATGTTTAGCGAGCGTTGGGTCACAGTGCCATGAATACAGTGAATTAGTATATACCATGAACTCGAGGTGGTTGAAGGTGGGAAGTAGACACGAAGCGCAAGCCGTAAGAAAGTGTGCGTGTGCCTCCTCTCGTTCAGTCCTTGGAATGTCCGCTGGATGGTGGTGCTTCTATATGGGGAATATATGATGAAAAGATGCGAGATGGTGGTACTTGGAGTGTTGAATAGGTGGACGAACGGACACACAGACATATGCATGGACGGACGCATGGATGGCTGCAAAGACGCATGTGCGCATGCACGGACGCAGGGGCGGACGCACGCACGTACGGGCGGATGGACGCACGGACGGTCACACAGGCGGACGCATGGACGGATGGAAGCAAGAACGAATGGACGGTCGGTGGCTTCACCCCACTTTCCATCATTCACCCCGTGGATATGGTGCCATTTTTTGCGTTTGATGGGTAATGTAAGGCTCTAGGCTTAATATTTTATTTCAGTCTTCATCGTCCTTGTCTACTCTCTTGGTCAATCAGCATACCCAAGGCGCATGTCCCCTACCTACATTACAGACACAACATTCGTCTGGATGCTCCGTATTGCTGCATTTTCGAACACATCTTATGCATGTGAGTGCCTGAAGCGTTTCTACCATACCCCGTAATTGATCGTTTCACCCATAAACAGAGAGTTGATGTTCCTAAATTGGTATGCATCGCAACACCCTGCCTTTGTTTGCCATGAACGAGAATGAAGGCTCGTATCACCGCCTTCGACGAATGCCATTTTCTTGTTCATCCGCTGTACATTACAATAATTGTAAAACTTCTGATAACAAAAAACGCTAACCAGCACCCGCGGGAAATGCTGCAAAATACGCAAAATATTGTATTGATGCACGAAGTTTAAACAATTAATTCTACGGCTATTTGAAAACAAGAATTTCATGTTTCTATATAGACACGTGTGCGACCACAGCAAATTATTGAACTTGCACATATCTTTCTTCACTCTAACAACACTCCGAGCCCCAGGAAATAAAATGTACGAGACCTTTTTCGGCGGACTTTACACATGTATGTTCAGTGTTTTGGTGGAGTCGTTTGAAAGGCGAAACTCAGGTGTGTGTGTGTGTGTGTGTGTGTGTGTGTGTGTGTGTGTGTGTGTGTGTGTGTGTGTGTGTGTGTGTGTGTGTGTGTGTGTGTGTGTGTGTGTGTGTGTGTGTGTGTGTGTGTGTGTGTGTGTGTGTGTGTGTGTGTGTGTGTGTGTGAGGGAAGGGGGGAGGGAGAGAGGGAGGAAGGAAGGGGAGGTGAAGCATTAGAGTACATAGAAACAGGAGCATGACATCTCTGGTATATTTGAGGCTTTAAACCAAAGCAGTTTGATTACTTTACAGATCGCTCCAACGACAACTACTTAAAGAGACAAATTTAATTGTGTGCCGTGCGCTAACGCCAAGCTAAGCCCTCCGATATAGCTGCATGGACACACGGAGCCTTCGTCATAGGAGTCCACTCCCGGAGGACTTTCGCGTTCTTTCACGGCAAAGCTGTAGTTTAATTGTACTTGCGCTTGCTGTTCTTCACTCGCAAATAATACCCGAAATTCATATCTAACCAAAAAAAAAAGGATGCGCTACAAACCCTGTGATGCAGCTATGATGCTTCCGTGATTTAGGTATTAAAGGGACACTGGAAAAATTTGCAAAGCAGTGTTCTGCGAACAACGATCGCAAATAAAAAAAATTGGCCACCAAGCATCATGTTACACTGGAAATGGCGTCGAAAGACAATAGTCTTGCGTCTGGAGAGAGGGAACAAAACGTATATTTGATGTTTTGCGCAATAAAATCGGCGAATGGTATTTTGGAAGCGCTGCGTTAGAGTGCCTTGAGCGTGTAGCGGAGGCGAACGAGCGCACCGAGACAAGTTAGACCCGAGCACCGTCTGGCAGTTATCTTCGAAAATAAAGGCGTGCGCGCCCGCGGAGAAAGATGCGCGCCAGTCTCGGAGGTGATAAGGTGTAGAACGCAAAGCGACGGGCAGGTACCACCACCGTGTCGTCGTAGCAAAGTGTTGAAAACACTTACCTTTTTGACCATCACGTTGCACTGTCAGCGCAGCGCGATAAACGCTACAGTCCTTAGACTTGTGTGTGCCTCTTCTAGTATAAAAGGACACATAAAAACATCGACGCGTTGTTATAGCGCCTCATATATGCGCAATAATTGCTTTTTAATTGGCAATCACACAACTATGAACGCTGAATCATGAGCAATATTGGTGGGCGCTGCGGACGGGGTCGGCCATTTGGTGCCGTTTGTAGTATCGTCCAGGGCGGACAGACAATAGTACAGACAGACAGATATACAGGCGAGAGACACAGACAGACAGACAGACAGACAGACAGACAGACAGACAGACAGACAGACAGACAGAGACACAGACAGACAGACAGACCAAAATTTTTTTTGTCGAATGTCCTCAAGAAAGACTATCGTCTTTAAAATATTTTGCGAATAAGTAAAGTACAGTTTCACAGTCCCGGAAACACCATTCTAAACACTACATGATGCTTGGGAGGCGAAAAAACGAGGGAAAAATAAAGCGAGGACAGACACCACTTCGAAATTCCTTCACGAAACACCATGACGTCATATTTGACGGCACCTGTGGTGTTCTACGTCGATTTTAATCAGTAAAAATAAAGTTCGCTGTCATCTGTAGCTCCCTAAAGTTCGTTGTCATCTGTAGCTGCCTTTTGCTTTACATATCAAGTTTCGAAAATTTGCATTGAGCCCATGTTGCGAAACTAAAAAAAATAAATTCTGAAATTAGTGACGTCACGCACAGATGTTTCAGCGCGAAATTTAAAAATGAGACATCAACCTTTATTGTCTGCGCTAATACTGAACATATGATAGCAAAACTTGCGGCACAATACTTCCCATAGTAGGGTTTATCAGTCTAAACCAAGTTATTGTTTAACATTAGTGTACCTTTCAACGCGCCTTTTGATGAAACCCACTGAGAGATCATACGTTGCATCTTGCTGGACGTGGTCGAGACGATGATGATGTGTCCTATTAAATGCGAAGCATTTTTAGTGAACTTCGGCGACTTTTAGCGTATCTATCTATCTATCTATCTATCTATCTATCTATCTATCTATCTATCTATCTATCTATCTAGCCGCTTACGTTTGGGTGCTCTCGTGGTCGCCTCATTTACTTGGCAAGAACCAAAATTAGCATGAGAGGGTAATATCGTTTGACGAATACGACGCCGCCCCGCCGCAGTGGTCTAGTGGCTAAGGTACTCGGCTGCTGACCGGCAGGTCGCGGGCTCGAATCCCGGCTGCGGTGGCTGCATTTTTGATGGAGGCGGAAATGTTGTAGGCCCGTGTGCTCAGATTTGGGTGCACGTTAAAGAACCCCAGGTGCACTTTCCGGAGCCCTCCACTACGGCGTCTCAAATAAGCATATGGTGGTTTTGGGACGTTACACCTCACATATCAATCAAATCACGAATACGACGCGCTTGTCAAGACATGAATAATATCACAATTCCGTCGCGTACTTCGTCAAACACTTCCCGCCAGACAGTGGTACATACCCATGGTTAGGTATGTGCCGCTGGTACGGGATACAGGTGATTGACACTAGGTATCTAGCCAGGAAGGACGAGAACACACATGTACTATTTTAACGCGGAAGCATTAAGAAATACCCGACATCGGTAGCTAGAGAAAGGTTTCCAACTGGAATCGAACCCAAGCATTCTGGATTCCAATGAACCATTTTACCAGAGAGCTACGACAGGTCTCGGAACTATTTTTCAAATAGATGATAATCTTCTTGAAACGTTAACAGTAGTTTCAGTGCTGCTGACCCAATCTTATAAACATTACATATGTACTGTTTTGATGCAGCCGTCACGTCGGGCTGACGTCAGATGTGCTTAGTTGTCATTCGCTGAAGTTGATTTATGTAGTAGTGTCCAGGGCCATCATCTTCGCGAGCATCAGCGCTTCATATCAGCTTCTAGTGTTGCTAATACGCATGTTGTAGTTGGCATCGTTGCAGAAGTGCAAGCAACTGATTATATAAGCATCGTATCTCTTGCACACATGTCTCTGTGTGACCCTTCGTAGGGTCATTTCATTGCGTGTCACTCAATAAAAAAATGGCAACACGGTCACGTTTCTTTCACAGGCTTCGCATAACGCGGATTCCCAGGTACGTGGGATCTGCCGAGTTTTCTTTCGTTGATTGTTAGATCAGTTATGTGCACACTAAGGAGCCATTCGGTGCACACAGCAGAGTTACTTCCTTATATGCCATTAGATAATTTGCCCGTGGCAGAAAGTTCGTGTAAAAGGCCTAGGCACACAACGTGGTCGTTATGTGCGTTAAAACAATGTGCATAATACGAAGGTGTGAAGGAACTTCGCCATATGTAAATCTCAAGAGGACAGACTCAGTCCAACACCTCATTTTCTAGCTCATTGTACAGTGTTTGCAATGCCAGCGTTAATTGCAGCACTCGCTGTGCACTTTACGACATTGTCGAGATGTTAAACCAGTAAACTTAATCAAGACCACATGGCTTGAAAGCATGAAAGCGTCCACAATATAAACACGCTGCATTGCTTAGTGCTCGCCTCCTGAATGGGACAAACGGGAGGCGCAAATGTGCTCCCCCCCCCAAAAAAAAATAGAAAAAGAATGAAAGATAAATACCAAACAGTGACTTTGGGTCTTGCTTGTATTTTTTCATTCTTCTGAAAGTTATTCGAACAATCCTGCTAGCCACTACAGTTTTGACCGATTAGGAAACAACGGAAAATAGTTGTATAAGTGTATAAGAAATGAGATCTTGTAGGCCAGAGAGCTCTGCGTGCAGCGAAATGAAACTGTGAATACATCAGCAAGCGAGGCCAAAATATGCAGCGCACGAGGCCAAAATATGCAGCGCACATGGTGGTCAGCAGCGGCGCGCAAGAATACTTGGAATATCATAAATTCTCTCTACCATTCCTCGTACATTTTTGACGTAGACACGTGATGCTTATTATGCTTGGAATTCTGCGACCGGCAGCTTGGAAACTTTCCTCTCTCCAGCGTAATTATGGTACGCGTGCCTTCCCGTGGAACTGTGACTATGCTCGTGACTGGACAAATTACATGTCTTTTCTGTTGCTTTCAGTGCACTAAGAATTTCCGTTGGTTAAATACCCATATTCCCCTTGCTTTGTTCTGCCCCCATGTTGGGCAAAGAATTGTACGATGGGTTTTAAACGCTGTAAGCTGCATTACAGTCATTACATCCATCCTCCTTGCATTGCGCTGAATGTGCGTCAAAGAAGCGGCACGTTTATACTTTCGCCACAACCTTCAACGCTATACGACTTATTGCCTGTGGACCCCGAAACATCTCTGCGTATTTTTCAATTGTACTGCGTGGTTTTCTGCGACCTCCTACTAATCTGCAATGTTTGGTGAGCAACGTTGTCGAAGGCTACATCCGCGCACGAAATGCAGTGCTCAAAGCGCCTCTCTTTTTTCAAATGCCCCCCCCCCCCCGCCTCCTCCTTGTTACGTGTAGCGCATCACCATCGTCGTAAAGACCAAGGAGTTAAATGGAGTTAGTAGAGTGCACGTTGCGGCAAACTGTGTCCTCCCAAGCGGGGAGCTCTGCACGCACTTACGTTAGACGCAATTTTAGCGTGGGAGAGAGCGGCTAACTAAGAAAGCTCAACTCACGGGCAGACTCTCGTGAACGATGTGGAATATGCTTCCTCCTTGTTGCTAAGTCAGCGACGGACACCTACGCTTTCCTTCTTCTGTCTCAAGAACGCACTCCCGGGCACGCAGCAAGACAAATGAGTGCGACAAAAAGAGAGTCCGTGTCATTCTGAAGACAGAGAAGCTTAGTTGCCGCTGATTGGAATTGCATCAAGTTCTTTTTCTTCATTTCATTGCATCAGTCCACCTTTACAATTTACCTGCATACTTGAAACAAACTGCCATCGACAGCGTGTGGAGAAACATTGCCCACTCCGGCTGATTGCAGTCGGACTCTGCTATGCTAATTAGGATCTTCTTGAGCAGCTCGGAGTTTTCTCTTGCACATACAGTTGTATTCCTTCCGACCCAGTATAAGATCGAGAAGGCAAAATAGGATTACCCTAAAGTGGCAAGAGTCGCTAGTGGGACTCTGATTGCATGCCACTTGAATAATGTCACGCTGATTTCGGGTCAGTGCATCGAAAGGAATGCATTTGAAGAAACTATGTATGGAAGGCGGCCCTAATTCTCTATAAGCAATTATAAGGGGCAAGTTCATATGAATTTGTGTTCGTAGGAAGCGCACAACCATTACACGAGGACACGAATAAAGCGCTTATGTCTCTACTTGCGTGTCCTCATTTAAATGGTGTACGCTTCCTACAAAGGTAAACTATTTTATACAAAGGTATTTCCTGGTATAGTAGCACTCGAACGTTGCCAGCATTTAGTGTGTATTGCACGGTAAAAACAAAAACAAAGAGTACTTTGACTCTTTTCGGGTAGTCCTGACGTGCGACGTATATGACTCTCTTAAAAGAGGCATGAGGACTCTCTTTGGGATGGCCAGATGAGATGGTCTAGCTGCTAAGGTACTCGGCTGCTGATCCGCAGGTCGCGGGATCGAATCCCAGCTGTGGCGGCTGCATTTCTGATGGAGGCGAAAATACTGAAGGCCCGTGTGTTCAGATTTGGGTGCACGTTAAAGAACCCCAGGTGGTCGAAATTTTCAAAGCCCTCCCCTTCAGTGTCTCTCATATTCATATGGTGGTTTTGGGACGTTAAACCCCACATATCAGTCACTTAACTCTCTTGGGGGGAAGAAGGGGTTATACTCTCTTTGGAGAGTCGTGTGAACAGTCAGCATGTCTCCTAAAGGAGTCATGTCAGTGGCACGACGGGAGTACACCTGTAAGGAGTCACACGTACTAGTTTTCCGTTTTTTTTTTTTTAAGAAAGTGGTGCATACTCGTTCGGTTAACCTCCTCTTTCATCGCACTGCTCAAGTAGATTTCGGAGGCTACATACAGTTGAATACAGCTTAAGAAGTCAGAGGAGGCCCCGCCCAGACACCCAAGAGCGCCAGCCGATCACGTCGGCGAGTAAAGAAAGAGTCCCGCTCATGCTGTCAGCAACGTTCTCTGCAGGCGGGATCAAGGGCCGTCCGGCTCATGACTATAGGTTGCAGTACACACCTATTGCGGGAGGCTTGTGTGCATCCGCCTATGAAAAGGAAATGCCACGGACATCTAAGGTTGTAACCGACCACACAGAGAAGCTCATGGTTATTATTTGTAACGTCAGGCGCCGCTAAGATCACAACTGCCCACGAGGAAACTGTCTAGTCTTCAATCATCTTAATGAATTATCCAGGTAGTTCACAGACCGTCATAATAAACAAATTTATTCTCCAATCATTCATGTATTCAACAAACTCTCAACATAATGAAAAACTACCATCAATTTTGTGCCACTATTATTTTTTGCAAGCCTTTTTTTCTAAATATTCGAACAGCTGAAGATAAGTTTCCGACAAAATGGTTTGAAAAATATCTAAAAGGTCACGTGTAGCTCGTGGCACGTGCCACTAAAAATAACACTCTCACACCCTTGAATTTTGTTCTGAGACATAGTTCTGAATTTGGTATACAGGGCGAAGAAAAGAAGCTTGAGAAATTTGGTAATTCATAGACAGCAGGGTTAGCAAAAAAATGTATACAATGGTGAGGCAGAACATGAAGTCGGCAACGCAAGAAGAAGCTCTGGGTAATGGCGCAGCATTTTTTTATTTATTTCGGGATGCCTGCTCAAAGGCCTCAATGACATTACCTACAAGACAACTGTACCAAAAAAATTGTTCTGGTAGATCACACGGACAGCGCGAATGAAATAAATCGGAATCGATCATCGAGAGGCAACGTACACCAATTTCTTTGGATTGAGCCAAGCGTAAAGGGGACCCGAAACCGCCTCTAAATATACAAAAAAATATGCGCGTTAATAGAAAGCTTTGGAATGTCATACGCAAAGCTTGCGGGTGTCGCGAGCTTAGTGTTAGCGTCTATAAATCATCGAGAGCCTGCCAGAGCTTGCCGTTCGACGCATGCGCAATGCAAACGCTAAGCTTCGTGGGTGCTATTCTAAAGCTCCATTCGCGCCTGTCGTTTCCCGCCTTTTCCGCTCCATTTGTGACGTCAACAGGCTGATCACGTGACGTCAGGAAGAAAAAATCTGTTGATTGGCCGATATACAAGAGATGTCTATTGTGAATTGCAACTACCCTGATTGGCCAAAGTGTCGCATACCCGTTCTTCAGTGTCTCGCATGACTACGGTGCCCGAGAAAATGATTTCACATAGTTTTCCACATTTGCGGCTTCGAAAGCAGCGTATATCGCAAAGTGTGAAACGCCCACGAAAGTATATACTAGTAATTCGGACAGAAGTTGTAACACCTCCGAAAGTTATTTCTCATTCTGTGTACTGGTGACGAGCAAAAGTCTGGAAGAGCTTGAAACGCAGGATTGGATAACTACTGGGATGGCGGTGGTAGTGAAAAACATTTATTTAAGAAAGAGAGGTGTAGGACCTTTTTAGATGTTTCTACAGATTAGGTGAAGCCTCCATTTCAGAACCCCATTGGTTGAAGTTGCCGTCCGGGCTCTCTGGTCCAAGGCCCGCTGGGCCTGAAGGTCTGAGCAGCCTAGCAGGGCCGCCTCCCAGTGCTCTCGCCTAGGATTTCGGTTAGGAGTAATGGCTGCATTATCTTGGCAGGCCTACACCTTGTGGTAGGTGTCTGCTACCTTCCCGGAGCACTGGCACTGTCCTGTGACATTAGGGTTGAAATGCTTTGCTATGACAGGGCATATCACTGTATCCGTCTGGACTGGGATGACGGTGGCGGTGATCGTGCGATGATGTCAAGAAATTTCGCAACTTGAGCTGTTTCAGTTTACGCTGGGATAATTGGAGAGGGTCTCTATCCAGGGCCTTCGTCTAGCATTGAACATGACGGGAACAAATGATGAGGCCATGATAGTGAAACGACGCATCGATAAATCGCACCCTCGTTCTTGCCCGAGCACTTCCTCGCACATTTCACTTTGTTGATTCATTCATTCTTTACTCAAAGTTCTAATTAGTACATAAAAATACACAACACTGGTTAGACCCTATCCTCATGCTAGCAGGGGGTCTAAATAAATATTCATTTGCAAAAACATGTTCGTTAGTTAAACCTGTTTTTCCTCAGTCTTTATTAAATATTTCACGTGCTCGAGCCTTTAGCGTTGCTACAGAGCAACAGTGCTGCGTAGGAACACTCCCCAGGAACGACGTCGATGGCTTCGAAATGAATGGAATAAAAAGCATGGCCTATCGACGAAGTAAATGATGATGAGTGGGTGAAGCCGTGGGATCGTTCGGTGTCTTCGTAAATCCCTTGTGGCATTGCCCTATTTCCCCATCCCCATTGCTGGGTAGCAAACCAGATGCCAATATCTGGTTAACCTCCCGGCCTTCCTTTCTCTATTTCTCTCTCTCTCTCTCTCTCTCTCTCTCTCTCTGCCCACTCACGCATGTAAATGAGTGACTAAGTGGTGTACAGATATATGCGATGTTTCTGAGTCATAAATAATATGTTGTGAATTTTGTATCGTTTTCTTCAAAATATTAGAAGCCCTATAACCAGGGTGTTTCGCCCAGAATTGAACATGATGGAGACAATTTGTCCTGGCGTGGAAATCAAACGACTCATCGATGAATTCCGCCCTCGTGCTGGCTAGACCTTGCCCCCCACCTCACCCCTCACTTCTTTATGATCCGCTGTCTTTTTTGTTATTATTCGCCTCACCGTGGTGTTCTAGTGGCTAAGTTACTCGGCTGCTGACCAGCAGGTCGCGGGATTGAATCCCGGCTACGGCGGCTGAATTTTCTATGGAGGCGATAATGTTGTAGGCCCGTGTGCACGTTAAAAAACCCCAAGTGGTATAAATTTGCCGAGCCCTCCATACGGCGTCTGTCATAATCATAAGGTGGTTTTGGAAGGTTAAACTCACGTATCAATCTATTAATTTTTAATTATTTCAAGGTACACATGAGTGGCCTTGAGTGAGAAGACAATAATATATATATATATATATATATATATATATATATATATATATATATATATATATATATACTTAGAAAAATACAATAGAAACAATTGTAAAACATTACGCTAAAGAGAAAACATTACACTTTAACATGCACAAAAAGTCCTCGTAAGGGAATAGTTAACGTAAAGGTGGGTTTCTTGAGCAGAAAAACAGAGTGTCTACAAGACACAACCTTCACTTACAAAGCTGTTACACCCTTAAAAGCAGATTCACATGCCAAAATTAGGTTTAATACATAGCTCAAACAATTGCAGAAACGGTAAATAACTGCTAAGCAAGAGAAAAAAATTGCTAATCCTACTATATAGGAATCGGTATAACAGAAAAGTGAAACGTGTCTTTACAGAGGTAGTCGAGCGTTTATTGTGCATTATTTCAGCAACAGCGACAAACTAAAGTCACTGTAAGAACAGCAAGCAGCTCAACACTTTCAGCGCACAACCCAAGCAGAAATCACGCACGAAATCAGCATACACCGGACGAGCGCCTACTAACAACTGTCGCAGCTCGACACTTAAAGCGCACTGTTCAAACGCAAAGACGCAAGAAACGAGCGCACATGCAGGACAAGCGCCAGCAGCTGTCACGATTCTTCCTGCGTCGTGTGTCAGCAGCGCGCTGCTTACGTAGATGTGGCCGTGGCAGCGTGTGAAGTCGCCTTGGTCCTCTCCCGAATTACGAGTCTTATATAGGCGCGCGCGCATGAGAGACTACGCTCCGCGGGGGCGGCGCTTCGTGGAGCCGACGACCTTTAGAGCGCGTCCAACGTGAGCCCGTCGCGTCATCTCACCACTTATAAACGAAACGCACTAAAACGAAATATAAAAGTTTATATTATTATTATTAAGATTATTATTATTATTATTATTATTATTATTATTATTATTATTATTATTATTATTATTATTATTATTATTATTATTATTATTATTATTATTATTATTATTATTATTATTATTATTATTATTATTATTATTATTATTATTATTATTATTATTATTATTATTATTATTATTACAGTTTCGGTGCCCCAAAAGAACGGCATGAGACGCCAGTGAAGGGCTCCGGAAATTATGGTCATCTAGTGTTATTTAGCGTGTGCTGACGTCACACAGTACACGCCCTCCTACGCTTTCGCCTCCATCAAAATTCGACCACCATGGACAGGTTCGAACCCGTGACCTTCGGGTCAGCAGCCGAGCAGCTTAGCCACTGTTTCACCGAGGCTGACCAGATAGGAGGAGAGAATGATGAAAACTACTGAGACGGAAGGTTGCGAGTGTAGTTTTATTCAGTAGCTGCACACCTTCAGATGATGACTTACTGTCGTAGATAATCCCCAAGCGGCTTCAAAGTCTTGCGGTCTTCAAAAGGCAAGCTTGTGGCAGTAGACACTGCTGAAGGAACTGTATTCACAAATACTTTCGTTTGTTAGTCGTCTTCGCGGTTGGCGGGTCGCCTTCGCCTAGGATATTTCTGGCATAATCAGTGGCGTAAATTTCTCTTCGCAACAATTTTGTCGAGAGATGTTCTGCGAATACAGGCTATGGTCCGCAACACTTTCACATTTAGCGATGGCTTTCTCTCTAAACTGCAAAGATAAATGCGCAAGTTATATTTAGGATCGGCGTTCTTTGAAATAGTCACATATTGGCAGCTGTGAGTTCTTGGTCATTATTGCACAATTAGTAAAATAAAGATCACGGGAAGATACAAGGCACTTTAGGTATATGTAAAATTAATTCACCTATCATGCCTACTTCTCATAATACCAGACAGCCCCACCACGGTGGTCTGGTGGTTAAGGTACTCGGCTGCTGACCCGCAGGTCGCGGGATCGAATACCGGCTGTGGCGGCTGCATTTCCGATGGAGGCGGAAATGTTGTAGGCCCGTGTACTCAGATTTGGGTGCACGTTAAAGAACCCCAGGTGGTCGAAATTTCTGGAGCCCTCCACTACGGCGTCTCTCATAATCATATGGAGGTTTTGGGACGTTAAACCCCACAAATCAATCATCATAATACCAGACATCACTCCTTCCATACATGGGTAATATGTCGAATTCAAGCCGACATGCAGAAAACAGTTAAAATCAATTTCTTTTGATATTGCGTAATTAGCTCTACCAAAAATTGAAGAAAGAGAATCACCTGAAGGTTATTTTTCCTTTCTCTGAAAATTTTTTCTTTTCTTTCTTTTCCTTTTCTTTGGGGGGGGGGGGGGGGGCGTAAGGACCACATTTCGAAAGAGGCGATATGCTCGTGGCCCACACACCTACATTTAGGTGCACTTTAAAGAGTAAAATATGGTCAAAATTTACAAAGCACCCCCCGATGCTTGCTTCATAATAGAATTAAGATGTCGGCTAAGAAAACACCAACAATCATTATTAATACACCTTTTTCTCCGGTTCAAAGATTTATGTACCGCTGCTGCGGTCATTACCAAACAGCAGAAGAGCTTTGCACTGCATGTTCCTAATGTTTTTTTTTTTTTTTTTTTGGAACAAGAAGGCAGAGCGCGATCTAGATAATGGACGAAGAACACGCCACACAGACGAGCGCTGTCTGTTTAGAAGTTACGGGTACGTCATTTCAGTTGGGATGAAGTGCATCTGAAGTGTGTGAAAAAGTAATCTTCGAAAGCACTCTCCCTCATCAGTACTGCGCATGCGTTGGCACCATGCTTTGGTTTCACTACAGGCCGTGCGTTGGTGCTGTTGCGTTTATTGTGCGCATGGCATTAACTCAAACGCAGCACTGGCTTCCAGCACAGAAGAGCCAAGATTGGGAATGGTCTTGGTTATAGAGTAAATGACTACTGATTCCTCTGCCCTACCATTAGACACACGCGAAAAGAAAAAAACGCAGGGAAAGCCACGCAATACGAGGGATTATTGCAGTTGAATATGTTGGTGCGCGAGCCTTCTAAGTTATTTATGCCTCTGTAGCGTGCTAGAATCATCATCTTCAAGTATAGTGGATAAATTGGAAGGAGCTTCTGTGTGCGGCATTTGCAAGCAGATGTTTCCGTACCAATAGCGTGATGTGATTTCGCGACACTGCGATACTGGTTAATCCTGAGATCTACTACAGCTGGTAGATTACGTCTAATAATTACTGGCCTCAACTGTGTTTCTGTATTACGTTAATATATTTACTTGCCTCAGAACTATTATTTTTATTGTGAAATTTATCTGTTGGCAAAGATATTTGCGTACACGACCCTTTCGCTCATGCACCGTTACTCCTTATCGCTCGCCTCGATCTTTGAACTTCACATCTCAACACTTCGCTCAGATAAAGTTCGCATCAATTTTCGCATATAAAAAATAGCTGAATGTTTGGTGTAGCTTTAATTGCGCCGGATGCTATGGACCTCTTTTCTTCAAACAGTACGAGCAAATGACGTGCTCATGTAACGCATATGAATAATGCCAGTTCGTATACTTACTATAATGTTGATCACGTGTTCAGGTAACTCAACTTGTGCGCTCATGAACTAGGTGTTTTAGATAGACCACCATTTGTTAAAAAGCGCTTGTTTCCTCAATTTTCAGCGCGTCTTCTTTTCGTCGTTGTTCTTTTTCACTATTTAGTTGGAAAAAAAGACGTATTAGCACACTCTAAGAAAAAACTTAAAGTGGATTCGGGAAGGAATTGCTGATGACAGGGCGAGGCAGTGTGCATCGCATTGTGAATCATCGCTTTCTATTTCGTTTTGGTTAACAGCCTTTTGTTTAGTTATTTGTGTTGTGGCATTTTATTTTTTAAACCAGATGCGCGCTATGTGCGCTCTGTCGAGGGTTTCGTCCACAGATCGTTTGCGCCTGCGCTTCCACTGTTCAAGGTGCCTTGATGGATTGATGCCGGATGAAAATCGCGAGGTCCTATGGACCTTTTCTCCTAAGAAAAAGTACAAAAAAGAGTATATGTGATCCGCTTCGGGTAGTTCTGGCTTGCCACCTAAACGAGTGTCTTTAAAAGGAACGTTACCTCTATTGTGGCTCACAGGGCTCTCAAAACAGAGTATGATAACCTCGAAAGAGAGTTGACGTGCCTCCTGAAAGGGAGTTATGTACGTGACGGGACAGAAACTCTCGAAAAAGAGTGAGGTGACTTTTGTTTTCTTTGATTGTGGTCGAAATGACATTTGGATATTATTATTCAAAAATACCCTGACAGGTTACTCGGCAATTGACGGCTTATGATATGGCTTGAACGAGCCAAAGAATGCGTAAACGCCTATGCAAAGCAAAGTATGTATGCGCATAAACTCCATAATGTCGAAATGTGCAGGCACCTAGGCGTGTTTCCACAAATCTCTTTATTTGCACAAACAACCACAGATGCTTCGTACTTCCCCGACTGACACCCAAGATATGTACACTCTCTTTGAATTCAAACTGCTTTAGAAAACGATACGTATGTTGGTATCTTATTCACATCTCTGTTTGTAACAGTCACTGATACGATTGGTGCTATATCTACGTTGTGACTACGATTGACCATTAGCCAAGCGCGATCGCGAGATCAGAAATAAGACATCACGCAAACAGACAATTAGACCTGCCGCGGGTCTTGTTCTAAATTATAAGTCTGTTTGGTATTCGGTACTGAATTAGTACGCGCATTCCTGTAGGAGCGAGGTCGACCACCTGATTGATATTACTTGTCAACGGGGTTGTCAAGAAGGTCGCTTTGAAAACAACAGTGCGAAACTGCCGGCAGACGCACTCACTGTAGGTGAGGTTAGCCTATAGAGAAGACTTGCATGGACGCTTCGCGTGTCGAGGAACGCCGAACGCTGAAGTACCTGTATGTGTCCGTGTGGGGACGCTCATCGGTGACTGCCATAAGCGATGTGCGTTTACTATACTTTAGCTGACATCCCCTGGTTAGTTATACTCGGCGGGAACTTTCTGTAGCAGCACAGCCAAAGCTACGTGGGCGGAGCTTTTGCACGTGTGTTACTATGCCAAGTAATTCGATGTCGTGCGATTTTAGTTTCGGTTTCGTAAGTGCATTTAACATGTACTTTTTCGCACGGCCGCAATGCAAATAAAGATTACATTTATTTTTGAGGAAATAAATAAAATTTTCATTTTTAGAGGGAAAAAAACACGAAGCTTCTTTGAGCATTGCGATTTATGTCAGAAAAAAGAAATACGACCGAACAGGTATACTGCGCGAGTGAAAGAACACAAAGCCAAGAAATCCTTTTCTAATTTGAGAGCTTACTTGGTCGGCAGCAATGTGTTCCTTTTTTTTTTTTTAGAGACGCAGAAACGTGCTGGATATGCTCACGTTATCTTTTTAAGAGACGCGAAGGCAGAAACGAGAAGCAGAAATCTTGACACCGATCGATCATGAGCGGGCGTCAGACGTTCGTTGGTGGAACGCAATGTCTACTCGGCCAAGAGCGCTGTTTCTTTTTTCACAGCCAACATTGTAATATACATGAACGAGTCTGTTACTTAGGCAAAGCGCAAGGAACGACTACCTCCGTAGACACCGGTATGAGTGGTGTTACGGTACGCAATCTTCAGCGTCCAGCCAGCTGAAACACCGACCACGTACGCAACGCAATTTAGGAATATGGTCATTGCACGTTTTACGTACAGCTGCCAATTGCACTTTTTTTTCCCAAGCAGCTGGTGTTGCCGAAGAATGGCAGGTTACCGGTGTCACTTTAAAGGCGGCTATAGCGATTATAGTCCCACTTTCATTGACGACATCACTCGCACACAAATTTTTGGTGATTGCATGTGCGGGAGACACAATAGAGAGTTTTAGTACTGCAGAATGGTGCTACGTACGCAACACGCAAGCGCCTTGCGTTACGTGGCGTCGTTTGCCACTAATCGGCTTTTAGTACGCCGTAGTACCCGCGTACGTAACGAACGTGAAGCGTGTTGCGTCATCTCATAGATCAAAACAGAAGCACGTGTTGTTGACAGCAAATGTGAGCCAATCCAAGTGTTATAGCCAGATTATGGCCATATTTTGAGCCACAGAGCCGGTCGGTGCTTGCCTTCGATGCCGCCATTTTGCAAAACGAAGTCTGGCGCTGTCGCAAACTTGTTCGAGAGCGGCGCGATCACCTCATACGTACGCACGCACGCATCTCATGTGTGCGTACGTAGCGCCTGCGTACGCAACGTGATACGAGCGCGTTGCAGTCTGCGCATGCGCACTACGCAGAACGTGGCGTTACGTACGCAACGCTGCCACGTACGCAGCGTACGCAGTACTAAAACTTTCTAATATTTAAAGACGCAACGCTGTCTTCGTTTCTCCCTGCTCGATGATTACAGATCACCTAACGAACACGCACTCATCCTCGTTCACAAGCTTCGATGTGAACTTGCTGCAACGTAGCGACGCCATCGTTGTTTACCGGGACGGGAAAAAGGTCAAATGGCACCAGAAAGCAAGAAAACCTGAAACAGCCAAGAACGAAAAAACCTGCACGGATGATGATGCTTCGTAATATTATTTCGAACAATCTTGAACATAATATTAACATCTTTTCTAGTTATATTTTCCATAATGCTACACAGCATACCAAAATAAGCGTTCGTGGACTACATGCAGAAGCGTAGTAAGAAAGGGCGTGCTCGAGCTTCTTAGCCTTGTCTGTGCCTGCACATAAAGTTGTCGCCGAGTATACGTATGGCTTTCAGCGGGTCCGCGTGGTTGTTTTAGGAGATACCCTTTTGCGACCCTTTTATAACGTCGCTTAACAGTCTGGATGATTCACATCTAAACGTCTTGTCAAACGCAGCACTGAGGCGTTGGAACCTGCATTTTAATTAATTCGGAACGATTTCGAGCACTACTACGCAAATTGCTGTTGAAGAGCCATAAGCTGTCTAACTGCCAACAACAATATACCTACGAGTACTCAGAACAATTGTTCGACGATGTAGAAGACGATGCATCCTACTACGAAAGAGCGATAAGCTGTCCAAAGCGTCTTTAGAAAAATTGTTTATTGATTTAGAGTGGTTAAGTACTCGTCTAGGGAAGAGCTTAAAGCCATTCCTGTACAGTTACGCGCTGGGTCGTGAACTTTGGTTTAAAGAAGAAGTTAACGACTTAGAGCAATTGGTGCTTTACTATGAAAGAACATAAAACCGTTCCGTCGGCCTGTGTTTAGAAAAAAAGTACTTAAAGATTTAGAGTACTTGGCCGTGATACCAACTTAAGGAGACGCTTTATCTCTAGATTGACCCTCGGAAATCCCAAGATTGCGAGAAAAATCCCTCTAGTATAATTTAATGTATTATTCAGGCTAATTGACTCTTAACAAAGTATAAAGAGAGTGTGCTCTGTGGCCAAGGTCTTATAAGTGTTGTTAAAAATAAAAATCACCATTAACCATCAATTAGGTTCGTTTATTTACACGTCCTGTGCAGTTGCATATAAAGTGTTACATAGAAAGTGTCACCTGTTTCTACCGAGACAGATTTGCATGTCAAATTTCCTTTGCACACGCATTGAAGGAAGATGTGGTCATTCGGGTCAATAGCAAGTCTTTAGTGCCTTTCTTGCGCTTGCAGCTTAATAACTGGTGGTCTGTTCTTAATTTTGCACATTTGCAATCAGTGTTGCAATATTTTCGGTAAATGTGAGTGGGCGCTCTATTACTGGCTGATAGCTATGCCCTTTTCCTGTACTTTTGATCAGCTCCCCGTTCGGCCAACTCTATTTGTCACTTTTTCGCTCTCATGTGAAGGGTATGACGGAATGATTGAAACACCAGAGTAGCCTTCTCGTTTCTTCTCATCACACCATTTCCGCAATACTGAACCGATATTACTTTGCCAAATCTTCAGTCCTGCTTTTTATCTGTTCTTCTACAATATTTCTCAATATTTCACATGAAGACATCGCTCGGCAAAGGAACACAGTAAGCGTAACCATAACAAGTGTCTGTGTTCACTACAAAACAAAATTTATCTTTTTCGCACAGTGAAATCACTCAAGGAGCTCATGGTTTGCACGTGCTGAGCATTTGCAAATACAGAGATTTTTCCCAATATTCAGACTATAATATTCTCGCGTTACAAAACCCGGTCCATCAAAACTTCAAGACTGTCTTCAATTAAAAAAAGAACATCAGATAGCCTAAATTGTCACTTTTTACAGTCGTTATAGTTCAAAGAACTTGATCACTAAGTAATGCCATTAATCAGGCCACGTATTGTCATTTCGAGAGCCTTACAAGAATCTCTGGGTTCAAGAAAAAAGACCCAAAATTCCTGAAGGATGTTGAGAATTCCTAGTTATAGAGATAAATATCTGGGTTTGGCATCACTGGTACTCGGTACTCTACTACGGGGGAGCATAAAGCCGTCCCGTGCCCATTAATAAGGGAAATTATTGGATCTGATATTTGAAAGCAAGCGCAAGCGCAACTGATTGATTATTATGTGCGGTTAAACGTCCCAAAACCACCATATCATTATCAAACACGTCGTGGAGGAGGGTTCGGAAAATTTTGACCACCTAGGATTGATTAACGTGCACCCAAATCTGAGCACACGGGCCTCAAGCATTCTCGCTTCCATCGAAACTGCAGCCGCCACAGCTGGGATTGTATTTTCAGCCGAGTACCTTAGCCACTATAGACCACCACGGTGGGGGCCGCATGCATAACTACCTTGAAATAAACAATCCTTACAGCATACGCAGATGTTGTCATTGTTAGCCTCGAGGTTAGCCTCGTGTCAAGAAAATGTGGCTCACATAGCGCGATGGCACCAAAAACACATTACATTTAAATCAATTTTCAACATTCATGCGCCACCCTGTTTAAGAACATTACACACGACACAAAAATTACTGATTTTCAGTCCTTGAATTCACTTGCAGCGAAAAAAAGAAAGCGGAAGAGGGGAGCTCGCTCCCGTCGCAGCGGTCTGCGGCGAGCTACAGATATGTCGGAAATTTTTCGTTCTAGTTGCAGTGGTGGAGCTATTTTTTTTACCAAGACCCATTGAAATATGGCCGAGCCCGCCAAGCCATCGAAATCGCGTCGATGTGTTTGTCTTGGTAATGGCCTCTGTTGCGCATCTTAAAATGTATTTCAATTGGAAAGTGTTTTTAAATGACGAAACACGCGTGCTCTTCGATATCGTTCATTGAAATCTAAAATATAGCGCACACATCTTTACACTACATTTAAATGATTCTGAAGTGTCTGTCACAAAGAACAGTGGCCCTTAAGAAATGTTGCTCGCCGTTGCAGTCGCAGAGCGAAAGTCACATAGTATTTGGAGGCCGTGTCAAACGAAACCGCCATTAGTGCCATTTGATAGCAAAACAAATGGGAAGAAGGGAACATTTTTTTTCGCAGCAATGACGACCTGTGAAACAGCGTTTACGCCACCAGCTCTGTCAATAAAAACTTATCACCACCAGATGTGATCACAAGATACTTCGCGTGAATGTAACTTCATCTTGTGGTTGCCACATGAATATGCTTGGTTTTTGTCCGACCAAGTTGGTCTTGAAGCTCGACTGCTGATCCGAAAGTTGCGAGTGCTCCGAATCGCCAACCAATTCATTCTAAACACCCTGAGAGCTTCTTCTCCGAGGAAAAGCAGCTCCCTGTTTTTGCGTGGGAACTTCACAATCTGCCTAATAAAGGACCTCTGAAGGAATGTCAGTTTTTTGCAACACTCCCGCATCTTCATGCAACTACAGGCTACAGAACACCCATTAGGTTCTATAACACCAGTAGCAGCGACCGCCAAAGGTTGAGGAAACACCGTTAAAAGTACGCACATGTATATGTTGTCCATCGTTACGTCGAATGTTTGCTTGGGATATCACAGTAGCGAGCCCGGCTGTGCGCATACTGCTTTAAGTCATCGTTCGCGGAGCGTTCCCAGTACACACATTTAAAAAAGCCAGCCAGTGCATGCTTCGAACACAGGTTTTGTGTGTTTCAAGAAAGAGAGTCATACCCTATTCTCAACGTAGCATTCCACGCCTTTGGCGAAATAAGGCCCCTGGCTGCCACGACTGGCGTTTATCTTGGTTCTTGTTTTTGCTCATTTCCGAAATAGTGTAGTGGCCTTCAAGCCGTCATTGTGCATAGCAACTCTTAACAAATTAAACCTCGTAAGCAGGCAAATACGTACATACAAAATAAGAACACACGCGAACACGAGTTTATCACGCGGAACGTTGTCATCCGCGGCGAACAGGTTATCCGCAATTTATAAATCAATAGGAGTGAAAATGACTATGTAAATGAGGCATCCTAGTTGCTTACTAAACGAGCGAAGAGGAGGCAATGAATTCAGCTTTTACCCCAGAAGAGAGGGCCAATACTTTAGCTGGGGTGTGTGGAGTCGGTATAGACTCCACGTAATGTGTAAAGTTACGTATTAGGCGAAATATATTGTCTCGAAGTCGTTGACGTCGTACCTGTTAGAATTACGTAGCCCACAATGTCCGTCGTAGGATTTTTTAACTAGGTGGCGACACACTGCGCTCGAAGCTGGGAGCCCGGCGTGACACGGCTGCATGCTGCCCACGGAGGAAGGAAAGGTAAGGAGAGGCCCTGACGTCACTCGTTGTGAAGCCGCGATGAAGCCGGAAGTCGGCCATATTGACTAGGCAAATTCTCCTCTCTTGTTTACATATAAATGCGATGCAGAAGGCGCGACTCTCTCTCTGGCTCGGAAAGCACGTGGGCTGCGCAGCGCGTGTGTCGTGACGATCCGAAACTAATGGAACTGGGCTCATCACTCTGAGCCAGCGGGACACCTTCAGTGATATCGCTTCGTCCAAGTAATAACAGGGAGTAACAGCTGCCGACAACGAAGCAACTACGAGAGAACGCGCGCTAGATGCACTGACGAGTGCTTTCACGTCATTAATTCAGCAACTTACAGACAACACGATCGGTCGTGCGCCTTCTACGGTTGCATTCCGCCACGCGGCCGACGCAGCGTCCTGCCACTGTGTCCATGTTCCGCGTCAAAATCATTGGCGTCAGCATTCTGCGACCATGGTGACTGAGCACGGTGCTAGTGACAGTTGAACGTGGTTGCTGTTACGTTGAGATTACATGCAATGCTGGTGGAGAGTGTACCAAGCGGAACGGAAAAGGTGTTTTAATACGCACATGCAAGTTGTTACTGTACACACACAACACGAAACTACGTATGTGCACATGGTCCTCACGGCGTCTTGCTGGGCTCAACAGCGCCGTCCGTTGTCACAAGCAGGAGCACTGCTCAACCGTCACTGACCTGCAAGGCGTTCGTTGTCATTCAGCTTCGTCATGGTGCCCAACGCAATTTCGCTGAACACTAACTGCTTGATCCGCGTCATCCGCTGCACGACACATGGATATGCACTTGTTCTAGGCACTGTTGAAACCCCTTGATGGACAAAGGGATTTGTAAACGTTGCTAAGAGTAATGTAACAGCCAGGAGAACACTGCGTAACCAATAACGCGGCGCAGAGCACAGATATTGTCCGCCACGGCTCTGCACGAGACCTGGGGAGGCACACATTCCGCCGCCAGCCGCGGCCGCTCACTGCTAGACCAGCTCCACTGCGCAACACGTAACCATAGCAACGCCGCCATTGTGCCTAGTGAATATGGCCGCCATGATGTCATTTCTGCCACACTTTTTACGCCCTGCGCCGGCTGGTCATGCCCTCTCCTTACCTTTTTCCTTCCTCCGTGATGCTGCCAAACGCCTCCGATAAGAGACAGCGCCGCCACAGCGTCACCAGAGGCTTACGTCACCGACAGTGGCTATAAACACAGGCTGCAAGCTCAAAAGATCATCATGGCTCCGCACGTCTGACGAGCGTAGCGTCAGTACGCTCGATCCGATACTGAACAGTGTTGTTTTCACGATTTAATTTCTCATTTTGTCAACCCGTCATCCCACAACTGCAAAAGAAGTTTATTATTTCATCGCTGCAATATAAGGCACAGAGTAAAAGGACTGTCCACGCAATTGCAGTGATCTAATAACCCACCATAAAAAGATGTACATGCATAATAGCATGCTGTTGCTGAAATACCACGTAATAACGATCCTAACTGTCATGGGACTTGATTCTGATGACATCATTATTGCATTACGGGAAATAGCAGGCGGAAGAGAGCACCACTAACCCTATCAACAATCACAGAACACATGACGATGATGAGGATTGGTGGACATGTTTTATTAGCAAGCAGAAATATGTCAGGGAGAGAAACGTATTAGGTGGCTCAAACGGCAAGATGTTCAATTAGAAGATTAGAAAATGCTCTTCCTTTCGACTGTGAAACAATTTCATCCGGGAGACAGTTCCATAAACATTTAGCACGATACAAAGCGAAATTATTCAAGATGCGTCCATTGTTATAAATATCCGAAAGTTAAATCAGCTTAGTCACCTTTGTTTTATACCATTTACTTTATTGTGCAAGTAAGCAAAAGTAAAGAAGCCTGATGATAACGTGTTTCGAAAACGTGGTTGACAATTTAGAGTGCGAGGCACTCTACTATGAGAGAGCTTGAAGCCGTACCATGGGCGTCACACTAAATGAGGCGGTATCGACAAAAATCAGGGCTCTGAAAAGAAAGAAGGACGTGTTTAGAACAACAAGTTCAACGATTTCGAGTATATCGTACTCAACTATGGGAGAGCAGCAAGGAGAAGTTTATTGACTTCCAACCAAGGATAAAAGTTCATGACAAAAACATCGAGCTTCACGACTACAAAGGGTGCATGTACAATCAGGAAAGCACCACTACCGAGGTACAATGTATGTAGGGGAACGTACCCCTCTATTTACTGTACAGCGCGTGGTGCTCCAGCAGGCTTAATCATGCACGGTAGTAAGTCTTCTCAACACGCGGTTGGAACAAGCAGCGACAACTCTAGGTATTATTTCTTTTGTCGCCTGAAACAATGCTGCTTTCGTACATGGTAAGTGCATGCCCGGAAGTATAAAAGAGGCCTTGAGGCTAGGGGGGGGGGGGGGGTACAAAAGAGGGGGGGGGGGTCTTGTCTCCCCCCAAATAAGGCATTACTGTTTAGAAAAAATTTATTGCCACAAACGTCAATAACACTCAACAGAACATTTCCGTCTTAGACATACTCTGACGATGATGACAAGACAGACGTCATTTACATGAACATGGATATGAGATGACGTTGAAAAAACATGTACATTCAATGGTTCACACAAACACAACCACAAAATACTTCAAGGTAAACAAGAGACAAATAAAACATAAATATGTACATTTTGCATATTTACATGTTGGCATGCCATTTCTGCCGGCGCATCGACAGATCAGCCTACCAATACCAGGCCTGCCGAAAGACAAGTTTCACTCGTCCGTCATAGACCGACACAAAAGGGCAAGACCAGTGCCGAAGAAATTCCTCTTCACCGAGGAAGAAGAGCTCCTCCGACAAAACAGACAGCAGCTCCGAGTACAATCGTTCTAGGATCGGGAAGAGCGCGCGGCGGCGGCGGCCCGCTGCAACCGCCTCGCAGCGGTTGCGCCAGAGGCAGAAAGCGCCGGCAACAATGAGAAGACAAGCGAAGCGGCCTCGCGAACAACGCCCAGAAGAAACAAAGCGATTTACTCTGAGGCAGCGAAATCCAGCATGTACGGCTCTCCAAAAAACGCGAGCAATGATACAATGTCTCAGAAAATGCTGATTTGTTTCCCGAAGGGAGCAGTTCGGACATGTTGCTGACTGGACTATTCTCCACCTTTCGAGTCGGTCGAGAGTGGGAAGTACACCCCATCCCAGGCGCCACATGAAGTCCCGAAGGTGTCCAGGCAGAAAAGAAGCCGTTAAGAAGCTCCAAGACACCCGTCTAGAGCGAGCACGGCGGGCTGGCGGGACCAACGGAAGCAACAAAGCAGCATGTGTCTCAACTATGTGGTTGTTCAAAACATCTATGCCAGGACAGCTCGACTTGACATGGCGAAAAAATGCAACAGTTGTTGCATAAAACGCAGGAAGTGTTATTGACTGTGGCCCCCTGTTAAGTTGCACATTAGGCATCAAATGGCGAAGGTGAGTACCCAGAAAGTAATATGCAAGCGTTCGTGCGGGAGATTCCTCCCCTTGCACTAGGCGCAAAAGGAAACGCAGTGCCAGCAGCCGACAGCGTATGGACACTGAAGGGAAAGCAAAGCCTCCTTGAGCACGCTGCTGTCCCAGTGCCGCGCGAGAGACCAACTCAGTGCCGCCTGACCAAAAAAAGGAACACAAAGCAGACTGCAGTGATCGCACGATACGTAAAGATGGTTGCACGACGTGAGAAAGGTACCAAATGCGACCGCAAAATACAGTCTGCGCAAGGTACCTCCGCTCAAGAAGCGGGAAGTCAAAATCCCGTGCATCCTGAATTTTCAGTCTTACTTCCTCGAGAGCGTTTAACCAAACAGATTCGCAAATGCCGTAGTGGTTGTATGAAATACCTAAAATACGAAGGGACGCGGCCGGCTGAATGGGAACACCGGCGCTAAGCCTGGAGTTTGGAGAGCCAATGAATAAATACCGGGATTTGGAGATGTTCAACGCTGCACCTGAAATGTCGCCATACTGGGAAAATACATGCAGGCTGCGTGAAAGGCTATCTTCATCTGAAAGGTACAAGGTTATATCATCAGCGAAAGCTGTGACTTTCACGACACCGCTACCAGGAAGCGCAAGACCCCGGACATGTGAATCCGCGTCAAGAGCACGCAAGTATGGCTCAAGGCTGAGGACAAATAGCACAGGAGACAATGGACATCCCTGACGGACCCCACGTGTTATGGAAAAGGCGGCACTTTCCCAACCATCCAGAACTAGTGTGCTTTTCAGACCAGTGTACGTATTTTTAATCATTTCCACAAACGAATGAGAAAAGCCGAAGGCTGTGAGCACATTAAAGATATACGCGTGCTCTAGTCGGTCAAACGCTTTTTCCTGGTCCAAAGACACAAGGATACCACGCGCAGATCGCGACAAAGTATAAGCTATGATATCCCGTGTCGTATATGACAAGCTGTGTATTTCTCGTCCAAGCACTGATGAAGTCTGGTGATGACCTATTAGGGTGTTCAACAGACCCCTCAAACGTTGAACGGCTACCGCCGCGAATATCTTATAGTCAACGTTGAGGAGCGTGATAGGTCTCCAATCTTCAGGATTAACAGAGGAAGCATCACCCTTTGGAATAAGCACAATGCGTCCATCTCGAAAACTTGATGGAAAGACACCGTCCTCGTAGCATCGCCGGATTACCGTGGTAATTGTAGCACCAATCTCATCCCAAAATGTCAAGTAAAACTCAACAGGTAAACCGTCTGGCCCTGGGGCCGTTCCACGTTTCATAGATTTCAGTGCCACCTTTACCTCTTCATCCGACGGAGGGATGTGCAGGCAATCTGCAACTTCTTGAGGAATACGGGGCAAACTTCTAAACATTGGCGGTGTTTCATCACAGTTAGTCCGCATGGCCGAACACGACATTGCTTCAAAATGCGCCAAGAAAACAGATCGATCACGCGTAGGAAGCCGCTGCGCAGGTGGTATTTGTGCTGTCATAGAGACAGGTGACTCTGATTGCCCAAAAAAGGAATGCCTCGCGTAGCGCAGCACCTCGGGATGTGCACATGGGTTGTGTCTACAGCGCCATGCTGCTGCCGCCAGGGACGAAGCAGCAGTCAAGCGCTGAAAGCGTTCACGCAGTTCACGCTGCCACGCTCGCATCAGAGGAGAAGGCGTCTCGGCGCGCAAAGCAATGCGTAACTTCATCGCGGTATCAGCAAGCTCTTCAGAAACGCGTCGACGAAGCGAACGCCCCTCTACTGCGCAGCGCAGGCGCCACTGTGTTTTAAGCGCATCCCAATCTTCAGGACCAGACGCCGTGAGCGACACACGTATTGCGCGTGACAAATCTGATCTTGAGCGCGCGTCCTGCAGGACGCGAACATCAAGACGCCATGGCTTTTCTGAGAAAGAAAATGGAACTTCGAGCTTCAAGACAATAGGCCGATGATCAGATACGTACACAGGAGAAGGGGGGAAGGACGGAACGCATAAATCAGAGACAAACGCCTCTAACGCTCGTGGGATATAAGCCCGGTCGAGCCTGCTGGAGGATCGTCCACGTCGCCATGTCCAAACAAAGGTATTTCCGTGCACTACATTGTGCGCGTCTAGTAATGAAAAGTGGTGGACAAGGCGGCGAAGCTCGCGTGAATTCCAAGCAGACCGGCCCCAGCCAGGACCTTGTACATCGGTTCGCGTATTTAGAACGCAGTTGAAGTCGCCAATCAAAATGACGTCACGACCGTCAAGAAAAAACACATCCAGGTCTCTAAAAAAGTCATTAGACTGTCCAGCTTGCGCTGGCCCATACACACACAGTATCCTTAATCTGAAAGAAAAGTAGCTACAGTCTAAAGCCAAAACCCTGCCCACGCCATCGTAAAAAGCATGATGATCCCTTAATAGAGCTCGGTTAAAAATAATAATACCTACTCCCGTAAAACGAGATGTAGCAAAAGAGAAATAACAATCTAGGTTGAACCTTCGTTTAAAAGCAAGCACGTCGGATAGCGAGAAAAAATTTGTTTCCTGGAGGCACAAAACATCACAATTTTCAGCGCGGGCGACACTAATCACTTCAGCCTGCTTTGCCGGACTGCGAAAACCCTGAACGTTCAATGAAATAATATGCAGTGTAGTAGCCATAATAAAAAGTAAAGACTAACCTGGACGCATAGTTCTAGACGGTGTCCTGGAAAGTGTCCAGGGGACACTTGCTCGACCAAATTACAACGCACTGTTCGACCCTCCAGAAGAGGGTCGAGGTTTTTTGGACCGTTGGGATTTACCACGGCCATCACTGCGTTCATCGGAGCAAGAGCTGGAAGTGTGCCCTCGCTTTGTTTCACGTGGAGCTCCCATTTCAACGTCAAAATCGGCAAGGCTAGACAGTCCGATGCTACTATCCAGTCCCAGGCTGAAGCCGTCTTCCGAAGACGTGTCCTGAGGAGGTAGGGACTGAGCCGCCGGCAAGCTTGGATCCACATTCTTGATGCTGGCAGCACTGTCCGCGTCTCGGCAGTCCGGTGTAGGCACCCTTTGTGTGGGCGATTTTTTACGTGTACGACGCGATGTCGAAATGGTCGGAGCGGCCGCAACAGAAGAGGCTGTGGTGTTTTCGCCACTGTTTTCCAAAATAACCGGGGTCGTAGGGCCAACTCCAACAGCAGTAGCCTGATAACTGGGGTCATTTGTGCACTGAACATCAAGTGGCGTCAAAGAAGAGACGCCGACGCCGTTTTCAGGGCAGTGCGTTGCGTCTTTCGAAGCGCACGGTTCCTGCACCAGCGGGGAGGCCGACGCGCCAAGCGTCGCATCGACAATCGCGCTTTCGTTGTGCGCTTCGTTTGAAGGAACTTGTAGGGGTGAGGCCAGCACAGCGTCGGTGACCTCCTCTGCGTCCCCCGAGTCGGTAGTTGGTTCCATTGCCGGTGTCAGTGGTGGAAAGGCACCAGCGGCAGCGTCTGAGTAAGAGCGGCGGACAGGGCAAACCACAGTTGGGTGGCCGTCCCCGCAGCGTCGACATGGGCGGTCACATCCTTCACTAACGTGACCGTGCACACCACAGCGACCACAATACGGTGTTGTGCACTGGGCTCGTAGATGGTCCCCTGAGCCGCATCTTCGACATACACGCTGGAGACCACGGTAATCAAACGTAGCACGGTGACCGGAGATGCGCAGGTAGTTCGGCACAGGATTAGCGGCGTTCATCTCCATTCGAACATACCGCGTTCCAGTGAGTACGCCGCGTCGCCCGCTCATCAAACCACTGGTGACAGTGAGCACCTTGCCATATGGGGATAACGCTTGGACGAGAGCTTCGTTTGAGACGAACGATGGCAGGAACAGGCAGGCGACGTTGGTCACTTGTAGGCCAACGGGAACGACTTGAACACGCTCGCCGCCGATCACCAGGCAGCCAGCATTGACGATTAGAGACATGGAGGCCATGCTCTTAACGGTGACTTGGAAGTTTCGAGCTCCCTGATGCTCCCTGTACAACTCTAGGTATTATTTCTTTTGTCGCCTGAAACAATGCTGCTTTCGTACATGGTAAGTGCATGCCCGGAAGTATAAAAGAGACCTTGAGGCTGGGGGGGGGCAGGGGGGGGTACAAGTGAGTGGGGGGGGTCTTGTCTCCCCCCAAATAAGGCATCACTGAGAGCACCGCATATTGCTTGCGAATAGGGATTGAATGCATTCTACTCTCGCAAAATGAACGACTAATCAACACAGACCACAAGAGTGGTGCTGGATACAGATTACACTGAGAGCTGCATGACAGAAAAACAACAAAGCTAAGGTAGGCCGGAAAATTCGACGTGCTGAGGCGTGTGCTGATACGCACGAATTTTGAACAAAGTCCGCAAAACTTCTCAAATTATTGCAAAGGCAATGTGAACAAAAATGTTGATTACTCCAAAGTAGCGTGAGTTATCGAATTGGAATTTTTTTTAGTGACACCATCGGATGTTTTTTTTTTTCTGGTCGTGTTCTATCCTCCTCAACCACCCCTCGTCAAGAATATGGAATAAACAGCGCTGCGTAAATGACGCAAAGCAAGCCTCTTTAAAGAATGAGCTCACCGAACTTCAGCGTGGCATGTTAGTCCAACGACAACATAGCCAAGACATACGTTCGCGCGTCCCCGAAATCCCTGAGCGAAGGAACAGCATGCGTTGATAAGCCGACGCTGGTGTAAAGAGGCACGTCGTTAGGATTGCGAGAGCAAGAGCCTCGGCATTTTATGATGGCGCCAGCTTGGATGTCATTGTTGGCGCTGTCTTTTTACGGTCATTTACTTTCACCTCAGTAGCGTTCTTGATTTATTTCCCTACTAAGCTTTCCTACGCAACCTTACTAAGACTAGACAAATCTGTGTACTACCCATCATTCCCATGCTCGCTGAAACGCCGTCCACTGCAGCTCCCATAGACACTAGCGCCTGAGTTCCCTCTCCAGTGTACTCATGGTAAACTATATGCCCGGCACTAGATTCTTCGAAGCTAAAAATTGAAAGGGAGCGAAGAAAATTGAGAGGGGTTGAGGAGGTGAAGGGGAGTACTCTCCCGTTATAGCGAATGTGAGCGGCATTGCCGTTAGCCCGTAAGGTGTAATTTGAAAGCGTAAGCTGTACAGTAAAAACAGATATGGACTGCAAACTGACCATCTACAGCTGAATAGAAGGAGTAGAAAGCAGTACGCCCAAAGCTGAGGAGGTGTAAAAAAATGTAAAAGAACGACAAGAGGTGAATTCGAAATAAACTAATACACATTGGAATAATTTTAGATAACCAGTGCAACGAGCTTACCGTCTGCGATTCGTTATATGCATTGTTTCAGAACAAAAAATAACGAAAACAATAAAGCGACGGATATAAAGTGAAATAAAAACAAAGTGTGAACGCTGCTTTCATGTTTGTATTTTGTTTATAGTATACCTAGTTGTTTTTATGCGCTATAGTGAGAGTGCGTCTAATTATATGACGACTGTAATAACGCAACCATAACGTAGTCCCCGAATAGACCAGTACAACCAGACGCAGTAAATGCATAAAGAAACGACACTGTTTTCTACCAGATGCTGTTTATAAAGAGACGCTGCACGCGCCGCTGAGATACGTTTATTTGCTGTTGCTTTCTCAAAAGTCATTTCGCGTTTTTGTAGCCCCGCCGCGGTGGTCTAGTGGCTAAGGTACTCGGCTGCTGATTCGCAGGTCGCGGGTTCGATTCCCGGCTGCGGCGGCTGCATTTCCGATGGAGGTGGAAATGTCGTAGGCCCGTGTGTTCAGATTTGGGTGCACGTTAAAGAACCCCAGGTGGTCAAAATTTCCGGAGCCCTCCACTACGGCGTCTCCCATAATCAAATGGTGGTTTCGGAACGTTAAACCCCACAAATCAATCAATCAATCAATCGCGTTTTTGTACGTCTAAGAACGTCGCACGTTTTGCGTGCTCCTCAAGTTCGGAATGACGTATTCGTCTTTAGGTGAGCGCGCATCGTTCTCCAGCTATTCCGACAACTCGCCGAAGGAGCTTGTAATGAATTTCTCTCATAAATGGCTGTGTAATCAGCCGTAGCAAATTGTGTGCAGTGGGATTACATGAACGTGGCCGTCATTCAAAACACGAGCCGAACCGGACTACTTCGCAGAGAAATACAGAAGCAGTAGCTCCACCCACGTAGCCACAGAAAGTTGTCCCCGAGCATAGCCATGATTTGATAGTGTTTGCCGAATGTGCTCCACCCTATTCTTATTCTCCTAGTTACTTTAATGTCGTGGTTTGGCTCCGCTGTTATTACCTGTCCCAAGTAGATGTAGTCATTATTAACTTCGGGGACACTAGTCCCTACCTCGAAGCGCTGTTTTCTTCTGAGGTTATTGTACATTACTTTCGTTTTTTGCAGAATAATTTTAAGGCCTACCTTTCTGCTCTGCTTGTCTAATCCACTAATCATGAGTTGCAATTTGTCCCCTGAGTTACTCAGCAATGCAATGTCATTGGTAAAGTGCAGGTTACTAAGGTACTCTCCATTATTTCTTATCCATAACTCTTTTCATTCTAGGCCTCCGAAAACTTCCTGTAAAAACGCGGTAAATAACATTGGGGAGATTGTATCCCCCTTTTTCTTACACCCTTCTCTATTAGTATTTTGTTGCTTTCTTTATGAAACAGTATATCGGCAGTTGATACTCTATATATTTCTTCCAGGATGTTTATATATGGTTTTTCGACGCCCTGAGTCCACAGTCTCCGCAGGGTTAAGGGTATCATAGTTGAAATCAAGAAGAATTGAACATGAGCTGGGCATACAGCACGTAGGCAGGGTAACCGCTGGTCATTAAGGGTAACTGACTGGATTCTCAGAGAAGGCAAGCGTGCTAGTGGGAGACAGAATGTTTGGAAGGCAGATGGTTTGCGGGTATAAAGTTGCAGCAGCAAGCAAAAAACCGAGTTGACTGGCGGAACATGGGAGAGGCCTTTGTCCTGCAGTTGACGTAGTCAGGCTGATGATGATGATGATTATGATGATGATGATGATGATGATGATGATGACGACGACGACGACGACGACGATGATGATGATGATGATGATGATGATGATGATGATGATGATGATGATGATGATGATGATGATGATGATGATGATGATACATTATTCTATAGACACTCAAGAAAGCGTATCTTTAATGTATGCTGTGACAAAAACGTAAACAAGCAAATTCACGAGTTAAGAAAGGCATAGAAAGTACAAATGCACAAATTACGAAATTGGGATGTGACCCTGATTCTTAGAGTAAAGCTCTCGTTTGTGATAGTTGGTGCTTTCTTGAATGCATAAAGCAGGGCTGCGCCAAAGAACACAGACGAAGGAAAGTACACATCAGAGTTTCCTAAGGAGCTGCATAATTTACATGGTTTCCTGAAATCACGCCTCTTAGTCCTGTAGGACAGGGAGTGTTTACAAAATTTCCAGTGCACTTTGGCGCAAGCCATTGCTGATCATTGTTATATTGCATATCACTTTGAATAATGTTTGTTTGGCGCTTCTCATGTAGTTTTCTGATGTGATGTTTTTTTGGTTTTTGTTTTTATAGGCACGTATCAGGCTGACGTTTGTTTATATTGAGCTCCTTTGATCTTCGGTATTACAGATGGCTTTCGCGCCCGTCTAGTGTACTTCCCTTGATCCAAATTTCTCAACACGAGATTGTTTTATGCCGGGGTTTACCACAGCCGGCACTGACGTATTTCCGTCATTGATATGACGTAAAATATGTAACGACAGATTAAAAAAACGAAAAGAAAAAGTTTCGTCACTGGGCGCCGAACCCATTGCGACTCACTTAGCAGCGCGCAGCTCGAAATTACTAGGCCACAAGCGTACGTTCATCAGCTTGCTAATGAAGAGCTATTCACATACACCATATCGCGTTTAGCGATACTAAAAGCTCCGAAGCTTTAGCGTGTTTTTGCCATTAGTAATACGATGGCGCGAATAGCGCGCGTTGAGAGCCCTGTAGACGTCGTCGCCCTGATGCATGGGACTACACGTGGCGTGGTCTCCCGTGCGCGCGCGCTCATTTCGTGATTCGAGAGCGTGCGAACTTCGCTCACTGCCGCGGCCGCGTTTACAAAAGGAGCACGCTGCTCACACACGACGAACTGTGACAGTTGTTCGCTCTCGTCCTGTGTATACTTGTGAGTTCATTCCACGCGTCTTTCTGTTTGAGCAGCGTGCTTTAAGAGCCGAGTTGTGATACTCGACTATGGGAGAGCTTAAAGCCGTCCCGTGTGCGTCACTTTTGATGATGCCGCAAACACACAAACAATTTGAATAATTGCTGCATCCCAATAAATATGTGTGTTTAGAATAAGTTTATTCTCTCATGGGACGCAACAAAGCTAAGGGACAAGCGTCTGTATAACAGGCACAATAACAAACAAAAGACAAAGCACAACATACATTACACATTTAAACAAAAGTGTCCAAGTCCGTAGGATGTCTATAGTCCATAGTACTAATAACTATACATACACTACATAAATGCATTAATCACAATATAGACAATGTTCATGATGATATATGTGCAGAATTTACAAGACTTCGTGAAGATGTTAGAAAATATGTACAACGGGTATCAATATTCATAAAAAATACATAACTTTCAGCGTTATAATGAAGTGCATATATAGAAGAGCTCACACCAATATGGGACATACACAAACACATAAAAATAGTAAACACATACTGATTACATGCACCAATCAGACATTGACAGGCGACCTGGCTATAGGAACCAGGCCAGGTGGAAGACTAATCGAACGCGTCTGTCAACTACGGAAAGAAAGCGGCGCGACCATTGTCGCAGAAATTCTTCCTCCCCACGGAAGAACAATTCCTCCGACAGAAACGATAAGAGTTCAGAGTAGAGGCGTTCCAGAATCGGAAAAAGAGCACGACGACGATGACCTGCCTCAACAGCTTCGCACCTATTACGCCATAAACAAAAAGCTCCCGCAGCTAATAGAAGGCGTGCAAGGCGACTACGCGAGCAGCGACCATTTGTTACAAAGCGATTAACACCTAGGCCACGAAAACTAGTGTTAACTGACTTCCAAAACACCTTTGCAATGACACATTGCTGCAGCATATGCTGGTTAGACTCCTGTAACGGGCAGTTAGGACAAGTGGAAGATGGGACCACGGCCCACCTCTTAAGTCTGTCCCGTGTTGGGAGTACTCTCCATTCAAGACGCTACATAAAGTCACGGAGGTGACCAGGCAAAAACGATGCCGTTATCGCGCTCCACGAGACATGTCTCGATCGTGCTAGACGGGCTGGAGGAACCAGAGGAAGCAGAAGAGCCGCCGTTGTATCTACAATGCGGCTTTCAAGAATGTCCACATCGGGACAAACCTGCTGCGCGTGTCAATAAAATGCTACTGCCGTTGAGTAGAATGCAGGCACGTTAATTGTTTGCGGTGCAGAATTAAGCCGTGCATCTGGTAGTAAATAGCGTAGTTTGGTGCCTAAGAAATAACAGGCAAGATCACGCGCGGCGCACTGATCACCATGCAACAACCGAAGTAAGAATCGTAGGGCAAGTAGCCGGCAGCGAACAGAGACGGATGGGAATGTGAATCCACCGCAGTTTCTCGGTTGCCCAAGAGCTGCTCGGCAAACCAGCTCTGTTCCACCCGACCAGAAAAAGAAGCCAATGAGGAATTGCAACGACCTGGTGATTGGCGGTCAAAAAAAAAGGTTCACAATTTTCGCACAATGGTCATAAAACAAGAACTTTTGTCCCTATTATGGACCCGCAAACTACCACGTGGTGAGGGACGCAGTTAAAAGGTCTTCATTACACACAATTGAATTCAAAACGAGAGAGAATGCTTGGTATGGCAGAACACATAAGGGAACGCATGGCTTTTATCACGCAGACGGAATAACTGTCCGATTGATGAAATATGATGTACATAATTTACTGTCAAATATGACTCACCTTCGCTATGCCCCTGAAATGTAGTGAGCATAAAGTTTCATACAATAATACCTAGAGCGTAATCTGGCGCTAGTGTCTCCGCTGGCTTCCTCAGCGGCGCTTGTACCCCCATGGGAATTATGGGAAGTACAAGCGTTCGGATCCGCTTTGGATGGATTACGTTCTTGCGATTCGCGGCGCTTCTTTTTCGGGTGTAAAACAAAGTGATATGAACTCAGATTTAATTTAAACTTGCTTAAATAATTTGTGCGAGAACTTTTTTGCAAAAAGTTTTCGTGACAAGACGGCAAAAGTGAAACCTGGGCGAATTCAATCACCGGATTTTGGATCGCTGTGCCATTGCGGTCCAGATTTCCCATCAAGCTTTAATGAAGCATTTTTACAACACTTGAAAACAAACATGATTGTTTTTTTTCTCAAAAGTACGTATTATCTATTTATAAAAATAACAGTACAATTTTAGGTGTGAAACACTTATTGTTTCCTCTTCTGTGACACTAGATGCGCCTGTCCCAGTGGTCCCAGTGGTATGCCTTCAACGCACCTCTTGTTGTGTTGTGAAGTCAAGTCAGCGGAGCATGACGGTGCATCTATTTTGCTTCGTCATCGCTTTGCAGTCGATTTAAAACGAGCTTAGGCAAGACGCGCTCGTGAAAAACACGAACTCGAGGCAATATCCTGCGCTGGCATAAAACGCTACAGCTATGCGCAGTGGTAAATGGACAATGCTTCGTTAAAAACTGTCGAATATGACTCGCAAAGCTCCAACCTGGCGGAAAATCAGGAAATCCAGTGGTCGTCAGCCTCTTCGAAAAACAAAGGCACTGCTTTAGCCTCTTTCACTGCACCTCTCTACCCGCGCAGTGTGAGGAACGAAACTGAAACTGTAGTAAAAAGACCGTAGGCACTTCGCCAGTTAACCCTATCCAATCCAAAGCCTGTACTTCACACAATTTAAAAGGAGGTACACGATCGCAGCGCCAAATTCCTCTCTAGTTATTATTGTATGAAACTCTGTGGTAGTGAGTGTCTACACCATTTCAAACCATGATAACGCATTCAGAGGCGCTCAGTGGATTTCGTGGCCGACAGTTGTCTCGCTTGCAATGACATCTCTTCCAAACAAGATTAAAAAAAAATAGCAGTATATCCACGGAGTGAATGATGAAAAGTGGGGCGAAGCATCCGTCCGTCCATTTGTTCTTGCTTCCGTCCGTCCATCCATGCGTCCGCCTGTGTGACAGTCCGTGCGTCTATCCGCCCCCCTCCGTGCGTGCGTCTGTTCGTGCGTCCATCCCTGCGTTCGTCCATGCATCTGCCCCTGCGTCCGTCTATGCGTCCATCCATCCGTGCAGCCATCCGTGCGTCTGTTCATGCATTTGTCTGTGTGTCCGTTCGTCCGCCTATTCAACACTCCAAGTACCACCATCTCGCATCTTATCATCATATATTCCGCATATGCACCGCCATTCAGTGGACATTCCAAGGACTAAACGAGAGGTGGCAAGCGCACACTTTCATTTCTTACGGCTTGAGCTTCGTGTCAACTTCCCACCTTTAACCACCTCGAGTTCATGGTATATACCAGCTCAATTGTATTCATGGCACTGCGGCCCAACGCTCGCTAAACCTTTCTAAATAAAACCAAGGAGGTTACGCCCAGCGAGTATAACGTAGCAACCCTTTCTTGTCAGATAGTGCTCAATGTACATGCCAATTGCTGCTAATGGGGTACGACAGACAGGAGAATTCGGCTTTTAGTCAACGCGCACGCTGAGAAGTTTTTATTGTTTAACAACACACAGGAGAAATCTCCCACCGGCACCACCTTGCAGGTTAAAGCGTAAGACATGTTACGCACAACTACGAGGGATGAACGGGTGCCGCTTTAAGGAGCTTCGCCCCAAAAAAAAAATCGATGGAGTGGAAATGATTGCCCAGGAGTGAAGCCCTGCCTATGGCAAGGTGGCAGCTGCAGCGGCCACCTTACTAGGGGCATGATAAAGTATCCCCGTTAAGCGATTAAGAACAGAAGTTTCCCTCGCACGCCCAACGAGTTTAATGTGGAAACTTTTTCGAGTCACATAGTGCTCCAAGTGCTTCTTAGTGTTACTAATTTTCCTTAATAAGCCTCCAATAGGAGGCAAAGTTGTTCGGAGATTCAGTCACCCATACCCGTTTCTGTGTGTTGGAACAACTATCTTTTAATATAGAATAACGTAGCATTTACATTAACATAATAAAGCCACTTGATCTTTAAGTGGGCACTACCAGAAACGAGAAATTTTCCGCCATCTTGGCAGTGGCAAAATCTGGCTTTACTTCTGCTGGCGGGGCATTGCGGGAGCTTGCACTTTTTTTTTAGCCCAAAATTACTTTGTGTTTGTAAAACAATAAGCCTTTTACTCAAGATCCTGCCGCCCGGTTCTTAGCCGATCCCCCTTTGTGGTTGTGCGCCAGAGTGACAAACATCATCATCATCATCCTCATCACTCCAGCAATTTTTTAATCCTCCTTCATCTCTTCGATGACCGCTCAGGGTCGGTTCACGCTAGCGGCAAGCCTAACGTAACGGCGCAGCGCCGTAGACCATCGGCCGCCACCACCTGCGCGGGAGAGCTGTTCAAAGTGCACGGCAAACTTCGCCAGCGAGGCATTTCAGCCTCCGACAAAAATGGCTGCCCTTCCGCATACACTTGTCGACCGCCTCAAATCTATCGAGCTGCAGCCGTGCGCTCTGTAGCTCGCAAGCTCCGAACTGATGCTTCCATTTGCTTTAGATGCATATTCTTTAGCTTCGACAACACAGTACTCCAATCAATTCGGTACCGTTTTTGAGAACCATACTCAAAGCGATACTCCCAGATGTTCTCGGCCTAAGAAAGCCTGCCCGAATCTCACAAGGCATACATTACACGTCTGTTTGTTGTTGAAAACGCTGGATAGTTTGCGCCACTTGTCTAAACGCCTGCTTTGGGAACGTCATTTTGAAGTGCTGTGTGCTTTTTTAAATACCGGACAGGCTAAAATGCTCTAGTCACTGATGGAACGTAGTCTGGGAACCACACGTACGACATATCGTGAAAAGCGCGGAGCAAGAAGCAAGCAGCTCGAAGGGTCCCGCGGCCGACACAGACAATGCGGAGAGGCGAAAGCAGACGACGCGGCTCACCCATGTCGCTCCTCCGTCGCTGATTGGCTAAACCACTCTCCGGGAAATAGCAAATACCACAAAAATAGGTCTCGGGTCCATTTTTCGAATGGCGAACAATGGCAGACGTGCGCCGAATTCTCCTGTCCCTCACTTCCTCTTAACAGCCATTGGCATGTACAATGAGTACTATCACTATCTGACAGGAAAAGGTTACTCCGTTATACTCGCTGGGCAACCTCCTTGGTTTTAGAAAGGTTTAGCGAGCGATGGGCCGCAGTGCCATGAATAAAATCAACTAGTATATACCATGAACTCGAGGTGGTTAAAGGTGGGTAGTAGACACGAAGCACAAGCCGTAAGAAAGTGTGCGTTTGCCACCTCTCGTTTAGTCCTTGTAATGTCCGCTGGATGGCGATGCTTGTATATGGGGAATATATGATGAAAACATGCGAGATGGTGGTACTTAGAGTGTTGAATAGGTGGACGAATGGACACACAGACAGATGCATGGATGGACGCATGAACAGACGCAGGGGCGGATGCATAGACGAACGCATGGACGGACGCACGAACAGACGCACGCACGGACGGGCGGATGGACGCATGGACGGTCACCCAGACGGGCGCATGGACGGATGGAAGCAAGAACGAATGGACGGACGAATGCTTCGCCCCACTCTCCTTTATTCACTCCGTGGATATGCTGCCAATTTTTTTCTCTTGAAGACTGTGCCAGGACGTGGTTTGAGAATAGTGAGGCAACGCTGACAACCTGGAATGACTTTTGTGCTTCCAGGACATCTTTATGTGTGTCCTTCGAAAGCAAAGGGCCGAAACTCAACAGGAAACACGTATGCAGCTTGCGAACGGGAAAGCGTACGCCGAAGAAGACTCGGCTATTCTGCCATACCACCCCACCATGCGTGAGGATAGGAAGGTTGGCTTCTTGACATGGGACGTTAAGCAGGAACTGTTTGCCTGTCTTGTACGTACCCCACCAAAGACGGCTATGAAATTCGTCTCGAAAACTACAACGATTGAAAGGGCGCTTGAGATGCATACCAGCCAGTTCAACCACCGCATTCTCTTGATGACCTGCGAGGAGGTTTGAGCACTGCATTCTGGTACCTTGCGCGAGATCATCAGATTGATCGTTTGGGAGGAGATGCGCTAATTGTTGTCTACCTCGCAGCCTCATCATTGCTCGGAAGCTATCAAGTTCTCTAAACCACCTCAGAGGGCGGCAAAATCAGCCACGGCGAGGTCGAGCTTCAAACACCAGGAGTGCATCTACTTAGCTTTGAGTTATTATCACGTTATTCCACTATTGCATTCACACTATTGCACTCTATTGTAGGGCTGCCCTCGACGGGGCCACACTTCAGTTCAATTTATTCCTCAAAGAACCGTATACTACTTCTTTGTATAATGATACACTTAAATAAAACGCATTTTTGTCTATACCGAGTAGTCTTACTTGACAGGTACCGCGTCATCAATCTTTTGTAAACATTATTGTTCCAGCTGAGTAGTCATCAGTTTAATAACACCATTTTCTTTATTTAAAATGTACGGTTGAGTTTCCTTGAAATCAGTTACTGCTGATATCCAGCATTCGTCGAATGCGTTTTTATGGTTTGATACATTGTTTTGGCACTTTTCGTTCCCAGGATTTTTGATCCAGACAACCCAGTCTCTGTAGTAACATTGAATAGAGACAGTGTTGGTGTTATATGAGTAGACGGAGAGTATTGACGAACAACAGTCAGTGCTAATAAGTGCCGGTCGTGTGCCTCTTAATACAATAGTGGTCATTGCCTCCAAGCTCCACATGTATTTTTTTTTTTGCAGGCGGAGATGAAATATCTTCGGAGCCGAGTCACATTCGTTTTCGCTTGAAATGCGCCTGCCAAGATACAGCCTCCTCACTTTTGCAGCTTAGGACACAGATGTAGCGCGAGAAAATAGTTATGTCAGGTGGCATTGCGCCGCTTACGCACGTTTCGAGAACTCTGGTGTGACGCGCCTAATGTGGATAGGTTTGGAGGATCGGGTCGGTGGACGAAAGTCAGGTAGAATGGCAATTTTCTAAAAACATTTTCTAATCTTGCTAAACTGGCAAGTTAATAACAGTTACGACCAACCACGGCTAACAGCGTTGAACCACCGTTAGCGCCAACCACGTCAACTGACATTACTCAGCACGAAAGCAGTCTCGGTTAAGGTGGCTAACCCATCTTCTATAGGCGCCAGCGTTTCCTCGGTTCCCCACTAAACCGAGATTACCGAGCTCGGTTTCCTACAACGCAGGTTAGGGGCATAGCCGCGCGGTTTCGCCTGCCATGCAATATACGCGAACTGTGGTTATACCTACACGTGGAGGCAGTTACGTTAACCACGGTTTATGCCGCTGCCTGCGTACAAGGGTGCAACTCGAAAAATGCAAAGTTTTTCCGCGCTAGACGTGCTCAAAAGGCAAGATAGAGGTGTATGAACCGGCTGACAACGCAGAATGACGAGATAACTTTAGCTTCAAGGACAAGATCAAATACCTAACAGACGAACTTCGTACATTTTTTTTTTCATTTTGAAACAACAGGTTGTCTATGTGCTAAATGTTTCACCTTTAGAAGCCGTTGGTCCCTGTTGATAAGCCAATGCCCTTCATGCGCAAAAAAAAAAAAACTGCCCGTCCTATGACTGCGCGCATTCCTCAATTCGCTCAATAAGGCTGAAGAGAGCATCTAAATTTCCTACCGGAATCGTCACAATACCACCACGTCTCAAAGTTTAGCTGGCTTTGAGCTTCATAAAAATGAAAAGTTTGAAACTTATTTCAAAGAAGATATTCGCATATTTGCTGTACCACTTATTCTGCTGAGGAGAGTGGTACGCTTTCTTTAAGAAAGCCAGTTTCCTTATGGCATTCCAGTGATCATAAGTGTTTAGAAAAACTAGGTAACGCTTTCGAGTATACTTGGTACTCTACAATGGGAGTGCTTAAAGCCGCCCCGTGTACCTCACACTTGATGTGGCCGTGTTGACGAAAATTCCGCCGTGATTGAGTTCACGTTGCGTGTCATGAGCACACATGTATCGGTAAACAACTTGTGTTTTAGAAAGTGGTTTACGATTAAGATACTATGTACTTTACATTAACAGAGCATTAAACCCGTTCCACGCTCCTGATCATTGACCAATTTTGCAAAAACACACTGCTTAAATATAATTTATACTCATCTGTTATCTAACCTTACCTTCGTGGTCATACAAGTTCCTTGTGTGGTTTTTACCGGCATACATAACAGTAATACCATGGGAAAATAGTAGTTCTGCATTACTTTAGAAGCTTGCTTCAATGGAGTACATCTTTTACACCAATTGAGTTAAGGCCTATTTCAATGTCAAAGTAATCTCTATAGATCTTACGCTAAAAATATCTACGAAATATCCACTTTGGGATTTGTCTAAACAACAGCAGATTTAAAGCACATAATGCGGCGCTTGCCGCTCTAAGTAACCTCTTCCCCTTTTCCTGAAACACCTAATTTCTACTGAGAAGCCGGCTGGCTTGCGCAGTCCGTCATTCAGGAGGCCATGCTAGAGAGGAATGAGAAGGTAGCGGAGGATTACTTCAAGTAGTTCCAGCCCCACCAACCTTCGTGCTATCATTCCTCTGCCTTTACCAAGGGACCAATAAAATGTTTCATTCATGCGTACTCCTGAAGTTGTATTGCTTTTGGCGAGTTTCTCTAAAACGCTGTTTTCGGGTGCCGTTGGCGTCTTTGTTCTAGTGTTCGTCAGCGTATTGAACAAGCCCTCTAGGAGGCGCTTCTTGCGACGATAGACACGCGAGCTTGGCCTTGACGTTTCGCAAAGTCTACATTTTTGGTGATGTGAGCAGTCTTCGGTGGCGGCAGTGCATGATGGCTTAGAGATAACTTGAAATTATTAGCATAATATTCCGCAAGGCCTTCGTGAAAAATCATCGTCTGTTAGAGCACAGTTATTGAGCGGTGACCGGCGTAGCCATTGGTGTAACTGAAACAGCGAACGAGGATGAAACAAATCACGATGATTGCACTGAGCCACCCAAGGCTTGAAACAACGGAACTAGACGATTCTTGAGGCTAATATGGTTGCTTCTAGGATGTTTCTAGGCCTTATATAGGTGATGCAGGTTATTTTTAGGTCGTTTTCAGGTTTTAGCTATAGCTAATGCTAGTTTTTTTAGCGTTGATTTTCAGCGCAGAGAGGTTAGAGCCAAAGCACACACATGACTCGGATGTGCGAAGTGCATAGACGGAAGCACGCAAATGAGGTGCTCGCAACTGTCATTGATCTACGGGCTCGTCGTTTTTGGCGTAGGCCTTCTATATTTGATTATCTTCTCAGAGCCGCCGTCGGCTTTCGCGTTCCCTGGTATTCCCTCGTTGGACGCACTCGGGGTCGCCATTTGTTGAGATAATTTTTGGCCTTCCATTTTCTAGTGCTGTCAATCATTAGCAGATTCAGAGTACTTCCAGTAATACTTTCTTCTGATCCATGCGGAGCAAGTCTATTTCATTGGAAGATTGAGAGTGCTCCCTGTATGTTCCATTAGCAGATCTGGAGCAGTTCCGACATGACACCCACTCCGCGGAGCAACTTTTTCTACTCCGCGAAAATTGGCAATAGTAGTAAACAACTTTATCAAGGCAGCTGACAGTTTCCAAAGTGGCAAGGGCTGTCAGGTCATGCCTGGTCATCACCTCGTCAGCACGATTGATGGCCCAAAGCTGGATGTCCAGGCTTGTAGTCGTGAGGATTCTCTCCCAGGCCTCACCTGAATGTGACTGTCCCTAGAAGGTTTGGTGGGAGAGGGTCTTTGCTGCATCCCCAGATGATGTGGTCCAAGGTTGCGGCCTGTGTCTTGCAAAGGGTGCGAGTAGATCTGAATAAGGCTGGGTATATGTGTCTGTATATGTACAGGGAAGGGAATGAGTTCGTTTGAAGCCGCCACCAATGATTTGTTGAGCTTTGTTTAGTTGCGGGTGCGGGGGTGGTCTGTTTTGCCTTGATAGCTTGTAGGACTGCGTGATATCGTGAAAGTTGATGAGTGGTTCAGTTGCTTCGGTACCGTGGTCCGAAGTCTGGCCCACCGCTCGGCGTACGAGTCCTCGAGCTTGTCTGAGGGCGGCTTCGTTACCCGGGTTTCCTGCGTGCGCTGGGACCCAAACGAGTTTAGTTAAACAGTGATCGTCATCGTCGGTGCTGCTGGAAGCAGTGTCGCCTGAGGCGTTGCGTGCCGCTTGGGGCAGAGGACGGAGTATTCGCGCCGTGGTTGGGGAAACAGTGCCACGGGCAAATCGGGTGATGGTAGATTTGAAGTCACTAATGATTGTTTCAAATCCGGCTATTGCGGCGAGTGCTATGGCAGCTTCTTCAGCCTCGGTTGGGTCCTGTGTGTGTATGGAGCCGGCACACATCGTGGTAGGCTCTTTATCGACTGGGGTACGTTTCGATGAGACATTAATAGCATATGCCTATTTGGAGGCGGGGTATCTTGCCGCGTCGACGTGAGCCGTCTTAGTGTTCATGCCGTAAGTACTGTGAAGGTCTCTGGCAGGGACCGATCGTCTACCATCATGATTGTCGGTCAGCATGTTCTTCGGCAATGGCTGCACAATGAAGCGCTGTCTGATGAGGGGTGGTAGCGAGATCATGTCTTGTCTGCTTTGTGACGAGGGAATGCCGATACGTTGGAGTATCCATCTTCTGGTTTTACTATCACGCAATCATTCGATCTGTGCAGTTCGGTGTGCTTCGATAAGTTCATCTATTGTATTGTGAATTCCAAGGCTAAGCAGGTGCGTGGCTGATGTGGTGCGGGAGAGGCCCAAGGCGATCTTGTGGACTCTGCGAATAAGTCTGTCAACTTTTTCTTTTCAGCCTTAAGGAGTCGTTGGTACGGTAAGGCGTAAGTGATTCTTGTGGTTACGAAGGCATTAACAGCTGGAGAAGTTTATTTTCTTTCGTGCCATGTTTCTGCGCAGAGTTTTTTCCTAACAGACGGGCAGCCTGAGTGACGGTGACCGCAAGCCTCTCTAGTGCGATGGTATCGCTCCTGACGGCTTGAACGTGAAGGCCGAGAACGCGCATGTACTGTACTATTGGTATTTCGGATCCGGCGATCTTGAGAGTGATGGTTGGTAGTGACGGGTGTTTAACTTTACAGTAGTGAGAAGGACGAAGAAGGATGAGTTCCGATTTTTCCACTGAGCCCTCGAGAGCCGCACGCGCGACGTATTCGGAGACTGTGTCCACGGCGCGTTGCAGTGCCTTCTCGATCTGTCTGTCGGAGCCGGTAGTGGTCCATACCGTCACGTCGTCCGCGTATAGGGTGTGTCGGATGTATGGTATGCGGTCTAGTAGCTGTGGGAGTTGGCTCATTACAAAGTTGGAGAGGAAAGGTGAAAGAACGGCTCCCCTGTGGCGGACTTTTGTTGGATAGGGCAAGTCACTTCGTGGCGTTTCTGTCATTCAGGAAAAGTTCCACAGTACGGTCTTGTAAGAAGAAGCACATGTAGTTGTAAATACGTACACCAGGGTTCTTTGAAGCCAAGTGCTGGGCTATCGCTTGATGTGTCATGTTATCGAACGCCTTGCGTGAGTCAATGCCTAGCATTTCTCGCGTGCCCGCACGTGCAGGGTCTTTCAATAAATTGTGGTAGATTTGTACCAGGGCGTCTTGAGTAGATAAGTGGACGCGAAAACCGAGCATGGTTGGAGAGAAAAGGTCTTGCTCTTTTGCAAGTGTTTCTAGCCGAGCCAAGACCACGTGCTCAAAACGTTTGCCAAGGCATGTAGTTAACGAGATGGGGCAAGGATTTGATAAATCTGCCCTTCTCCCGGGCTTTTTTATAAACACTATTGTCGCGTACTTTCATTTTTCTGGTATACGGCTGGCACATCAGCAGTCGTTGGAATATTCAGTGAGGGCAGTTACTGACCTCGCGTCATGGTTGCGGATTATTTTGTTGGAGACGCCGTCTGGACCTGGTGCCGAAGTTGTGCGAAGTTTAGAATGGCTGCATACACTTCGGCTTCTGTGATGTCGGCATCAATTTTCAGATGCGCCCGGAAGTTGCAAGCGCGCCCTGTGCCTTGAAACGGCGCCAACTTTGGGCGCGCTAACGGATGCCGGCCACGTTAGGTGCGCCTCGCGTCGGAGCTCCCGTTTTGATAGCGTAGCGTCACTGCGCCCAGCGTGCCCGCTTATGCAAAAAGAGAGACGCGCGCATCGCGTTCCATTCTGACCTTGCCGTTTGCTCCAGAGGGAGCGCGTGTGTTCCATTGATAGAGTCCCTTCTGTGTCCTTCCGCCCATAGAGTTTCCCAAAATTAACTAGAGGGCACTCTGGCGCTGCGATCGTTCAGCGACCATGGGAATAATGGGTAGTACACACATTTGCCTAGTCTTCGTACTTGCGGGCGACTTCGTTTATTGCTGGTTACGGTTTTGTTTTCAAATAAAGTACGAACCCTTTTGAACATAGTGACTTGATTCGAAAGGGTAAGCCGAAAATAACAAGGTTGTGAAGCGCAAACGGTGAACATTTGGTAATTTATGTTTTCTAGAAAAAACAACTCCAAGCCAAACGAACACACACGGAGCCAGAAGCAGGCCATAAGTACGAAAATTAGACAAATGTGTGTACTACCCATCATTCCCATGCTCGCTGAAGCGCCGTGTGTTGCAGCTCCCATAGACACTAGCGCCAGAGTTCCCTCTAGTGTATATTAAGAAACTCTATGCCTCCGCCAGAGTGGAGTGCTCCGGCGAAGAGTTCATCAGCCACTCCGAATCTGCCAATCGATGACACCATAGGATGACAGCTTTCTGATAGGCCGCACAGTTGCACATACCCGTTTGATGGCGTGTGTTTTTAATCTTTAGTGGACCAAGTTGAGTTTACTCAATTTCGATGGCGCGTACCCATTGGTGACGATAATTTTCGCGTGCGCAACACGGCACGTAACGGTAGACCTTCCAAATTACGGATATCCTCAATAGCTTGGCTGTTAGAAAAGCGACCTCAGAGTCTGTCGATAGCTTGCGCCACTGGCCTTGAACCTCACATTATTCCTTCGTCACTTGCGCTGGCCCCTCGCTCGGAGATACGGCGCATGCAGGGATTGCAGGTACATTGCAACTGGCTTCGTTTGTCGCAAGCGGACCGTAGGCATTTCGCTTGGTTCCCGACACCTGCAATTCACAGTGTGGTGTGCCTCGAGCACCCGCGCTTTCTGTGGCAATAGATAACGAATATTACACTATTACAACTGCTGATAGCCGAAACTTCAAACACAGTTGGTGTTCCCTGAACATTAAACGTAAGAAACAGACATTCGCAAACAAGTCACGCATCTTCACACTTCAGACACGAATACTCGCACTGAAAGCAAGCGTCCGCACATCTCGTAAACTTACAGGCAGGTTGTTTCTCTCTTTGTTCGCTCTTCTCTCAATCTCCCCCATGCCTTCCCCCTGTGCAGGGTATACATACCGGTTATGCCAAACTGGTCAATGTCCCTGCCTTTCTTCTCTTTCGTTTTCCTTCCTTTCTCGTTGGCATATGCCTTCCACAGCTTCGCGGTATACTCGCAGCCACCATTTGTCTTTCTCGCTACCTAATATTCGCTTTTTCTACGCATTCAGGATATTGGCTCACCGCCGTCGCTTCGCAGTCATTTATTCTGAAGTTAGCTATCGCTTTCTTCATTTATAGTCGACCAGTAGTTAGCAGTCAGATTTTTATGAAGGGGATTGTTTTCTGATAGGCCACACGTACAAATTACAGCTAGCTTAAAAGCTTCGCTGTTACTCATATTCAGCTTTCAGAGACGCTGGATGATCACTGCTCCTAGCAACCACTCCTGTAAGTTCCCATGTTTCCACTAGGACCGTACAATGGGACAATACGGCCGCTTATCTCAAGCATTGTCCATATCTCTAGTCCTATGAACTCGCACTCTTTCGCCATGAAACGGCCCTCGCGCCACAAAACATCGATCATAAATCATCAATAAGACAGTGTCATTTTCGGCGATAAAAAATTGCATAGGGACAAATGCCAAACCTTCTTGAAGGGGCACGTTCTGGGAGCTGTTCCGCACTTCACCAACGCGGCATTGTTAACATCGGGGCTTCATATTCTCTTCCCACGACTACCCAAGTTCAAACAGTAGGAACCTATGGACGCTACCGGAACGGTGGCTTCTTTTGAGAGACGAAAACGGGCAGTCTGAAAAAGCTAAACGGAAACGTGCCAATTTCTCGGAAGTCTAAGTAATACGAAAACGAAATCTTCATTTGAGCCGGCAGTCATGTTTTTGCGTTCTAAATTCTAAATGAAGTTTCCTAAAGTACAGTCGCGTCTTCGTCTAATGTGTTCAACCACAGCTGCTTGATAATGCCCGTTGTATCACGTCCTGACAGGCTGCGATGTAGTTTAGTTGGTCGAGCGAGTGAGATAACAATTCGCACGGGGTTTCTGCAGTCCAGGTTTCAATCGTGACAACTTCACGGTGTTTTTTTTTTCTTCCCTTCATTTTTTGGAGGAATGGCTGTCTCTGGTGTTACGGTACTCTGCTGCTGACCCGAGGAACACGGGTTTGATCCTGGCCGCTGCTCTGGCCTTTTCGAAGGAGGCAAACATCGTAGAGTTTTTAGGTTTAGATGTGTGTACTGAGGTGCAAATGACCATCAAAAAACACTACGCTATTAAATTTCCGGCATTTTCCTTTGCTGCGGTATGGAATGCCAGAAAGCCGCCGTGTGCTAATCGCGTGCTGTAGGACTGTAGTTTTTTTTTTTTTTTGGGGGGGGGGGGGGTCCAGTCTTCTTATACGGTGCACCTCACAGCTATGTATTGTAGTTCCAGTGTGTAAATTTCCAGCCAATATTTTTAGTAGTGCATCACTGGTGAAGATTTACTTGCTAGTTTGTTTGTTTTTTTCGTCACAGCATTGCACCCAAAATGTGTGACACAGTTTTGGTTTCGCTTTTAAAAACTTTTTTCTTTTAAATACATATATATTCAAAAGAGAACATGGGAAGGTACGTTACATTAGGACCGGCCACCCCAATGTCATAGTAGTACTAAACAAGATACACACAAATATCAGAGAAATATAAAAAGAATAAAATAAGAAAAAAATTGTGCCATATCCTCGGCGTGAATGATGACGAGTGGGCGAAGCTCTAGAGAGAATCATTGTGAAACCGTGAATCTTCTGTGAGTAATTCGCCCAGTAGATCATGATCTAAAGGCATCATGAGAAACACTATGTGTGTATATATAGAAATCAACTTTTATTTGCTCTTAGAGACGACGGATGACTAGTGATGTTCCCTCATGTTGACGGCTTTATGGTCCGTGAAATGAAGGATGAGCGGTTCCTGTATAGGTTGCAGTTGAAAATTTGCAAATACTGGATCAATTCATGTTGCTCGAATCGTGGTTGGTTTAATATGTTCATACGATATACATCTGAGTGCATATCTACAAGCCACATGTTGGATAAGCCAATTATTGGTCGTGTCAGCGATATCAACGTTGAAATCAACAAAGAGCATGAGCGGTGCATTCTTGTGCTATGTTTAAATTTTATCACATACAAACGTCACCAACTAAAAGTACCGCCAGTTAGATCCACATACAAGTACCGCCACCGGTGGCACATAGCCGCTCTAGAGCAGGTATGTACCACCGGTGAGCTACTGGTGACTACGTTTATAACCAACAACGAACCCCTTAGGATGTACAGACCCATGCCCTTAAAAGCTTCGCCCCTAAAAAATTAATCAGAAGCACTGTGTGGATATATACAATGTAGGGCATATAACGTCTGAGCACAGTCCATGGGTATAGTTTTGTTAATACAGCGCGGTCGCATCACAGATAGAGTTCGTCTATAGTTATGTTTTATGGTACTTACTGCGTCTATGCAATATACTCTTTTCTCCGCAATCTATGGCAAGGATTATAAGCACTATAGACTCCCTCATGTATTTCTCTGTTGTAGGGTAGCATACCGGCCCGTCTAGACTGCTTAACATCCCTGCCTCTCCGTCCTCGCCTGTTCCTTCCTTCGTTGTGTCCATTAAGAAATCATGAAGAGCGCTCACTGCGTGCTTTTGAATACCAGTATTTGGCCATGGTACAAGCACTTTGCCAATTAGAAGGGGTCGTCTGACGAAGCGGTTCAATCTATCTCTCAGTTGAGCGTATTTGTCGTCATATTGAGGACATTCTATTATGATATTCTCCCCCGACGAATGGGCCTGATTACGGTGGTCGCAGTGTGGGGACATTCTTCTTCTGACGTGGCATAAGGGGTGAAGTGTGTACGCAACACATGATCGTAGATGTTGCAGAGTGAGTCGAATGGCCGATCGATCTTTTGATTGCTTTTAAACCGCAGAAACGGATCTATTTTATGTAAGAGTAAAGGCTTTGTAAGTTCATTAAACCGAGCGTCCTTGAACAGTTTGTGGCACAGCTCAGAAAAATTTATTACGCGCTGAGAAGAGAATGAGCCCTGGTGTCAAGTGATTTTTCTTCGCACGCTGCAGTGGCCAATTTATTTGGAATTTCATTTCCCATTACGTATACGTGACTCGGAAGCCACTCAAAACAAATCTCGTGACCGGTCACAGAAAAAATGTACTTGTTTGTAGGGTCACATACATTACGCTATCGTCTATATCAAAATGAAATTCCTTTTACATTAGTAGGGTTCCTTTGTGGTCGGATCTATCACCTATACTTGTGCATTTGCTTGCCTTATACAATAAATTTGACGCTTGTAACATCGCAACAAGCGCCACTACTGTGGATGATGTCTTTCGGAAAAGTTACAAATCTCGTTCTATTTGATATGCCAGCATGTCAAAAGCCGCAATCAAGCTTTCATACATTGGTCCGCGAATGCAAATGTGCAATGGTTTCTATCATTTTACATTTGCTGAAGTGTCAAAAACTTTTCTTCGGGGTTTACGTCGCTGATTTTCTTTCTATTCCTTTTGTGCAAAGTAACTGAAGGTACTCCAAGCTGCCAAGGCCAAGAAAGAAAGTTCAAATCTAGACGCAAGAAATAACGTTCTTAAGATCGCAAAGTGTCACCAATTTGTCCGTTTCCTTGATCAGTTTTTGACGAAGCGGACGGGCATACTGTATTTTCAATAAGCAGAGGAAGTGGCGGCATAGTCATGTTTTCGTGTATTTCTCTCTTTGTATTTTTTCTCCCCCTTTATTTGTGATGAGTGGTGCGCGTTAGACTAGTGCGCGTTTCTGAGTCCCTTGGAGAAGTGCGCGACACTAAAAGAAAGAAGACAAGCAGTGCACACGCAGACAGAAACTGGATGAAAACGACAATGACGAACATCAGCATGAGGGCGCCACGCAAACAACATAAAAGGAAAGTGGCCAAATCACCAATCACCACGAATATTCAAGGGGCAATGGTTCGGCACCACGAAACTGCAGCATCGCCAATGAGAACAGGACAAGTGGGCCAGGGTTGAAGGCAAGTGAATCATGGGCCACAGAAGAGCCGGGGAGTTCGAAGAGGACGTGGCGAGTGGAAGCTTGTCACCGGACCGGGCGCTGAAGATGGGCCGTCGGGTTTCGGACCCAAGCCAAGAAGACTTCCACCGACAGAGGCTTCTTGCCGTCACGTTCCTGTTCCACAGGATCATAGCTATCCGGTCATAAACTCCAGCACAGGGCCTGCGGACTTCGGTGCCGACATGCAAGAAGCAACAGCATTCGGGCTATGGGCCCGATCTGGGACCCCAATCATTTCGGGGGCACGAAGAAATAGCGAGGCCACTGCGCATGCGCGAAACTCAAGCATGATTTGGATTTTCGTTGGGGACTCTATTTCTCGACTTTACTGGAGGCCCCAAAGCCGGCCACAAAAGCTTTGCGCCAGGTAAACGTGCCGCGGCACCCATTGTGTCGCGACGGCACCATAGACCCTATTCGAAACCTCTTCAATCCTGCTTCATGAAAAGCATGCTACAAAAAAAGCTTTTGGGCACCAAGCTTTTGGGGCCCCTATAGGAAAACTTCGTTTTATGTTTACCCACGTAGTTTCACACTTTGTTGTTGCTGTGAAGGAGCATCATGAGGATTATGAGCCACTTGTACTGCGTGGAAATGTTCAAACCATGAATTCGTGACGTGATTCACATAATGTAAGGCCTGGCGCAATTATACTCTACTGCCGCGCAAGAACGTACGTTAATGCATTTTTTTACTAACATGACATATGCGTAAGATATACATAGCAGAGAAGCCGTTTAGCAAGCCGTTCCTTGTCCCACAATAAAAATAACATCATCAATTCATCATCAACGGGTATCTGCCACAGCAACTCCGCAAATCTCAAGATGCTCATCACTGAAGGAATAATCTAACATTTAACCGAACAAAATATGGCTGTGAAGAGAACGCAAAGACCCGAAGACCACGAGTGCGTCAAGCGAGATAATGCTATAAGGAACGGGAATTGCAACGGTGGCTGCGAGAAGACGTCGGAGTAATGGAACACTGACACATTAACGACGGCGTGCTTGTAGATCCATGAGGCGTGTGCGAATGCTTCGCTTCACACCAAGTTTCTATCTCTGGAGTGTGGACATCGGCGTCGTGTCTGTGGCTTCCCGTTGGTTCGCTCAAACCTTCCTTCGTGAAGAATCAGCGTAGGAAAAACATCCTCGCATCATCTAGCTAAAGCACGGAAACGACTCAGAAGTAACTTACAGAGTCAGCCTGCATCACCTACGTAAGGCCTGGAAACAACCTGCAGAAGCAACCAGATTACTAATGTGTTGCCGTTTCAAGGTTTTCGCGCCTTTGTGCAAGCTCCGCCAGTATTCCTGAACCACACCCGGTTCAGCACTACATCCTTTTACCATGCAAGGACGCCAAGTGCTGGCGTTGCCAGGTGACGAGATGCTGTGCGACTTCAAGGGGATGGCACAAATTCTAGCAGGCAATCTGTGGCGTCATGATGACATTATATCGGGACGTCGTCACGGGACAATGATTTCTATCTTACCTCGTGTTGACGTCACTGACGGTCCATTTATGTGCTTGATAAGGGGATGTAGAATGGCTTGCGCCTTAAAATTTTCTGTTTTTGTTTGGTCTGAACAGCTCACACTGTAAAAGGTCATCGATGTCAGCACTGAATGGCATGCCCCTTCTCTTATTTTCCTGCATGTGTACTTAGCAATATAAAGCCAACTATCAGAACGCGACAATGTAAATAACCTAATAGCACACCTGGCCATGTACCGCCTTTATGTTTATTTAAATGGGCTGGAAGTCTGTCTTGTCTGTCTTCGCAGTACAAAACGTGTACACAGGCACACGTCTTCTGCTTTTTTCAAAAATATCTCCAATATGTCTACTTTAACAAGCGTCTTCTTCACCTGAACCGATGTCACGGGCTCACACTGAGGCTACGAAATCATAGAAGCGTGCTCCTAAATTCCTACGCTTGAAAACATTCGTGCAATAAGCGCTGATTTCATGTGATTTTCTTGTGTGAGAGGTGAGAAGGAAGGGGGGGGGTCATCTATTATGTCGAAGTAAGTCGACCTGCAGAGAACGACTGCTTAAATGTCGACATGGCGTGTTCTTTTCGCAAAACAAGAAAGTGTTTTCAAAATTCAGCGCCCTTCGGTATAGGCATGGGAGCTAAGCTGTCTCTCGACAATTAGAAGTTTTTACAATATCTGATTTATTCTCAACTTGTTAGACATTCCTTTTTCATAACATTCGCTTCCTCAAAGCTGTAGCCTCACAGCTTCGCTGAAACACCATGCTCGCGGCACCAAATGACACATTGGCGAATAGCCACTCAGTTCAACTACGCCTTGATGACTGCGACTCTCTGAATGTTTGTGTTTCTTTGTATATACCTTTGTGCAGAGATGTGTCAGTGCTTCCAAAAAACGAGTGTGTTCAGACTTGTGACACTTTGAAAGCACATCAATTAGAATGTGTGTGTGCTGTTCACAAACGCATTCTACCAGTCAAGATGTCAAAATAAGCTGTGCGGTTTTTCAATGGACGGGCTACGTAACAGTGACACATAACAATAATAATTGTTGAAATTCAATGTTCCAAAAGCGCAATATGTTTTCGGGAGACGCAATAATGGAGGGAGCCGCAAATTTTGACAACCTGGAGTACTTTCAAGCTGAATATAGGTACACGGGCTCCTGGCATTTTCACCTCCATACAAATTCGGCCACCGCAGGCGACTTTCTGCGGATGCGCAGTAGTAGGAACCACTGTGGCCGGGATTGGATTTTGCCACATTCGGGTCAGCAGTCGCTCTCCATAACCAGAACATTCCGCTATGTACATTCTTTACAAAGCGGACTGGATTGTTTAAGTCCACTTTTTTGTTTAATGTCCCGATACCACCATATGAGTATAAGAAACGCCATAGCGGAGGGCTCCGGAAATTTCGACCATTTGGGGTTCTTTAAAGGCACCGAAATCTAAGAACACGGGCCTCAGGCATTCTAGCTTGCATCGTAAATACGGCCGCCAAGGTCGGGATCCGATACCACTATCTGCGGTTCAGCAGCCGAGTACCTTAAGTGTTACAAGGAATCATTTGTTTTCCTGAATTTTAAAGACGATAGTCTTTCTTGGGGACTTTCAACGCAAAAATTTTGGTGTGTCTGCCTGTACATTTGTCTGTTTGTCCACTCTTAACAGCACCGTGTACTTGAAACGGCGCCAGCCGATACCTCAAACGGCCAACCCTATCCGCAGTGCCCACCAATGTTGCTCAAGCTTAACCGTTCATACTAGTGCGATTGAGAATTGAAATCGATTATTGCGCATATCTGGGGCACCACAACAACGCAAATGGATTCTGCAAATGCGCTTTTTTTTTAGAGAAGGCATGCATAAGTAATTCTAAGGACTGTAGTCCTTATCACGCTACGCTGACTATGGAACACTTCCATGAAAAGGCGAGTGTATCCAACGTTTTGCTAAGCCGAGATGGTTGTGGCACCCACCCGTCGCCTTGCATTCTACACCTTATCACCTCTGACACGGGCACGCAGACCCGCCTAAAAGCCGCATGCTTCGTTTTCCAAGAAAACTGCCAGATGGCGCTCATGTCTCACGAGTGACGTGCCTTTATGGGTTCGTTCAACACCGCTGCACGCTCGAGGCACTCTAACGCAGCGCCTCCAAGATAAAACTTGAGAAGCGATTGAGAGAAGAAGGAGGAGGAGCGTTGGGCTAGCAAAGGTATTCAGCTGCTTGTACATGAAGAATGTCGACACAAAATGGAGGAAGCGAACCAGAAAATTGACTGGTAAATACTTAGAAAACAGCAGGGGGCCAAACCAAAAAATAGTTATCGGTTAAAGAGAAGGTGTAGGAAGCTGAAAGCGATATGTGGAGATTTGGAATGATTAAGAAGCCCGCACTATAGAGATCTACCGAACTTTTAAGCAGAAGATTGCCTAGGAAAGGATCTTTGGTAATACTCGGGGTAGTTCTCTACTGTTTGAGGCCAGGACGGGAGTATTGCGAACAAAGATAACTCGGGCCAAATACGAAGGGATATATACGGTATGCAGTGCCTGGGGAGAGGAAGAGGACATTGCCGAATACTTCATAATGTTCTGTAAAGGGCTTCAATCTATAGTTCAAGATGATGGCGCAGAGTTTTTCAAAGCACTGGGGTTTAGGGACAAGGAGGGCAAAATAGACTTTAAGCGGGTAGAATTAACTAGAAGGAGGTTATCTGATTGGTGGCTAAAGTCAATGCTCGAGTGAAAATTAAACCCTTCACTGCAAAAATACGAGTTCCCAACCTCACTATTTCAAGAGATAAAAATCTACTTTTTTGTTCATTAAGTATTACGGCTTGGGGGCGCTAGCCACCGCCCGATCTAAATGGTACAGCCATATCCATCCATCCATCCATCCATCCATCCATCCATTCATCCATCCATCCATCCATCCATCCATCCATCCATCCATCCATCCAGAATACCATTGTCAAAACGAGCGCTCAAAAAAAGGCGCGCCGCCGAATTCTGGCGACCAAGCGCCAGAGAGGCGCCTCAATGTCAGCGATGAAGAAAAAACAAGCATCCAAAGACTCCCCGGGCGCACCGTCTCCCTCGCTCTATCGGAAGCGTAGTTTTGCCGACCAACCTCGTCACATCGGCGGCCGAGCAAGCCCTCGAAGGTTCTCGGAGGAAAGGGGCGTGGTGATGCAGAAATTCGTCACGTGTCTCGGACAGCCCTCGATACGTCTCGCTCTTTCCCCAGCATTGGCTGTGCATCGAGCCGACGAAACGATTCGAATTTTCTGAAATCTAGCGCAGAAGGTCATCAAGCGAGCAGCACAGAAGAGAAAACAGGAGAAGAAGGAACTTAGCGCAGTGTGCGTAGGGTCTTTCCGCCATGTGGGCGAAGCCTTTTGTCCTCAGTGACAAAGGAGGAGAAAAAAGTTTGCGCCAGGGTGCATAGGGTGTTCCGCTCTGTCGGCGAAGGCTTCTGTTTTCAGTGAGAAAGCAGGTAATGAAGAGGATTTTCACCTGAGAGGTGAAGACTCGTACTACAAGCAGAAGAGTGTGTCTACTGCCAGCGAGCGAAGACGCGTCGCAGCAGCGCGTGGGAAGCCGACGTGTTACCGGCGAAGAAGATAGTAGCTTGGAGAGCGGTCAATTGAAGACGTGACGTTTCCTGGAAGAGAAACTTCGGCGGCAGCGGAACGGCAACAGCGCTGGACTTTGAGTGAGTGATTTTTGGAAGTGTCATTCAGACTTTGTTCCAAGGACTTTGGACTGACTAAGTTTTCGAGCTCTTTAGCCTAAGTGTCTTGGTTGTTCGATGCATGTGATTGCATTGTAGCGCGTATTGTTGTTTGAGTCCGTTGTTTCGAGTGTAGCTGATCGTACTGTGTAGTACGTTGTTTGATTGTTGACATATCGTATTCAACTATTGCCGAGTGTGCCTATGTGTGTATCGTTTGATCTGCCATACTTGAGAATATAATTTGGTTTTGTTTATCAACTCTCGGCTCTGACTTATTCTTTGGGCCACAGCTGGCGTCGCTGGCGCGCCAAATAGGACCACCTCTAAATGGTCCGTGCTTTCCGGGTGCAGTTCGGGAGGCCGATACTTCTTCCCTTGGAATTAGCCCAACGATTGCCTCCCTAATTAACGGGACCTGTGACAATTAACCTGGCGTCCGCGACAGGACCTTTTTGGTGCACATTGTGTCCAAAGTAGAGAGAAAGAGCCTTGACTCGTTGATAGTGCTATCGGAACGATTTTCGGCTGTTGCTAAGTGTTCTCGTTAACGAGTGTGCAGAGTGTTTCGATAGACTGAGATTGGTAGATATCTTGTGCACGCGGCTAAAATTTTATTTGAGAGGCACCATGAATCGGGAGAAGCTGAGCAGATGGGTCTTTCCGGTGCCAAACTACGAAAGTTGGTGAGCCAGAAGGAGAAAGAGGCGGTCGAGAGAGAGAGGTTTGCAGCTGAAAGTGCCAAGGAAGAAAGAGAGCAGCAATTGAAGTTGGAGCTAGAGAAAGAAAAGCTGGCAGCTGATAGCGTGAGAAAAGAAAGAGAGGCAAAGGAGCGACAGCTGAAAAAAGAAAGAGAGGCGGAGATGGCTGAAAGGGAACGGCAGCGGCAGCATTAGGCACAGCGCCGTGCTCCCGACCGGGTTGCAGAAATTAGGTGCCTTTTCTCATCTTCTAACCACTACCACCACCACGAGATGGAACTCGAGCGGCTCCGTTTGCAACAACGAAGTGAAACTCCCGTCCAAGTGTGACGTCCCCGCAAACATGGACTGAACTCCGGCCCTTTTAAGATGTTTACGTTCATTTATTAAACCCACGCATTAGAAAAAAAAGGAAAAGAAAACTTACGGGGTAACGAATGTGCATTCCGGAGTGGAGTACCTGGAAGGACACTGTCAACTGTTCTCGCCCCCCCCCCACGCAAACACCAAGACCGGGTGGCGCCTTGTTGTCTACGGGCAGTGTGACAGTATGCGGTGGCAATACTCCGCACGCAGCCTTCAGATTTGTGGCATGGGGGAGCATCAGAGCACCTTTTGTTGGTTCGGTGAATGCGACCCTGCTGCAGCGCCTGTGCCGGGCATGGCCTGACTTTTCATCATCCTCCGTGGCTCCAGGGCTCATTACTGCGTTCTGCACAGATGGTCACCCGCGGCGTTGAATGACCAAGAAACGGCCGCTGCGGAGAATTTCGCGGGAGACACCGAGTTGCATGGAGGCGTTTAGACTCAATCTGGACATCGGGTCATTGGGTACTAGAAACCGGGGCAATTGGTTCGGCTGAAAACATTTCGGCACAGCACTGCAAACTCCGGACGTTGGCCATCACAGACAACGCGCTTTGTCGGAGCATTGGGACCATTGTTCGCCCGTAATTCACGTGTCTTCGAACGGCTCGCCCATGTCTCTCTCTCTCTCTGAGGCTTGATTTTGCACTTTGTTACTTGCTCGGCTTTGCTAGGGAGAGGGTTTTCCACTGGTGTGGGCCGCGGGGGCGGCCGTCGAAGATGACACACACAAACTGACAGAGAAATGTGTCGTGTCAACCGTGACGATCGTTTAGGTCCCATAGAGGGGCGGATTCGTGTCCGACGAAAAGTGACTACGGAACGGCGATCGAAGAGACGAGGTGATGAGAATGAGATAGTAGAGAGACGGAATGGAAAAGGAAGATAACGGTGTGAAAAGATAGCGATGAGAATCGATGAGATGATGACTGAGGCAGAAATGGTATGAAGAAGAATGAAAGTTAGAGATGGGAAACGAGGAAGCGAGTGATTGCGGGACGTTATGAAAGAAGATTAAGATGGAAATCGCTGAGAGAGACAACGAAGACGAAGAAGACGATGAACACTGACAACACGGACCATTCGTGAGACGAACTTTCAGCACCCTATATAGACGAGCTTTGCAGGCAGAGAAGCGGCGCGTTGAGACATTGTGTGGTTTTATTCATTGATAACTTCATCATTTGTGTGGTCGTGTGTTTTTATATATATTATGACGACTCGGTTATAACGAGGTTTATTCGTCGTGAACTCGGGAACGAACAAGCGCAATGGACCCGACAAAGAAGCGCTCGTGCCAAGAAGATGATGATTGTCAGCCAGAACATATGATGATGATTGACTGCTGTTCAGATGAGGATGAAGCGCATAATAGATGCCTACACTGATTCCCCCCCGTGGAAGCGGCCAGCCTGGCTGCTGTGGGCGGGTAGTCAAGGTGACGAGGAACGTCGTGTGAAAAGCTTCATGCGGGAAACGTGTACAATTTTGGTGCTGCGGTAACGGCGGTCAGTTGGCACGACAAGAGGCGTCACACGATAGTTGACAGGTGAAGTCTGCTCTAAAACAACATATGGGCCGATAAATCGAGGCTGGAACTTGTCGCAGAGACCAGGTGTGCGAATTGGTGTCAATAGCAGCACCTCGTCACCCGGTCGGAATGATACCACACGATGAGAGGAGTCGTAGACGGCCTTCCTTGCTTGTTGCGTAGCTTCCGTGTTCATACGAGCGCGCTGGCGGCACTGGGCAAGGCGAGAAATATATTCTTCGCAAGAAGATGGTGATGTAGGGCCATTGCTGGTGAAGAAGGAAACATCAATAAAGAAAGTAGGTGAACGTCCGTAAACGAGATAAAACGGTGAGTAGCCGGCTGTGCGCTGAACAGCGGTGTTGTAGGCGAAAGTGAGAGATGGTAGAAGTTTATCCCAGTTTCTGTGATCCGGTTGAATGTATACGGCGATCATGTCGGCAAGGGTTCGATGAAATCTCTCGGTCAGACCGTTTGTTTGAGGATGGTAGCTAGACGCCATCTTGTGTGTGGTACCAGAAACGCGAAGAACTTCACCTAAAAGCTGTGATAAGAACACCTTTCCACGGTCACTCAGAAGTACACGAGAAGCCCCATGACGTAGTATTATGGCCTGAAGGACGAAGTCAGCAACTTCCGATGCTGAACCAGTAGCTACTGAAGTTGTCTCGGCGTAGCGTGTCATATGGTCTACGGCGGTGACTATCCATCTATTTCCAGCACCAGTAACAGGAAGGGGTCCATAAAGATCGACACCGACGACCTCGAAAGGTGTTGTAGGGCACGTCATTGGCTGTAACTGACCAGCCGGGGGAGATGTCGGAAGTTTGCGAAGTTGGCATGGAGAGCAGGAACCCACGTACTTTGCTACGCTGGTAGAAATCCCAGGCCAATAAAAGCGGCTTCGAATGCGGTCGTAGGTTTTGTGAAAGCCTAGGTGGCCAGCAGTCAAATCGTCATGAAAGGCGTTAAGTACATGATGTTGAAGAGCGCGTGGCAGAACAGGTACCCAGCGTTGGCCGTCAGGATGATATATGTGACGATACAGCACACCGTCCTGAAACTTGAAGTGCTCGAGTTGTCGACGAAGGCGTGCATTGGGTGGACGCGTAGCTCCTGAAAGGTGGTCTATGTAAAGGTGGTCTACGATGTAAAGAGGAGGGGCTTGCGGCGCAGTGACGGCTTGCGGCGCAGAGATGGGAGCAGAAAGGGCATCCACCCACTCACTCTGAGACATGTTGGCAGACTGAGGGTCCAAGCGGCGGCCTGAACGGAGCTCCAGCGAGTAGGCGTTGTAAGGAGAGGTACTGGGAACGTCCATCCACCTCCACCATGTATGACGACTCAGTTGTAACGAGGTTTATTCGTCGTGAACTCGGGAACGAACAAGCGCAATGGACCCGACAAAGAAGCGCTCGTGCCAAGAAGATGATGATTGTCAGCCAGAACATATGATGATGATTGACTGCTGTTCAGATGAGGATGAAGCGCATAATAGATGCCTACAATATATATACCCTTGTATTGTTGCAGTTACTTTCTTTATGTGCCTGCCCTGTGTCGAACGTCGCGAGTGTCTAAATCGTGTGTTATAATTTTGTGTAGTGGTTGATGTACGCGGGTATACGATATTTGCAGTTAGTAATAAATTAAATGAATCAGTAAACAGCAACAGGTCGTAGCGTCTTTTAACTTCCCGGCCCGAGCACAAATCCCGGTATGTGGGAAGTGATTGAGACACATAGCCAAGAGGGAACCAGATAGCCAAGGAGTTGAGTGGTCTTCCCTCTCTTTAGAAATTGGTGGCGTAGCGGGGGACGTCTCAAAGCTAGAGCTGAAAGTAGCGAACGGGAAGATCATGGCTTCCACTTGAACCCAAGTAAGCTGGTCGTAGCGTTTGATGAAAGGAAGGACGACCTTAACGCGTACCTTCACAGACTTGAGACGACTGCAAGGAGCCAGAATTGGCTGGAACATCAATGGGCAACTGCTTTGAGTACCTACTTGAGTGGCGAAGCACTCAGTGTGTACGGTAGGCTTGACGCCGGCCAATGCAGCCAACTATGCTAAGGTGAAAGCTGCTTTACTGAAGCGATTTAGATTTGCTGTGGAAAGATTCCGGGACAGATTTTGGACAGGAAAACCAGCTGATGGCGCGATGGCTACGCAGTACGCCGCCCGACTTAGCCATTATTTTGGCAGGTGGATCGAACTTTCAGGGACAGCACAGTATGATGAGCTTAGAAAGCTCCTTATTAGAGAGCAATTTCTTACCAGTTACCACCCAAGCCTGCCGCTGTAGTTGAAAGATAGGAAAGCTGAGTCACTTGAAGACATGCTTGAATTGGCCGACCAATTCTTGGAAGCGCGAGGTGGCACAAATCTGGCCAAGGTTAAGAAGGAATGTCCCGAAGATTCGAAGAAATCAGCACCCGAACAAAAGAAGTGTGCACCGGAGAGTGTTCCGCGATGTTTTCTGTATAACCGAGTGAGTCATCGCGCTAACAGCTGTCGAACTAACTTTACGAGCCCTACTGTTGTAAAATGTTTCAAGTGTGGTAAGACTGGGCACAAAGCAGGCGCATGTCGTAACGGAGTGAGTCAAACTCACCAAGTAGCCTGTGTGCAGGTGGCGCCGAAAGCCGATGATGATGACGTCACCGACGGATTCGTGGAGCTGCAAATTGGGAAGAAACTTCCAATTGTGGGTGCTATAATGACAAAACGGCCAACCGGTGTTACGAAGGGAATGCCAACGCTGCCTTGAAAAGTTGCGGGCAAGGACGTTGCAGTGCACGGAGAAACTTACTTCGGGAAAGTTAGTTAATAGGCAAAACGAAACCGGTTTGCCTAATTGACAGCTCGGTTCGTGTGCTTCCTGGAGCAGAGATTGAGGTTGAAACCCCTTACTTCAGCGAGAAGGTTACTGCCCATTGTATGACGACCCCCCTGTACGACCTCATCATCAGAAACATCGACGGTGCGCGAGGGCCAAGCAATACCGAACGTTTGGGGGAACACCCGAAGATGGAATCCTCGCCGACACAGGGACCGCATAATACAGGGGAGGATCATCCCGTGAAGGATTTCACCCAAGCTCAATGTGAAGCCCGGGTGCAAGATACAGTGAACCAAGAAATGATCGTGTTGAATGAGAGAACGTGCCGTGCAGCTGGACTTACGGCAGTGCGACCTCAACCGACCAACAGTGAAAAGGTGACGGAGTCAGCCAGCCAGGCCCAATGTTGTGTGATGAGCTGTTGAATAACCAGACAAGATCGAATGAACGTTATGACCCGTTAACGGTGTCGAAAGTGACAACGATGGCTGAAACGCCGCCTCAGATACCGTCGAGTGGAAGGGCTCGCCAGAACAGAACGAGGAAAACTAAGAAGAGATCGAGTGAGCACCACAAGAAAGGGCGCAAGCGCAGCTCGAAGCACACAGGATAAGTGCTGAGGTCAAATCGGAGTGTGTTTGGTAGTGTTGAGCCTCAGTTGTGTTGTTGTTATCTTGTGGCACAAGTGTATGTCGAGCGAGCCAAAGTGTTTGTTGCGGTGACGTGGTGTATAGGATTTTACAATTGTTGTCAAGACAGACCCTTGTACGTTTGTATTGTTTGAAATGTGTGATGGCGTGCAGTACTCAAGTACCTGTGGTTATATTCCATGTGTTGTGAAATTGAATTGCAATGTGCAATTGTACTGAGTGTTCTATTGTGAATTTGACGCGCCACGAGCGATGGACTGTGTTACGGACTGTTGTTGTGTGGAGTCTATTCACGCTAATTTGTGTGGTTTTGTATATTATGAGATAACATTCTTAAAGTGAGGGGCAGTGTCACAAACGAGCACTCAAAAAAAGGGCGCGCCGCCGAATTCTGGCGACCAAGCGCCAGAGGAGCGCCTCAAGGTCAACGATAAAGAAGAAAACGAGCATCTAAAGACTCCCCGGGCGCTCCGTCCCCCCCCCCCCCTCGGAAGCGTAGTTTCGCCGACCAACCTCCTCACATCGGCGGCCGAGCAAGCCCTGGAAGGTTCTTGAAGGAAAGGGGCGTAGTGATGCAGAGTTGCGTCACTTGTGGCGGACAGCCCTCGAAACGTCTCGCACTTTCCCCAGCCTTGGCTGTGCATCGCGCCGACGTAACGATTAGAATTTTCTGAAATCTAGCGCGGAAGGTATTCAAGCGAGCAGCAGAGAAGGGAAAACAGGAGAAGACGGAATTTAGCGCCAGTGTGCGTAGGGTTTTTCCGCCATGTGGGCGAAGCCATTTGTCCTCAGCGACAAAGGAGGAGAAGAAGAAAGTTTGCGCCAGGATGCGTAAGTTGTTCCGCCTTGTCGGCGAAGGCTTCTGTCCTCAGTGACAAAGCAGGTAATGAAGAGTATTTCCACCTGAGGGGCGAAGACTCGTGCTACAAGCAGAAGAGTGTGTCTACCGCCAGCGAGCGAAGACACGTCGCAGCCGCGGCGCGTGGGAAGCCGACGTGTTACCGGCCGCAGAAGATTGGAGCTTGGAGAGCGGTCAATTGAAGACGCAAGGTTTTCTGGAAGAGAAACTTCGGGGGCAGTGGAACGGCAACAGCGCTGGACTTCAGTGAGCGATTTTTGGAAGAGTACCATTCATACTTTGTTTTAAGGACTTTGGACTGACTAAGTTTTCGAACTCTGTACACTTGGTTGTTCGATGCTTGTGATTGCATTGTAGCGCGTATTGTTGTTTGAGTCCGTTGTTTTGAGTGTAGCTGATCGGACTGTGTAGTACGCTGTTTGTTGACATATCGTATTCAACCATTGTCGAGTCTGTATATTTGTGTATCGTTTGATCTGCTATATTCGAGAATATAATTAAGTTTTGTTTATCAACTCTCGGCTCCGACTTGTTCTTTGGGCCACAGCCGTCGTCCACTGGCGCGCCAAATAGGAACATCTTTAAATTGTCTGTGCTTTCGTGGTGCAGTTCGGGGGGCCGATACTTCGGCACTTGGAAGTAGCCCGACGATCGCCTCCCTAATTAACAGGACCTGTGACGATCATTCACCAATTTTCTTGCGCAAAACATCAAATAAATGTTTTGTTCACTCTCTCCACATGCAAGACTATCGTCTTTCGGCTACGTTTGCAGATCAACATGCAGATACCAGGCCAATTTTTCTACAAGCCATCTGAAAGCATCTTGACATTATCAATTTTACACGTGTTTAACTTCTATTCGAGTGACTCCATCCTTCATGTAAGAGATATTCGTTGTCCTATTTAAATACATGAACATTAACTTTGCAGTAACACCAGTCTCAATTGGAATCACTCTCAAGTGCCGGAAACACTGAGCATATGTTTTGTCGCGGTTCAACATACACACGTGAACGACATGCACTGATTTTCTCGACTAAACAATTTTGTGATGTATCCTTCTACTATGGGGTTGTTTTGGGCCCTTGACTTGACGCGAATAGTGTAACTGAGGTCGTAAATGTGGCCATATAGCCTTCCTACATGCAACTGTATTGAATGCGCGTCTATATCATTGCGCCAACCTGATGAGACTGCGACCTCCATACCTCCCCATCGTCGTTCATTGCTTTTTTTTTTCTTTCGCGCTATCCTCGCTCAGTGTAGAGTAGCAGGCTAGAGCATACTATTGCTCCGGTAGACCTTTATTCCACTCTATCCGCAAACCCCTCTCTCTTAGCCGTGCTTGATTGGTTCTCCAACAGGACAACGTTTAACATACATTTGAGCATGTGACAAATTCTTTTAGCAGCTTTTTTGTAGCTTAACTTACCAAAGTCTCTTCGAATCTTAAGAGCACACTATTTTTACCACATTTAATTCCTTCTCACTTTGTTTTCATTTAGTTCAATCGCTCAAACAGTTCGGACTATCGCAGAAAAAGAGACCTGGTGGGGTCAGACAGCTAGGCAATGAGTGATCACAGCAGGTTTCTGATGTGTCTGCGTCTCCTTTACGGCAGAAGCTTTCACGTGTCATATTCGTAGTTATCATTCAAAAGTTGTTTTTCTTCTATTTCTGACAAAGGGCTAAGAAAGTTGTCCAAACTTCCTCCTTCAAAATTGTTTCTGACGTTGAGACGTGCTAATAGGTGACGTTTACGAAATGTTAACTTCATGTTTATACGCTTCAATCGCTACGAAACTGACATTTTAGTGCACACGCGATTTATGTGAGCTCTCTTCACGAAAGCCTTGCTTAACTTAAACACCTCTACTGTTAAGTGACAGAATGATTCTTGACATCGTGTGCGCAGAACCTACTGGTCGTATACTTGATCGACGAAACTCCTGTGGTTTTCTTTCCTTTCCGAAGACGTCTTATGATACGCGCTGTTGATAAGCTATGATAAGAGGCACAGTCAAATTCACTGTTCTGCTTACGGTGCTGGCGCCTAAAGTGTCTTCGGATACTAACCTGCCACAGCTACACAAGAGGGATATACGAAAGGTGAGTTTCCCATAATATTTGTGGCTATTTCGTAAAATATCAGATAGGAACTTTTGTAAACACTACATAAATTTTACACGAATAATACTCTATTGTTTAGAATATCTTTCGCACATATGTTACTTTTTAGTAACATATGTGCCGAAAAGCATTCTAAATGAAATAAAAGAACAACTGACCGCCCAAAGCTTTCATTCAATACACGTATGAACCCACTCTTAGATATTTACTCTTTGTAAAACACTCATTTGTTAAATCGATACTTTGCAAAGACTGCTTTTTACTGAATTGTGGGCTCTTAATTGATAGTTTTGCTATCTTAAACAGGCTGACAACTATTGTGATTTCGTACCAGTCTATACAGTACGATGTATATCAGCAGACATAGCACGAATTTGCGTTTTCTTTTTTGAAGACGATAGTCTTTCTTGAAGACCTTCGACGCAAAAATTTTGGTCTGTCTGTCTGTCTGTCTGTCTGTCTGTCTGTCTGTCTGTCTGTCTGTCTGTCTGTCTGTCTGTCTGTCTGTCTGTCTGTCTGTCTGTCTAGATATTTGTTTGTTTGTTCATCCTTAACGGTACCCTAAACGGCACCAGACGGTACCCTTAACGGCCGACCCTATCCGCAGCGCCCACCAATATTGCTCAAGATTCATCATTCATACTTGTGTGATTGTGAATTAAAAACAATTATTGCGCATATCTGAGGCACGCTAACAACACGCCTATATACTGTATGTTTGTCTCTTTTTTTTAAATAAATGCAAATAAGGAGAGGTTGGTGTCAATGCGTGCCGCCGGCTACTCCTCTTCCCTTGCTCAAAAGTCGACATCGCATATTATGTAGCAAACACAAAGCTATACATATGTACATAGCACTACGCTTACACAATGAGTCCACGTTTTTCAATACTGAGTGTCCACACCACACAGAAATGTATACACACCACACACAGTTTGTAAAAATACAAGTAATCATGCCAATTTAAGTGTTCACACAAAACATGAAAGTTCAATAAAAGGTCTAAAGTGATCTTCTCACTTAAATACTGAACTGTTTTCAGAAAGGTTTTCCCAAAGGTATCATAGTGAAACACGAAAATACTGTTTTGAAACATACCAGTTATAAGTGACGAAGTACATATTCGTTTGTTTAGTACTTTTGAGATATTTCTGATTCCTTCAGAAAGTGAACGACTGCACGCGCTGCAGTGGCTTGCAGCTTTCCTTTTGGCCATGGACCCAAGATTTTTGCAATTGATGGAGGTGGCTTATCCAAAGAATTGAGTTTTTGTAAAAGGTTCTTTTGAGGTACGTCATGATTTTTACAATGCTAGAAAAGGCATACATGAGAATTTCTAAGGACCGTAGCATTTATCACGTTACGCTGACCATGCAACGCTTGCACGAAAAGGCAAGTGTTTCCAAAGCTTTGCTAAGACGACACGGTGGTGGCATCTACCCGTCGCCTTGATTTTTACGCCTTATCACCTCTGAAACGGTCTCAGATCCACACGTTTCGTTTTCCAAGATACTTCCAGATAGCGCTCATGTCTCACGTGTGACGTGACTTGATGCGCTCGTTCACCTCCGATCTTGAAAATATGCTGCAGTTCCGGCTTCCAGCCACTGAACACAAAATGTTTTGTCTTCAAAGCATATTCAGCCAGTACTAGAATGCACATATTGTCCTTGCTGAAGGCTTGTTGCAATCTTGTCCATGCTTCAAAGCATTTGTTGATACTGGTGATTCTGCATACCTTGTCAAGGAGTGGAACTGTTTTTTGATGAATGAACGAGTCCCATTTATATATATATATAAATGAATGATGTGTAGAATGATGTTTTCAATTATAGCTAGCAGTGCTATTGTTGCTAGGAATGTTACGCGTGTTCCAAGCTTTCCGCGTCTGCCAGTGTGATGTAAATTTCCTGCCACAGATGTCACTAGCCAAAGTGAGAAGTGCATCATAGCTCTGAAGCTGTTGAAAGATAGCAAGCTGTACAGGACTGTCACATCCAATTAAAACAGGCTGCGTACCTAGCTTTTTGAGTCCCTCGCTCTTCAGCTCATTGAAATGTGAAAATATAATAACTGAACATTCACAATGCACCATAATGTCTTCCCTGTCCCTCCTTTCAGAATTTCATCTTGCCATTGTTTTCTCTAGAGATTTATATGTGCAAATTAGGCATACTTCTGTATTGCACAAGCAACAAAATGATCTTAAGCGCTATTTTTCTTCACTTTGAAGGTTAAATAGAATGGACTGCAGCGAGCTTGCATTGGCTGGCAGAGAATGTGCGACTTCCACATTGTAAATAGCGATACAATTTTTGTGATCTCTTGTGGAAATCGTGAAACAGGGACATATCTACCATACTACGAGTTGTGCAGTGGTTTGATGTGTGTGGGTGTGGTGTGCATATATGTCTAGTGGACTCCAAACAAGCAAATGCTGTTCAAATTATTTGACAACAGCTACTGTACATACAGCATGAATATAAATATGAGGACACGACTATGCACGCCTTTGTGCTCGCCAGACACAGCTACCAATAGCAATGAATTTTTGCGCCACGGGTAGCAATAATCGGTTTGAGTTGCAAGCTGTTTTGAATGCTTGTGACACACTTCGAAAGCTACCAAACTGTTACGAGTCGACGTTTGACTCGTGCACAGATTATGTGAAAATCGCTTGTCGATTCCAGACTCACAATTTTATATGCGGTGCAATGTCATGGCTACTTGACAACGTGTTCGAGTCTTCCTCGATGATGATGATGATGATGATGATGATGAACAAACTTTATTTAATTCGCAGAAAGGTCATCTTCCCCTTTAAGGTGCGAGAAGAGAAATAAACGTTTTGTTCACTCTCTCCAGACGCAAGACTATCGTCTTTCGACGGCATTTGCAGTGTAACACTCAAATACGGGACGATTTTTTTTTTGACCGTCTTGCTTTGTAAGGGAATGTTTATCACGGTATGCAGCGAACCACTGAGAACATCACAGACACAAATAGAGATGGTCTGCGCTTCTAATTTCATAGTGAACGCTAAATCGCGAAGCGAGCGTTAGTGCGCATAGACCGACAGGTTTTACTGCGTCATCTTTTCTTAAACAATTTTTTACACAAACAAGCACAATGCACTTGCATGTATAATTTAAAGGAGGACCGCAAGCAAAAATGAAATACGAAGAAGGACATCAGACAGCACCGACACACAAACGCGGACCTACTAACCCAAGTTTTCATTTTGTCAATATGATAGTTCAGTACCTTTGTTTTCAACGAAGCACCGGCCTTTGCGATCACAGTTACGAGACCTCACCTCAAGCTCAAACTCAAGCGCACCTCAAGCTCAGCATAAACGTGAAGCTCCTCACCCTATGGTGTGCTCTACTTCTGTAACCCTTTGTGCGTAGGGTAACCTCAGTTAAGCTATCAGCGTTTTCCTGACTGTGATTACTGTTTTTCGCCATTCGTAATCTATTTTTATTCGATTCATTTCAGTTTCTAGATGTCAATGAGGTCATATGGACATACAATAGCACCAGAGGCTCAACTCTATTCTGCAGAAAGGACACCAAGTTATACTCCAACGAAAAACTAATTAGATTTGAAAGATCGCATTTCTTGAAATCTTCTAGGTATGATTTCCGTTTCTATGAAAGATATACAGGGGTTTTCATCTCATTTTTATTACGTGCAGGCTATGGACGGAAAAGTACCTCGAAGGAAACTATTCTGCTCTCTTCCCCTGGAAGAGTACTACTGAAAACTACCACAGTATCTTCGTTGGTTCCATAGGTAAAATATTTGGTAACTGACCGACGTAGCCAAAGTGCAGAACATTCTAAAATCTGTCTCAGAGTGCTTTAGTGCAATAATCATTTTTTGTTATTGTTCCTACTATGACTGGTGTATGCTGTTTCTCACTATTTACTACTTCCAGCGTTTTCTTGAGAAGTGTCTCTTTTAAGTATGTAAGAAAACATCAATTAGGTAAGTATTTTATCCGATCACTTAGATACCTACAGCATCCTGATAAAGTGAAACCTCGGTGATGCGATCATGGCTCTAACGATTTTCGGGCTGACGCGAATTTACTTGAGGTCGCTGTCGATGCCCATTAGCCTGGAAAATGATGAGAGACACAAAAAACAATGAAAGGAGAGAAGAAAAACTGGCAGATTTCACGTACAGTGGGAATAGATGATACGCGAAGAACGAGTGAGGAAGGTTGCTATGTCACTTTAAAATCAGCAAAACTTTAAGAGACAGAGGGCAACTAGAGTGCAATAAGCGTAGCATGTAGTCAGGTTTTACATGACACGCGTGTCATGATTATCTTGTTTGCACCAGTCACATACCTTCGTCGTCCATCCACATCCCCTTATACCAAACTTGGTATATGTGGAGCTCGCGAAACGGCCACGAGCGCATCATCAAAGGTCCAAAGTACTCAGACGTAACATTGACGCGCGACATGCTGTATTTTGCGCCGACATGCTGTATTTCGCGCCGACTGCGTTACCTGCAGGCAGCACCACGTCTGCCTTTCTTCGTGGCGTAGGGACGCCGGGCGTGCTTAAACGCGCATGCGTCAAAGCGGAACAGCGCGGCGACCACCTGCGAGGATATGACAGGCAGATCTACGCCTGGTGTGGCACCGCCGGCGTGACACGACGAAACGAACGCCGGCGCGCGCGCACACAGGGTTACGTCGAAGTGTATTGGCGCCTTGAGTGTGGCATGCAGTCATGTTCTTACAGGACAGGCATCTCATGGTTATCTTGTTTGCACTGTTAACGACCTTCGTCATCTACTCTCGTGACGTAATACCATATTTGACATATGTGAAGCTAGTGGAACGACCGAGAGCACATCATGATTGTGGCATGCAGTCATGTTGTTACATGACCGGCGTGTCATGATTATCGTGTTTGGACGTGTCATTTACCTATGTCGTCTGTTCGCGCCACGTAATATCGAATCTGGTACATGTGAAGCTAGCGAAATGGCCATGAGCGCATCATCAGCGTAGCATTTAGTGATGCTATTGCATAACACGCATATCATGATTATCGTGTTTGCATCAGTCACATACCTTCGTCATCCATACACGTCCCGTAATTCAAATGTGGTATATGCGAAACTAGCGAAACGGGTGCGAGCGCATCATGAGTGGGTCATGTAGTCATGTCGTTACATGACACGCATGTCATGATTTTCATGTTAGGGCCTGTCTTTTGTGTTCGCCATGCAGTCATGTCATACCACACCAGTTTTGCAACATTTCATGTTAATGAACCCGCTACAAGAGCAGCAAGACCATGGAATGTAAATCATGACATTCATGACAGATATATCATGCTTTTCATGCTATGACTAGTCGAAAATGTTCTTCATACAGTCATGTTATGTCATACCAAGTTTGGTATCGATACCACTATCCAAACGGGCAGGAGAGCTAAAAGTCGTAGGCGGATAGATAGATAGATAGATAGATAGATAGATAGATAGATAGATAGATAGATAGATAGATAGATAGATAGATAGATAGATAGATAGATAGATAGATAGATAGATAGATAGATAGATAGATAGATAGATATACGCTCAAAGTCACCGAAGTTTGCTAAGAAATGCTTCGCATTTGAAAACTGGGGGCGCCGATTGGACAGAGACACCCGTAGTCCGCTTTTAGTTAACGCGCACGCTGCGAATCAATGGTTCAACTACGCGCAATAGAAATCTCCCATCAACACTACATCGCAGGTGAAGATCCAGTGCCTAGCCCCGCCGCGGTGATCTAGTGGCTAAAGTACTCGGCTGCTGACCCGCAGGTCGCGGGATCGAATCCCGGCTGCGGCGGCTGCATTTCCGGTGGAGGCGGAAATGTTGTAGGCCCGTTTGCTCAGATTTGGGTGCACGTTAAAGAACCCCAGGTGGTCGCAATTTCCGGAGCCCTCCACTACGGCGTCTCTCATAATCATATGGTGGTTTTGGGACGTTAAACCCCACATATCAATCAAGATCCAGTGCCTATATATGAACGGTTAGGCAAGTTAACGTTTTTTTGTTGTTTTTGTTTTTGTTGTCAAGATACTCGTTAGCGGTCGCTGGCTACGTCAGCATTCTCTCGTGGGCGAGGGCGAGTTCCCGTTCCTTGCGAGCTGGTAGTGCAGCGTGCATCGCAGAAAGGGTGTTTCCATTATGGAAGAAGAAAAAGGAAGGAGGGAGCATTACGTCACACAAGTAAAGCCGACCGTGTCGGCGACACACGTGATCAAAACCTCAGAGTGTGCGGTACATTTTAGTAGCCTCGGTGGCGATTCATTTTTGAACCTCCCGCGTGAACCGGCGCGTCTGCGCCGAACGAGCACTTTGAAGTGTGAATACACTTTATAAGCGACCCCAAACCATCCACCGCCGTCGGCAGCGTCCGCAGTCTTCTCTCTATCTTTAAAAGAAAGAGGACTTGGCGGGCCGCAGCGCAACGCTCTACCGAATAAGCCACGGACGCGACGCTGATATCGGCGTCAGTAACGCGCCTTATATCTTTAACGCCGCTGCGCGCGTCCCCCTCCCTCTTCTCTCGCTCCTCCGCTCTCCTCGCTCGCTGCAACTGCGCGCGCACCCCTCTCTCTCGCGCGCCCACCTTCTCTCTCAGTCTCCCGTCGAGAGCGGGTCGTGCGATGGATGTCCCGGAGGCAACGCTACCATCAACAACGAATGCAGTACAACCGAATGCCAGCACTGCACCCGTCGTTGGAGGTGACGCTACCGCGGTGGTTTCGCCTACGTTGGAAGACAAGGCGGCGCTGCGAAAGGCTCGTGAGACCGAACGTAAGCGGGCGAAACGTGCAGCGGATGCCGAACTGCGTGCTCGCGAGGCCGAGTGCAAGCGGGCGAAGCGTGCAGCGGATGCCGAACTGCGCGCTCGCGAGGCCGAGGACAAGCGGGCGAAGCGTGCAGCGGATGGTGAACTGCGCGCTCGCGAGGCTGAGAGGAGGCGTCAGCATCGAGCCGCGAACGCGGCCCAAGAAGTGGAACGACAACGCAAGCGTCAGGCGGAGAAGGGCGATGAAGGCCGGCGTCAAGACGCCGCTCGCAATCGTCAACGGCGAGTGGACGTTGCCGAAGCCGTTCGAGCCAGTGAACGTGCCGCGCGGGAGAGGGTGCGAGCCCTGGACTTTGCTCGTCCGGACGCGCGTTTCAAACGCGACTTTGTGGATCGCAGCTTCGGTCACAGCTGCGCCGTGTGTGACCGGCTGTGGTTCGATAACAACCTGAGCTGCATTTCTGGTGTGAGGAACGAGACCAACAGGTTGAACGCGTTGCGGGTTCTTTGGAACAAGTTCGGAAGATGGTCGGGCGAACACCGATGTGACGATATGGATGCGCAAGACCCGCGGCTGGCTCCCTTCGGTGCGTTCCGGGTGTGTGCGTCTTGCCGAGTCCCTGCTGGCCGGGCGGGTTCCGCCGTTGACCAAGAGCCATGGCTACGCATACCCGCCTCGTCTCGCGGACCTCCCAAATCTGAACCCGGTGGAAGAGCGCCTCATCTCGCCTCGACTCCCCGTCATGAGCACCAGGTGGCTCACGCGGGGCAACGGTCAGTACGGCATTAAGGGACAGATCGTGAACGTGCCCATCGACGTTCCGAGCGTGGTGGAGTGTCTTCCGCGGCTGGTTCTCGAGGACGTTGCGATAGACGTGCACGTGAAGCGGAGGCTGGTGAGTCCGGCTACGTACAGGCGCGGACTGGTGAAGCGCGGTAACATCTTGGCGTGGTTGAAGCACCTGGAGCATGCGCCGTTGTATGTCGCTAGCGGCGTGCGCATCGACTGGAGTCGGCTGGGTGTGATTAAATTGCGATTCCCAGGAACCATTACACCATAAAGGCACCATAGTGTGATTAATTAATATAATAGTGCGAATTAGTAAATACCCCTCATAGCATCACCCCGTGCATTCGCACTTAACCATGTTGATTGATTTGTGGGGTTTAACATCCCAAAACCACCATATGATTATGAGAGACGCCGTAGTGGAGGGCTCCGGAAATTTCGACCACCTGGGGTTCTTTAACATGCGCCCAAATCTGAGCACACGGGCCTACAACATTTCCGCCTCCATCGGAAATGCAGCCGCCGCAGCCGAGAATCAAACCCGCGACCTGCGGGTCAGCAGCCTAGTACCTTAGCCACTAGACCACTGCGGCGGGGCCACTTAACCATGTTCACCCTCGGGGAAATGCTTGGACAGACAGACAAAGAACTTTATTCAGGTCCTGAGGAACTGCGTTGTAACGGCCCTGTTTAGGGGGAATCCGTAGCAGTCGCGGGCCGCTCCCACGTAGGGACCGGAAGACCGTGGCCCTCCGCCCTCTCGCAGGCCCTCTCGACAGCCCGAAGTTGAACCAAGAGGTCGCCGCTGTCAAGGGCTTCCTCCCAGTCCTCTTCTTTGTTGAACTCTGCGTCACGTAACGCAGGACATTGCCAGAGCATATGAGGTAATGAGCAATACGCCTCACCGCAGTCCGGACAATGCGGCTCGATGTTGGGAGAAAAATGACTGAACCTGCCTCGCGAAGGGAAAGACCCCGTTTGGAGCATCCTGTAGGCCGATGATTGCGGTCGCGTAAGTTTAGGATGAGGAAGTGGAAAAGCCCTCCAAGATAGATGATAATGAGTCATGATCTCGTGGAAAGTGAGTAGCGAGTCCCTGTATCTTCCGGCGTCCCCGCCTGCGAATCCGCCGGGACCGCCGCGGGAGCGATACCTCGCGCACGGTCATGGGCAAACTCATTGGCGTTGGGGACATCAGGATGTACGTTGGCCCCCATGTGGGCCGGGAACCATGTTATGGTGTGAAACCCAGCAGCCCCCTCACAGCCGAGGATGGCCGCTGCCTCACGCGAGATCGAGCCCGAGGCGAAAGCCCTAGCTGCGGAACGCGAATCTGTAAAGACATTAGGACGCGATGGGTCCTTCATTGCTATGGCGATGGCGATTTGCTCAGCCACCATTGCCGAAACCTTTCTAACCGAGGCAGAGCATAGGAGTGTGCCACTATGATCGACCGAGACCACTGCGAAGCGATCCGAACGCCCGTACTGGGCTGCATCGACAAAGGTCGCGAGATGCGGTCTGTTTGGAACTGATTTTAATAAGGAACGGGCCCGAGCTATGCGGTGCCCTACATTGTATTGTGGGTGGACATTTCTTGGAAGTGGAGCTACCGAAAACGTGCCTCTGATCGAGGGTGGTAGTGTTACATTACGTTGGTTAGTCGCCGTAGGACCGCAGCCTATGGATTCCAGGATGCGCCTACCAGCCCTCTAGGACGATAGTCGCACGACCTGAGCCATCTGCTGGGCCTCGATCACCTCCGAGAGGGAGTTATGCATGCCCAATTGTAGGAGCTTCTCGGTGCTAGTGTGGATAGGCGAGCCTAGAACTCGCTTTATGCTTTTGCGCATTAGTGTATCAATTCTTGCCTCTTCTCTTTTGGACCAGTGCAACGCCGAAGCGACATAATTAATGTGGCTCATGAGAAATGCATGATAGAGCCGAAGGAGATTGCTCTCGCTCAGCCCACCCCTGCGGTTCGAGACCCTGAGTATGAGCCTAAGCATGTTTTCCGTCTTGGAGGTGATGCGGGCTATAGTTCGTGAGTTGCCCCCCTTGGACTCTAGCAGGAGTCCGAGGACCCTGATGGAGTCCACCCTGGGTATTTTCTGCCCATCCCGTGTGTATAAAGCTAGGGGAATCTGTTCTAAATGAGTGAGGTTCCTCATTCCTTGTCGGGTGGGTCTGTATAGTAGTAACCCAGACTTTGCCGATGACAGGCTCAGGCCCGAACCGACTAGAAAGTTTTCCGTGATGTCTAATGCCTCTTGAAACGCCTGCTCTACCCCGGCGTCGGACCCTCCCATGCACCACACGGTGATATCGTCCGCGTAGAGTGCATGGTTAACCCCGCGCACCGTAGCGAGTCGCTCCGAGAGGCCCTTCATGGCAATATTGAAGAGTATAGGAGAGATAACTGCCCCCTGTAGGGTGCCTCTCGCTCCCAAGGTCAATTCCGTGGATTGGATTTGACCGATCCTAATGGTAGCCCTGCGGTCCCTGAGAAAAGACCTAACGTATGCGTGGAACCGTTGTCCTAGACCCATAACCGAAATTGCCTCAAGCACAAACTTGTGCGAGATATTATCAAAAGCTTTGGCTAGGTCTAGAGCTAGTATGCCTCTAGTATCCCTGGTGTTGTTGTCAATTATTTGTCTTTTGATAAGGAGCATCACGTCCTGTGAGGATAGTGCAGGTCTGAATCCTACCATATTGTGTGGAAATAGCTCTCTGCTTTCTATGTACTCGGATACCCGATGGTGAATCGCATGTTCGGCCACCTTGCCTACGCAGGACGTACGCGAGATGGGTCGCATGTTCTCCAAAGCCAGAGGTTTGCCTGGCTTTGGGATGAGCGCTATCGAAGCTGTCTTCCAGGATTCGGGGACGTGCCCCGTCTCCCAGATTTTGTTGACTTTCTCGGTAAGCTTCTCGATGGATTTACCATCCAAGTTACGTAAGAGCTTATTTGAGATTCCATCCGGGCCCGGTGCAGAGCGCCTGTTGAGCTCGTGGAGGACCTTCCAGATTTCTGGTTCAGTGAAAGGTGCGTCCAGCTCCGCCACCATTCCACCCCTGTAATGCGGATAGTCCGCATCACCGTAAGGGCCCAGCGGAAGATAGCTGTCCGCTAACCTCTTCAGGAGGGCCTTTTCGAACACTCCCTTCGCTTTTTGGTTGTGAACGATTCTGTCAATAGCCAATCGCTGATTTCCCTTCGACTGTGACTCATCAAGTAATTGTTTGAGGAGGTTCCATTTGGCCCCCACTCTCATCTGTCCGTCAACCAAAGAACATACTTCATTCCACTGCTGTTTGGAGAGTTCAATAGAGTAGGCTTCGATCTCGCGATTGAGCTGCGCAATTTTCTTTCGAAGTCTGCGATTGAGCCTTTGCGTCCTCCACCGGGACAGGGGAAATGCTTGGGAGTTTTTCGATTAAAAGCTACCTACCGGTCGCTATACCCCACAATCTCGGCAAGTCTCGTTGCTAGCGTGATCTCGCCGTAAAAGGTCGCTTGTTGGGCTAAACACTGATGCCTTGAAAACGCGTTGACTTACAAAATCTGGCGGAGTGACGTCACGCTCCCTCCTTTCTTTATCTATGGTTCCCATCGTGAACGCAAGTCATTCGCTTCCTCTCGCCACGCGACGAGCGCTGAAGTGCTGGCCCCCTCTCTTGCATTCAAGCAAATGAGCCGTCACGACAGCAGCTGACTACGATGCTTGGCGCTTAAAGGAAAGAGGATGATGTCTTAGCACCACTGGTGCTAGCTCCGCCAATTTCAATTTGATAATGTTTTTTTTTGCAGCTATAACATGTCTTCACCGTGTTATCTACAACGTTTGAGCTTTATTCCCAACTAAACTTCTGTTTCGTTCTGCACCTTTACATGAAACTTTCATGTGCGTGATCGGGCTCCTTGGTAATTTCTTTCTTAACGCGAACTGAGGAGACAACGGGTGAATTCTTTTGTCGCTTGTCTCTGAAGTTCTCGCTAAAGAACTGGTAGATTTGTTTTCATTTACTGAATAGCACTGAGTTAATTTCCAGTGACGAATTTATTGCTATTTTCATAGCAAAGTACACAATAAACTAGTATAAAGGGCATGAAACAGTACTATGATGTCGTAGAACTTCATATAACTTAGAGTTGAAAGCACTTCTAGTCTTGAATTTCCCCGCTTATTGCTCATTCTTTTTTCTCAATATCGGTCACTCTGCCTGCCGTCACATACCTAAAAACTCTAAGCGTAACATACCTAAAAATTTCCGTAGTGTGAGCCAGCACTCAAAGTAGCCCGGCACGCAAAACTGCATGGCATGCGTTTAGTACATTAGAAAATGAACATTTTAATCGAAGGGCCAAGCGTTCACCGACAAACACCTCAGACTGGATAAAAACTGGTACACATTGATGACAAAAGACTAGATGATCCGATATCAGTCTAAGTGTTAGCCAATACGCTCAAGTCAGACTATTGCTTGTATATACTACATTTATTGATATTAAGCCTTTCTTTTTAATTTCTTGTAGGCAGGAAATGGAACAAAGAAGAACTCTTGGTGTACCAGAGCGATGATAACAGTTGTGGAGTGTTTAAGATATTCACCAGAGGAAAGCGTATGTATTTCTTTACACACATTTATGAAACGTAAATACTACAAAGATGCTGAATTGTGATTCAACTCTTGGTAAACGCTGTTGGGCCTGAATGTACATGTCAATATAAGCAAATGCCCGTATATATTGATACATCTTGATCTGAAGTGTTATTTGACTAAGATTCTTTCACTGAGTGTTTATAGAGCTGTATATATCGCATCACAACCGATATAACTGGACGCGATTGCTCGCTCATTTATTACTTCAACGTTGAAACAAAAATAAATTTGGCACATCCCACGTATACCTTGGTAATCGACGTTACGCGAAACATGTGAATGGAAAGTGACTGTGTTTTAATTAGCGAAATGTTACGAAATGACGCTAAAGATGTGTACAAATGTACCTGGAACCGATCGGTTCTGATTACAATAAAAAATGACCATGCAGCATAAACTGATCTACATGTAGACCTATTTGGATCAGCCCTGATCACAATCGAAATGATGTGCGATGCCGGTGTCACAGTTTTTTTACGACCACTACGAAGCCCGCTCATTCAGGCTACACTGTGGCTGCGCTGCGTGTTCTGCGCAGGTCCAGCGTCCTGATTTAGCTTAATGATCTTTATTAGTTTTACGCTTAAGCTTTATACATCCTTCAAGTAAAAAAGTTCAGGTGATACTGATTCTTACAGGCGGTTTTTATGTCCACAAAAATGTTTTAAATATGAGTTTGTATCGTCTTATAGCGCTATCTGGAGTTTAATGTTACAAATCATGTAAGTCCGGTGTGAAGGCCTCATCAGGAGACATATGGGACTCCTTTTACCTTAGCCTGTGAACATATTTTAAACTATGAGGAGTGTATATATGTCTGAAATGAAGAGATTGAATTTGAAATGAACACCACGATTGAGGTTATGAGAGACGCCTTAGTGGAAGGCTCCGGAAATTTTGACTATCTGGTATTTTTTAACGGGCACTGGCATCGCACAGTATCCTGGCCTCGGCCACTTTGCTTTCATAGAAACAGGACAGCGGTGGGGTTTGTATCTTCTTTGGTGTTTCCCTCATTTGAGCCAACTCTTGACTTCTGTTTAGCTGGAGCCAAACTGCGGTGTGTTCCTTGAGAAACACACTGTTTCCGGATGCTAACACCGTAACAACGTATGAACGCATCATCACCCGTAAAATCTTCAATATTTTCATAGAGTAATAACGTTTCAAGTAAATCAACCTAGCCAAGTCAATCTTTCAGACATGTTCGGTCTTTTCTTGAGCCTTCAATTGCTGGAAAGATGCGACAATGAAACCCACGTATAGATATGGTTAAAGTAGTACAACTGAAACAAATACCGCAACTATAATACTAAACTACAACATTGTCTATTTTTTATGTGGTGTGCTTTTTAATTTTTCAGCCATTAATTTCTACCACGTCGACCTACGGATGAAAAATTCATCCGTTGGGCAAGGCCCGAGTGCCAAGTGCGTGGAATCTTTCATTAAGCGCTTGAAAAAACGGAAAAGCTACGTTCTGTACTATCCGGAATGTCAAGCAAACGTGATAAATTACACAGATATATTTACCCCACCCGTTCAATAAAATACGTTATTGTGCATTGAGAAGAAGAAAAAGGCAAAAGAAAAATAAAGGTAGACAAAGAAGGCCACCCAGCTTGAACCTTTCTTACTTATCTGTATAGTGCGAAGCTGCCGTAATTTTCGCCGATTGTCTCCGTGTCTTGCTAGAAGAGATAGCTGCTGACGTTCGCAGAACATTGCAAAAAGTGGCTTTTGCATTTCTTGTCATGCCTCGGTGGCTAAAATATGCCTTTTTGCTGCTTTTGTTTGACATTGATTTTCTTCATTATATAGGCGCTTTCCAATACGGTTGAAAAACTAGACAACTTAACTCTTTCGGAAAGATGAATCCTGTGCCATCGACCGCGCTTGAAGTTTGAAGAGGCAGCTGTGCAAGCGCTACTGCGACGACTTTGATATTAACGTCCTGTGCGTGTGTTCATGTGCGTTTGTTTCTGGTTATATATATATATATATATATATATATATATATATATATATATATATATATATATATATATATATATATATATATATATATATATATATATATTTATACAGTAATGCCAAGGAATGTACAGGGGAAGTTATTAGAACCAATTGAATGTAAATAACAAGAAAGAAGAGTGGATGAAAAAATAACCAGCCGTGAGCAGGAATCGAACCTACGACCTTCGAATAACGCGTTCGATTTTCTAACCACTGAGCTACCACAGCGGCCTCCCCTCCATCCACTTTTTTGGGTTTATATGTGAATTTAGAAGTAGGAGTGACAGTCAGCGACATCTATAAGGCAAACGACTCCTACTTCTAAATTCACATATAAACCCAAAAAAGTGGATGGAGGGAAGGCCGCTGTGGTAGCTCAGTGGTTAGAGCATCGAACGCGTTCTTCGAAGGTCGTAGGTTCGATTCCTGCTCACGGCTGGTTATTTTTTCATCCACTTTTCTTTCTTATTATTTACATTCAATTGGTTCTAATAACTTCCCCTGTACATTCCTTGGCATTACTGTCTGTTAGATCTCAATAATATTGTGTTAAAACACGGAAAAACGAGCCCTTAAGGTATACACTTCTTTCCCTTATTTCATTGAACGAGGGTCTTGTAATGGCAGATAAGAGGGACAATTAATCAGCTGCCCGATCATAATAAGTTCACGTGCTACGTGACGCCAAACATGCGCATAAGAGTGCTTTCACACTTGTCATTTGGCTTATAGATGGCGCTGACTGTCACTCCTACTTCTAAATTCACATATAAACCCAAAAAAGGGGATGGAGGGAAGGCCGCTGTGGTAGCTCAGTGGTTAGAGCATCGAACACGTTATTCGAAGGTCGTAGGTTCGATTCCTGCTCACGGCTGGTTATTTTTTCATCCACTTTTCTTTCTTATTATTTACATTCAATTGGTTCTAATAACTTCCCCTGTACATTCCTTGGCATTACTGTCTGTTAGATCTCAATAATATTGTGTTAAAACACGGAAAAACGAGCCCTTAAGGTATACACTTCTTTCTCCTATTATATATATATATATATATATATATATATATATATATATATATATATATATATATATACGTGTGTGTGTTCGCATGTTTTGATTGATATGTGGGGTTTAACGTCCCAAAACCACTATATGATTATGAGAGACGCCGTAGTGGAGGGCTCCGGAAATTCAGACCACCTGGGGTTCTTCAACGTGCACCCAAATCTGAGCACACGGGCCTACAACATTTCCGCCTCCATCGGAAATGCAGCCGCCGCAGCCGGGATTCGAACCCGCGCCCTGCGGGTCAGTAGCCGAGTACCTTAGCCACTAGACCACCGCGGCGGGGTGTGTTCGCACGTTTCTTTTACGCATACTGTGAGTGTCAGTAGAACAAGTGTGAATTCACTGTTTGTTTTTTAACACTTTACACAAAGAGTAATCCTTCCCAGGACGACGCTCATGCACAGCCTCACTACGTGAGAAGCACTCATGCCCGAAGTGGCTGCGGAGATGATCACACGAAGAAAGTATGGACTATCTCCCTGAAGGGAGAACCATAAAGGGACGCGAAGCAGTAGCCGTGCGCACGCCGTTGACCTGGCTGAAACTGACATAGGTCGGCGGATGGCAAAACAGTTTAAACCGAAACTCGGTGTAGCCTTTTCTCGAGTGAACGCAAGGGCATGGAAGGCGGGTTTGCCTTTGTGTAAGTTTCATAGCAGATAAACGAGTCGAAACTGTGTTCCCACTCGATCTGCGCTCGAACGTTGTTAGCGGGGAAGAGTGTGAAGCGAGAGAGATGACATCCGGCGAGCGGCGACAAACTAGGGAGAGAGTGGCGTCAACGCGCGCGCACTGCGAAGAAAGGCGTGACCTACTCGGCACCGCCCCGACACTAGCGGCCAGGGGAGCGTGGTGTCGACGGAGCGACAGCGTTACACAAGCTAGTCAAAGAGCTACTTCGCATATAATATAAGTACCTTCATACTATAAGTCCAGCCATCATGCACGGACTCCAAGTCATATGTCTCCTGTTATTCCTATAGCCGCTCTGTGCACAACATTGTGATACCGTGGCTTAGGCATATGCCGAATGCGTGTTAACATTCTGGGGTGGTAATACTAACCGAACGTGGATAAGATAAGTCTGGCATCACCGCTGGGTCCACCATCCCAAGACTCTCACTGAGCAGGGTTGTCAGGTTTGGCTACTTTGCACCAATGTAGCTACTATTTTAGGCTGGTGGTCACAGAAGAACACGCCTTAGCTACTTGACTGCTTTTTGGCTACTTTCAAGTTCTCTCGATTTGAAACAAATTTCCAATATTTTGTGACGTCACAGCTCCATGAGTTCGAGCATGCAGGGAGAGAACATGGTGACTAACGCGCGTTTAGAGCTCGTAAACTTGAAGTGTGAGCTTGCATTATATAAAATAAATACTTTTTGACACAATTCTCTTAGTCGAGGGAAAGCTGATGCGCAGAATATCTTGTTTCTTAGCAAAGCCATTTTGAATTGTATTCAGAAGCGAGCAGGCCTAGCCAAAGCACTTCTCATATGAGAAGCTCTGCACTCGTCGACATTGTGGAAATTCGATATGCAACGAAATTTGTAGTTGCTTGTTAAAATTGGGCAGAGTGCGCAACTCAGCAATATTAAGTACCGGGAATTCGTCACCACGTGAGAAACGATTACGAAAGTGATTACCGTTTATCCTTCAATCATAGCAAGTATGAAAATTAACACACTCATGCTGTCATCGTGTTGGTTGTCGCAACAAGATTACTATAATTAGTCCATCTAGCCATTTCATGACGTCACACTAAAATATTGTTAAGGTCGACAATTTACTTTATATTATCAGCCATTTTGATCGTGTCCCAGTGTTGTCCCAGTGTTTATTTATAGTTCAATCAAAAGTATTCGGCACTTAACTCTTTAAATAAAAATAACGCATTCTTTTTTCACAGGAGCCTCCTACTCCTGGCTATGCTTTAATTTATTGGCTCTCTTTGGCTGCTTTCTGGACAGTTAGTCCAATCTCTTGGCTGTATCTCGCGCTTTCGACCTGGCAACCTTGACACTGATTTATTTACCTTGAAAAACAAAGCCCCTATTTGGGCTAAGGCAGAGTAGGCGCTGGCAGCTCCGGATCAGTACGTACAGCTGCGTATGAAGATGTTCAGGAGCTATACATACAATTTTATCTCCTCGCGTATAACCCGCCCTGAATATTGTCCCTCATCGCCAACTATATACCATGCAAAAATTTTACCTACCCCCCCCCCCCCGAAAAAAAAAGGAGCTCCCGCGCCGAGCTTTCAAAACATGTTTCTTACCTTATCGTCAAAATTTCCGAGAAGCCAGCTTCCACATCAAAACGTCGCACAAAAAATGAAATGTTTCATGAGAACTTGATTATCAAATTATCGAATCTCTTAAAATAACAAAAGTTTGTGTGTGTGTGTGTTTGTGTGTGTGTGTGTGTGTGTGTGTGTGTGTGCGCGTGCGTGTGTGTGTGTGTGTGTGTGTGTGTGTGTTTGTGTGTGTGTGTGTGTGTGTGTGTGTGTGTGTGTGTGTGTGTGTGTGTGTGTGTGTGTGTGTGTGTGTGTGTGTGTGTGTGTGTGTGTGTGTGTGTGTGTGTGTGTGTGTGTGTGTGTGTGTGTGTGTGTGTGTGTGTGTGTGTGTGTGTGTGTGTGTGTGTGTGTGTGTGTGTGTGTGTGTGTGTGTGTGAGGGAGAGAGTATGTAAGCGGTTTCTATTGTATACACCATTTTACGAACATGCTCTAGCGCCGCTATCTTGGAGAGATAACGTTTGCATAGTTGTAGCCGTATCAAGTAAAAAACAGGGCTACGGTGAACTCGAACGCACAAGAACGCTTAGGCAGACACATTCAACTTTTCATGACCCTGATCATCTCATAATGCGACGTAGAAAACTGGCAAAACGATCACTTATCAGGCCAACATGGCAGCGCCCATAAGTCGATACCCAACTATATGCTATATAACTTGTATACCTACAAGCCATCGCTGCTGAACTCTGCTCTCAAAACCAAAGTGCTCAGTTCGATCATTTCAGCAGGTATAAAAGAGCTGCGTGGCATTAAACATGGCTCGTGAACTCTTAGTATTCGGGTACGCCCAGTCCAAAAACCTTTCTTTACCTGCTTTACAAGCAACCATTGTTGGATACTAGACCTCATCACGGCAGAGATGTGAAAAATGGCGAGATCGCATCTGCATGTGAAGTTGTAAGCTCACCCACCAAACATTTACAATTAGTACTTGGAACAACAGGCGGACAAACAGACATTTCCACACAAGGGGTAACATAGGACAAAAAATATTGGGCTTAAACCGACACTTTCGCAAGCAACCTTGTCCATACTTTCTCTTCCCCACCACCCGCCCATCTCCATGAAGTTAAGACCCCTTGTCGCAACAAATCCACCTACAAGCCATGCTGAATATTCCTCTCTTGAAATCTTTCTTCTGCTTTGTTTAGATTTTCATCTTGTGAGCATGTTTCACGTGTCGTTCCAATGTCTAGCAAACTATTTTACGAATGAGTTGCAGAGCAATGCTGTGTGTGTCATCAGGTTTGACGTACCAGTCAAGGCAGCAGAGAAGCACTCGACTGGCTGAGCACTAGCAAACGATGAGTAAAAAACGTAACACACAATCTACATTTTATTTCTTGTATTGCAGTAACCGCAAAAATTAGGAAAAAAACGTATACGAACAACAGCTCAAGTCCTGGACAAGGAATCCGTTCAGATACCTGCACCTGTAGTCAGGTCTGATATGGAAGCTAGATGGGAACTCACTTTACAGGGCAAAGACGATATGTTGAGGTACTATGACTTAGAATGAACATATTGGATACTCTTACATGGTCTCAATTGAACAGGCTATATGTAAGAAACCATATGCTACAGCGAAAGGAAGAAAAATTTACTGAAATGGTAGATACCTAGGAGGGAGAGAGAATAAAATGAGAGAATGGCAGGGAGGTTAACCAGAAAATGGAGCATCCGGTTTGCTACCCTGCACTAAGGGAAGGGGGAATGGGGAAGAAAGATGGGAAAGAGAGCGAAGAGGGAAATTGACGCGCGCAAAAAAAGGGGGGGGGGGGCTGGGGTGCTACAGTCTATACAATAGGCCGCGGCCACGCCAAGAGTTCAGTAAGGCCTTCACTGATTTTCTGTGGGCACACTAATCATGTCGCCTTTCAAGCACTGATTGTTCAGACAAAGGTCTGTCGTCAAGGCGAGCTAACGCAGCAGCTAGTTGCCGTCTTTGCACGCTGTAACGAGGGCAGTGACAGAGAACGTGCTCTATAGTTTCATCGCTGCAGCAATGACCGCAAGCAGCACTGTCTTCTATGCCGATTCGGAAGGTGGGAGCTTTGGTGCAGGCGACACCAAGCCATAGTCGGCAAATAGATACCTAAAAGTACTTGTACAATGTCTTTCTTCTATTGCTCCACATTTATCAACTGCAAATGTGCGGGGCAGCATATAATACGAAATTGAACACAATAGTTAATACTTTTGAAAATCAGGATGTTTCAATAATAAGGGCTTTAAACATGTCTTCGCCCTCTACCAGAATGACTGATGCAAGTCAACGGCATTTATTCCTCGAAGCTGATTGCACATAAGTCAGCTCCAACGGGCATCACAACAGTACCAGAGACGTGGACGAGCGTACTAAAATCAATTTGTTGCTTTAGTATACTGTTAAAAACCATAACGATCAAGCTCAAAGAAGGCCTTCATGAACATATTGTTAAGAACAAAACAAGACTGACAGCCAGGAGTTGACTGGAACCAGAGCAACAAAACGTTCTCTTCCTCTTCACATCCCAAAACGAGCATGAGCCACAGCAGCTAGTTCTTCAAGGGTGGCGTGCGTCATTACCCCTTCTCCCAAGGAGCATCGTCTCGATGCTGTATATGAGGCAAAAAGAAAATGAGACGAAGGTGACTTAGAATCAAAATGAATGACGTAGAGCAAAATAACGCAGTTGGTTGTGAGTCAGGAGTCAAATCAGAAAATAGGAAAGAATGTAAGACGCAGAAGAAAACGAAAAGAACGACGCAAAGTCACCAATAAAGTGAGTCACTCCATGGCCAATCCCCCACAGGGGGTATGAGCCACAAGCGAAGGGCAACAAGAACAAGAACAAGTCACTCCACTGGTGAGTCACAGAGCGAAAAGTACGGTTTGAGCCTTAAAACATGAATGGCTTTAGTTTGCGGGGGGTGACAGGAACGTCTCGAAGTGCCTTCTGAGAGAATCTCGTAAGTAACGTCGGTGAGACGTCATAAGACCTTGTAAGCAACTTTTCTGAACGGTCACACTAAGGAATAAGGGTGCACACCAAGACTTCATCACCAGGCTTGAAAATAACTTCACATTGACGAAGATTGTAGCGAGTGCGTCAGCGGTTTGGTGACACTGAATACGGCGACGAGTGAGTTGACGGGCTTCATCTGCGCACTGCGTGATCTTGGCGGCATCAGAGGAATACATTCCTAAGTTGTCGGGCAAGAGAATGGCATCGAGCATTGTCATCACCTCGCGACCATGGACTGAGCGAAAAGGTGTGAAACCGGTATTTTTTTGTACAGCAGTATTATACGCGAAAGTTATGTAAGAAAGGATATCGTCCCAGTTTATGTGGTCGATGTCCACATACATTGACAGCATGTCTGCAATTGTCTTGTTAAGTCGTTCAGTGCCTGTGTCTTTGTGAACGTCTGCATCTGTGTGTGTGTTTTTTTCTGCTTCATCACACCGAGGTCCAGCGAGCTCACATCCGTTAGTACAACGGACCTTGTTTTCTAATGAGCTGCGCCTACGAGCCCCGGCGAGCGCCACGCGCTCGCCCGACATCAAACGCGCCAACACGGCTCGTCACACCCCTCACAACTGGGCGAATCTACTTCTCCCGGCCTTCTCGGCGGCTTTTCTGGATGGTTGTGCCTTCTGAGCGTTTCGACGCGTGCACGTGAACATGACTCGAATGCCTTTTTTTTTTTTTTGAAGACGATCGTCTTTCTTGGGGACCTTCGACGCAAAAAGTGTGGTCTGTCTGTCTGTGCATTTGTCTGTTTGTCCGCTCATAACGGTTCCGGGTATTTTAAACGGCCGACACATCCGCAGTGCCCACCAATGTTGCTCAAGGTTTAGCGTTCATACTTGTGCAATTTTCAATTCAAAAGCAATTATTGCGCAAGTCTGGGGCACCATAACAACACGTATATATTCTGCATGTGCATCTTTTACTAGAAAATGTATACATAGGTAATTTTAAGGACCATAGCGCTTATCCCGTTGCGCTGACCACTCAACGCTTGCACGAAAACGTGAGCGTTTCTAACGCTTTGCTAAGACGCGATGGTGGTGGCTTCTACCCGTCGCCTTGCGTTTCTCACCTTATCCCCTCTGAGACGGGCGCGCGCACCCCTCTCAGAACACGTGCTTTGTTTTGCAAGAAGACTGCCAGGTGGCGCTCATGTCTCACGTGTGACGTGACTTTTTTTCTTCTACTTATTTTGCTTTTCCCTTCCTATCCACTTTTATTCCCACTCCCCCACCTCTTGTGCCGACTTGTTGAGGTGTCATCCCAGTAAAAGACAGTTACGGGCGGCACTTTTCTCTTCCTTTCACTTACATTATTTATTTATTTATTTATTTATTTATTTATTTATTTATTTATTTATTTATTTTGAATGCCTCAAAGGCCCCAGCTGGGGTATTACATGAGGGATGGGTATTAATTACAGAATAAAAAAAGTGATTCGAGGGCAATCTTGAGTTGATGCGGGTCGGAGTGGTGCACGGTAGTTGTAGGCAGATGATTCCAGTCCCGTGCGGTTGTGACAAAAAAAGAGCGAAGATGTGCGGTGGTTTGGGCTGGTGGAGGATACACTGCGATTGAATGGTTCATGCGGCTTGATGAGCGATGGACTGCAGGATGGCTGGAACTTCGATGGGGCCTTGATAAAATGTGTGAAAAAGGCTTAATTTACTTATTACTTAGATAGAGGGGGAGAGGGAGAAAGAGTGAACCGGTTTACTTGCAGGTGGTAAGCTGTTGCTTTACGATGTTCCGTGCCACTTAATCGCAAGACTTCCTGCATCATCTCTAAGGTGAAAGCTGTCGCACGATCAGTTACGACGACAGCTGGCGCACTGTGACGTAGGACGACGTTGTTAACGAAAAAATGGGCGTCGTCTGCTGCGGTAGCTTTTGGAAGCGCCTTTGTTTCGCAGTACCGTGTTATGTAGTCAGTGGCGACGACAATTCAGCAGTTTCCTGACGAAGACGTGGGAAATGATCTCAGCAAGTCAATGCCAATCTTATAAAAGGGCACCTTCGGTGGGTCTATTGGTTGCAGCAGTCCCGTTGGAAGTAAAGGTGGAATCTTACGTCGCTGACAGTCATGACATGTGCGAACGTAGTGCTTCACAGTCCTTGCGAGACGTGGCCAGTTGTAGGAGTGGCGAATCTGTTGCAGCATGCGCGTATAACCGAAGTGTCCGTACGATGGCTCGTCATGACACGCACGTAAAATGTCATCACGAAGCGTGGTTGGCGCAACAAGCAGACACGTAGCATGTGAAGAATCAAAGTTGTTTTTATAAAGCACTCTCTCTCGAAAATAAAAGAAGAATAGCGAGCGTGCAAAACTTCGAGGAAAGAGAGAATTGCGTCTTTCCAGGTAGTTGATGAGCGAGATGAGCTCGAAGTCGTCACGCTGTTGCTGAGCCAAGCTGGTTGCTGATACGGCAGAAAGAAAAGTGTCATAGTTTTCAAGGTCAGTGTTCACACTTTCGACTGAGGCACGTGAAAGACAGTAAGCATCAGTGTGTTTCCGCCCAGATTTATGGACGACGGCGACGTCGAATTCTTGTAGCCGAAGGCTGCATCGTGCTAGACGACCTGAGGGATCTTTGATAATCGCGAGCCAACAAAGGGAATGGTGGTCGCTAACATACCGTGAACAGGAAGCCATACAAGTATGTGCGGAACTTAGTTACGGCCCAGAAAACAGCGATGCCATTGTTTTTTGGTCGCGGAATAGTTTTTCTCCGCTGGGGATAACGTTCTGCTCGCATAAGTAATCATGCGCTCTACGCCATTATGCCACTGAACTAATACCGCTCCCATTCCAACATTGCTGGCGTCTGTGTGTTACCCCGTGTCGGCGCTTTCGTCAAAGTGACCCAGTACAGGCGGAGCCTGCAGAAGGTTTTGAAGTGTTTCGAACGCATGGAGCTGGTCTGGGTCCAAAAAAAATACGAAACGCCAGCTTTTGTAAGCTTGTTGCGGGGTTCAGCGATCTTCGAAAAGTTTTTAACAAAGCACCTGTAGTACGCACAGAGCCCCAGAAATCGGCGTAGGTCACACTTATCTGTGGGCACGGGAAAGGCGGCAACGGCACGGGTTTTCTCCGGATCTGGGCGGATGCCGGCATGACTCACAACATGACCAAGGAATTTCAGTTCTTCGTATCCGAAACGGCATTTCTCGTGTTTGAGAAAGCCCGGCTGTTATAATTACCTGAAGACCTGCTTGAAAGCGTTGGACGTGTTGTTCGAACGTGTCTGCAAAGATCACAACGTCGTCAAGAAAACCAGACATGATTTCGATTTGAGCCCCGTGAGAACCGTATCCAACATTCTTAGGAAAGTAGCTGGCGCTGAGCATAGACCAAAAAGCAAGACTTTAAACTCGTACAAGCCGTCGGGAGTAATAAAAGCCGTTTTTTCGCGGTCACGCTCGTCCACTGCGATTTTCCAGTAGCCGCTATGTAAATTCATGGAGGAAAAATACTTAGCATTGCGTATACGGTCCGGTGAGTCATCTATACGGGGTAAAGGATGAACGTTTTTGGTGACCTTGTTCACCTTACGGTAATCAACGCAAAAGCGCAACGTTCCATCCTTCTCATTACTAGCATAACTAGCGAAGCCCAGGGACTGGTCGATGGCTGGATGACGTCGTCTTGAAGCATCTGCTAGACTTGGTCACGTATAGTGTATTGCTCTTTTTGCTACACCCTATAGGAATGTAGTCGGATGGGTCTCTCGGTGGGTTCCATAACGGTATACGATGCTGGGCAAGTGGCGTCTGGTTAACCTTCGACGTAGTAGCAAAGCAGTCTCGAAATGAGCCCAGTATACGCAAAAGGCTTTCTCGTTGTGCCGAAGGTAGACCCTCGTTCACGTCGAGGGTGCTCACTGTATCGTGTATGCTACCCATGCGTCGCATGTAGCAGCTCCAGTGACAGACTGCGAAGATATCGACTTGTATATGGATGTTTCCTGAATAGATGCATTTTGATTCTTGCATTTCATCTGAACGATATATGGTGTCAGAAGCAGGATATAGCTCGATGAGTGTACGGCAAGTTGTTGTTGGCGTACGTATTCGAAGCAGTAGAACAACTAGTTAAGCCATCGGAGCACCTGCAACTTTCCGGCAACATTGTGAAGAATTGGGACTTGTTCATCCAGAAGTTCGAGCTGTTTCTTCAAGCGACAGCATGAACGAAAGAGTCAAGGTCAGAAGCTGTGAAAGCTGCGCTGCTGCCCAGTGTGGCCGGCGACGATGCACTCGAAGTGTTTAACAACTTCAGCTTTCTGGAAACGGAAAGCAAGGGTGACTACGCGACGGTCATGTGTAAGTTTAAGGAATACTGTCAAGAACAAGTAAATGAAGTTTATGACATGTACATATTCCAGTCAAGAACCCAGGACGAAGCCGAGCCCGTTGAGCATACGCGATCTGCGAAAATTGTCCTGAAGCTGCAACTTTGGTGAGTTGGCCGAGTCAATGATACGCGGCCAGGTGGTATTCGGTATAAGTCTCCCAACGTTGCGGCAGACGTTCCTGAAAGTGAAAAACATTACGTTAGCTAAAACGGAACAAATTAGGAAAGCCGCGGAACTGACGAGTCAACAGAACGAGGCGTGGGCCGAGAAACATGTCTCGTTGATTAAAAAAAAAAAACGCCCGTTCAAGTGCATGAAATGCAACCAGTTGCATGAGAGAAGCAGGTGCCCGGAGTTTGGAAAGACGTGCTTTGTCTGTGGAGGCGCAAATTACTTTGCAGCATGTTGCAAGAAATGGCCTACAGTAGGCGAAGTCGTCAATGACCCAGACACCTTCGACATCTTTGACGTAAAAACTTTCAGCGTGCGAAGTTCGACGGACTGGATCATATATGCTAAAGTGGCCGACCAAGATGCATTCTTGAAAGTAGAGACAGGCTCCCAAGCAAACTTACTGCCATACTCGGTCTATCGAAAGTGCAGAGGCAGGCACAGCTTGAAGCCAAGCAGCTCCACTTTGCGGTCCTATAGCGGTGACGCTATCAAACACTTGCGACCTTGCCGGTGGCCATTAAGAACCAGTCTGGTCACTTTGACTACTTCATAGTCAAAAAAGGTAACCAGGCAATACATGGACTGTGTGTAAGCAAGGAGCTGGGATTGGTCAAGAGAACGGTGGATAGAGTTGACGTCAGCGCTAATGAAGTATTGCGGGACTTTTCTCACCTGTTCCATGGAACTGGCTGTGTAAAACGGCCGTATTGGATGGTACCACGCACTGGATCAGTGTCTGTAGTCCAGCCAGCACGACGCGTGCCCTTGACACTGCAAGAACCGCTGCAGGAGGAGCTGGACCACATGAAACGGGGCGGCATTATCACGAGAGTGACGGAACCAACGGACTGGGTAAGCCCGCTTGCGATCGTACATAAAAGGGACGGCTCACTTCTGGTATACATTGATCCCAGCCATATCAATGCATGCCTGAAACGCGAACACTATCAGATGCCTAAACGTAAAGACATTGAGGCCGAGCTCACTGGCGCTAAATATTTCGCCCGCCTCGATGCTAATTCGGGATTCCACCAAATTCCTTTGGATGACAACACATCGAAAATTGGTCCATTTGGTACACTTTTTGGTCGGTATATCGCTTTTTGAGGCGGCCCTTCGGGATCGCGTCTGCTTGGGAAGTGTTACAAAAAACAGTGAGCATTGTTTTTGACAGGGCTCAATGGGGTGCAGGTGTATGTAGATGGTATCCTTGTGTGGGTGTCTATTAAACAATAACACAACACGCACCTTCGGAATGCATTGCAACTGGCGGGAAATGCTAATTTGACCTTTGACGCAAACAAGTGCAGGTCCGGGCTAACTCAAGTCGACTTTTTGGGTGATGTCATCAGCCAAGATGGGATAAGGCCAAATATTAGTCGAAATTCCGCAGCCAACGGACAAAGCCGCTGTCCACAGGATGTTGGGCGTTGCGAACTACTTTGGGAAATACATTCCGCATTTGGCAAAAAAGACTAAACTCTTGCGCAGCCTCATCAAAAAAGACATGAAGTTTGAATGGTCCAAAAATCACGCAAGCGAATGGTCGGCTATTTGCACATGGCTCAGCAGTGCACCTTTGTTGACCGTTTTCTATGCTGCCCGAGAAACAAACTTCTGCTGATGCTTCTAAACAAGGACTGGGCGCCGCACTTCTACAGCGGTACGGTGACAGTTGGCGGCCTGTTGCGTATGCATCACGTTTGATGAATGAAACTGAACAAAGGTACTCGCCAATTGAAAAAGACGCGATGGGTATAACTTTCAGGTGTGAGAAATTTCATCATTTTGTCTACAACGCAAGATAGTTGTAGAGACAGAATTAGCCATTGCATCCAAAGGAATCGGTGATATGCCGCCACCTTTCAGTGGTTTTTCCTACACCTATTGAACTACAACTATGTGCTAACATGAATGTGTACCAGGGAAAGAACTGCTGCTGGCCGACATGCTCTCAAGGTCGCCGCCCATCCACCAACGCCAGAGCACCAGTGGCTCAACAGAAAAAAAAATAGAAATTCGCGCAGTTAGTGCTGTCTCGGAGTGATCATTTAGTTGCCGCAACTGCAAGAAACCCTGACTTGAAACAAGTGAATCGCTACATCAGCAGCAGTGGCAATATTGCTGACTGCATGAAACCTTATGCTGTTGAGCTTTCTTTGATAGAGGGAGTTGTGTTGAAAGGTACCAAAGTAGTTGTCCCAAAATGTATGAGGGAAGAAATGCTTCAGCGCATACACGAAGGGCATTTGGGCGTTATCGAATGCAAGGCACGAGCCCGACCACTGGCTTTCTGGCCCGGGCTTAATGTAGACATTGAAAACATTTTAAAAAGCTGCGCCATGTTCCGAAAGTATATAGCAACCAAGCGAACATTTTATGCTTAGACCCACACCAGATCACGCTTGGTAGAGAGTTGGCATTGATATCTTTCAGCATGGTAGATCCTCATACTCGTGCGGGCTCGAGGTGCAGTCAAACTTCCCAAAGGTGGAAAAAATAACCGATACCACATATTGTACGGTCATCGCTAAATTGAGCTGTATTTTTGCACGATAAGGAATCCCGGTTGAGGTATGCGGTGACAATGGCCCTCAGTTCGCGTCTCATGAGTTTGCTACCTTTGCATCCAGGTACGACTTCAGGCACGTGAAATCCAGTCCTAGCTTCCCGCAGTCCAATAAATTAGCGGAAAAAGGAGTGCAACGGATAAGGAAAAAACGCAAGAGAATCGCGACGACTTCTGGCTGGGCATGCTCAGCTACCGCTCTACACCGCTGGAGAACAGCCGCTCTCCAGGCGACGGCTGCAAGGCAGGAGGCTACGAACCAGCGCCTAAAGAGCCGAAGCATGTCTTCGGCAAACATGGAAACGCGTTCGTCCGGCCGCTGGTTCGTGTAGGATATGGCTTGTTCAGCCCTCCCCTTCCTTTCGGCGTTGCGGCAGGTGTCGCGAAGCTGTCAGCTAACTCTTGTCATGTCGCAAAGGAGCCCTCGTGGTTCTCGTACCACGTCTTCGCAGAATCTTCCAAGTAGAAGCAAACCCTGTGCACCGTGCGAACATCGTCCCATTCGTTGATACTGGCAACCCGATCAAAGTGGTCGAGTTATTCATCAACATCCTCGAAGATATCTCTACGAAACGGTTTTGGTGTCTGTGGCGCATAAATACATGCGCGAGAGAACTATGGGCATCACTGGTTTGGGCCGTTTGCTTTGCCGTCGCAGCTCTCATCTTTGTGGGTGCCGATGCCAAGGTACCAATGTTCGGGGGTAACCCACGCAGGCGGCGGCTGTTTCATGCTCTGGGAGATGTAGCTGTCTCCAAGATGGCTGACACAACTGAAGTACTCGTACCCAGCGTCTCCACCAGTAATGTCGCGAAGATAACAAGATTGACAGCCAGGAGTTGACTAGATGCTGATGACCTCAGATGAATGGCGCTCACCCACAGAGGGGGACGGGCCGAGAACCGAGCGGCAGGATACTTAAATGAAACTAAAATGAAGTAAAGCCAATCTGAAAAACTAGTTTATAGAGATAAAACTGCCAATAAACAAAAATGGTTGCTAAGCAAGCAGTCTAACCATCTCTTGTTCCTGACAGACATAGCTACGAATTATAAACTAAAGATCTGAAAAGGTTTGGGTTCACCAGCACAGTAAGCTTCAAGTTGCATAGATGTGGTTAAACACAGTGGAGCATATATCCCTGTGGCAGTAACCAAATGAAGTGCTGCCAAGTGATAAAAGTACTGGTGCACTTACGTGTAATCCTAACTTCTGTAAAGGGGCTTCTGAAAATCTTTTTCTCTGATATAACGACAGAATAAAAAGAAATGTTAAATTGTTTAAATTTCATTGCAAAAAATGCACAGCAGTGACGCCTTGAGTCGAGCTTTGTTAAGGTAATAATTTTGTTGTGGAACTGTACAGCGCAATCTGGTATAAGTGGCTTCTAATTGGCGAGATACACACCACTGGTCATTCCAGCAATACCTTAAATGCTTGAAATCTTTAAATTTATCCAAATTACCTATTCCCCGTAGCAAACTTGCATTTCGGAACCTTAGCACTGTCAGGTAAGCCGTATCTGGCAAAACTGGGATGGTGGGCCCACTCAGGGATACTGCTGCTAAAGAGTCCGCCATTTTGTTCTAACCTGAGCAACGAAATATTCTCTTCTTCTTCACAGCCCAAAATGAGTATGAGCCACAGCTATTCGTTCTTCAAGGGTGGCGTGCGTCAATATGAAGATACACATATTCCACAGGACTGCATAATGCATTAAATGTACTAACAGAATATACATCATTAGGAAATGGGACAGAACAAGCAGACGCAAAGTTAATGGCTTCTTCTGTCTCATTTCCCGAAGTACGTATATTCTGCTAATGCTTTCTAATGAATACGTTCAAAGCTGTCTAAGCAACCACTCTTCTAGCATAATGCATTTAAAATTACAACAGAGCAAACACAACAAAATTTAAAAAAAAAGGAATGCAGCATTACAATACCAAAACTTACACTACAAATAGAACCATAAACTGTCACTGACGTCAGTTAGTGTACTTGCACTTGGATCATGTCATGCCAAACCATGCAGCATTTTTATGTCCATCACAAATATGGCTGAAAAAATGTCCAGGTGCTTCTTGAAGTTCGGAACTTGTCCTGCTCGTTTATTTCTATTTACGTTGCCGAAAACTTTCTTGCATATTTGTGAGAGCGTGTAGTTCTGCGCTGGCTGAGCCAGAGAGCTTCAAAAAACAATTTCAATGTCAACGAGATCTGTTGCTCCTCCACTCCCCCTGTTGTTCCGACATCATTATGACAAGCCTTTTCCCAAACATGCTTCAACAGTTCACGCATACACTCCAATGCATCACAGTTTCATTGTGAGGACAAAGTTATGATTGCGATAGCAACAGGTTGCAATATTATACAAAGTGAGGCTAGCCGAAAATATTTATTATAATGAGCCTTTGTGACGAGGACTGGACACTATTGAACTAGAGTGGTGTGTTGCCCTGTGTCAGTGAAACTTCGAAACTGAAACTGCATGAAGTTCATTGGAGAGTATACAAAGGAAATGCTTTGAACGGGCAAGGCGAGAAAAGGAAAACAAGGGGGCTGGTGTTTTTCCATTTTTTTTTCTTTGAACACTCGAGAGAAGACGTGTGTGGCTGGCTGTTCGAAGGGGTCTCAAGGCGGTTAGGTTCAGGACCCCCGCCAGTAGACCTGGTAGCCACCTCTTCAACCAGCGAGGACACCTGCTGTACCATGTTGCTGTGATAATGGTCTTCAGAGTGCACGCGACAGGTTTTCCAGTGACCCCTTCACAGTCTCATGGAAGCACCTGCCCTCCTCACTGCTGCTCTAACCAACTACATCAACATTTCACCGCAGCATCACCGCAACATCCTGACGTTTACCCTCTGCAAAACCATGAAATGAACTTTTCTCAATTTACGGGACACTGACTTTTAAAGTTTATTCTAGACTTTGTTAATCTGTATGTATAGTCACCATTTTTCCCTTCCCAAGTAACCACGGATATCCGTCGGCTGTCCGCTATGAATCCAAAGGTCGAAAAATTCGGATATCCAGAGCGGACACAGCACGGACATTCGCTGGACGTACAAGGAAGGTCCATTGACGGGATGTACTAGGTGGCTTTCTGGTGGATATCCGAACAGGATTTCAGTCGGACAGCCAGTTGCGAATGTCCACTGGCTATCCATCAAAGGGCCCCAAAGAACACATGAGAATTGAAATTAGTTTTGGAGTACTGCAGTGCATGAGCATATCGTATGCTCGCAGTCATCAGAAATTTTCTAAATCTTGTGATAATAGTGGGGCTTTAATTGCGTATGGTGATCCACAAGTGATCTGCTTTCAGATCTAGAGCTCATATCTCCTTGTATAGCGGCCGGAGTAGTGGCGAATGTGTGTATCTGTGAGCAGACAGTTTCCGTGGATGGCATGAGCTGACTCGCATGCCGATTCCCAGGCCAACACATGTACACGCTGGGGAAACCAGAAAGCCCTTCAAGGATGAGGTATTGTTTTTTAATTTTCACGGCATTCTGAACTGAATGCGACGGTTATTTGAAACGTAAAGGTCGCGGGATCAAATCCCGGCGGCGGCGACTGCATTTCCGATGGAGGCAGAAATGTCGGCCCGTGTGCTCAGATTTGGGTCACGTTAAAGAACCCCAGGTGGTAGAAATTTCCGGAACCCACCACTACTTAGGCGTCTCTCATAATCATATGGTGGTTTTGGGACGTTAACCCCACATATCAATCCTATTTTGAAGCGTAAAAAAAATATAGCACCTAGTTCAGGGTTTTTTAAGGCATGTGCACTTTTTGTCAGGGTTAAAAATATATGTGCTCGTATAATTTATGTTGTATACTGTGCATTGCTTGTAGTATATCGTGCACTTATCTTACTAGTTTTTGTCAGTCGAAAGTGACCAACAGTTTTAAAAATAATTGTTCCATGAAATCAATTAAATTTTTTTATCCCGTTGACCACTATAGCAAAAGATATACAATGAAACCATACACTCAATCTATCACTGAATAGACTAACTTTTCACTGCTGAACGTTTATTACAAATCACGTGTAAGAATACTTTAGGTAAATAAATGCCACGGAGCGAGCGCAACCCGACAAATGTAATAGTTACATGCGGTACACCACGGAGGAAGGTGATACACACGGTGCTAGCGATGACACTGCTGCCGCGTCGCAAATGTCTCTCTTAAAAACTGAAACAAGTCACAAAAATTGCGTTTCCAATTTAGGTTATTTGATAATAATTATCATCAAAAACTGTTGTAATACACCGCCTAATTGTTAAATATTATAAAGCTACTTTAACGACGTTGTTTATATTGGCGGTGATCTATCCAAACAGCGAAGAAAAAAAAAGTTTCGTTTGGCGAGCCATCGCCCAGTCAAGCCAAGCCACTGGATTTGTTCTGTTAGTCCTGTGAATAATGGCGGCGTGCTTGTAGTGCCAGTGCAGATACGATTCTATTTTCTTCCCCAGCTACGGAGGTAAGACAGCTACATTTATTTATTTATTAAGAATACAGTCAAAGATTTCAGAACTTCGTATGAGTACTACAATGTGTTTCCGTCGCAGGTGCCAGCATGCCTAAAGCGAAGGAAAAGTCTTACACGCGCAAGAAAGCGTCATTGCAAACAAAGGCAATATTTCGGGATTTCGGATTTCAAGCCGGCAGCCAGCCGTCAACGTCTGAAGGAATCGGGAACTTCGAACAATGCAGTAGTGCGTGTGCAGTAACACATGCTGTGCCAGTGAGTGTGCGAGCATTTGCGTGCCTGGGGCTGACGAAAACACTGTGGCTACATCAGCAGCTACTCAGGCGGATTGCTGCAGCTCGGCGTCCCCTGAGGGCAGTTCGCCTTGCGTCACCGAAAGTGACTCAACGGACACATCGCCTACAAAATGTTCACCCTGTTCGTCCACCGGAGCATCGCACACTGAACCCGAAGGCTCGCCAATGCAACTCAGCGATGTGCCTTCTCCTGTAAGCGGAGTCCCGGAGGTACCTGTTTGTTCATCTTCCACTTATGCATTGTCAAAGCACAAAGATTTTGTTGTGTCACTGCGCAGTTGGGTCATCAAAGAAAATGTTACTCATACAGCTATGTCCGCTCTTCTAAAAATTCTCAAGGTCAGTGCTTTCGATTCTTCATCTCTGCTTAGCGACGCTCATACTCTTCTCGCCACGCCTAGAGATACACAGCGTGCACCTGTTGTCAGTTCAATGGTACCGGGACATTACTGCCACTTTGGGCTACAGAAAAGCCTCGAGAATGCTTTGTCAAAAGCACGTTATGAAGGCAGTCATGTTTCTCTTGCCTTTAACATTGACGGGCTGCCAATTTCCAAAAGCTCCACCATGCAGTTGTGGCCCATACAGTGCATGATTCGTGAAGATCGAAGAATACCACCCTTTGTAGTTGGAATTTTCGCAGGCCCAGGAAAGCCTGCTTCAGCCAATGAGTTTCTCAACAAACTTGTCAGTGACCTGCAACAGCTTCTTTCCCAAGGAATGATTTTTCATGGGCACCTAATTGATGTTTCTTTGAAGTGTTTTGTTTTGGATGCCCCAGCACGATCATTTGTGTTCAGATTAAAGGACATACAGGTTATTCTGGGTGTCCTAAGTGCACAGCTGAGGGTACATACAGAAACAGTCGACTCAGCTTCCCTACTACGTCATCCACTTTGCGTACGGATGATTCTTTCAGGCGTCAGATTGACTCTGACCATCACCGGGGCGCATCAGTATTAACATCACTGCCCATAGACTGTGTGACCTCTGCACCACTGGACTATATGCACCTGTTGTGTTTGGGGATTGCGAAAAAGCTGCATAATGCTTGGCTAAGTAGTCCTTTAGACATAACGCCTTGGGCCTGCAAAGCGCAGACAATTCTCTCACCTTAATGTGTTAGCACCATATGTGCCGAAAGGTGCCCTGCATCATTGGCCGTGAATTCAAAGTAAAAGAAAACTTGTATGAGAAGCCATTTATTTCTGGCACCATTGATGTTTTTGTGGTTTCATAGCTTTCTGGTGTTAAATGTTGGCCATTAATAAATGTACGCAAGGTTGCTAGGTTACCCTGGCACGAAAAATTTGTTACTATTCCACTGCTTCATCTGTCTTGAGGGCACTAAAAGAAGAATTGATTGCATTTAGGATAGATTACCCTTCAACAGTTTTTGACACACCGCTTTGCTATGAAGAGATGCTTTGTTTTCTTAAAGGGGAACTCCGGTGCATTTTCGACCATACTGAGATAATGCTGTTTTCAAATAGTATTGACAATCCTGCAAAGGCTAATGTGGTTAATTTTGCCCAGGTACTCGTCAGTAATTTTAATTAAGCAATAAGCGACAAGTCAAAACACAGACCAAAAGGGGAAGCTGCTCTGTCATCCATGGTGGGTATCAGATGACGTCTCGAGAATTCGTCGCTGATGACGTCACGAGATCGGCTACACCCCGCCACGGCTTGCTAGGGTGCACACATAGCTCACATTCCTCTTCTGATGCGCGAAAAGCAAGTTGGCGATATCGACGCAGAAGCAAGCTGTGCCAGAGCGTCTGAACTTACTAGTGACAAGTTCAGCAATGATTGCAGCTACTACCTCAGCACAGAAGCATCGCTTTTTGATTTCGACCCGCCGGCGCGTGAAGCATCTGACATGCCCCGAATCGATTTTTTTGTTGCTCAATATTGTAAGACCGACATCAACGATGACGAACACGTTGTATACAGCTGACAAAACTGAACTGTGCTAGCGTTGTCACCTCGTAGAAGAAAGCGCACGTTGCATCTGTCTGCCGGGGAATGCAGGGTTTTCCAAAAAGAGTAGGCCCTTACGTCACATGCACAGGGTGGCCTGCGTTTACTAGTGTGATTGCAGAATCGGCTACTAATTTTAAAATTTGTTTTCCAAGAAACTGAATGACTTAGGGTGCATAATTTGGCACATATTATCACGGTACCGATGAAAACACATGTTTAAAGTTTTATTGAAATCAGGTAATATTGAAAAAACGCCGGAGTTCCCCATTAAGTTGTTGTTACATGAAAGTTTTAGTTTGTTGTTTTCTTGCGTTAAATGATATGTGGGCTTTAACATCCCGAAACCACCATATGATTATGAGAGACGCCATAGTGGAGGGCTCCGGAAATTTCGACCACCTGGGATTCATTAACGTGCCCCCAAATCTGAGCACACGGGCGTACATTTCCGCTTCCATCGGAAATGCAGCAGCCACAGCCGGGATTTGATCCCGCGACCTGCGGGTCAGCAGCTGAGTACCTTAGACACTATACCACCGTTGCGTTAAATGTTAAGCCAAGCCCTGCTGATCCTAGAAAATAAGTGTAAGTGCTCCCTGATAAAGTAATTACAACATGTTATTAAAAACTAGTCTTGGTTCCTACTGTACTCTCAAGTCGCGATATGAGCTCTTCACATGCTGGAGCAAGAAATTGTGATGTTCCCATGGCCAGGCGAGGTTCCCATCGCCAGAATTAGTACTGTAGCCTGACGTCAAGCTAGTGTCGATGTCGCGAGGTGCACCTTGGGAAAATTGGCTTTACTAGTACTGAGGGAAAAATGGCACTAAATTGGGACGAAGAAAGAATGACCGCACAACACTGAGGAACATTGGAACTGAGGAAGAACTGTGTGTGGGTTTATTACACGGGAAAATATAGAGCTGCAAAAACAAATAGGACTACAACACTTGCTCATAAAGATGAGAAGCAAGATGAATCTCTCACGAGTCAAAATGTCCAAAGTTAACAGCTCAGAAACATGTTCTCTTTTTCGAGGAGGGCAAGTGGAGGCTCACTGACACACGTGTCCTTTCTTCCTAATATGGAAGGCTTCAATGATTTCGCACTCGATCTTGTTACGATATCGTGAAAGCATCTTTCAATTATGGAAGAGCTGGGTGCAGCTGCACGAGGAACAATGGGCTGCTAAGGTGCTGCTTGTTGAAGTCTTGAGATTGAACGGGTGCTCATTCAGGTGATCGTTCAAACATTGACTGGTCTGTCCAGCATAGATGTAGCCACATGACAACGGAATGTCGTAATACATTGTTAATGCATTCCTCGTACTGTGTCCTGTGCTTCTTTATGCACGCATGCTCCTTGGGGTTACTTTACTTTTTCGCATAGGCTGCCGAGAAAGCCTTACGCCTGCTTTGCTAACGATCTTGAGTGCATGGCTCGCACCGCGTGCGTAAGGGATGGCGGAAATTTTTTGTCTTGTGCTGGGTATTTCCTGGTGCTTTGCTCAGCACAGGAAAGACAATAAATTTTTGTCATCTCTTAGGTACATAGTTTGAGTCATGCGCTCATGCAAATCGTGTATCAACTGGCCCTTCAAGACACCCTTCTGGCTTTAATTCCAAAATAATCTATCTCGGCATTTGCTGTACTTCACACTTGCTCCGAGCTATCTCTATACACAGGAGATTTGTAGGGCAGAGTAAACTGTCCTTCAAAAAAAATGGTGGCACTACCCCTTTAATATGACAGTTATTTGGTCACCATATTGTGCTAGCAGTGAAACGAAACAGCCACTATTGTGCAATAAACATTCACATTCTCCAAAGATAAAGAGGTGTATTGGTTGTGCTTGAATTAAAACTGATGTCTATGTGAGGACTGTTCATAGTGTTTAAGAGATATCCATGTCATAAGGGTATCTTAATTGTCCCATTGCATTGTTCTATGTAGAGCTCTAAAATGCTTCTGGGCGAACGACAGTTTTATGTATGATTAATGTTTATTGTACTTAATAAACAATAAAACTGTGTCATCCATTTTCAGCATGTGATGGAATTGAGCCCTGTTCTTTCCATGATGTGAATTTGTCTTATACATTTTTTTGGTATTTCCCATTTCATGTTTGTTTTTGTATTTTTGCAACAGTCATATTTGTCGCCTGTTCTGCAGTATTGTATTGGAATGGTGTTTTGCATCATACTGGATTTTGTCAGTTTTTAAATTAAACCTTTTTTATTTCTTGCTAAATGTTCTTGACATTTTTTGTTTGTACCAAAGCTTGTGTCTTTATGACCCTGTAAGTTTTAATTTTGATATTACAAAATGAAATAATCACAGTTAACTTCTTTCATTGTATTACCTTCACTGCTAGAATTGTGTGGAGCTGTGCTTCTATTCTCATCATTGTGTTCACACTTCAACTTGAACATCGTACTTGATTTAATTAGTGTTTGCTTAATTTATTCATTATTACTAGAGTACATGATTTGACCTAATGATAATAAACATTTTATTGCATCTGAGACCTTGTGTGAGCCCAATCTTCTTATGCTTTAGCACTTGTTCCTGGGCAAGTTGATGCCTAAGTTTGCCAAATATATTTTATTCTGTTTTATCGATGGTAAAAGCTTGAAAACAAATAAGCTTCTAAGCATGCACAGTGGCATGAAAGTTCGCTGTACTCTTTCACGTCGCTGTGCATGATTGTTTTTTCTAGCTTATACCATCAATAAACAGCTGGTAATTGGCACTCCGGATCCCTAGTCGTCACCTTATTTGTGTCCATGAATCTTGTTTTAATTTAGCATTGCACCAGAAATAATTTTAGCGCTTTGATATTTAATCTGCAGCAAAAGGGTTCTTGTGAAAGACGTTCAAGCATCAATTGCGAGAGTGCACAAAACCTCAAGGACCCTAGGTATTTGTGCTCGCTCAACATCAGCCTCGGACAGGCCGCATGGACATTCAAAGGACCATTAGGGGGTAGATTATTTATGCACAATGAATAAGAAATCAATATACATATCTATTATGAACATATATGTACCTGTGTATATGTATAATATATCCCCTGATGGTCCTTTTAATGTCCGTGTCGGCTGTCCAAGACGGATGACGAGCGAACGTACAAATTTGTTACCTTTGTACATTCACAGTATGTCCATTGGACGTACATTGTACGTCCGCGGATATCTGATGGATGTCCGGAATATCCGAGACGGACGTCCCGACGTATTCCTAACGGATATCCGTGGTTACTTGGGTTATTTGTGACTTTTCTTTTATTTTTAATAATGACAATGGATCATGTTGCACTGCACAGCTTCGTTCTTTATGCCAATGAAGCAATTTTTTAGTGACTATTTAACATTAAGAACCCACAACATGACAGATTGGCGTCCGTGACTGGTTCTGGGAAAACCTATCGGTTCAGGAAAGGTGCAAATCCGATGTTTCCTTTGTGACAATCTTGCGTAACTGCTGGTGTAAGGGAATACAACCGCTCCATAAAGCGTAGTTGTTTTTATGCTGTGTCACTTCAACACAAAGTACGTGCTGAGAGCACAGCACACACAAGAGTATATGATGACTGTCTACTGATGTCTATCGATATGGCATGCATGCCAGAAATCCCGAACACGCCTTTATGATCAAGCTTCGCATTTGCTGCTTGAGCAACAGCACCCCTTCATGCTACTTTGAAATAAGAGGCAGGACATTTTCTCTCTGCTTGAGAAGCCATCCCTAGTAAAAATGAATTTGGGCAGTCTATAGACTGTCTAAACACATTTTTAGGCAGTCTATAGACTGTCTTAACACATTTTTAGACAGTCTATAGACTGTCTCAATTCACTTTTGTGAAGGATCGAAGGCAGGCCTTGCATGCAGGACGATGTTAGAACTTGCGCCTTTACGCGACAGAGACTGCTAGCTCCTTTTCTTTCTGCTTGAACTGCATTTGACACAAGCACTGGCGCATAAAACATACGAAGTGTCGGGCACTGTTATTGATTCTGACTTCATGCAGAACATAATAGCAACGGCAAAAGCTCATTGATAGTGTCCAATCAATTGCTATCACATTACATCACTGCCAAAATGGTGTAGTCTTTTCCAAGCTTCGCCAGAAATAGACAAAGCTTCTTTTCACAGGTCAAGTGCATGCTTTGGTAGCTCTGTTGCATAACATTGAAAACACAACTGAATAGCTCTATTTTAATTGCACATATCCTGCAAACCCATCACATTTGGCTTAGTGTCTTGAACATCCAGAATTTAAATCTTCCTCTTCAGCAGCCATCAATTCGAGCGACCTGCAAGAACAATGAAAAACATTTGCAACACTACTAAAATTTTATTAATCCTCAAAGAGACCACTTAAGAGAACTAAGTAGCCCATCTAGCCATTAGAGTAATTTTTACACAGCTAAGTGTATACAGTAGCTAGTCTAGCTCTACATCACCACATTTTAAAATTAAAAATTATACTAATCAGTCATGCTATTTTACCTAAAAAAGTAATCTTTATATCAAGTCATCAGTGTATGTGTACATGAATTCTATGTTCAAAGTAACAAAACTTACAGAGTAAAAAGCATTCACCCCTATTTGCTTTACACATGCAGTCTTCATTTACAAGACTTACCAAGGAGCTGTGAAGTGAAAAAAATGTACACGGTTTTGTAAAGAAAATTAACGTGCGACAACACAGCACTAAACATGGCAGAAAGCATTACCGAATATATGTTGCAGAAATAAGGCATGAGCACAAGAGAAATGGATACTATGATTCCCCTAGATTGAAATGCATAATTTTTTAAAATGACGTCTTCTTTGAGCAATACTTATGACAACAATGTACAGTAGAGTCTCAAACAGAACTTGAAAGTACCGGAAAAATGTGTTCCTTTTAACAGGAGTTCCGTTTACTGAGAGGTGGACTGTGTTGCAGCACTTATGTATGAAACCAATCTTGTCGGAAGCACTTGTTCTATTTAAGCAGCAGTCCTGTTTAAAAGATTATCGTTTACTGAAAATCTACTGTACGTCACTGCAAATGTGACGTTCAAAGGTAACGTTGACCACAATGTAAGTGTTGGAGTCAAAATTGTGCTGATATGTGAATGATAAGTTAAGGACATTGCAGCGAACAGGCCGGGGGCATTGAGCAAGTGCGTGCAGTGAAAATGACATACAAAAAACTAAAGACACGATAACTTTGCCATCGCAAAGCTGAGATTTGACTAGTGTGAACTGTCATAAATAGGCATTCATACCAAGCAACCGCAATGGCCTTCAAATGTCAGCACCAAATTGGGGGAATGCACAGTTAGCTTTGACAGAGCAGGAGAATCAGGAAAAAAAAAATTATAACATGCCAAGGCACAGCTCCTCCTATCCCTTTCGGAGGCGCCCACCAACAGTCGACATGCTTTGAACCATGCACTTAAGCAGGGACTCGAACACTCGAGAAATTGAGACATGGTGCCGTTTTGAACGAAGCCACTATGACCAACAGGGCCACAGTCTCTAGACACAAGTGTAGAAACGAACCCGCTCATTCGCGAGCCTTGACTGTGCTATAAATGGATGGGTCGTGTCAACAAATCTTAAAAACATGCGCAACCTAATGCACTGGGCTCCTAATAATTTGAACATTCAGTTATTTCGAGCACTCAACTTTTTGGGTGGCCTTTTATGTTTTCAATGTATTTGAATGCTGTTTACTTTATATTGCCTTTTGAACAAGTTTCGTGAATTCAATCTTTTTGCTTGTCCTTACTCGAAATATCTGCTGCCTTAGTTGGTTCTAGCTGAACATTCACCTTGTTATGCCACTAACAATGACAAATAAGGCTGATTGCCTGCCTACAAAATGGTCAAACTAGCCAAACCATGCCAAACCGACAATCACATGCTGACTTGGGAAGAAAAACAAAAACAAGAGCAGGACCTTGTGACCTTGGTCTATCGAGTACTGAATGAGTCAAAGTCACTGCCACAATACAGTGGTGTCATGTGGGAAAGCATTCTAAAAATAAGAAAGGGCTATTAGCTATCACGGAACACAAAACATTTCGTCCCTACACATATGGTGTAGAATATCAACAGGCAGTATAATTGCTGATACTAATAACTTTACGGCAATCATGTAGAGCTGTCTGTGATGCTACTGCAACATTCAGAAACAATAAACATCAAGCTTTAGTGGGTACGCTGCCCCACATCATATTCAGAGAGCTTCTGATAAGTCAACCTAAATGCTGAGCGACTCTTGGGTTTGAATTATCTGGAGTCCACTCTATAGGTGCACAATGGCGGTGAGAGCTAAGAGTTGGACAAAGAAGAAGTGCTGTGTTGTGGATGCAGCACAGCCAGCCAGTCAGTCAATGATGTACTGCGAGATGATGCCAAACGGTCAGTAAAGTAGTATATTGAAGGAAGTGAAATTTCCCAGATAGTGACTCCAGGAGACACACGTCATCACTGACTGCCGAAACAAATTTCTGGTGGGCGCTGCAGTATGTAGGCCTATGTGTGTGCTTGTTTCTGGAAAATGAATCTTTAAGAGACGCCAGTAAAACACTCTGTGAAGGAACTGGACAAGCTAATGAATATGAAGAGACTTTGAACATTCCTAAGTATTCTTAAGTGCCTAAGCTTGTATTTGAGCATAAAATCAAATATTTGTTTCGAGAATATTGTTAAGCCCCTTTACATTGTATTGCGATTCAAGCAGCCAAATAGTAAGTGTGTATGCAAAATGTTCGTATACTGTCTTAATTTATAATCTACTTTTTTGTATACTAATTAACTCTTGCCTTTCAGTCTCTGAACCATAATAGACATTCACTGGCACACTAAAAGGACCTATTCTTAAACTGTCTGCGACTTTGTGGTGTGTTACGGGGCCGATATCTATTTCCTTCAAATTTGCCTGGTGACTGCTTCACATAGAGATACACCCACCAGCTCAATAGTATCATTAGTAAATAAAACCTACAACATACCACATATACTCACGGGATGAATGCGCTCTCATATTAAATGCACCCGCAACTTCAGTCATCAAAATTCTGTGTTTTTTTTTAATTCCATGTAATAAACGCACCCACATTAATTCGTTGCTGTCCCGCAAACACACACCTAGCATCTCTTTGCCCAATGGATCAGTTCAGTTTTTTATTATGCCAACTCCCTTCAGCTCACTTTTGCTCCCCCCCTCCTTTCACCCGCTGCCGCTCGCCGTTTTGTTTTTCTTGCTATCTGCGCAGGACACCTCCCTTCTCTTTTTTAATTATCCGTGAACCACAATGTGTTTCACTAATGGTGCGAGTGTTGAGACATCTCAGCTGACAAGCACACAGCGTTTGAACGTGATGAAACTGCCTACCCCAACCAATGATCACTTGCTGCAGATAAGAAACTTTTAAGCACGCGGTTTGCAAGCGACGATGAGCGAGGCTGCCACAGAGTTGGCAAAGTGCACCGTAGTGTCGTAGCGCACACTTCTGGATGCCCATCGAGATCACAGCAGATATCACTGTTAAGATTGAACGATTACGAGAAAAGAGAGGCACGATACACTTTTATAGAATATGCGGGCGGCGTGGGGACAACTTGCAGAAGATAGCGCTATCAACCACCAAACATGGGTGGAGTGCGACAAAGAAGTTGTTTTTAAACAGTGTACGCGTATGCCAATTTCGAAAAGTTTGTTACCTTTTTTTGTGTTACTGTATTTCTTGCTCATCCTGAAAACTTTGTCATAAAATTTGCCCCACTTATTAAATGCTACCCCAACTTCCCTTTGATTTTTAAGGGAAAAATGCGCATTCATTATGCGAGCACACACAGTATATCTAAAATTAATTTTAAAATGTATGTCACGTCCCTTAGCTCAAAACAGTACTTTGCAACATCAACTCATTAACGCGTTGTGGGCTCATCAATATTTTTCCCATGATAACATAAATTATGCCAGTGGGATACCTAAATGGTGTGCTTAGAAACAGTATGAAGCAAGTTTCACCAAAATATGACCATTAGTTTACGGGGAAAAAAGTGGGAGGTATGCGTCCCTTTGACCCATGATGAAGTGTCTCAAAAAGTGGAACAACACCTGTCCCCTTGTCTCACGAGGGCACCAAGCAGTAATATTTTTGCCAAGTTTCTAGCACAAAAGGGTCCGATGCAAGCGGTACAGAGGGACACTTCAAAAATGTGCAAAGAAAAAGTTCTGAGGCACCTTAATTCTTGGTGTGGTACACAATCTGTGCCTCTGCCTGTTGTGTGTAGGCAGAACCGTATTAGCTTCTTTCGGTCTCTTTGATTGTTGTAGATGAGGATGAACACCTCATTTATGCCTGAATTTCTGCCCATATATAATATTGTGGTCAAGAATTACAATAAGGCACATCGACGAGGTGTCACTGAATGCATTGAATCCTGTAAATGTGTTTACAACGACTACGTAAGATTCGTGAACTCTATTCAGGACCGAGATACTAGCTTTTCTCATGGATCTCGTGCCATCTATCATCTCTTTCGCTTCATGGCTGTGTAAAGCATCAATTTGTCATTCTTTTTCTTTGGTCCTCAATTTCAGAAACAGCATTTCAGCCACAGTTTTTTGTCTAATAGCCACTTCTCTTACAGTGGTGAAAAAGGATAAATAAAAACTTGACGGGCTTCTCCTTAATAAAGTGCTGCTTTCTTACACAACAATGCCTTTCTAACTTGAAGAAAACAGTGCTCGTTATGTAGTTAAGCTAAGTAAGGAATCGCTTTCTTTTGTCAAGTGCACTTCCAACATGATTTTTGGTCAATATACTGCTCCTATTTTGAAAAAAAAAATTCATAGTTGCATGCTCACATTACTTCTTTCAAGATCCAGAAAAAGAGAAAAATACCATAAATCAAGGAGTTTAGCTATCTTGCACACAATGTGACACACATTAAAAAAAAATTTGAACAGCACAAACCGATTTTTAACTGAACGCATTACCAATGCCATGCATCGGAAAAGCATCGAGGTGATGGCAAAAGGAAGCGGCGGAGAAATCTTTTACTGAAGAAGAAAAAGTGGGACACGTTCGCCCCATTATCCTCAAAGGGTTAATATAAACAACCAACCAACACATACGAGTTTGTGCTCCTTTCAGAGCACCTTACGCCAGCTCTCTGCCGCAGCTGTTGAGGTGGAACTCAAACGCTTGTGCTATTGTATGTGGCACACATCACAGTTTTGAATGGTCATGCAGCCAGCTTATGTTTAGAAACAAAATAAAAAAACAGCCCGTTTCTGCGCCTCTCAACAGTCCCTGAAACCAAAGCTACATATGAGTATCATAACAAGGTCTCCAAGTAAACATCTGTCATGTTCTTGAGCGAACAAGGTTTTCAGTTGGAATAAGTGGGTCATTAACTATAAGTAGGTCACTAGTATCAGAAGAAATGATGCAAAATTTTTGCAACAGTATTCCTTTAAAGCAACGTAAAATCGCAAGGGCATTACTGGAAATCAGGAGGATGAGTGCAAGGGGGGGTGTCTTTTTTCTAAAATGCGCATACCTTTTTCATGTGTTTGTGCACGTATACATACACATCCAAATTTAGAGATTTCAATGTGTTTTGAACCCCAACCTGTCAATGCCAAAACAAAACAGTGTTTCACACAAAACAATGTTTCACACATATACGAAGGACTCACCTGACTAGTGAGAACTCCTTTCTCTGCGGGTTTGACCTTGCACTGATGTGGTAGATATGACCGAAGAGGCAGCATTTTCTTGAGTCACTGCCATGAAAGGCACATCGGTATGGTGGCCATCGCGGTGCAATTCAGCCGGTGGCTTTAGATGGGAAGCTAAGCTTTCTGGCTAGTGCAGGTTTGTTGGGAAGATTTCTTCCAATCCCTGTTGATATATCACCGTAGTCACTTGACGCACTCTATTCGTGCAATGAGATCAAGCACACCGCGTGCCATCTCCACTTGCCAACTTGGGCTTCGAGTCGACTTGCTGCTCTAGAACTCTCGTTCAGTCAAAGTGTCTGCGAAAACCGAAGAACAAGCACTTCAGAAATGTAGTTCACGCAGCAGCCAAGAGACTAAGTTCTGTGAAAGTACATGTAGCTTACCACAGTAACATAGTACATAAAAGATTTGTTCTATTTAAGCAGTTGTTGGAAATTCAGAATTCCTAAGAGCCATTGATATTCTGCTGGAGTTATTACATGGTTCTTACAGTTCATTCTGAGAACTATTTAGTACTCTTTCGGAGGACCATTCTCCATTCTCACAAGGGGTGACTGTATTAAATATTCATAGCCTCAAAAATGCAGCATGTACGACAAGTGTCACAATTTCAGCGGCCATAGATTATAAATGTCTGCTTTTTCTCTGTTTTTTTTTTTCTATAGACAGTGCAACAGAAACATACACAGAAGGAAATTACGACTTCCCAAAAATCAGCAAGCAATCATAGTTTCTTTTCTTTCATGTTTGAATGAGGTCAACTGCATAATGCAGCAGCATTAACAATACTATGTAGAAAAAAAAAACAGGACCTGTTGCTATATCTACAAACCATTCCATGCTACATCTGCAGAGTTCTACTTCGAGACCCCCAGAATCAGGATGCCGCAAACGTCTTACATTTTTGAGATAGTTCATCTGTGTGATCAGATTTTTTTATTTTGCACAATACTACAGACAGTAGCCCAAGCAGGAGAGGATGCACGTAAACAGACACAAAAAAGAAGATCAGAACTTTCTGCATAGCAAGAGTGAAGAAGATGTTAATGATTTCCACTCTGCAATCGTTTGAGGGAAAAATGAAAGCTTATATAAATTAGTTCATGCAAATACAGGTTTGACGCAGTGGCTTCGCTTGTGATGTGAGGCTCGACCGATGTGTTTCTGAAAGTGATCGTCAGAGTTTATTCCGAGCTTACCAAAATAAACCAAAGATAAGAAACTTAAGCATGCCTGTTTTTTTCTTTAAGATAGTGGCTCTAATTTGTCATATCTGATGGTGAAGCAAGGCGTCTAGAACGCTTTTAAACGTAGCGGACAGTATAACCTTTGAATTTTTTCAAGTTTTTCTATGTTGACTTCGGTATAGGGATCCCAAACAGCACTGCCTTATTCAAGAGGGAGTCTAATAATTGTTTTGTACGTCGTCAACCTAAGAGAAGGGGGGAGGGATTCACCCAACAAGTGTTTCAGGAGGACTAATTTTTTCCGGGCTTTTGAGCATATGTCATTGACATGGGATCACCAGTTAAGACTAGAAGTTATTGTGATTCCTAAATATTTGCACACCTGAACTTTTTCAAGGGAGTTATTTTTTATACATTAGGTAAAATAAAGTTTTTTCCATTTCTTATTGATGCTCATGAGCACAGTTTTCTGAAGGTTAACAACGATTTCCTATTTGTTGCACCATTCTGCCAACTTATTTAAAGTGCTGTTCAAGGTTCAAGGATAACATTAATTTGATGCACATAGTCACGTGATGCCCATTCAACATGAGAACAACAGATTCATTCCATCATATGGTCATTTCTTAAAGGGGCCCTGAAACCACTTTTTTTGAGTAACCATGGAATTAAGTGACTGGAAAAGTGTGTTGCCTTACAATTTCAAAGCCGCAAAAATTTTAAGAATCCGTCCCGTACGAGCCGAGTCACAAAGATTTGTCACACGCTGCAATCGCATTCTCTCTTCTCTCGTCCCGACGAAAGCGCTGGAAGCTAAGCAGCGAGGGATGGGAGGGGCAAACAAAAAAACGTCAGGTGCGCCTCATGACCTTGAGTACTTTTTTTCTTTTTTTTTATTCAAATACGTGGCTTTTTCAGTGCGATCGTGCACGCACGCATGGACAAGTGACGGCCTCTCAGGGCGATCTCTGTAACGACCGAGCGTTATACGTTCAAATCAGCCAATGGCTGATAGATGGGTTTACTACGAGTGATTTTTGGCCTTATTGCGTGATTTGTGGAGAGAAGACAAAGCAATTTTTAGCTGACTTTGATAATTTATTGTGAATTCCCGGCCGCGTGCTGCACTACAATATTTGGCTCGCAGGTTGTCTGGAGCCTCTACTACCGATCGGAAGAATTTTCTGACCATGCTCAAAAAGTGTTGCAGGGCCCCTTTAAGGTGCAGTGTTATTAAAGTACTTTAAGTATTTAAAGTAAGTATTAAAGCTTAGGATTAAGAATATTTAGTAACTGATAAGCTGCATATTGTTCTGAAGTTTAAGAGGCTACATATGGAGGGATGAGTCACTAGTCAGTATGGAAAACACTTGCACTGGGGTTGATGAATAAACGATTTGATGTCATGCCATAAAATACTCATACACCAGTCACTATCAATAAATGTCGCAAGTACTGCAGGGGTGATAGCTTTGTGACAATCAAAAATGGTGGTTATTGCGTCTATAATATGAATTAAAATGAGTTTGTGTAAATTTCCTCGCGATGTGGTTTCACCGTGGAAAATATTTTTGGGGGTTTCAAGTGACGAAACCACAATACGATTATAAAGGAGGCCAGAGTGGGAACTTCCGATTAATTTTGATAACTTGGGTGTTTTTTTAATGTGCATCTAAACCTAGGCACATGAGCAATTTTCGCATTTTGGCTCCATAAAAGTGTGACAGCTATGACCGAGATTAGCACCCTGCCCTCGAGCTTAGCAGTGCAACACTTTATGTGTTAATTCACATGAAAACAGCGCCAAAAACGAAGGACAAGAAAAAGAAAGAGATAGACAGTGGCATTGTCATACAAACTCGCCCAAGCAACCACTTCAGGTATAGCATGTGAAGCGGCGAGATATGCAGTGGACTGTAGGCAGCTCGCTCCTGAACTTACAGCTGCCACTCAAGGCCACCATAAATCGTGACATGACAACGATGCATCTATGCCAAACTACCCGACTGGTTCCCTCATTTGGATGTGAATCCCTTCTTGCAGCCCTAGGCTTTCAGACAAATTTATTTCACGCTACAATAACTACTACCATATTGAAGGCCCGCATGTCACCTATCCAGTCCATAGTTGAACTCGTGACGCCGTCTCATGATCTCAGACATCACCGTCATGACACGGTTCGTGTCAGTAGATTCAAACCATACTATGACCCATTGACACTGCCTACACCTTAAGGACACCAGTATGGCTCTTCTTCTCTCCCAGGGGCAGTTGTAACGAAGAGAAAGAAGCATTTACGCTCGGGCGTCTCTTGCTGCGCATGTGATTTGGGTTTCTGTTGGACCGGCGCTACTTCGACTGTACAAATCGTCAGAGCTTCATTAATAAATCGTCATGCGACACATGCAAAAGTTTTTCTAGCATGTGCTGCTTGTGTGTGTTAGCTATGAAATGTGCTAGAGTCCAATCTCATCAGATACCAAAAGGCAGCCTATATGCAAAAAAAATGATTCACATACTTCTACAATCCATACTTCAACGTATTTACACAAAGCCAACCCAGCACCGCACTGTTGTGTGTAGTTACTGCTTCACAGTTCTCTGCCATGAAACATTTTATTGAACACTTCACCGGTTTGGAAGGTGCCAATGTCTGTTAATAATTGGGGCCAAGGGACAAACAATACACTTAATCCAATGCCTCTTAGAATATTTAGTGCTGCTTGTTGATGTGTTCTGGGATTACATATTGAAAAAAGAATTGTATTGAGCTTTACAGGCACCAAAGGCACATAGGTACAAAGCATGTCGTAACTGTCTCGTTACTGCGAGAATATTGTCATTTTTAATATGTCTGGGGAAGAAAGCTTTTGCCAATTTATAAAGTATTCCAGCACATAATAAATAATAAATTATGCATATTTAAATGCTCTTTTCAAAAACTTAGTACCAGAGCAAAAAGAAATATTGTGGAAGGTATAAAATTTTAAAGTGGGTAAGTTTTTGTGGCCAGCTGATAAACAGAGCAATAAAAACCCCCATGTTCGTAAAAACGGTTGAAAAAAGAAAAATTCAGAATATATGTTTTGGAGATAAATGACCAACAAATAGTACAAAAAAATACTAAATACTCCAACATAATGCTGCCGTTAACACAGACAAAAAAATATCTGGCCTGAGGTACTCCTTCACACCTCGTGTGCCATGAATGGTTACCTGATTATCGTGAAACACACGTCCACTCACGCAATTCTGGCACAAAATTTTTGTTATTTTATGAGAAGACCCTGCAGGTGTTCCAATATATAGATGGATGCCTGGGATATGAACAATGTCTATTTCAATCATAGGTCCAATAAACGTCACCAGTTTTTCTGATGTCGGCTCTTCCCAGGAGCTACCTTTCTCCACAGAGGTTTGCGTTGCAATATATGCATCCAAGCATATTTATAAGTATTTTTGCAGATAGTATTGAAAAAAGAAATAAATAACGTGCAGCCTTAAAACGTTGCACATTGCTCCATAGTGTTGGATCGAGATGTGCTTTGGGAGGTCTTCTTGTTGTGGCAAGAAGCTCAGCAGCCGACACCAGCATACTGCGCACAGCGAAATGTGGACTTCTGATTTAGCTTAAGAATGTCCAGAAAAATTAGCAGCTATGCACAACGATGGGAAGAGATCAGTTGAGGCCGTAAACGAAGCCAAACCCTGAATGTCTGAGGTCGCTGACACAGAACACTATCGGTGTCAGAGCTTAAAGCTGAGGTGCGATCACCTACAGACTCCAATGTCCTCGTCACTCATTTCAGATGTGATTCCAAGGCTGTTTCGGGCAGCACACGTTTTTCAAAGCACAAGCGAGAACCCACGCAAGTGATGACAATGACGTGGAAGCTGCTAACGACACTGGATGCGGCCCTGGGTCTGCTATAATAAAAGAAACAGAACCAAAGCTGCTGTAAAGCGGCTAAAAAGGCCCCCTCTGCATGTTGTACATGCGGTGGACCTTCGGAAAAATGTTTCTTAGAACAAATCTTCTCGGCACCAAACAAGAGCTCTTTGGTGAATAGCTGGCGGAAATTTCAGGCAATTATTTTCGCTCAGTACTGTCGGATTGCGAAGCTGACACCACAATTTGGTATTTGACTAGGAAAGGTTTTCTCTATCACAGCACTTGGGTGTTACTGATGCATAGCCACAAGCGGCATGCATTTCTCAGAGTTCTTCAAGCAAGCTCATTTTCCTAACAACACACACACACACATTGATTCCCGCAAAGGTCTCCAAAATCACTATGTCACCAAAACGAGCAGATTCAAACTGATTCTGAAAGTTCAGTGGCTGGACTAAATACTAGGAGGTGTTAAGTGCATAATAAAAGTCCAACATGCCAAATTTCATGATTGAAAGAATCGATCACCAATGATCAATTTGAATAGGCGTGATCACGAAAGACTTAAATAGGCCAGCTAACAAAGGACATGGGAACCATAGGCTGTGGTGTCACTGAAACCATTTTTTCTTCTATTAGGGTGGGGGAAGTGGGAGGCAATTATTAAAACAGAACACCCTCCCTAATCTGCCTGCCTGCCTAACCTTGCCCCCCCTATAGCCCTCTTCACAGACCGCTCCCTGGGTTCTGCTATGTTCCCTCCGGGTTGCGCTAAATAGGCATGATGCCCCCCAAAAAATGCACTGCCGAAGCTGTCACATCCACCTTTGTACTCTTGCACGCAGCCCAGCTTGGAGACATTTTTTTTCTCTCCGGTGAAAATATCTATACGCACCACAGCAACCACAATGAGGTAAGGCGTGAAAATGTATACTGGTGAGAACGCACCTTATCACAATGTTCAATGTGAGAAACTTGAGTTGAAGCGTCGGCTCCAGTGGTTACCGACATGAAGACCACCAGACTCCATCGTGCTTTCGGTGCTCTCTGACATGCCTGAAAGGTTTGAAACATATTCAAAAGGCCTTTTTTCTCGGTGCAGTGCTCAAAGTGGCCATCATCTTAGAAATCGCAAGAAAGCACGAAACTCAGTTGAGTATTTAGAGTGTGTCTATACTTACAGTATAGGTTGGTGTCGGCAAATGATCTTGTCGTGATGCCTTCAATGGGACAGATGAAACTTGGTGATGACCAGCGCATGTGCCTATGGGTAGGGTCCTTCCTGGTAATTTCAGGTCTCTTTGAAGTGTACAACAGGGGCACATGCAAGTAGCTTGATCTCGCATTGCTCGAGGAGTATTTTGTAGAGTAACACGTTCCACGGAATTCGAACCCAATGAGCGGCGCCGCAGTCCCCTTTAACAAAATAGAAAATAACCAAAGAAAGTGAGTGGTAACGACCGAGGACATGCTGTGCTACGAGCTGCATAATGTGACAGGGGCCATAGCAGCACTTGTATGTATAGGACTTTTGGGAAAGTTGAGTACAAACATACAGGATATTTCAAAAGTTTATGCCCTTACCAACCTTTATTAGCAATGAAAATGAAACACCAATTTTCAATATGCTCTCCCTTCCAACAAGTTTTTTCCATCTCTACACAAACATTTCATGCCCTTTAAAAATAACATGAATTTTCATTTCCTATAAGTCTGCAGAGTGCATTATTCTCATCAGCAACGTTCCTTTCACCTCCCCGATCATTCTTTTAAAAACAGGTAGCAGTGACTAACATTCAAGCCACAGACCTTTGTTGAAGCTTCCTCAACACTGGTTGTAAGAACTAGAGTATAGTCGTAAAGCGCCCGGGTGCCCTGGCGAAAATCCCTCACCTTTTTTCCTCTTTTTTTCAACACAGTTCACGTAAACAAATGCACCAAATTGAAACTCCTGCACAGGCCATTTAGTAATTAAACGGCATTAAGACCCCGGGGCATCCACGTCAAGGTTGCTCCGAGCCTTAGATGTCAGGCTGGAGACTTTTGAAGTTATCTACATGTTGGTCCTTTCAGTGCCATGCAAATCTACACGATACATTAATGTTCAAACTACCTACGGGCAACGTATTATTACTATGCACAATGCTTTTCCTTAGTGGTATGGAGCCACATGCTAAGATGATACCTACAACGTAATAACTATCATAATACCAATAAGCTCTCATAACTCCAGAAAACAAAAATTAAGCAGTTCATTCAAAGGCTATGGCAACGTCATTTTTTTTTTTTTGCAAATATATGTGCATATTGATTCCAGTTTTGTTATTTGTAACAAATTACAACACATTACCCTACAATGTCTAGTACCTCTGACAACCACTGTATGCAGTCAGCCTCAAGTTTCTACTTCCTCCCCACCCCCCTACCTTGGCAAAATGCACATTGTGGTGGCATCTTGCCTGATCATGTAGCTTTTATAAGTCACTATAGTGTGAACTCTCTTAATCAGTAGAATTAGAAAGAAGGCACTGTTAAAGCTCCACTAGCTATGCATGCCGAATTTCGTGTGGCATGATTTCGGTCAAATAAAACTTGTTTCTGGGCTTGTTGGTTCTTGCTTAACAGGCAAATAGATAGGTGGAAATTGTACAAAATGACACAACAGGACAGAACATTGAGCAGTACTTGTCTTGTGCTTTTTTTTTCTGTGTCTTTGTGTACAATTTCTTCCTAACTATTTCCATTTCATTCATTTCCAATCAGTTTCCTCATTTGCCCATGAAGGACGTGATGAGCAAGTTCTCTCACAAAATTAAAGCACAATCTTTAGATAAATGCTTACGACGTCATATACCTTTGTGCTGCTTCAGAATTAGACGGTGTCCGTTTCTTGTAGTACACTGGTGGGAAAATCGTGGGCACATACGATGGATCGTTGCTCTGATCACTTTTGCAGTTTCCCACAAAATGTCTGCTACAAATCCGTGAATAGTTTGATGGAATCCAGACGCTTCCATCAGCACTGTGCAAGAGAGAGAAAAGAAAGAAAGCCATGCGCACACAAAGCATTTGATGCTGAAGTACTTGCTGTTGGACAAGTCAGTTCATACTGTGAACTGGCCATAAATCTGTGATCTCTTGGTGCAAAACAACCAATAAAAAGATAAAGAAGGTGCGAGGCTTTTACCTGCACGAATAGCCAAAAACATATGAACTTGAACTTGAACTTTATTTCGCATCTATACATTGTACAGATAACAGGATATCCCACCTCAATGGCTCCTTAGCACTACTTTCTGTATGTATACATACATTTGTCATTTCAGGTTGAGTGACCACAGTTTTATGGTTGGTACACACTTTCATAACGGAGCGGCGGCAGTGTCGTTAGCTTCACCATCATTTCATACAGTCGTGAAACTGGTAAAGAGATTAAGCCTGTATGTACGAAGGCTGTACTAACAGCCATTTATGCTTTCAACATTTAGGTTAAGCATTCAAATTGAACTTCAGTTTGAGTTTATTGGTTTTAAGAAAATAATTTAACAACATCAACATATACAAAGGCAAGGGTCCCAAAATGAGAAACTGTAGTGGGACCTTTGCTTGATTATACAAACACAGGGCGTAATGACTTGCATTACAATAAGCAAAAACGGTGCTTTGCTGCAACATACACACCCCCGAAAATGCGGCCCGCACGACGTTATCTGCGCAATCACTCCGTTGAACTGTACCCGGTAATTCCCGGTATCGCCGATATCGAGGAACGAACGACCGATGAATGGATCCATCAGCACGGTTGAACACCTCGCTAGGCGAGCGTCACACACCGTCAAAGCGTTTCCACAGTCACGCGCTTTCCGCAGCCTCGGCAGTGGCCTCGGCGCCGATGTCACTACTTACTTTGCACGGCGCACTGCAGCGATCCACGCATGTCGCCTCTTCGTCTCGTACCATTTCTTGGGGAAGTAATAAAATTTTACAGGGGGTACCAACCCCCTAGTGTTAAATTGGCTGTTGTGACAATCAACGACACAGCAGTAAGTCGAGCTACCTTTCCGTTTTCTCGTTGGAGCCATCGCAAACGACTTTACGCGTGCTACGGATTGCGGAAGTGAGGAACTCTCGTGTGACGCCGATTTCTGCCGCCAGGAGAGATGCGAGCTTCCGGAGGCGGCACTGTGGGCGGCGCGAAAATGGAAGAAGGTTTCAACTTGTTTTGAGGAAGGGGGGGGGGGGGGGGTGTTTATGTGCGCTTTCATTAAGGTATGGTGGCTAATTAAGGCACACCAGCGTTTTTGAAACAAAGACGGAGAATTTTAAGGGCTCGTTCTTCGGTGTAATGCTACATTATCACAAAATAATAGGCATGGTTTTCTTGACTTTATTTTGTTTGTTAGTTATACAATGTCTGTTGGTTCTCATAATCAAACTGTACTGCAATGAATGACCCTTGGCAACTAACCATGTCACTAACACGTTGTAAACAAATTTATGGTTGTCTACAAATTGTGGTTCTGGTTCTGTATAATGTTAACCGTGGTTGCTCTGTTGGCAATTTATACATCTGATGGCAAGGTTCTGTTTGGCGTTGCATAAACTGTTGCCTTCCCTTCCTCTTCCGTGCCTTTCTCCGTGTGTTGCCAAACTTGGGGGGTCAGTGTTACCAGACTGCCACCACATTTGGCAGAAAATTTTGTCCTTGTAGTTTTGACTTTTTCGTGAGAATTTTGTGTCGTCCGCGATGCATTTTGCGAGTGCCTGTGCGGCGTTGGCCGTTTTAATTAACGGAACGAACCGAGCGTTGCAGAAGTCGGGGCGCATCATCTTGCTGTGTAGCAATGCAATAAACATTATTTACGCACAAATCGGCGAGCGATAATGGTGCTAGGCCCCGTATAAATATGCGACAAACGCTGTCTGTGATATATGGCCAACGAATTTCTCTTGAATAGAGGAGACGACTCTGCTTCAATGCGAGCAGTGATGCTGCGCCTTAGGTGTCGCAGTGTAGTTGACGTGCCCAGTGAGCCCATTACGAACTACTGAGCATTCAACATGTCAATCTGCGTCATAAAGCTCTGCTCAAAGCCAAACTATATGTCAAAGGCGGCCCTTCACTCAGTGCTTCACGAGACACAGATTCCTAGAACGTGTGGGATCGGCTAGAAATATTCTTGCTCCAAGTGAATTTAGGAGATGTAGGAAGCTAAAGTAGTAAACACCTTTTCAGTTGCACTATACTCAATAACGAAATTAACAGGGAAGCGAAGTTTGTTCATTCTCGTGGGTAGGCTTGGGCGAATACTCGAACAAGTAATGTAGTATTCGAATTCGCTTTGAATGGAATTTAATTTTGAATTATTCCAGACGAACAAATAGATGCATATTAGTCCGCAGGTAACACATTGTAAAGATGGTTTCACTGCAGTAAAGAAATGCTAAGCAGTGAAAGCACTTGTTTAGGCAGATATTAGTTTACACGAGTATTTTTGTAAAAGTGGCTTCACTGCTGTGAAGTGGCGCTGAGCCGTGAAAACACGTAATCAAAAGAAATTCACCCTGCCAGGAGGCCACATTTCAAAGTTATATGAACATTTCACCCTCATATAAGTTAATTTTTTTTCAGTCGGAAAGCTCATTATAAACCTTATATGGCCTAAGTATAGCAAATTTAAAAACGCAACATATTTTACAGGCTATCACTTGCATTCTATGGAAAGTCAAATCCTGCTACTATTCAATATTGTTTCCACTTCCTTTGACAAAAAAAAAAGGCACAGGCCTTGTTTGAATTTTTAAAAAATATTGTGCAAAAATCGCTGGCCAAGACAAATATGCACCTCTTTCTTTTTTTTACATGTGATATATACACTATTCGAATTCGATTTGAAGTTGTTCGACCAAAATCACTATTCTTTCGAACCTAAATTCACTATTCGCCCAAGCCTACTAGTGAGAATTTCGTTGTTGCAAGAATAGAAAAGAACACAACCAATTACTTTGCACAACCCAAATTTATTTAAAACTAACTGGTTTTGCTCTGTATCACTTTGCCTGATTGGCCACCGAGGAAAGGGCGAATGATGTCGAAAAAGCGCTAAGAATTTAGCATGAACTTAGTACTTGCCTTTCTTTCGCTTAATTTTTTTGCTTTCCTTCATCTCATCGTCATTCTCAGATTATTTGCGTGCACTTTCAAGGATAGCGCCACCTCTGAGCTCTTCGTGCGTGATTAGATAGGCGTCAGCACACGAAAAGTAGTGCAGTTCTACAGTGGCTGGTATCATCCCATCGACAAAGCAGAGCCTGTTCCACACTTCGACTGTAGTGGCTAAAGGTGGTGACCGAATGTGAACAGAAATAGTCACACCAATGCACATTGGCAGTAACGTACTTGTCAAATGAGCGATGCTGCAATTTTCTAACTTCTGAATTCCCCTCATGGGTCGAAAAATATGTTGTGCATCACAACCGGAATGTTTTGTTATTGCAGGAGTGCTTTTCGAAATCTCTTCGCTGTCGAGAGGGCTAAACGCATTGAGCTCTCTGGACGTTTGCCGAGGACGCTCGCTGCCCTGAGAATTTCGTTCTTGGGGGCTTTTGTCACCGAGGGGTTCAACCGCACCACTTGTTGTTGACCATTGCTCTCAACACACAGTACAGTCGTACAAAATTACGTCGGCACACTGTGATGAAATTTCCAGTGGGGGAGTACCGGGCCTTCACCGAGTGCTGGCGAAAATTCGGAAAGAAGTCCAGTTCGAGCTTGCTTGAATGTGGCGTCAAGGCGATAAGTTTCTTGAAGGCTTACATCACCTGCCAGCATTCACATACATTTTTTTATATTATATGCCATGAAGATGACCCCACCTGAAAGGAGTGTACTGAAACGGCCCACAAATAACTGAACAACACACATACTGCTTTCCACAACAAAGCATCTTGGAGCAAGTTACCAGAGCCAGTCAAGCAGCCCCATGGGCAACAACAGTGCTCTTGAAACTTTTGAGAAAGGCGCCACAACTGCATGACTGCATGACCCACTCACCGTGACATAGGTAAGCTATAAACTGCATTTTACTTAGTGTGTCTGACTAAGCAAATGTGTTAACCTTCAGGAAGAGACAGACATCAAACGACAGATTAAATATGTTTGCTTTTTTTGCTCCTTTTCGCTACCTGCCAGACGCACTTGCTACTCTCGAAACCTCTATGGCATATGTTAGCCTGTCTTCGAAAGTAAGCACACTCACATATGGGAAGGTAGGGATCGAATGGATGGATGGAAACAACTTTATTGAAAGTCCGACGATGTCTACAAGTCATTGATAGCATGCAAGGACACCGTGAGTTGGGCCAGTTGGTCAGGTTAAGATGTTTGTGTTCCAAAATTGGTTCATGTTTAAAAACTAAAAAACATGGAGGGAAGTGCACTTTGACAGTATAAGCACTGTCCCGTGCAGTTCTATTGTCTAAATCAGGGGTTCTCAAAGCGTGTTCGGCGGAACTTAAAGTTTCCACAGGTCCCTACTCGGGGTTCCGTGAGCCACAGATAAATATTTCCTGGTTTCGCGCTCGCTTAACTTACTTAAATGATGATTCTGAGATGGGATCTATCTAGAAACTTCCATTACTCACGCCCAAGCATCACTATTTTATTGCTTTACGGAAACGAGTGAGCTGCGCAATAAATCCCGCCAGCAGTTTGTAGCCAGCCAGACTCCAAAAAATGGGACCTGCGGTGGCTTAAATCTCGGCGGCCTTGTATTACCACCATGAACATTACGACTATTTAAAAAGGTGCCCATTACGGCTATTTAAAAATAGGTGCTGCTAGCGTACACCGAAAGTCTGAAGGTTTAAAAAAAAAAGCATTGCACATCTAGTGGTTAGGACATCGCCGTCAAAATAGCCCGACGACTACGACCCGCCCCAAACGTGTTGTGCGAAACGCCTAGCTTCTGCATCTCCACTACGCTTTGTTGGTGCAAGGAAAGTGAGTAATGTGGCATGTTGGTCAATAAACAATTTATATACCCTTGCTTTTGAATTTATTGAAAATAAAAACTAAAGAAGCTTGTTGGGGCAATTCTCGGCACTTGATATAGCTTAATGTTCCCTGGCACCAACATGCTTGAGAGCTCCTGGTCTACATGGTCAGCAGACTTCAAACGAATTCTTAAAACATAAACGTCTTCCAACTAGCTCAACTTGCAATCTTGTGGCGACACATTCATAGTGTCCAGAGCCCTTTACTACCAAAGTAAGCACTGTTTTGTACACTTACTTTGTCCGCATCCCCAACGCACTCCAAACAAATATATTGAAATAAAGAGCTATGCGATAATAAAGAAATGGTACTCTCAGGTTAACCAGTAATTTGTGCTTTTCAATTCATATTCGTCCAGTTCCACACTAAAATTTGGACACAAGAGTTTTCAGAGCTGCAGGCGGCTCTATGGCTGTCGGTACACTTGGTATCGAATGCCAATCAAAGACCAGCCAGTCAATGCAGCCTGCCGAATCGTGGCAGTGGATTGGCTCTAGAGTGACCAATCCATGGCTGGAACATCAGTGAGAACACGCAATGAAATGTCACTGACAGCCCATTGCCAAAAATTAACAAAAACCATCAACTAGCTCAATGTTGGTGATTAGATTGTGCAGCCGGCTTCCCAAATCTAACCCTGCCACGACCTGCTTGCTCTCCACAACTGTTGGTAGCCCTGCCACATTTCTGGCTGCTCTCCACGACTCTTTCACACTAATGCCAACTGTGTGTTCTCAGCGATATCCTGGTCATGCGGTCAGTCAGTTTGAAGTTCTGATTCAGGTTGCATTGCTGGCTTCTATTTCTTTGTCATTCAATGCCAGCCACAGCAACAGTTTCAATCAAAACAAAGTGTTACTTCTAACAAGGTAGAGGTACCGAAAAGAAAGGACTGCACTAGACCCATTTCGTAGCATGAAGGAACAGAAAAATTCACATGGCTTCCACACAAACACAGCTTTGCAGTATATGGCGCAAATCTCGAGCGATTACATAATAGCCTAACGAGAATTCCCAGCGCAGCATTCAGTTGGGGCAAGGCAAACCGTGTAAGAAATTTCGACTTTCAGCAAGATATCAACTAAGCCAGAAAGCATAATTGTTGTGAAGCAGGACAACACCTAGTGCACCATTATTAATATTTCTGAAGATAAGCGAGGTACTCGCCACACATCTGTGAGGTGTTTGCACTTTCTTGATGCTGCATGTGGCTAATGACAAAGAATTATGGCTGAGCGTTTTGCAGTTGGTAGAAGCACTAAACCACACACTCATTGTGCAGTTAGCATTGCGTGGTGACTTACTTCACTCTTCTGTCACGCTATACAACAAAAGTTAATGCGATTCCTTGCTCAATGTTGGTATAGGGTCTTTTCGCTGATGCGTTTCAAGTACCAGTGTGGATTTGTAGCAGAATACTTGTCTCCCACTCGGAGTGTCCGGGTTCACATCTCATTAGATCCTGGGCATTTATTTATTTCTTATTACTTTTTTCAAGCTTATCGGTGAGGCCACCTACAGCAACCCCATTGCAGGTACGGGCACATGAGATCTTCGCTTCAATATGTTGTGATGTGGAATTTTAGCCAGAAATTAAAGCCCTCATAGGAGCAGCTGCTTTTCCACCTTGGCTAACCAGGAGGCTAGCTTACTATACTACAAAACAGGCGAGTTAATGGACAGCTTCAAGCAGGGACACTATACAGTAGACTCTCAATAAATGGAAATCTGTTAAATGAAACTGCTGCTTAAATAGAACAAGTGTCTCTGGCAGGATTGGTTTTGTACTTGTATACTACTTCCCTGTACATCTCTCAGTAAATGGAACTCCTGTGAATGGAACATATTTTCCTAGCCCCTTCAGGTTCCGTATGATGGGAGACAACTATAATGTCTACAAACCTTACTTTCTTCCATGATGAATTCCCGGGAGCTTAACTTGTCAAGTCATTTTATGACTTGAGTCATAAAATGACTCAAGTCACAAAATGTTTGGCAATGCCATAAAATGTTTGTTTCTGTTGATAGTGTACTCATTTTATGAGTTCACTATTAAGGAGGCAGACTGGTCTTTAGGACCAAAAAGTGACAAAAAATTCAGTTTTCAGAATTGACATACTATTTGGTTTCTGCAAGTATTTTTCTCTCTGCAAATTTTCACACACCAGGAAGGAGTAATTTTTTTTGTAGTGTCATTCTAACTGTCCAGATTCTTGGTGCTGTTACCGTGCAGAACCAACAACAAAATGGAGAACCGAATTTGAGGCTTCTTTATAATTTTCCAGCACTTGTGTCTAAAGCTCTACTACCAATTTATGAGCGCCTTTATGAGCATTGCAAGACATGCACACCATGATTGTTGCTTTTTGAAGAAACTGTGTGTTTTGAGTTTTTCCATTTTTTTTTTTTCAAAAAACTAAATTTACGACTGTTCTATTTTGGGGCCACAATATTTCTGCAGCTAGGACAGGTACAACAATGAGTCTTTTTGCAGTAGAAACCTGTATGTGTGCAGAATGCAAGTATGGTAGCAGAATTTAGAGCACAAGCCTTTTTAATTATTTATTAATCAAATTTTACCATATTTCCAACTGCTTTTGAAACTGGACAGTTTATTTTGCTGTAAAATGACCAACAAAGGCCTAAAAACAAAAAAAAACTCTTGCATACTTTTGCTCTATATTAATTAATCTATATTGGCATATCTTAAATATTACTTTCAATTAAGCATTTTTTTCTATGGCGGCCTTAAACAATAGGAGGTGAACTTAAGTTATCTCAGGAAAAAGATAAGCTACAGGAAAACTAATAAATTTTTGAAATTAGTAGAAGAAAACTGGATAACCCTGTGCAGTTTGATCAAGATCACTGAAGAAATAATCAAAAAATGTCTAAGACTAGTCTGCCCCCTTAACAGAAAATAGGAGATTCTGCAGCACCCAACAACTTAAGCACAACAAATTTTTTTATTTCATTATCTGTACAACAGGACTTAAGTTCAACATTAAATGGCGAGAAATGATTAAACCCATAATTTAAAATTCCACAATACGTTCAACGCAAGCTTTTCAGGACAGCTTGACCCTGACATGGAACCTTTCTTAGAAATGCCCAAGGAATGTAAATCAAGAAAAATAACCATCAACACACGATTTCTGCATTCAAACTCCATGCTCCTGAATGACAATCCCGAATTGGCACTTTTCAAAAACGTAACATGCAGAGAATGATGACTCCGTATTTCCTCTGCACAGGGTGAAACCATGATGGGTGACTGCGATGAAACATGAAGAACAGCGGGCCACAGGTTCAGCTCAGGCCTGTAATGAGATGAGACGGCACAACGATGATCAGGGCATGAAGTGCTCATGTTCAAGATGGTGTTTTTGACAAAACGATTCCGACAGTTCCACGCCATAAAAACCGCTTGGCAGTCAAGATGTAGACACTTGGGTGTGTGCGATTGGTGAGCCAGATAATGTGGTGTACGGAATAAGGACGCACCAGCCACTCATTTGAGGGAAGTGGGCGGTGTCGTTCGAAGTAAAACAGGAAAGGGGCTTCGGCCACGGCTTTTGTTCTTGTAGTTACTATTACGAGAATTGCATTTGTACTCACAGTGCTCCCACTCTTAATAGGAGGCGCATGACGGGCACGGACGAGGATGGGAGGTGCTGACGCGGGCCTATGAGGTTTAGAGGGGGGTTGACCCACCTGCTGGCTCGGGGTTTGAGCAATGCTTCGCGATTTTAAAATTTCTAGTGAAATCACATCGTCTAAATCCACCACAACATATATTTGAAACGCATGCCTTTGTGCCCGTTTTGTGAAAGCGAGATCATGTGACCTGCCGGCACAGGCAATGGCATTTCAGCGAACGCCTTAGGTCGTGTCGTTTACCACTGTGGTGCATCCAGAATCCCACCAAGTGTATGCTCGCCATAATCTACGTGACCCTCTTATGCACCTACACTGATACATTACAAATAATGTAATGTTTGGAGACTTACATTACAAATAAGGTAAGCTTCTAATGAAAATACAAATAACATTCTCATTATTTTGTGCCAAAAGTACTACCTACTATGTTTATGCAATTACTTAATTTTGAGAAAATATTTGAATAAAATACACGCAGCACGTGCCCTGCTGTTCAGTTGTGTTATACTCACTGTTGGTACAACCCATTCATATGCTTCTCATAAAGTCATGCACTACAAGCCTGGTTGTACTGCCCAGGAGCTATGAGACTTGCCTTCACATCATGAAGGCCTGTTTTTAAAACCCACCTCGGCGAGAAATTTTTTTTTATTTATTTATTTCATTATTCTCATGACTAGTGAACGCCAATACAGGCAACACCAACACATGGTCACCAAGCACAGCTTTGCTGTAACAAAAGCACAAAGAGAAAAATAACAAAACAATAAATAAGCTTATCAATCGCATTCGTTTTGAGATGGTGAGCACTCCCTGTATCAATTGCAACATGTATGACACGTCACAATTCATGTACTATGTGACGCCAAACAGGCTAAAAAAAAAAATGTGTTCCACACTCACTGTATTGGCAACAGTTAACGCTGACTGACACTCCCATGTTTAAATTCACATATATACCCAATAAAATGGCTGGGAGGATAGCCACCATTGTAGCTCAGTGGGAGAGCATCGAACGTGTTATTCGACGGTCGCAGGTTCTATCCCAGCCGGTGGCAAGTTATCTTTTCGTCCACTTTTCTTACTCGACATTTACACTGATATTACTTCTAGCAACATTCCCTATACTTTCTTTGGCATTATTGTTCCTTAGATCTCTTTAATATTTTGTCTAACAAAGAAACCAAGCCCTAAAATTTGCACTTTCTTTCATGACTGCAGATTGTTTTGAGCACGCTGGCTATATTATTGCCACTTGGCAGGCATCCTGCGCAAATTTAGCAGAAACAGAGAAACATTCACCCGTAGGCACGAATCAAGCCCCAATGCTGATGGCCCATTACTGCCATCACTGACCAATGCATGGAGTGAACTTAGTGCCGTGGATATATACGTTCCAAATGGCGTCATGGTGGATGACTTCATTCACGTGGATGAAAACATTGTCGTGCACAACAGGATGAGGACAACATATGTAACACATACAAACGTTACCACACCAATGGCCACCAAATCTCAAAACATTAACCTCTCAGACAAGAATGCCTTTATTTTACTTTTGCTTTCTCTTTAGTAGCTATGGTCAAATTGATTTCAACACGTTTTCCGGTTTGCACGAAGAACTTCGTGCTATGAATTTAAATACAGTCGAACCCCTCAGTAACGAAACCATCGGGGAAGAGATTTTTGTTCATTCTTGGGAGAATTTCGTCGTTGAGAGAAAAAAAAATATATGCACGCCAATCACTTCTCACAACCAAAATATACTTAAAATCTTGCTTTGATTCACACTACTCTGAAGGATCCCGATTCCCTGAAGCGCCGAAGACTAGCGCTTTTCAATTAGAGATTGCGCCTTTCCAAGATGCCAAACGACACTGCAGGTAAGCAAAGCGTGACGAAACTCTGCGTGCACACAAAGAGACGTGCAGCAAAAAGCAGTTAGGCGGTCAACAGAATGTCTGCCAGCATGGCGTCGCTTTTGAGGGTGTCGTCACTTGACGTCCTAGTTGTCAACACATAAGCAACGAACCGCTCTCAGCGAGAAAGTGTGTCGTTGCTATCTTTGTCAACCGACCGAATGTACGAAGCAATGGTTGCACCGATGCTTGTTGGTGAAAACTTATACGGCCAACTTTTAAATGAAAGACGCTGCCATTTTTTAACTGGGATCCTGTCTAGCTCAAGGTCCGAAAAAAAAAAAAAAAAAATGTTGCGGATTACCACCTAAAAGTTTGGCTACTGCGCTAATGCTTTTTAAAACCTCTTTGCCGTGGAGAGGAGGTAAAGGCAATGAACTCTATGGACTTACTCTGGGGATGCCAGATTTCTTAATTGCCACAAAATTTCGTTATCGAGGCCTTTTGTTATTGAGGTGGTTTGACTATAACATGCCTCAAGCTTATTCATGTATACATATTTGTGATAACCAGATAGTCCTGGGCCATGCCTGTCGCTGGACCGAATCACACACACGTACGTTGGCGGGTTCCACACTGACTGGCTGGTCATGTGCGCCGTATTTATTTCCTTGCAACATCGACGCCCCCGGCCGCCGGAACGGCAAACTAATCTTATCACATCCCTCCCCCCTTTATTAATGATTGCAAACCATTGTTTAAGGTGCGTAGCGCGATACTGGTAGTCGAATTCTGGTACTTCGACGCAGGACAGGAGTACTGGGTGCTGTGACAGCAAGTTCCGGTTCCCTCGCCATGTCTTCCCTGGGATCTTGCCTAGACTCTGTGTCGTGAAGACGATCCGGAGATAGCTGCCTCTGACCTAGGTCCAAGCCCGGAGCAAGACCAGTTAGCTGCGTCTGACCCACGTCCAAGCTTGGAGCAAGACCAGTAGATACTGGGCTGCCTGACTTTTGGTTGTCTGCACTCAGTTCCTCAGGGGCCTGGCGGATGTGATCCAGATGTCGAGTTAACCGTCGTCCGTCGTCCGTCTTCCAGTAGAACGTCCATGGACGAAGTGCGTTGTTCGGTGACGACTGCAGGGAGCCACGCAGGTCCTGGACGGAAGTTCCTTGCGAACACCTGGTTACCCGGGTGGCCCAAAACCCTAGGTCTTGTTCCTTGGTCGCATCTGATTTTCTGCTTAAGTTGCTTCTGTAGCACCTTGGTCCTGAGGTTTGGTGTAGCAGATCCAACGCAGTCCTCAGCTTCCCCCCCAACAACAGCTCCGACGGACAGCAACCCGTGACCTCGTGAGGCGTTGACCTGTATGTCAGGAGCATGCGGGCAATTTGAGTGCGAATATCTCAGGGGCCAGCCTTCCGCAACTTGTTTTTGACAGTCTGCACGGCCCGCTCTGCAGCACCGTTTGTCGCTGGATACGGCGGCACCAGCATTCGCCTCACCCCGTTTTTCTTGAAGAATGTGGAGTACAGCTCACTGGTAAATGTTGGCCCATTATCCGACACGACCGCATCTGGAAGGCCTTGGTTTGCGAACATAATGCGCATGCAGGAAATAGTTGCTTCAGCTGAGGGTGTAGAAACCGGGAACACTTCAATCTACTTCGAAAACGCATCGACTGCGATAAAAAAATAGGTGTTCCTGTAAGGACCGGCATAGTCCACATGCAGCCGTGACCACGGTTTCTCCGGGAACGGCCAGGGCATGACAGGCACTGGTCGTGACACTCTTTGATGCTCCTGGCAAATACGGCACCTTTGAATGGTTATCGCTATATCGTTATCCAGGCTAGGCCACCACAAATGGCTACGCGCAACTGCCTTCATTTTCGACAGTCCTGGATGACTCTCATGCAGCAGCTGGAGGATTTCCTTTTGCAAGGATTTTGGAACAATGACTCTGTTGCCCCACAATAGACAGTTCCCTTGTACGCTCATCTCATGAAAGCGCGTCTCGTAGGGTCTTCCCTCTGACCCTAGGTTTATCTGGCAGCCTGACCACAACGCTGCTCTTACTTGTGACAGCACCGGGTCTCTGGAGGTGGCTGCCGCAACAGCGTTTGACGACAGCACCCCTGGGTATACTCCTTCCAGCATTAACACTTCGGCAGGGCAGTCAACAACAAATTCGGAAGTTGGCAGAGGTAGCCGGCTTAATCCATGGGAATGTACAATTTGTGAACCTGGCCTATACTTCAGGTCGCAACTGTACCCCGACAACAGCAAGGCCCACCTTAGCACTCTCGGAGAACAGGATTCGGGAACTGGTTTGTCTGCTGCGAGCAGGCCGAGCAGCAGTTTGTGATCTGTCACGGCTTCGAATTGCCGGCCCCACAAGTACTGCCTGAACTTTGTAACGCCAAATACAAGGCTCAATGCCTCCTTATCTAATTGGCTGTAGTTTATCTCCGCGGTTGCCAGGCTGCGTGAGGCAAAACCAATGGGGCACTCTTCTCCAGATGACTCTCGTTGCGCCAGTACTGCTCCAATCCCGAAGGGAGATGCATCAGTGACAAGCACAGTTGGCTTTCCCGGGTCAAAGTGTGCCAATACAGCTGCAGAGGCCAATAGCTCCTTGCTTCTCTGAAATGCCTGCTTTTCATCAGTTTCCCAGCGCCATGGTGTTTCCGACGCCAACAAACTATTGAGCGGCTGTAATACGGCAGAAAGGTTCGGCAAAAACCTTCTGTAAAAATTAACCAACCCGAGGTAACTCTGAAGTTCCTTGACCGCTCGGGGTGTGGGGGCTTCCAGAACTGCTTCAGTCTTAGCCGGATTTGGACGCAGCCCAGCCGCGCTAATGATATGGCCCAAATACTGGACTTCTGGTTTCATGAATTCGCATTTGGATAACTTCAGTCGCAGTCCCGCGGTCTTCAGGTGATCCAACACTCGGTCCAAATTTTCCCAATGCTCTTTGTCACTGGTTCCTGTGACCAGAATATCATCAAAGGACACTACGACATGGTCAAGGTCATGCAACAGATTTTCCATCTCTCGCTGAAATATAGCCGGAGCTGATGAAACCCCGAATGGCAGCCTTGTAAATTGGTATAACCCCTTCGGAGTGTTAATGGTGACTACTCTTGGCACTCCTCATCGAGTGGAATCTGCTGGTAGGCATCTTACAAGTCAAGCTTTGTGAACTTCTTTCCCCCTGTGAGTCGCGCAAAAAGTTCCTCAATCCTAGGTATAGGGTAGGACTCGACGACTGTCACCAGGTTTATGATAGTCTTAAAATCGCCGCAGACCCAAACCCGGCCGTCGCGCTTCAATACAGGAACGATGGACGCGGCCCACTGAGAAGTTTTCACCGGTTTGATAACGCCTTCCCGTTCCTTCCTCTGTAGTTCTTCAAAAACCCTATCACGCAAAGCAAATGGTATCGGACGTGCCTTGACAAAACGTGGCTTCGCACCCTTTTGTACAGGTATAGACGCTGTAACGCCGTGAAACGTGCCAAGCTGCTCCGAAAAAACTTCGTGATATTGGCTTACCAGGTCTTCCGTAGACTTCACGACGTTGACTCCCTCCGTCGGAACGATGCCTAGCTTGAAGGCCTTCATCCAGCTTCGTCTAAACAGCGTAGGGCATGCCCCTTTTACGACAAATAGTGGTAGCTGGCGCTCCTTGTCGCCAAGTTTGACCATTGCTGCCAGCTTTCCCTGGATGCGTTTTATGTCGCCGAAAAAACTTCTCAGCTGCACACTCGATGGCTCCAACGGCACCGACGGAAAAAGCTCGGCAAACTTGCCATCATCAATGGTCGACACACTAGCGCCAGTGTCCAACTCCATATCGAGCATTATGCCATTAACTTCAACAGCTATGCGCATTGGCTCCGAACAAGCTCTGTGAAGCATCCACAAGTCGAAAACTTTGGGCTCTTCAGCAGAGACAAGCAGGTCGCCCAGGTTGTTCACGCGACTAGACTGGCTCCGGTCGAAATTTCTACTTTCTGGCTGAACTCTGCAAACCCTTGCAAGGTGCCCTTTTTGGCGGCACTTGTGACAAATCGTGCTGCCGTGCTTACACTGACGCGTAGAATGACCTCTCCCGCAACGAAAGCAACAGCTATCATTTTCCCCCGAGGTGACAACGTTCGCTTGCTCCGGAGCTTCGCGAGATAGTAGCTGTGCTTGCTGACAGCTCAATGTGCGTGAATCTTTACGCGCAGCCTCCAAAGCTACGACGGTGTCCTTTGCAGTTTCGAAGGTTAAACACGCCGTTTCCAGCAGCCGTGTTTGCATGGTTACGTCATTGATTCCGCTGACTATCTGGTCGCGAAACATGCGCTCTCGAAATGTTGCGAAATTATAATCTTCGGCTAATTTCTTCAACGAGGCAATGTAGTCACTTACGGTCTCCCCCTCTTTTCGATGTCTTGAGAAAAACTTGAAACTTGCCACTACTTCTGATACGCGAGGGGCGTAGTGCTTGCCAAGTGTAGTAAAAATTTCGGTCAGCCCTGCTTGGGCGGGCCTGCTTGGTGCTAGGAGGCCTCGTAGCAGAGAACAAGTCTCTGGACCGCAGCATGTCAAAAATACGGCTGCGTGCTTGTCGCTCGGGATGTCGTTCGCGATGAAGTACAGCTCGGCCCGCTCACGGTATTCCGCCCACTCCGATGTACTCGGGTCGAACGGATCCAGCTTCCCGACGACAGGCATGACGATGTGTGATTGTGCTGTGCCCGTCCGGTTCGTCAGTCGACCTCGTCGCCACTTGTGATAACCGGATAGTCCTGGGCCATGCCGGTCGCTGGACCGAATCACACACACGTACGTTGGCGGGTTTCACACTGACTGGCTGGTCATGTGCGCCGTATTTATTTCCTTGCAACATCGACGCCCCCGGCCGCCGGAACGGCAAACTAATCTTATCACAATATTCTTTGTATATTATATGGTGTTTCCCTTGTTTACTTATCTTAGCTTTTCAATTGTATAATGTCTACTACTGCCACCCTGCTGAAACATTAGGTATGAAGAGCCATCAAGCTGCCCTAGACTAGCTTTTATCTATAACCCACCCATCTGTCTTGCAGAATGGGGAAATAGAATTTATCAGCTAAATGGAGCTTGCAGGATGAATGGCTTATATGCCAACACAATTTATACACTTTTCAGTGAGCCTGAAAACACGGCAACAGACCACTTATGGCAGTGCTAAGGCATAGTTGTTGAATTTCTACACATCAAGATTTGATAAGCTTACCCACTTTTTTTTTCTAAGGAATAACTTTTTTTCCAAAGAATTTCCCAGCCATTCAGTCTCATGCTAGCCCCAATCGAATTCCCACAACAGCAAATTTTCTTTCTTTTCATATTTACAGATTTCAAGTGTAATGCTTGAAGTAATGAAAAGTCTATGCGAGGCAGCAAAAACTGCACAGAGATGCCCAAACTCTTGTTATGGCACAAAACGCGTCAGCTGCAAAGCAGCGATAACGTAAAACATTCTAAGTGGAAATGGCAAGACTCACCGAGGTAGTCGTCCATTAGTGTGCCGATGGCAAACTGTAAAACATGGCAAAAAAGAGAACAGCTAAGGGGTGAATTTATCAATATCAAACAGTTTTGAACATAACACATACAATGTCACAATATGCCGTATTTACTCCCATAATGAACCGACCTTTTTTTTCCAGAAAAGGTGACACCTATTTGAAGGGAGGGTACATTACACAAGAAAAAAAAGTCACAGGTGTTATAACAGCGAAAATTTCAAATGATGTTTTTGCTTTTCCTGGCCCGCGAAATGCGCAACGAATCTTTTTTGTAGCCCAAAGCTCTTCTTGTTTTCTCCTGTAACGAACACGCGCGAATTGCGACGCCGAAGTGTCGTCAAGCCGCGTAGTTCCCGTGCTTAATCAACTTTATGTTTAAAACTAGCTGGGTAGCTAGTGTACCGGCCGAATGCGCCCTGCACAGCAGGTGTTCAACTAAGTTCACCACGACAAACCCGACAACAAAAACAGTGTCAAGTAGCACAAATGTTGCAGGCAAAGCGCTGTCAGCACGGTTGGGTGTGGTTGCGCTATATATGACCTCCAAGATGGCGGGCGCGTGGAGTCTTTCTATGCCGCGTGCCTGCTATCTTGGAGGCCATGTGCTTTGCTTTTTCCTTCGTTTTTGTGCCGCTGTGCTTGCTTGGCACTATTAGCAAGGAGGTTTCTCCTGCGTTCGACAGATGGTGCTCCGCCACAAAAAGCACCGACTTTAAAATTTTTACTAATGTCGTCCACGCTAGCACTGTTCGCAACTGTTGAGCATGGTTGTGAAACTAAGTTTAGACTTTGATTGCATCATTATTTTGTGATTTAATGGTTTGATTTCGTGCTATTTCGATAGTCAACGGCCCTGCCGTTGATAGTCAACGGCAGTTGATAGTCAGTGCCGTTGCCGTTTGATAGTCAATGGACCAAAATAAAATGATATATATATATATATATATATAATTAGGAATAAAGGAGCACACTTACGAAAATTTGATAGTTGTTGACTCTTCGTTTCGGCCGTGGCACGGCCTTTGTCACGGCCGAAACGTAAACTATCAAATTTTCGCAAGTGTGCTCCTTTATTCCTAATTATATTTGCACCGTACCCACAGAATTTCTTTTTTGAATCATATATATATATATATATATATATATATATATTCAAGGACCAAGATGGGGGTAGGTTTATTATGTGTGTGGGTTAATTACATGAGTAAACACGATGGCATGCAAGCTGAGCTGGCTACATGGACACAGGAAAACGACGTTCACATGAGCACCGCACACATGATTTTTTGCAATGAAGGCCCTAGGTGCTGCTATGATCCCCTATCAGAGGTTACAACTATAAGTGTGACCCCTAGAAAGGCACTGCAGAGGCAAACTTCCATGAGAATCTGCGCCTTCTTTCTGTTGAAAAAGTCTGCTAGGAGACAACGCTCGCAAGGATCGTGGCAGCTACCCCAGATTTGTGACGCAGATAGGGGTTCCTTGTTTACAAGAAAATTGAAGAAGCGGTTTGCGTGCGGTGGGGAGGTGACACGACATGCACATTAAAATTGTTGATACTGTCGACTCTTGATGATTAGAACTCAGGGGGCCCAAAAATTTGTTCTAATTAAAAGATGTTGAATTAATGAAAGCTAAATGAACGAAGGGCTCACCATTCAGTGGCGCATGTGTGTTCAGCTAACACATGAGAGGGAAGCTTCAGAAGACTTGCATTTATTCACAAATCACAGGACATACATCATTAGCTGAAGTAATTGGTGATGAGCATCTGCACACATTTGCCTTGCAGCGAATCGATTCCGCACGCAGTTTGCAAAGCATTTGAAGTTCTGTTTCAGCATTCTCCTGGCAAGAGAAGCCCAGCGCTAACACTCTCTAAAGACGACGGCAACGACTGCGTCTCTCCGCTGTTACCCTCTGCTCCGCCGCCGGAGCATGGCCAGCACATGACCAGAAAGGAGGAGCATCTCCACATGAAGGGAGGAGCAGATCGGCATTTGAGAGAGAACCAACACTCCACGGCAGCTTTTTTTTTTAGATGCGGAAGCATCTTATACTCGCGCCTTGTAGTGCGCCGTCCGCGCCGTCCGCACCGCTTCTCAAACATTCGACAGCTGACGCGCGCGCATGCGCCGTCGCGCCGTCGCCCACTCTTCCACCATCTGTGCATCCCTTCCTCCTCTACACACCGCGCGCGCTTCACTCCTCCACCATCTGTGCACCCTTCCTCCTCTACACACCGCGTTCGACATCTACAATTCTCCTGATTCTCCAGTGGACGCGCATGTGGCGTCGCGCTTCGAGAACATTCAACAGCTGACAGTGCATGCGCCGTCGTGCTGTATATATACTCAAGGTCGGCGCTCGCTCGCTCAGTTGCCGCTCGTCGGTTGGTTTGCACAGCGCGTCGACGTCCAAGGCCGCGGTGAAATGAATTCCAACGAATCACAAACACAATGATCGACGTCCCTTTGACCAGCGCCGCCCTTTCGCATACGTGTGTACGTGTTCACTCATTTAACACCCCCTCCTACAACCACGTTAACCAATTTAGCCATCGGCCCAAGTAAGTCGCAATTTAACACCCCATTTCACAACCACGTTAACCAATTTAGCCATCGACCCAAGTAAGTCGCACTTTAACACACCGTTAACCAATTATATGGTCCGCATCCTCCTCAGTGTTCCCCCGAGGGAAGCTGCGGGCAATTTTTTTTCTTTTTGCTCTCTTCGCGCACGGCGCTGAAAGGACAAGGGTTTCTACGTTACGTGGCAGGAACGGGAAAGGGGAAGCGTGGCACCGGCGCGTCGCAGATCCGCGAGCCAACGCTCTGCGACAGCTTTCTTTATGTTTTTCTTCTTTCCTTCTCTCTCTTCGCACGCGGTGCTGAAAGAAGGTTCTCTACGTGGCAGGGACAGAAAAGGGAGAAGCGCGACACAGGCGCGTCGCAGATCGGCATTTGGGGGAGAGCAAACATTCCGCCGCAGCCTTTTTTTCTTTTCCTCCTTCGCCCACAGCTTTGAGGTGTCGAAGGTGTCATCGCGAAATTGGGCGTGGTACTGTGAGCATTTTAGGAGCACGGCATAATCGAATTAACCGTCGCAAGTGCTTGCGCATTTGAATTACAGGACGTTTTCACCCATTAGAATACACATAGATTTGACGGTACCACAGCGAGAGTTCAAATTAACTGAAAGTTCGAATTAAGCGCGTTCGAATTAATGAGATTTGACTGTATTATGAGGCCTAGACAATTCTATCGGACAAATTATCACGTCTTCAGTTTTGTGTAAGTAGTCCTTTAAGAAGACATTTACACCACCGACTGACAGAAGTCTACGACTGGCACCACCGACCACAACACCGATTGTCAACCACGCGATGCTTACCCCCGAATGCAGAGATGTTACTTGGCTCGCGACTTCAACTTAACTTGAGCAAGTCGGCGCGAAGCAAGCAGCGGACTTCAAAACGCCCAAGTCAGCCTTCGCGTTTCATAGATGCTTAGGCTGTCTTGCTTGGTCAAGTCAAGAACGAGCTTCAAAGCAGAAACACGCTGCTCGCCTGCTAACGAGGGTAATAATGAAGTTGTTCGCGTAAGGCACGCATTACACCAAAAAAGACCATACGTTTCAAAATAACTATAAAAACGAAGGGCCACAAGCGTATTCTTGCCATTTTACGGCTAACGAGCGGCATGTGGTGCCTGCCACCACAGCGATGCGCAGTGTTGCTTCTGTAAAGCGTTCGTTGCCCACTGGTTTTAGTGGCCACCCAAATGCGGTGCGTTTCTCCATGGTTGCTTGTTTGGAGGAGAAACAAGCATCGCGTTGGGTTCTTTCGTCGTTTTTTTTTTCTCAATCGAACGCCATGGCATGTATTTGTGCTGACCTGGCTCACGATGTGACGCGATTTTCACGGTATTTGCCTCTGTTCGCCTGTGTGCATGCCTGTAATGGGCTTGGTCGCAGTTATTATGAAAAAAAAAAAACAAGTTCTGGGAACAAATGTGATTCGTATCCTTTTGTTGAGCTTGGTAAACAAGAGAAAAAGCGGGGGTCAGGACATTTCCCTCAGCAGAATTCTGTCTCGCGGGGTGCAGCAATGTATCGCTGCATGATGGTGACGCGGATTAAAAAACCCGTGATAGGGGCACCTCTTTTTTGTGTGTGTGTAATTTTACGTAGTGTTGTGCTACAAGCGATGCCTTTCTGAGCGAGAAACAGCGCCCCAGACGGGACGAAAGGATAGACAAGGCACACGGACACAGCACCGAGTCAAATTTTTTTTTTTTACCGAAAGAGACGGAAAGTGTCGTCGTGTTATAGAAAAACAGAAATAGCCTTTGCGGTTACGGAACACTTCGGCGTTGTAGACACCCGGGCTATTAATACGCACGTGTGTGTAGTCGACACAACCTGTCACGCAAGGGAACTCAGCCACTTCATAACAGTCCGCCGGCTGCGGAAAGCGCACCAGCATCGCGTACAGGTGCTTTGCGATGAGTAGCGTAACTTTTCCGACAGCACGGCACACTGTCGACTACGGAATGCGGACGAAATTTCCGGTGACTGGCTGCAATGTGCCAGCGCTGTAAAACCCGAGAGCCATCAGTAGCTGTAACACTGGATGCACGGGCTGTCTTCGGTTGTCCCCACTTTCACGGAGCGGCAACATAACGAGCAGCTGCCCCACGGCGTTCTTCATGAATCTGTACCTAGCGTGGAATTCTTGCTCGTCGTACAACTCCATCGGATTTCCTTGGTCACGTAAAGCGGTTCCAAGAATCTTCGGCAGGCAGTGCGCCTCAAAAAATGCTACGCTTATGGCGAGGCAAGCAAACTCAAAAGCGGCCACCTTTCACGCGACGTCCATTCGAGAGGTGGCCATGTTGGAATAACACGTCAAGTCGCTTTCAAGCAAGCCCCGCAGCTGACTTGAAACTTGTCCTGACTTCGACCGAGCCAAGTTGCCTTCAAGTCATCCGCAAGTTCGAGAACGATTTATGGCGACCGGCAAGACGGTCTTGAGTCAAGAACGAGTCAAGTAACATCTCTGCATTCGGGGGTTAAAGTTTTTCGTTGTCATCGGCAGTGCCTCGCCCGGTTCGTTCCTTGTCAGTCTTTTGCAAACCAGTATGCGGTAGCCGCGACCCACTTCCCGACTGGTGCGTCCCACTATACATTGCGACAGCCGACAGGCTTGCGGTTTTGGGCACGTCTGATGTACAATAGCTTCAGCTTTTGGATTTGGCATACGTCCAACGCTTCTTTAGACTTTCGGTTTCGCGTACGTTTGATGTACCTTTATACACAGTGTATTGTTCGTCTTTTCGTTGTTACATGTGGGAAGTAAATAGGTGTAGGTGAAGAGTGTGATTGAAAGAACATTGCTAGGAAAATGAAATGTGTTGTAAGCTGCTAGATCTCAGACAATGGTGAACACTTAATTAAGCATATTTTAGTAACCAGAAAACCAGTGTGTTGCTTTGCAGCGGTGCTTTACATAAGGAAGTTTTAGTCACAGAATGCCAAAGTGTCTTTACATATCTGAAACCTCATGCTCCGCATGCATTCTTTCGTAAACAGCAAACTCTTTCACAAGAGATAAGAGACACTGATGTAAAAGACAAATGGGTATAAGAGACATCAGCATTGAAACAAGGATTGGTCAGAAAGTGAGAACACTATACCCTGCTTATGTGACACATTTCATGTAATAGACAAGAAATGATCCCCAGAGCATGCCTCTCAGGAAGGGGTTCAATAGTACCTATAAATTATGCCACCAATTTGCATACTCAAATGCTTTCCATCACCGAACTCTGGGTGCACAAAACTTGAAGTCATATTAACTGACTGTATGATACATGCTGCTTTAAATAATCAAGTAGTGGCAAGTGGCCAACAACTGTATTAAAAAAAAGTGAAAGCATGTCAAAATTTGCAAAACCACTGCTGCGAACATGACAGCCGACGAACAATCCCTAAAACATTGGGCACCTAGCAATAACACAGTTATCGAAAAGAAAAAATATCGCAAGCATCCTTAACCGTTGCACACTTTCCTTCAAGAAATATGAGAGTAACGATATTTTTCGCTTGGCTTTCAAAAGCCCCTGATTTCTTCAGACAAACTTTCAATGACACCTCTAAATATGGAAGAAAATGACCTCGTGCAAATGGCAACCTATGAAGCATTAAATATGGGTTACGGCAGCTAACTTTCCGGGAGCCTTCGCAGTGTGGGAATCTCATTGGCAATAGTATGTTTCAATGCTTGAGGAGACCGTTTTGAAGAATCTGAACAATATACTATGCCAATCGAATCAATAAATTTTCTTTACCAGACTCACTCTTGCTACAGAAATAACCAGTAAGTGCAAGTGTGACTGTATGCAGACACTGCACTGACAGTCACTTCATATTCTGATATGCACTGAGAACGTGCACAGTGGCGTAAAAGGTTTGAGTAAAGAAACATAGGTCCACCAAATGTCCCGTAAGTTCATGTGAAAAGTACAGTTACACTGAGTTCAGCAAGCTAATTGATTGATTAATTTGTGGGGTTTAACGTCCCAAAACCACCATATGATTATGAGAGACGCCGTAATGGAGGGCTCCGGAAATATTGACCACCTGGGGTTCTTTAACGTGCGCCCAAATCTGAGCACACGGGCCTACAACATTTCCGCCTCCATCGGAAATGCAGCCGCCGCAGCCGGGAATCGAACCCGCGACCTGCGGGTCAGCAGCCAAGTACCTTAGCCACTAGACCACCGGGCGGGGCAAGAGTTCAGCAAGCTAGAATGGCCGTTTATGCAGAGAAGTCAACCCGGCCAGGTTTGTACTTTCCGATGCTTGAACTTCCAATGGCAAGGTAGGTGAAAACCAGCAGAAAGGTTGCGTCAAACAAAGCAATGAGCCCTCGGAAAATTCCTGTGCTTAATCTATGCCAAGGTGAGTGGCATGATGAAAACTTGTGCGACAGTCAAATGTGGTATTCAAAATGTCCAATTTCAAGTAGAGCAACACTAAGTAAGACAAGACGTTTGTCAACCAATTCTCTATTTTGGTGGTTTTATATCAAATGTTGAACTTGCGAATCTGAATAAAAATTACAGGAGAAACATATTCCTACTAAGCTAGCTTGTAGACAATTCTGATGCTTTCCTTGAGCTTCATGTTAATTCAATGATCAGTGTAAGCTATCAGAAGTGCCTTATAATAAGGGGAGTATTAGAGTCGAATGCCGCTACAACGAACGCCACTTCAAACGACATTCTCCCTACAATGAAAAATCCACGGTTCCCCGTCAGCAGTCTGTAGGAGTCAATGCACAAATATTGTCGCCACACTTTTTCGGCAGCCGTCCCGCTTTAACGAAATTTCCCAATGCGATTTCAGGCTCAGATATTTGTTGCTGTACAGAAAACCCATTTTGATGCATTTTCAGAGCCTGAAAATAGGTTGACGAAGTCTAAACACACGTTGGCACCACCAGAAAGCACCTCTATTCAGCTAGCATGGGCGCCGTTATTGCTCAGTAGCGATGGCAATGAGACTGCCCTGCAATTGCACTGAGAAAATTAGGGCAGTCTCGTTGCCCTCGCTATCGAGCAATGGCGGCACCCATGCTTGCTGAACAGTGGTGGTTTCTCATGGTGCCAACACAAGTTTTAGACTTCGTCGACGTATTTTCTGGTTCTGAAAATGCATTGAAGTGTTAAAGATTGGGTTTACTCTATAGCCGCAGACGATCCGAAGCTGAAGCACAGTTGCTAAGTTCATGGTTTCCTTCGCGCAGCTGCTGGATGCATCTGCAGAACAATGCCTTTTCCGATTCCAAAGCTTATCATTTTGTTCATGCTTAGCCAGTGTGGTAACTAATCAGGGCGGCTGTTTCTCTGCATTACCAACAAAATCAGCTAGCCGTGAGTGATGGATAAGAATGGCATAAAATAAGGGAAAATTCACCACTCCGCGATACCCTGCTGCCATCTCGGAGTTTTGAGGGTGGACCGCTGCTGGTGCTAACGTGTCGATGAAACCGTTTGGTTCGTTCATGAAAGCAGTTGTAGTCATTGTTTCAGCGTGCTTTTCACCATGACCTCACTATGCATGGGTGAGAATCGCGTCATGATGCGGCTGGGATAAAATAAAAAGCAGCGGACACTTCTTGAATTTTGAGAATAAACTTTTCTTTGTTTTGTGAGTTCAGATCGGCTATATTTTTTTCGATTTCACTACAACGAAATTTTCGCTTCAACTAAATTTTCTCCGTGCCCCTTCAGTTTCGTTGTAGCGGGGTTCGACTGTAATGGCATTATACTGAGTTGTACTTCTTTGAGTGTGTCGGGACTGTTCTTAATACGTTGATTTATGTTCTGGTGAATGGCCATCAGATTATATCAGAGAACTATGAGTGAAGGCAAGAGCCGTATTCAAAATCACAATCCAAACAATTAACACCAGTGGCAATCGTAGTGTGCATAATGTTTCATTGGCTCCTCGATCATGAATACATAATAGCATGGGTTATGAATTTTCGATGCTGAAGCGCTACAACCACACAAAAAACAACAATCCACGCACGCGAATTCCCAGTACACTAGCTTTTTCACGGCAGCAGAATGGCTACAGGGTTTCACAAACTACTGCCAATGTGGTAGAATTGTTAATGTAAATGCCAAAGTATCATGATATCACCACCCACGCAACATACATTGGCAACTATGCAGCCAAGTTAGTCATGCCTACACAAACCGCAAATGTATTGAACAGGTAGCTCTTTCTTCCCTTCAATCAGCTATAACACTGAGCATGAGAGCTAGTCAAGGGCATTCGGAGTCAGTCATCTTCACTTGTGCAACACAGACCTTAAGTGGTCTTAAAGGGACTCGCAAACGGTTCTGACGATTTAGTACAAACACATTGGGAATGTAGTCTAAGTCTTTGGGGTCATTTACATACAGATTTGAGCTCTCTGCATAGATGTGTAATTTATTACAATGCCTTAAAAATTTGTGAATCGCTGCAGGTCACTGCGCCTCAGCCCAACGCACTTTCAATCGCCCGTTCCCACATTTACATGCTCTGGTAACGCAACGTCACCGAGGCTGCTAGTCTGATTGGCTGCGGGATGCGTGAAAGAAATATTGGTTGGTGGAGTGGCGGCACCTGTCGGAGCAGATATCAAGCATTCCGTGATCTTCATCTCTATTGCCAGACGGCATGCATGCTGTTGAGCGCACTGTGTGATGGCCTGAGAGATTGCGCGCAACCTGTCGGCATACAATCTTGAAAATCTAGAATAAAAGCCCAAATCGTCGAGCGCGCTCATGAGAGCTCCACGATCGCCAGCGATGACAGTGTCTCATGAGTTGAAGCAAGGCAGAGGTGAGAAGGAAGGTATGATATCATTGTCCGTAGCAGCCTTGGTACAGGGCGTGCCGCTAACTTTGTGGTGCGAATGGTTTGATGGTCATCATCATCATCAGCCTGACTATGCCCACTACAGGAAAGAAGCCTCCCCATGTTCTGCCAGTCAAGTCCGTTATCTTGCTTGCGCGCTACGTGCCCTGCCCATGACCATTTCCTCTTCTTGATCTCAACTATGATGTCCTTAACACCCATTGTTGTCCCTCAGGGTTACACCAATCACTTTCCTTTTTCTTTGCATTGCTCACTGCGTCGTCCTCAACTTCAGTTGAACCCCCTTTGTAATCCTCCAGGTTTATGCTCCATAGGTACTAAGTACCAGTAAGATGCAGCAGTTATATACCTTTCTCTTGAGGGATAGTGGCAATCTACCATTCGTGATTTGAGAATGCTTGCCAAATGCGCTCCACCCCAATCTTATTTTTCTAGTTATTTCAACCTCGTGGTACGTCTCCGCGGTTACTACCTGTCCTAAGTAAACATACTCTTTTACAACTTCAAGTGCACTGGTACCCATCTCGAGGCGATGCTTTCTTTCGAGGTTATTGTACACTACGTACTTTCGTTTTCTGCAGATTAACTGTAAGACCTGCCTTTCTGCTATCCTCGTCTAATTCAGTAACAGACGTGCCAACCCCACAGTTCTTAAAGTACTACAGGAGATGACAAAAAATACTAAAACCAAGTACAAAAATACTAAAATAGCGCTTTATTTTCTAAGAACTGGCTTAGATGAATGGAATACAAAAGAAACATTTCACAAAAGAGGCACAAAAAGTTCTCAAGTCTCGGAAGTGGAGGGGTGGGCTAGCATAGAGGCCGTGGCAGCCTTGGCCTTCCTCAGAAAGTCCTTGTCAAAGACCTGTTCGTGGCACTTTCCCGAGTGTGACTGGGCACATCTTGCGACAAGCAACTGCTCCACAGTCTTTTTCGACATGGAGGCACGGAACTGGGTGTGCGCCTTTTTCACTTTGCTGAAGACTCTTTCACACTCCGCATTACTATGCGGGAGTGTTAGGACCCCCAACATAAATTTTGAAAGTCTGGCATACTTAAAGCTGCCATCCACTTCTCGTAAACCGGACACCGCTCGCCATTGCTCATCAATCTGCTGCTCCTTAGGTACTTCAGCGGGTAATTCTTCCAACTGAAGACGCGTGAACTCTGCCTGAATGTCGTCCAGAGCAGAATTCACATCTTGCCCCTCTTGAAGTGGTAGCAGCACTGGGAAGCGGTTGATTAAGTACTTCACATCAGAAAACCTGGCGTGTTCAATGGACGCAAGCCTCGCTACTTCTGCACTTTTCAACAGCTCACACTTCAGTGGAAATTTCAGGATCATGTACTCCGTTGCTGCAACGAAGAACCTTCTTATATGTGTAAAAAACTCTTCCCTTGCTTCTTTTCTTAGGCCTTCCAAGGTCTGTGTAGTCCGACTACCAATTACAATATCTTCATTATCTCTTTGGCTGACGGAAGATTTGTAGTCAACATCAGCCAACACATCAGCTTTTTTGATCACTGAAGGTTTTACAAAACGCAACATGATCTCTCTTAGCAAGTTACTAAGCACTTCACGCAGCAAGTGCACTTGAGGGGCTCCAGACTGCAGGAACACGTTCACCTTTTCAAACTCTGGGATTACAGACAGCAAGAAGTCACAGTATGCTCTATTTGCATCTGATGAAAGAAACATGAATAGTCTTTCTTCTCTGTTTAAGACCTTTCCTGGACGGTTTTGGGTTCGCTTGGGAGCTGTATCAGACACGGGGACATTTGTGTCCAGTCTTGGTCTTTTGCTCGAATGACGGCTCTCCGCTTCCTTTGCATGCTTCTGAAGGTCAGTGCGAAGGTTACATGGCTTGCTGGGAAACTTGGAAACCTGCCCGGAGGGCCTTACTTCACTATGGAAGAAACTAAGCAGTGGCTGCCACTGGTCCACAAGCCGTTTCAGGCTCCTTCCAAGAGAGAGCCACCTGGTGCTGACATGCTTTAAAATTTTCTTGGTCTCTACATCGTGGAGAGACTGAAAAGCTTTCAGCTTGTCCTTCCTTTTTGAGCTTTTCTCGAGGTAGTAGAAAATGTCAACTAGCAGCTCATCCACATTCAGTGGAAGGCATGCTGAGCCTTTCTGTGCCGCCAGATTGATCAAATGGCAACAGCAGCCCATGATGGCAATGTTCTCATGGCTTTCTTTCAGCACAGCAGCCACTCCGTTTTTTAATCCAATCATGACTGGCGCGTTATCACACGCCATGCCGATGCAGTTCTTGAGCGGTATCTTTTTGCTCGTTAGCGTGTCCACAACAAGCGAACCGATGTTTCGTCCCGTGGAGTTACCTTCGAGGGCAGGCATCGCGAGCAAGGCAGTGCGAACAGTACTATCACAGAACGTCACCACGATTGGATACAGTTTTGCATCGTTGCCGGCGTCATTGCTCCCGTCTGTGGCGACTGAGAACGGAGCGTGCTGCAAGTGACTTATCACTTCGTCGATAGCTTTATTGGCCATTTCCTTCACAATCGCCGTAGTCTTCGTACGGGCGCAGGCGTAGTTCTTAGCTTCCTTCGAGTCCGGAAACATTTTTCGAAAGAGGTCTCCAGCGTGATCAGCAGCCGTGAACGGCACGTTGTGTTCAATCAGGAACGCAGTAAAAAGGCACTCCGCTCGAGTTGTAGTATCGAGATCCGCTTTGCTGAAGTACCCTCCAAGTTTCCCGTTAGAGTCCACAAGTTTCGCCGAGTCTTTGTGTTTCTTCGTATTCACATGTAGCAGAATGTCCCGGCGACCAGCGTGCGAAATGTTCACATCACAGCAGCACAAACTACAAAATGCGTACCGCTCACCTTTACGCGACCTCTTAATAAATGGAAAGTCAGTCGAATAGCTGGGAATAAAAACTTGAAAGTATTTCTTCTCAGACATCTCGTGAGCTGCTAGGGCTGAACCATACGCTACCGCTCCGCAAAAACATGTGCAAGGCACCTCCCGCAGCGCATGGTAACAAAGAAAGTCGAGCACATTTCCGCTATCCGCGAAGTCAATGCTTTTTGGCTTTGGCTTTGACTCTGGATATAAGCCAATACAGTGTTGCCTGCATAGCCCCGCAAAAAAAAAAGGCCAGATTCAGCTGGTGCAGTTGACTGTCTGAAGCAGCGCGTTCAGTTTGCGAACTTTTCGACCCGAAACATGAAAAATCGTAAAAATATAGTTGTCATTACGATACTCGTAAAAATGTGCTGAAAATCGGACACTTTACGATAAAATCGTAAAACTTGGCAGGTATGCAGTAATAATGAATTGCAATTCGTCCCCTGAGTTACTCAGCAATGCAATGTCATTGGCGAAGCGCAGGTTACTAAGGTACTCCTTAAGCACGCAGTAAACCTCCTGTAAGCACGCAGTAAATAGCATTGGGGAGATCGTATCCCCTTGTCTTATGCCTTTCTTCATTGGTATTCTGTCGCTTTCTTTATGGAGCACTATGGTGGCAGTTGATCCTCTGTAGCTTTCTTCCAGGATGTTTATATATGCTTCTTCGACGCCCTGATTCCGCAGTGTCTGCACGACTGCTGATATCTCTATTGAATCGAATGCCTTCTCGTAATCTGTGAAGGCTATGTATAGTGACTGGGTGTACTCTGAGCACTTCTATATCACCTGATTGATAGTATGAACGAGGTGGATTGTTGAGTAGCCTGTACGAAATCCTGCCTGATCCTTTGGCTGACTGAATTCTAATGTGGTCTTAATTCTGTTAGCAATTACCTTTGTAAATAGCTTGTATACGACAGAGAGCAAGCTGATTAGCCTGCAATTTTCCAAGTCTTTGACGTCGCTTTTCTTATAGATTAAGATGATGTTGGCGTTTTTCCAACATTCTGGTATCCTCCTCATTATGAGACACTTCGTATATAAGGTGGCCAGTTTTTCTAACACAATCTCTCCGCCATCTTTCAGCACGTCCGTTGTTACGTTATCTTCACCAGCAACTTTGCCTCTTTGAATTTTGTTCACGGCTTTCCCGACTTCTGTGAGAAACAGTGGAATGTCATCCAGGGTGTCGCTAGTTTTTACATTATGGTCGTGGTTGTCTCAGCTACTGTACAGATCTCTGCAAGAATCCTCCACTACTTTAGCTATCCTATCCATATTGGTAGTTAGTTTGCCTTCCTTGTCCTTTGATGCATACATCTGGTTTTTACCTATCCCGAGTTCCCTCTTCACCGCTTTGACGCTTCCTCCGTTCTTTAGAGTACATTCTTAAATGCTCTCCTTGATTCTCTAGCTTAAATGCCAACAAAACTTCAGACAACCGTCACCAGAGCGACTGCAGTACACAATGAAACAAAAGAGAAGCAACTGAGATTATCTATTTCTTTTTTTTTTTTTCACAACAAGTGCCCCCCTCCCCTAACAAAAAAAGTTTTTTAGCGCAATGCTACTCACGATGTCTGACGCATCTACTCTCGTGCCCACAATCTTCAGCCTGATCTCGTCGTCCTGCTGGATGATGATGTCCTGCAAAACGAACCTCACATAAGATCACGAAGCTAGAAGACCAGTCAACAACCAAAATAAATGGGGTGGTGCCATCAAATTTCGGGGCTACAACAAGCCTGTTGTGGGTTGCCTCTGTACGCAAGGACACTCTACACAAAGGGTCAAATACAGCTAAACATTTAGAATATATTTATATTCACTTGCGAAGTGTACCTAAATGCTTCTGCTCTCCATCGAGACTCATCGCTAGTGGGTCTTGCGCTGACGTAGCTCTTATAGGAAGAGCAGAGAAAACTGTAGTGATGCCACACCAAATCTGTAGTGACGTGAGTGACCTCTAGACCTCCACCATCTCTGCAACATACACACCGGCGAAACATTGGTTGCTACACCACTACACCAATTGTGATGCAGAAACACAAGCCCTTCGCCATGATCTGACTTCAGGCTCTCTCACCGTTATGTTACGACGTTTCAGCAGTCGAAAACACGCACTCGATGTGCGATGAGAAATTATTGCGAAGCAATTTTGGCGATACCTAGATAGAGTGTAGCTCCATGCTATCGCGAGACATCTGACCTAAAAATATTTCTCAGGAAAATCTTAGTTGCAAATAGGCTGATAACATGCCACACTCACCTCATCTTGCGTCCTGTAGCACGGTGGGTTGGAGTTTGGATCAAACTGCATGTCCGATGGAATGGACTGGAATGCGCAAGATTTGGAAAAAGAAGAATAGATGAAATGAGAAACTAATGAGCAACATAGCCAATATGACAAAAAGCAGACACTGGCAAAGGGAAAAAGCAGTTGAAGAAGAAACATCGTACACCATGGCAACATTAGCATGAAAATGATGAAAAGGTAAAAATGAACTACATGGTTTTTACATTTCTGTCTTGCTTCCCATTTTGAACAGTTTGTACTAACTCTCGCAAGGATGCATGAGTTGTTTGAAAACAAGAAATTCTTCTCAAAATGCACTAGCAGGAGTGCAGTAGCCAAAATATAATTTGGAGGAATTTCTGGAGCACGAAAATGTTACTTTTGGGACACTATAAATGATCCAAATTTAGAGCATGTTACAGAAAAAAAAAACATTATCATAAAAGACCGAATCGGGAGCAGTATAAAAAAGAAGGCTTACATTTAGAAAAAAATATACATAGAAAACATTCAACCCGCCTGAATTGTGCAGAGTGAACGTGAGTACGGCTATTTCAATACAGTAGAATCTTGATGATACGAATTCTAAGGAAGCGTGCAAAATATTTGTGAAGAAGAAAGAGAACTTTATTGGGGTAAACTACTACTTGCTGAAAACAGTCCACGATCTTCTTTTGAATTTATATGCTTTCACTGCCTCTCAACAAAGTACTGTGGTTTCCTCACTCATGCTGCTGGTACAATAAGATGCATTAACACTTGGCATCAAAGGGAGTGAAAGCAACAAAATTTAATAAAAATTCACTCGCTTTGCCGCTCAAGTGGCGGGAAAAACGTGCAACGAAGTCGATACGACAAAAATCAGTCCAAGCGAATTCACGAGAAAACACCGGAGCGGCCGCGAAACCACACCTGTGCCCGTAGAGAATGTTCTGCCCCTTGTATACAGGCCAACGCTGGCAGCGTCTTCGCCGCTTGAGTATTTATTCCTGAGCATCGAAATCCTTACTGAGTACTAGTTATGCATGCAAGGCACTGAAAAGAAACAGTTTACACATTTACAAACGTTGTTTCGGGAGATACGTCAGAAGAAACTACACGAGCAGACGCAACGGCAGTGGTGACGACGGATTCAGCTAGCAGTGCAAAAAAGACACACGTTAGGGCATGCTGACACGCTGCTACTGCATCTTCTACTTCCAGTGTTTGCAGCGATCGTAATCCAAACCAGGCTCTCGATGAATGCGTCTTTTTCAAAGCTGTGAGCTTTGTGGTGCTGCGCGGGTAGTTCGCAATACACTCAAGCGAGCCACCCCACCCGCTGACGCCTTGGCCTCCATCTTGAATGGCTGGTTGTTTACATCACAGAGTTCAAGAGCTAGTGCAGCCGATGTAGCCAATGCCGTGGCAACTAGTAAGGCGTTTTTCGCCCCCACCCTATCGCATAGGGTAAAATTGGTTTCAAACCAATTTTTTCGCGCCGGCCCCACAACATGGTTTTCCAGACACTTTTCGGCGACAAAGCGAGGAAAATTTCAGTGAGCTTTGCGGCATTCGCTCCCTACGATGCCAAGTGTGGACGGGCCTTCCTTTCACAGACAAGCGGTGTTGCGCCGTTGATGTGCAGCGGTCAATTGTGCATTCGTATCATTCGCGGTTGCTGGGGAAACCGTTAGTACAAAACCAAATCCCGGCATATTTTATATAATGTAGTCCATCCAAAGCAACCTTAAAATTCGTATCATCGCGAAATTTGCATGAACCGTAATCGTATCATCGAATCGTAATTGTATCATCGTGATTCTACTGTAAAATTAGTCTTCTCAATTACCTGACTGAGCAAAGAATGAAATGCACATTAACATTTGCCACACCTGTCGAATTCTTCAACAGACTCTGCTAATTCATACATGACTCTGCCAAGCTGGTGGTCTTGAAATTTCGGAGATTTGGAAAATTGAGAAGTAAGGGGTAGCAAACAAAACAAACGAAAAAAAAAACCAGCAAAATGTGGTTGACCCCTCTAATATAGAAATCTGTATAACACACTAAAGTGAAATATATTCTCACAGAAGCAGTTCATTGTTTATTACCCATTGATACATAATGCCTGTTGCTGTTTAGTGGCTACAGCACCCTTACATGTTGATGCACCCACGTTGATACCTGGTGGCACATTTCCACCACGACATCAACAACTTGCGACCGATATACACTATCCGGAGACATTGCACGCATCACACACTCACACAACGGACACTTAAAGCACAGCCCTGGTAAACCGTGCAAGCGAAAGAGATCGGGTTTTCATTCAATCGTTTTCGAACTCGCGTTCTGCTATAGCAAAGAAGCGTGACTTTCGGGTAGGCAACCGTCCTGTGGAGCAGGAGGCTACAGACATGCCAGTCAGACAGTCTGGGCCAGCAACATTGTCAAACGTGCAGTGGCCACAGTAGATAAATCAATCTAAGTCTTCTAAAATGAATTGGTGTTAAAAAGGATGCAAAAGAGATGTGGTTCCATCGGCTTCAGTGAGGCAGAAAGGCAGTTGTTGTGACCTCACAAATCAACAGCCGCAAAGATTTTTACAATCCATCACATAAAAATGGGGTGGCAGGGATTCGTTGTATGCTTCAAGTACTGTCTCTTTCTCCTTTCGAACCAGGGGGTGTGCTGAAAGCTAAGCAGGGAGGCGAATGACGAAAGAACAACAAGATGCATCACTAGTCCAGCACTCGTCATGACCTTGAGAACTTTCTTTTCAACTTTTTATAGAACACATGGCTTACTTTCAGTGTGATCATGAGCACGGGCATGTGACGACCACTAACACTACTAAATTCTGTCGGTTGTCAAACTGCACCGGGGAGCCGCTCGAAAATGTGGCCCTCTACCCTCTCCTCTTGGAAGGTGGCACTGCCGCCGCAATCGACATGGTTGGCTACAGAAGCTTCGTAAGGCAGTAGCATGCTGACGAAAAATGATGCTTCTCTCTGTCTCATTCTCTTACGTTGCGCTGCTCTTCTTAGCACCAAGTAGGGAAGAAATATCCTTCTTACTTTGTGCACTCTGTAAAAAACCCCTAATGGGAGAATGAATAGGACCCTTAGGCTTTTCGTGCAAAGTATAATGTTTGATGTTCGTGTATAACAGGCTGGTTACATAAAAACACAAAAGTTCATTTCGCAATACTCTCAAAAGACGCAGTTTTTTGTTTGCTACAGCTACCTTGTGCCTGTAATAATACTGATTGTTGGCCTAGTTGGTATTTACTTAATGGCATGATTTGGCCGCAAAAGAGACACACACAAGAAAAGGAACACTCAAACGACAAGCACAGGCGGCCTGTGCTTGTCGTTTGAGTGTTCCTTTTCTTGTGTGTGTCTCTTTTGCGGCCAAATCATACCTTGTGCCTGTTTTTTAGTCCACAATTCATAACCCTTGTGTAAAAATGCATGTGTATAACAATAAAAAAATTAAACACTTCGCACGTGAATGTGAACATACGGCTTGCGCAGGCAAGAAGAGAAAGGCAGCACTCCTCTAGACTATCTAAAACCTTCCAGAATATGCCTTCGCAATCTTTCTTTCTGTCTTTCGATCACTCTAACGATGGTCCAAAACTCGTCGAAGAGTGATGCATGCCTTTTCATGGCAACAGCATCGTCTGTGGAGCACACTCATTCCCAATGTCAGAATAATTGGGAACCGCATCTTCAATTTTACCTTAATTTCATTTCTTGCGGCGCTCAATATCAAGAGCTGGCCGCGCAGTGGGAAGCTTATGCTTCTTTGAAAGCTTCGATAAATATTTCGGGCAATCGAGAAAAAGACATCGTACAGCGTATTCTTTTAGCGTCAATTTATCACATGGTATGGTGACCACTTCACCACTGACGTGAATGAAATATTTAACGAGGTTTTCTGGCTGGAAGTACAAGTCACACACGACACAAGAGCTGGTAAGTTCTTTGCCGAGCCTCGGAATGACGCGCTGCCATTCGCGAAGACTTGAAGCAGTCTTCGGCGGCTTGAAAAAATGCCTGTTCTCACTCGAAGACTGCACTGAGTCGTAGCCATTCCTGTCGCCGGTCACAAAACATTGAGGCATATCAGATGAGTCTTAGAGCGGGGTTCAATCTGGTGTGCGACGCGACCACCTTTACTGTGCATGCGCAACAGCTGGCCCAAGCACTACCAGAATGCGCTCACGTGCTAGCGCGTTCCGGCCTGTGTAACGGGATGGGTGAAACGTTGCGGCCTCTCCCCTTTACACTCTCTCAGTGAACGTGCGCTGGCATTCTATCCTAGTCAGAATGCACTGAAATGTGCCAGCACGTCTGGGCCTGCGTAAGTGGCTGTGTAAGAGGCCGTGACCTCTCCCCCTTACATTCTTTTAGGATTACATGCTTGGCAAGGTCGCAGAGCAGCTGGTGAAGCAGCGGAAGGCTCGATGCGCCGAAGTGCAATCTAAATGATGGCAAGCGCTCCCCGAACTCCGGTGTAAGGAAGCCCAGCACAAACGGCAACATCGGCGGGAAACTGCTACGGATGAAGTGCGGGCTCGACATTATAAAATGCAACGGCAGTGCCGAGGAGCGAAACCCCGCTATACGCAACGCGGACGTCAAAACCAAGCCTCAGCATCGAGCTTACGCTGTGCTGCGGACAAACAACACGAATCTAACGCCTGTGCAGAACATTTCGCTAGACAGCCTCAACGCCGAGGCTTCATCGGGGCCAAAGCCACTATATAGGGTGATAACACTAAATACGCAATGTTAGTCAAACTGATAGAAACGCACCCCTCGTTCTTCTTCGTGTTGCCTCGTCATCCCCTTTAACAGGAGATGGTGTATTTTGTTGACAAGGCACACGGAATTATTCTGGGGGCATAGTAACCAACACGAGCAAGAAAAAGCACGCGCTTCAGTGCCTCTGCCTCTACTAGTGTTGCTCACAGCGCTCGCCCTGGGGCTGATAGCGCTGAGCGCGCCGCTACACTAGTGTGACAGGAAGGCGTCAGGTGATTCAGCGGAGTTTGATGACTAAAGTATCTAGTAACGTTGACGGCCACGACAGCTATACAGCTCAGAATGCTCAAATCAGATTGTAGACTTGGGGTATAGGCATCATTTTTAGAGAAAGGAGACAGCAATGTTTAGTTAACTTTAAGAATTATTTCTGAATACTACGCCACGTGCTGTGCCACAATGTTTGGCTCGCGTGTTCTCAGGAGCCTCTATGTCTGTTAAAAAAGTGTTGTGGGGCTTAATCGAGATCAGTTTACTCTGTTACAAAAGAGAACACAAACTATTCAAAATTATGCCTTATTTACACACATGATACCTAGATTTTTCCTGTTCCTCCTTTTTTGTTGTTTTTCATTCAGATGCATGTAAGTGAAGCGGTGAAGTTTTCCCAGCTAGCAAACGTTCTTAAATGAGCCCAGGTTTGGCGTAGTGGTTGGACCGCACTGTCCAAAAGTATATGTGAAGAAAAGTGTGCGAAGGGTTTGATGACCAACGATCCTGTTACGACGACTTTCAGAGCAGCAGTGTCTAGGAATTTCCTCCTACAGCAACATAATGCTTAAAAACTGAAGACCGACAGCGGGAAAGCACATGTCACACAAAGAGATAAGTATCCCTGATGTTTCAGGCACTGTACAACTAGCGAGGAGAGTCAACAGCAATGAACAGGCACTGTGGCCCTTGCAACTGCTCCGTCCACACACGCGTGGTGGTGGTGTGTTGTGACATACTGCAGCTAATAGCGCAACTGAAAATCACCACCTCCCCCCAAAAAAAGATGCCCGCCATCGTTGTTTTTGTTTTTTTTTGCCAATCACCTTGCGTACTGTCAGTTATAGCAGTGAAATTCATGTTCTGCGGCAAAAGACCGCCTGCAAAGTTAATGTTTCCGATCCCTCTATGAAGCATTCAATAAGTCGGGCACAGCAGTTCCCAGGTTCAATAGCATATTTGCTCCAGCACCTTCAAAACAACAGTTTTCTCAGCTCGTAATGAGCTGACTAAAAAAAATTTTTGTAGCATAATGTTCTTCATCGGACACAGAACAACTTCCATGGTGTTACTAAAAGTTGCTATGGGACCTGGTGAGTAGCCCTGTAATAGCTCTTTTTTTGTGTGTGAAATTGTTGCAGGGTCTGCATTCCAAGCTATTCAGCAAGAATTTCCTACAATGCCTGATGTTTCAGCAGCTTCTACAATAGAATCATGTCGTCAGTACCAATGTTGATGTTGCACAGCTCGCCAAACCACAATGCCTGCAGTGCCAAATGTTACAAATCCAGTTTCCAGCTAAGCGGTGTAATCACAACCCTGCATAAAAAGTTCACCATACCCTCACACCAGGTGCATCTACCACCCAGGTCAACTTACATGCCTTGAGATGAAACAGGAGAGCGGACCGATCTCGGTGAACAGGCCGACCTGAAAAGAAGCCAGAACGATTCACCCCAATGTAGTAACAAACCCATGCCCACGTAAACCTGACAACAGCTCTGATTCAATTACGGGAACCAAAGTCTCAAAATCGTAACGCATGAACTTGTTGTCTAGTTGGTGGAACATACTGAAGTCAAACAGCATGAAAAAGGAGGACAGAAAAATACGAAAGTAGGAGACTTGTCCTAGAGGCTCAATTTCTGTATTATACAGAAGATTATCTGGCAAGAGCTACAAAGATAGTGGAGCGCTTGATATCTGCTCCGACAGGTGCCACCCCACTACCAGCCAATGTTATTTTAATATCTTGTATGGCAACAACATGCGAACCAAAAAGCATTCTAGAACAATGACTGATAGGCATAAACTCTGGGAATGTGATTGTGTCTTGAGGGGTGAAGTTGCAGCCGCAAACACATGGATCATATCGTTGACTGGTAGCGAGTGTGCGACACTTCTTGCAGGGATGAGCTGAAGCGATTGCGCTCGCCAGATGGGTCTCAATCATTACACGATGTTGAGCTTTACTAGTCATCAATTGCTAGATATGTGGTACACAACACAGCTAGGGCAACTCATTGTGTTCAAGAAAAGAAACCTTGAGATGAACACCGTCGCTCAGCTCACGTCAATAGGGAGCACATTGTAACACAAGCAGATGACGCTCCTGGCCACGGGAGGCTCTGTAATGTAGACTGAAATATTCAAGAAGATAGGCCACTAGATTCTACGTGTACTGGAACATTTCTACAAGTAAAAGGCGCGAGAAGTTGGAAGTTCGTACGGCTGAGCCACTGAAATCTGCAGCGATTCATTTGCTTAAAGCCTTGTAATAAATTGCACAGTTGATGTAGAAACCTTAAATCTGTCTTCAAATGATCTTTAGGACTTGCTTGAGCGGCTCAATGCATCTATACGAAATTGTCAAAACCGTTTCATGGTCCCCTAATAATAATATTATCAAGAGTTTTACGTCTCAAAACGATGATATGACTATAAAAGGTGCCGAAGTGGAGAGCTCCAGACACTTTTTGACCATCCGGTGTTTTTTAATGTACACTGGCATCACACAGTACACAGGGCTTTACCATTCCACCCCCCCCACCCCCTCCTCGGAAATGTGAGTGCCGCGGCCGAGATCACACTCGCGACCTTCAGATCTGCAGCTGAGCCACCTTGGACACTGTGGTGGACCATTTCAGAGTCTCATTAAGTGTCACAACTGTGGCGTACCTTGTTGACTTGCGTGACTACGGCGTCCAGGACTTCTCCCTTGAAAGGCCTGAAGACGATGGCCTTGTACCGGACGGGATACACGACAAAACCCCTGCCAGGCTGGATCAGGCCTCCACCAATGTTGTCTATAGTGGTCACGGCCACGACGAAGCCGTACCTGACGCCACATCATAAAAAGCAGTTAGCAATAACTTCTCACATTTACGGGCTGTTGAACACTTGTAATTGCAAAATAACAACTGCCTTGGCACTCGATTTGAAAATGAACAAGTTCTTGAAGATTTGCTTTTGTTTGAAGACACAATATACAGAATTTATTATGACGAAAACAGATATCATTATATGTCATTTATAATGAACTTAAATGCAGAACAGTCGTGTTATAGACACAGTGTTACATTTATACAAAATTTTGGGATATAAAGAACCTATTGTGTCAGATGTGACTATCACCATGAAACTTGAGTACAAACAATACTCTCAACAGTCTTGAAGAAGAAAAGCGTAATATCTAGCAAATGTGGAAACTGTTTCGAACAACTATGCTACCAACGAGATTGTCATGAATATAGTCTTGGCTTCGGAGCATGGAGAAGAAGAGGAAGAAAAATAAAATGAAAGTAGAGTTTGAAACGAGGAAATATAGAGTTAAAGAAGAAGATGGGATATTCAGAAACTGGAAAAGAACATGAAGAAGTAGGAAACGGGCGTGAAAGGCACCGTGGCCGGCTGGGAGAAAGACAGAGGAGAGCGCTGAAAACAGGAGGAGGCACGGCTGCAGCGGAACAGCATCCTGCCGAAGACCACTTGCAGTGCTCCTGCAAGAACATGACCCAGCCGTCACAGCAACACCCTGTGGTCTGACGGGTACGATCAGGAGTGGAGCTTGGCCGAGCGACATCATCATCGTAATAACGCGCAAGACGTCCTCAGGCTACTCTTTATAAGCTGTGCCTCAAAAGGACGAGCGGTATAGCCGTTGAAACGACAATGCTACGGTGACCCGACACTTCAGCTAACTTTCGTATACCAGTGACGCGGCTAGTATACAACTCGACATCAAAGCCACCGTCACCTCGAAGCCATGCACCTTATGTGTGCTGTAAATATAACTTACTAGTTATTGTACATAGCGTGTAAGGAGAGTTGTAGTATACCTTGTTTTTTTGTTAATTGCATTTTTCACTTTAAAAAATTTTCGCTCTCTTAGTGTTCCAGTGTTGTTCTTTACCATCCAGAAATCATGAGTGAGCTTAATGTTGTCAAGTCCACATTTCAAGCAATAAATTTCATCAATCCATATCACACACATGCACAAATGATGCAAGCAGGTGCTAAGTTTTTCGTAGGGTGCTTTTGACTGTCTAGATTGGTTCAACATCAGCACATTGGATTTGCTAGAAACTTGCGAGATAAAATTAATCAACGCAGCATCCAATATGTAGGGCAGCTGCACATGCATAGAATAGAGCAGCCAGCCAGCCTACAAGGCATCTGGTAAGCGAACAAAGAATAAGATAACATGCTGAGAGCTGTGTTGCATCAGCTCAACTGCACCCCAAGAATCACGAAATCCATGGCAATGGCCACAATATGGTCACCTCGTTTTGCACCTAGTGCTAATAGGCAGGCAAAGAGTACAATATTTTATCCTATTTAATATGATTAATGATCATACATTGTTCTTATTTCCTTTGTAGTGCACTCACAGACAAGCTAATACAGAAACGAATAACTGTGTTTTGTAAGCACTATGCCCCTTTAGACAGATGCATAAATTGCACAAAGGCCATCCTTGAAGGGAGCGATAACTGGTCAGATTGCGTCATGAGATCCTGGTGGAAATTAAGTCTGTGAATTAAAGTGACTGATTCAAGAACCCTATGCACTTTCAGAATGATTATACATACAAATTCTATTTGAAAGTCACAAAAAGTTGGTACGTCGTGCACCCTGCCAGAGGAGTCTCCATGCTGCCCTGTGGAGTTTGTTCATTTGCACTAATAGTCTGATGATTTTATGCCCACCATAATTAAAACTTAATATTTTAGTACCTATATTATTATCCATCTCCGATTTATTCTGTGCTACTTATGATGTAAAAGCAGTTGATGGTGAGGAGCGATGCTACCTCCACAGCAACTGCTGCCACATGTGTAGCTGCAGCACATGGGCACAGAGTGCACGCATGTGCAGCAGACAAGAGCGCACAAACACGAACGGCTGTTGTGCTCATCTCCCGGTGTTTGCACCATGTGCTGCGCCTGCAACTTCACAGTCATCGCAGATCGAAAAATCATGATTACAAGTAGTTCACGCCACCTTCCATGTAACCTTTCCATTACTAAACGCTCTGGCAAGTCAGCTTTTCGTAACACTCACGAATACAGATACCTTAAAAATTGGTTGTTGTTCCATTCAAGCCGAGCTAAATCATAGCTGAAGAAAAGCGCATACAAAAACACAAGGGGCACAAACGCGGTGTTTGTATTGTCTGCTGCTTTCTCTTTTAATCTCGTGGCCGTCTCTGCATGCCATACTTGCATCCACAAAAGATCCCTGTTAAGATAAATTCTCGTCCTTCTAGCTTTAGGTTTAGATAGAGTCTAAACATACACACACGCACGTTTTAAGCACTCTGAATGACACGTCAATGAGTGTCAAGGGCAGTCACCGGCGCCGCAATGATACCAAACATAGTCGCACCACATGTGAGGTTCCTGTGCTAAAACTCAAGCACGAACGGAAGCTCGTAGCTGACGCGATGGAGCGGCTGTGCACGGCGCACAGCTGCGCTGCGCTCGACCGCTTCAGAGGAGTCTCATTTAGACAGTACGTAAGCACGCCTGTTCCCAAGTGCAGCAAGGTGACGTATTTACTTGGGATAACTTGCTAAGTCAACAACATATAAGTATGATCGAGGATAGGCTCTGGCATGCTGATGTCTTCTTAAGCATGTCCCACAAGACAGGCACGATTCGTGCCCTTGTGAAGCGCGTTCATAGAACGGTCACGTTCACCGCTGCACTCACTTTCCCGTGCAAGTCCCCTCCACTTCGGCGTACAGCTTCTGCTTCACGGTTTCAACGAGCTGAGGACCGAAGTACTTCGGATGCAGCAGGATTTCGTGGTCCAGGGAGATCTGCAAAGATGTGCATGCGTCGCAAGAGAAGCCCGTTTCACGAATGCGACCGACCGACACGGCGCCATCGCGAGCCAAAAACCCGTTAAAAATTAGAACTGAAGGCACAACCGTCGTCATCATTCATAATGCACAACATTCGCACGATTTACAACGTAATACTCACGTGGTAAAACATACTGTTGCCGAAACAACGCCGGTTGTCACGCGCTGAATGTTTTGTGCACGACCAGTGACGGGACGCAGTAGTGCAGTAGTCCGTGATGACTACTGCGATTGTATATCCCAAGCAATCAGAGCCATGTGCGCCTTGTACTCTACACAAATATAGAAGGCGCTGTCTACACAAGCTTTAAAATCCCGTTTACTTAACTCAACAAAAAATATTACTACAAAATGAATAATACGTTTTCGCAGTAAAATAGAGAGCTAAAATTGATAATTTAAGGAATGGTTCTATGTTTATTATTTTGAAGCCCAGCTGACGCCACAAGCTTGAATTAAATGTGTAATTGAACCTCAAAAATAAGGTATTGTACGTTCAGCTTGGCGCCTTTTTACTAACGTGTAAGTTATTTCTTGGTACTCGAAAAGTTAGTTGTGCCTTATTTTGTATATTAAATCACAAAACTAATTTAGGGAGCCAAATTTAAGTTGCATTATGGCTTTCATCAATGGACCACTATCATAAGAAGTGCTAGCAGCGTGCTTTCTCAAATTGAATAAAGAGTTTCTATCAGATATTGTTTTATCTGTTCATTAGAATTTTAGACTTGCTAATGCTACTGATCGGCCAATTATTAAACCAGTTGTCAACAAGGCCTCGGCAGTAACGAAACCGAAACTGTCCAACGAGGGAGCGCTTTCGGCGTCGCGGAAAATGAGCGAGCGCCGACGACGCATAGCAGACGCCTCCGTCACGTTTCCGCTTTTTTTGTTTTACCTTGAGTACAACCACGCCCACGACAGAGTAGAGCCTACGCCCTTACGAAGCGGCGTAATATACGACACCTAAAGCATCGTTCTCATTACTCCCACGGCGATAGATCGGCCCCGCCGAGGAGACGTTACCGCGGCGTACACCTTTCGTCCGAAATCACCGTCGAGAGTGCCGGGAAGCCTTCTTCCGTGCGAACCGCGTGGTCCTGCCAAACTTCTTGGCGCCCGTCTATAATCATGGAGGACAACGTCAAGCACATCCTCGAGCAAGCTGAAGTTACCGGTGGTCTCCACTACAAAAACCCGGTGAGCTGGTGTCTCAACGTTCAATTGAGTGCTCCCCTTACCGGAAATAATTTGCCCGTCCTCGCATTTACCTGCGCGTTCTCGCGCCACGCGTATAAACGTACGTACCCGCTCCCTACAATAAAGACACCCCGTAATATTCCTGCTCGACGTGTCGGTGAAAACATTTTTTTTTTTTTTTGAGTGATCTTTCCACGAAGTATAATGGAACAAAAAAAGTTCCAAAGAGTGCCTGCGTAGAAAAAAAAAAGAAAGGCAATATTGTTTGAAATAAATACGTGTGTCTTGTTTCACATGAATGGTACCTCAATGAATCATCGAATTCTGTGCGTGTTAACTAGCGCTTGAACAATAAGGAACACGAAATTGCTGTTTAGCCTCTACGAGTATATGCTGTACCACATATCCTTACAGTAAGGTCACTGCGATATCCCCATGAAACATTTGTGAACTGTTTTGTTCAAACAGCCCAGCCTGTTAAGTTCCGCAAGAATTTTAAGACCTTAAATTATTTTGGGCATTTCGCGAGCTCTGTTGGGATAACGATCAGCCGAAGCTGCCTTTTTATAAGCCTATTATTTTTCAGCAGACCGTTAGCTGTTAAAAACTGTCATTCTCTGCAATTAACTGAGCTATGTAAGATAACCGCGCCCCCTTTTTTTTATTTACGTTTCTGAAAACGTTTCGCAAGCTGGGACTATGTGTCACCGTTTGGACTTAGCAAATATGTAGGCTAGACATCCGTTTTCTTTTGCCGATTCATCACATTATTTTTTATTCAGGGAGATATTTTCACATGACTGCCGCCCGCATCCTCACTAAACGCAGCTGCAACAGCTATGCGACTACATCGGCGGCTCGCTCTCTCGCTAAAGCCATACCACCACGTACGTTTGGTGGACAGAAGCTATATTTAGGCCACTCTAGCGGCTAGGCTGGAGTTCAGGAGTTCCGTTCGTGCCCGGAATCGCTGAGAATGGAGCGGCGGAAAGTCGAGAGACGCTTTTAAACAAGCTCCCTTTTTTAATATTGTTTCGCACAGCACGACTTGGGGTACGTTCCTTTCAGTCTAAGAGGAATGCGTCACGTGTTGTTGACCGACTCTCACACCACGTTCGAGCGTCACTCCCGGATTCGAGACGTAGGAGAGCTACACTCAGGCAGTGCAAGAAAATAATAAAAATAGATGAATAATACCAAGAAAAGTGAGACGAACTGTGACAAAGCCGTCGCGTGCACCGAACTTGGGCATTTGTTGCTCGCGCAAACTATGCTAGTTCTGTGCAGCATTGTCAAGGGCAAACGCTGCACAGAACTTTGATGTTATATCTTTCAACAAAAGGGGAAAAAGAGAAAAAAAAAACGACGAAGTATCGAACACATCGTTCCTGATTAAGGTAGTTGGACGACTCGAAGTTTTAATGTTCTGAACTAGCTCCAGCACGGAACATGCCGGAAAATGGGAGGAAATTGCAAAGTTTCCCTCCCATACAACTGAAATTTCCTGTTTTCTAACAAAATTTCCATCACTTACGTAAACTATTTAAAAGTATTCATGATTACTTGCGTCACCGGTACTTGTGTTGTTTAAGCAATATTTGTACAGGCAAATGTTTGTTTAGCATAATTTTAGCGCTGCATTATTTGAATAAATTAAAGCGAAGTAATCATTAATATATAGCAGTACTGAATTGGTTTTTTGTTGAGTGCCAGCTCGCACGAACCTTGTTCAGAAGTTTGAGCGTGTACACACTCGCCCCTGCACAGTCACCTTACCAGGGTATTTGGAGATTAACGCGAATTTCGCCCTCACGGGGTGGCCGCACAACAAAACCTTCAACATATAGGGAATTAGTGAGTCATGCAATACTTGCCGATTGAGCTAAGTCCACGCGGCTCTCAACTTGATTGATGGCTGATCAGAGAGTCGACAATTAAAGCGGCTGAGGCACTTTTCGCCGATACGTACGATATTACCATACTTTCCGTGCGGTAAATCAGCAGTGCTACCTAAAAATTCTAATATTGAGGCGACGAGTAAGCGTTAAATGTAATTGTTAAGTGACCTCTTGAAATATCTGGGTAGCATTGTGCGTTTCAAAGCGCAACGCTTGAAACGCACTAAACCATTACCACCTATCCACACAATACAATGGTATCATGAAAGTGCCTCTTAATATTCAGAAAACCAATGATCGCTGTGAATTTTGTAGACAGCAAAAATGAAAAAAAAAGAAATAATAGGAATCATTTAGGTGTACAATGTTGCAATTAAAATGCAGAGATTCATTTTACACCGCTGTGGTGGTCAAGTAGCTAAAGTACTCGGCTGCTGACCCGCAGGTCGCGGGATCGAACCCTGGCTGTGGCGGCTGCTTTTCCGATGAAGGCGGAAATGCTGTAGGCCCGTGTGCTCAGATTTGGGCGCACGTTAAAGAAGCCCAGGTAGTCAAAATTTCCGGAGCCCTACACTACGGCGTCTCTCTTAATCATATCGTGGTTTTCAGACGTTAAACCCCACATATCAATCAAGATTCATTTTGAAAATGAAATGAGTGAGATGTTGTTAAAGTTCCATTGAAATAGCAAAGTATTTTTTACAGCAACAGCTCTTATGAGATCGCAACTCGGGTCTCACGTAGCGCCGTAGTTGTCCGCCGGCGGTGTCCGTAGCCACATCACGGAAAATTAGAAAAAAAAAACTGTAGTATCGATGACACAGTGGAGTTCAAACCCGGGCCCGCTGGACCCCAGCCCAGTGTACTACCACTGAACCACTCCAGTTTTCCTCTTTATTTGCGCTTGGGAATTGTTGGCAAACTTGCTTTAGGAAGGCTTGATGTCGGAAAAGAAATCGCGTTAATACGACTTATAAATCGTTTATAAAAAACTCGGTAAATAAAAAAAAACATCAATGACACATCGAGGTTCCAACCTGGATCCACTGCCTGCCAGCCCAGTATTCTAACTCTGAGCCATGCCAGTGCTTGGGACATATTCGCAGAGTTGCCTCAGGCAGGCTTGATGTCAGGAAAGGAATAGCGTTAATATGACTAACAAAGCTGTTTTACAACAGCAAAGGAACAACGAGTCGTCACATAATGTGAATAGCGTAATGAGTGGGTCATCCAATGCTCTAACCCATCACAAAAGCTTGTTCTTGTTCACCTTCATTGATTCTTAATGGTGCGTTTTGTGAAGTTTTACCAATATTCACCAGCCCATACACCGTCCTCAAACTTCAATTTCCCTTTATAACAAATCTCCTCTGTCTGCTTAGTCCAAGAAAGGTTTCTAGAGAAATAACCACTTCATACCACTTCAGCCATGATTCTTCATCGTCGTCAGCCACTGCATGAACAATGGGCACCAAATTCCTTGTAAGTGTTTAGTGGATACCACGCTTCTCAGAATAATGACGAAAAATAGCATAGTGAATGCCGGCCTACTACTCAGAAAATTTTATTATTAATGCCGTAGTGGGTATCGAGCAAGTCTGCTTGCAAGTAGTTTCCCAATGAGTGTTTAGAAAGGGCTCTGAAGGGCCGATCTTCTAGCTTTCGCTGTGACTGTCCTGGCCTTCCGCGCAGTTTTTTGTTCCCACAAGAACACAAATATCACCTTAATGTGAGAATTTTTTCTCGGGTTGGCAACCCTGGTCGCGGCCCCGTTGGACAGCCCATAGTTGTTCTTCAAGTCCGCTGCTAGTATAGACCCTTCTATTTTGACAACGTCATGTTTTTTCTGTGGCCATAAAGAATACTACAAGATGAGCAAGCAGTCTTCACCTTCATTGATTCGGAATGGTGCGTTTTGTGACGTTTTACCAGTATTCACCAGCGCATACATCATCCTCAACCTTCAATTTCAACTCATTACAAATCTCCTACGCCTGCTTAGTTCATAGACGGTACAATCCAAGGTCTAAGAAAGTTTCCTAGAGAGATAAATTGTTGCGTACTTGAATTTGAATATACCAGAAAAGGAAATATAGCGAAATCTTTTTCTTAATCCTGTTGATACAAACTGGGCTCAGTTTCACTTATGTTTTGCCTTTATTACGTACCTTTGAACATTTCATAACGCGGATCACTGGGCTGGCTGGAAAAAGCATTCTGGTAATTACATTACAGATTACGTAATCGCGAAGGTTTCATAAAACGCATTCTCCGTCAGGGATTACATGCAGGACTCGAACATTTTTTTCGGGCATTGGTGGCACAAACAATGAAATTGGTGTTATATAAGTATTGATTGGTTCTTCGTGAATAGCTGGTTGACATAAATTAGTAGGAAGAAGTTCAAATAAAACGACAAGGAACACAAAGCAAGGAGTCGAGTCCTCGTCTTCGTTCACACGTTATTTGTCATATTTTTTTCCCACCAATTTATCTGAACAAGTTAAGACAATGTTGTCCTAAAAATTCACATATGCAGCAAAAACAATAATAATGAATAAAAATGTTATGACCACATATAATCAAGCATGTTTCCTACCTATTAAAGTATATAATGGTCAACAAATGTACGAGACATTTCGCTGTGGGGGAGCTGTTGTCATGGTATTTGGCTACTAAACAGAAGGTCGCGGGTTCGTTAACGGCTGCGGTCGTCGCATTTCGATAGAAATGCTGTCGGCCCGTGTAATGTGCGATGTCAGTTCTCGTTAAAGAACATCACATGGCCGAAATTTTCGGAACTACTCAACCGTGTCCATCATGAGTTTATCGTTGTTTGAGGCGCAAAACCTAATGTTGTTGCTATTATTATTATTATTATTATTATTATTATTATTATTATTATTATTATTATTATTAAATGTGTCAGACACTTCTACTCACTGCCAGTTTCCATGATATCAACTTTTGCGCACGAAATAATATCACGAAGCGCATTGCTCACTTCTTTTAGCGGCCTAAGAGAAATTCGAAACGTTGACTGTACTTTCTCTACTAAGTTCTTTAATTAGTTATTTAGTTATTTGTCTGGATAATTCCTCTTAATATACAAGCTAAGCGTAAGAGCTATTCTACGAGTATTCTGTGATACGTGCCTACTTAAGCGGTTAAAAAGTTAGGTACACTTGAAAAACATCAGCTGTTCCACATCTCTCCAACATGCAAAAAGGAAATAAATAGATAAATAAGAAGTAATAATTGTTGCGATGACAAGACCAAATAAATGTTTGGGATTATTCTGGGTGCTGTACAGCGATACATCTGTTGTAGCGCTACCTAATATATCTCATTAGGGTGGCTAATTGCGCCATAGTTGCTCGTACATCATCTCACTGCACGCCGCGTAAAGGTTTCATATACACGAATAAAGATACGTTTGCTGTAGTTTTCTCTTCCACGTTAAACTTTTACGCCATACGACAACAATAACTTAAAAGATTCCCAATGACCCCGCTGTGTTGGTCTAGTGGCTAAGGTATACTCGACTGCTGACCCGCAGTTTGCGGGATCGAATTCCAGCTGCGGCGGCTGCATTTTCGATGGATGCGAAAATTCCTGTAGGCCTGTGTGCTCAGATTTGGGTGCACGTTAAGGCCGCCCAGGTGGTCGAAATTTCCGGAGCCCTCCACTACGGCGTCTCTTATAATTCTATGGTGGTTTTGAGACGTTAAACTCTACATATCAATCAAATCAATTGAATATTCCTGTTGAGCGTTCTTGACGTGGTACAATGTTTTTTTGTGTCGAATGCTCTATCATTGTTTGTGCACGGATGACTCCGTGTGCAATAGGTTAGAAACCTACACTATAAGTGACATGCCACACCTGTGTATGTGCCGGTGTAAAAAGCAGCTGTATGCTTCAGACAACTCGAGCATCGATCTCTCTATAAAGAAACAAAAGAAAGAAAAGAAAGAAAGAAAGAAAGAAAGAACGAAAGAAAGAAAGAAAAAAGAAAGAAAGAAAGAAAGAAAGAAAGAAAGAAAGAAAGAAAGAAAGAAAGAAAGAAAGAAAGAAAGAAAGAAAGAAAGAAAGAAAGAGCACGTCGCCGATTGAAACAGCTACACATATGACTGCACAGGAAGGGTTCAGATTCCAGTGCATAAATAACAATGTACCTCCAGCTCATTGTGTTCAGCGTACTGCACGTGTCGAAGTTACGCGCCGCCACTTTGACAAGGTCACTGCGCCCGGGAACCTTGATATAGATCGTTCATCGCTTCCCTTTGATCAATGTCACTGCATATGCACGTTACTTGAACGCATATGCCCAGAAGATCGCAATAAACAAAAACAAAAAAAAAACTTTCGAATCAGAATTTTGTAACGTGAAAATCACCGTACGATGACATATCGCACCTTGTCGTAGTTTGCGATAGTGCAACTACCCGTCTGCGAGGCCCCAGAAAAGCATTACAGGATGAAGTCCACAGCCACCCTTATCCTATAGACCTTTTTCATGATTGTAAAGGTTTACTGCTTTGCGGTTTGCCCTGTTAATGGTGGCTGGTCACTGGTTCGAAACGGCGTGCTTAAGCGCAGTTTGCTTGTACTGTGACGTGGGAAGTGTAGACCCAGCTTTCCTGGTATAAAACATAGGCGCCTAATCGACAAGCCCCAGAACATGCAACTCTGACCTTGTCTCCATTTGAAGCGTGACAGTTTGTAAATAGTTTGTAAATGGAAGGGAACATGAAAGCCGCAGTTCCACGCTTGTAGTTTCACGCCGAAATATGTACATGTGGACATCAGCGAGATGTCAGAAATTTGGAAGTATTTTTTCACATTTTGGTCATGTGCAAATAAAATTTCCTGCAACTTCGCACGGAAGTTCTCTGGAACACCCTGAGGACAATGTATACGCCGTTTTCACCAATCAAGAACTGTGTATAGGCCTTATTACACACCTTCAAGATTATAGGCGTGTGTACGGGGAGGGGTGCAGCCACCCCCCCCCCCCTTAGTCACCAAGAGTTGGGGGGGGGGGCGCGAAGTCAGCTCTCAACACTGACATAACAAGGGGGTGGGGTGACGCGACTTAGGGGGAGGGAGGAGGGGGGTGCAAAGTCAGGCACATTGACATAATAGAGAGCGCGCACTCCGACGAACCTTCGGCACCGCCACCCTAAAAGGGAACTATGCCGCACGCCTATGTGGTCAAGATTATGACGTCACAGCGGGAAGGTGCGAAAACTTCAACGGGGTGTCGCCACTGATATTTAACTTATGCGCGTTTTTGTTTTTTTCGTACACCAGGCGCCTTCTAGAGGGACAACCTGTTATTCTTTTGTTATTCGGTAATTCCTATATATAGGAAAATCGTCTTTCTCTTTAGTGCGTGTGTAAACCCCATAGACCAGGAATCTACGGGGCCCGCGGGGCTTTGGCTGGCGGCCCGTGGCTTTGCAAGGAATAAAATGTTTTCGGCATTGCTATAGTGTACTCGCATTGTTCACTTGTTCATTGCGACTGATAACAATTGGTTTGGACCAACTGCAGTGAAGGTAATGGTCTCGAGCATTTGTTTCTTTCGTGGGGCGCCACATGCGGTCAGCACGTTTTGTAACATGACCGCGGAACAAAACCTGCATGTTTCACAATCGACGTTCAGATCTCGATCATTATGGGAATGAGTATATTGATATGTTCCTCGTATCTTGGTTCCAAGTCCTCTTCAGAAATGGTCCTTATATAAGTGTTACGGTAAATGCGTTCTTTTAGATAGCACTGTGAGGTGCCATTGTGTCCCCCTTTGCTTCTTCTTCATCCTCCTTCACTGTTCTGACCAGTACCCCCCTCCCGAAATCAAGGAAGTGCCCCCCCCCCCCCCCGAAAAAATATTTCTGCCACCGTCCCTAGTCCTGACCCATGCGGAACCAAAGTTTGATAAAAGAACAGGTCACCGACCATTTTCTTATCAAGACGGTATTCCGTCTGGTGAGGAAATCGGAAGAAACCGAACTTCTTACTGGACTTAGCTAGTTAAGGTGAGTCCGAAACCTTTTTTTTTTCCACTCCCCAAAGTGTAGGGTAACGAATCAAACATTACACAGTTCAGTTTACCTCCTCACCTTTCTCTCATTTTATTATCTCTCTCTCTCTCTTTCTCCTGCCATAAAATACCATGCAAGCGCGTACTACTGCGCGATTTTCTGCGCTCGCCATCCGAAACGGAACCGCTCGATCCAGGCTATCCGAATTCGGTGCCGCATGCGAGACGGCCTTTCTGAAGGTCGGGCCTGTTTATCGAACCAGCCGCGGCGCATGGGCTTTTTTACCTATACGTACGCAATGCCTCCCGCCGGGAAAGCGCCGCCCACGCATCTTTCTCCCTTTCCCCTCTCTTCCAGCGTTGCCAGAAAGCTATTTCGGCTCCCCGAGTTGCGTGCACGAGTGAAGCAATGAAAAAAAAAGAAAGGGGAGCTTCTTTCGCTGAAATTCACAGTGGATTCAACAGAGGGAGTGTCTTGAATGTGTAGCGGCAGGGAAACCAAAGAAAGAAGTTCGATAAAAAGGGTTGATAGATGAATGAGAAACGTGTTGACTGATTTGGTACGTTACAAAGTTGAATAATGAAGAACATTTAATAAAAGTCACATGGCTCCTTATGCATTCGCCTAAGATGCCTCCCGGGCGAAAGCAATCTTCTACTTCTTCTCTTCTCTGTTTGTTTCCTTGCACTCATGGCTTACACCCACTCAGTGGAATTGGCCAAAAAAGCCTAATACACATTGTGGTGAGCATTAAAACTATGTGTAAGAATGAATTTGTATTATATTATAACTAATGTAAGGAAAACCACAGAAAAAGAGAGAAAAAGGCGGAAAACTACAAAAGTCAATTTGAAAGATTTTGAGATTGCATTTGAAAGATTTTGAAAATAGTTTGCAGGAGCGCTTCCTATTGTACAGTACACTGATAGCCACGAACCTGGGGAGTCCCAGACACATTCGCGGTGCTTCTCGCTCCAACACAACTAGAGGTTTTGTTTTATAAGCAGGGCCATTCGAGAATAGTATGCATCCGAATTACATGATTTGGCGCATGTTCATCTTGTACAACATTATTAAGGTGTGCCTCCATGACCAGCATTTACGGTTACACAGCTTGTGCAGCAAACCTGAGGCCCGTTGTGCCTTGGCAGTTATATACTCTATGTGTGGGCTCCAGTTAAGCTTTTTATTATAAATGATTCCCAGATATTTTATAGAGTCTACTTGCTGAATGGGTTCCTGTTTATATAGAATTGCAGTGGAAATTGAGTCTGCATGCAAGCAAACACCAAGAGCGCGCTTTTGCTGACATGTAGCGACAATGCAATCAACTACAACCAAATTTCTAACATATAAATGTATCTTTGCAAGTTAAGTTGAAGTGAGTAAATATCACAGTCAGCAGCGAAGAATGCGATATCATCAGCATAAATCTAGACAGTAACTTTCTGTTCTGTTGGAATCGTGCTCAATAGGGCAATAAATAATACTGGATATAAGACTGATCGTTGGGGAACTCCGCGTGTTTGTATGAATTTAGATGAGGAACATTTATCCTCGACGCAGTAGAATTCTCTTGATAAAAGAAATTCTTTACACCTCCTCAACAAAATATTGTGAAAATTAATCTCTTTAGCCTATTCAACAAAATGAAGTGCTACACACTGTCATACCATTTGGCTGTGTCAAGAGTTACTAGAGCAGCGTATTGTTTTCTTTTTCAAGCAAGTTGAATGCAGCTCTCAGAATCCGCATGGGCACACTACATAAAGAAATCACTACGAAAACCATTTGGTTTGAATTTTATGCTAAGTTGTCTGCCATCCAGATACCTAACCTGCCGTGCAGGATCCTCTCTATTAGTTTGACCACGTTAGATGTTAGAGAGATGGGCCTCATATTATCGACGGCGAATCCTACTCCTGGCATGTTTAATATAGGAATGACCTTTGCTATCCTCCAATCCTCCGACACCCATGAGTTTTTTAAGGAGTGGTTTATAACATCGGTGACGTCGCTGGGCTATAAATTCAACAGATTTATAATCATGGGAACTGTGATTCCATCTGGGCGAGGAGCCGCAGAAAGTAAATGGCTAATTATGTCGTATACTTCAGTCTGTGTCACTTCGTCAAAGTCAGTCATTGTCGTCGACTTCTAATAACGCGTTCGATGCTCTAACCACTGAGCTGTATCACGGCATTGTCGTAGACTTGTGCCACTTGTTCGGCACGACTGCGGTGAATCTGCTTTTGAGACCTTCACCGATTGTGTTTAGGATGTGGTCATTTCTTGCGCCGACATATTATCATAAGCTGCAGTTACTGCTGACGGCTAGATTTTCCGAGCTCTCATATATTGGAATAGTGCTTTCATATGTTTAGGCTTCAACAAGTATTCATAATGCAGTCTGTCATATTGTTCTTTAGCTTGAGCTGAACAAGCGAACAGTAATTCAAGCGAACAGTAGTTCGCTTAAAGCCCCTACCCTCCCCCCCCCCCCCCCTCGGAGAGCTTTCAGCACCTACGCAGTTTTGCACTGACTTCAAGATAGGAGGCATCGCGTTCTTCCTGCACGTCCCCTGGTCTTGCCCTGCCTCCATAACTGGTCCGCTTTTGACCATGCGACGGCGTCACGTGATAACGTCATCACATGACGTCATGTGAAGAAGTGCTCATATAGTGACGTCACCACGCTATGATAGCGATCTTTTGCCTCATTGGTGTTGACGCCAACCTTCGAGTTTGAGAAGGCTTGCAAGGCTTTCGCCTTCAAAATCAAACCAGTCGCAAAGGTAGCTGGGAAAGTTCATAAGTGTGTGAAAGAGCAAGTATACTGCAAATACGAATATAGAAAAAACATTGGCCCAAATCTACACGTTGCACTGTAAATGTCATCGAAAGCTGACAGTCTTGCGTCTAGAGAGAGTGAACAAAATGTTTATTTGATGTTCTGCGCAAGAAAATTTGTGTATGGTATTCTGAAGGCGCTGCGTTAGAGTGCCTCGACCGTGTAGCGGAGGCGAACAAGCGCATCTAGGCACGTTAGACACGAGCGCCATCTGACAGTTATCTTCGAAAACGAAGGCGTGCGCGACCGCGGAAGAAGATGCGCGCCAGTCTCGGAGAGGATAGGGTGTAGAATGTAAGGCGACGGGCAGGTGGCACAACCGTGTCGTCGTAGCAAAGCGTTGGAAACACCTTCTTGAGCATCGCGTTGCACTGTCAGTGCAGCGCGATAAACGCTACAGTCCTTAGAGTTACTTGTGTGTGCCTCTTCTAGTATAAAGGCAGACATACAAAACATAGACGTGTTGTTTTATTGATTTGTGGGGTTTAACATCCAAAAAACCACTATTTGATTGTGAGAGACGCCGTAGTGGAGGGCTCCGGAAATTTTGACCACCTGGGGTTCTTTAACGTGCACCCAAATCTGAGTACATGGGCCTACAACATTTCCGCCTCCATCGAGACGTGTTGTCATGGGGCCTCAGATATGCGCAATATTTGCTTTTTTAATTGACAATCGCACAACTATGAATACTAAACCTTGAGAAATATTGGTGGGCGCTGCGGATGGGGTTGGCCCTTTGATGCCGTTTGAGGTATCGTTAGGGCAGACAGACACATGTACAGACAGACAGACCAAAATTGTTCCGTCGAAGGTCCCTACTGAAAGACTATCGTCTTTGAAATGACCATGAAAGTTTCACTAAATTGTTTGATAAGTATAACGTTTATCAAACTATTGAGATAGGGTTTAAACCGCTGTATCATAGAAAGAAAAGTAACGCTCCTGATGATTTCGTACATTCTGAAAGGGAAAGTGCCGAACTTACTGGTGGAAAAGGTTCACGACCTCTTCCGTCATTAGTGTTAAAGCCAGATGAAGTGTCATGGCTTCAATTTATTTTATTTTTTATTAACAGTGACCTGCAATCCGACATACCTCGGCACTTGTAGATGTGAATGGTGACATACATGGGCGCTCTGGTTGCTGAATAGTTACCTCTGAATGACGTTTTCGGTTTAACCACTGTGCCTCTTCCAGTATATACATTGGTCAATTCCATCGGCATGCTCTCCCCTCGTCAATAGGACAATTTGGTCTCACCGAGGGATCTACATCGATTAACGAAACCCTGACCATACAACACGAAGGCACACCAAAAATAAAATGTCATAGGATCAAAATTTGGGCTGTCCTGTAAACTAGCATATTTATAACAGCGCGAAACGAGCAATGCAGAGAAAAACAAAAGGTACACGAAAGAGCACTGAGTCGCAACTGAAAGTTTTAATCGAAGAAATTAACGAAGATGAGAGTAAAACATATCAAGACTGTGAAGAAGTACTAAATAGTTGACCGGTAATATTGCATATCACTTACTGGAACATGCACTTAGCGAATAAGCAATCTCCTAGTCTGTTACGTACAACCACGCTTATGCATGCATCTTCCCTGTATTGACATCTATCCCCTCTGTATCTATAGTTGTCTGCCATATATTTTTATTTATTTATTTATTTATTTATTTATTTATTTATTTATCATAATATTGTTGGTCTAGATCTCAGAAGTCAGGCAGGAGTGAGTTACAAGTTGGCGCAAAAAATAAATACGCCAAACACATGCAGGGAACTCTGTATCATGACTTTATCTCCTTATCAGCCAATATGGATGAGCAACCACACGTGTGACAGTGCATACTACGCAAGGTTCGATGCATTATGATTCCTCAGAGGCCGACCGACGTACAACATCCACACACACATAGGCGTTGAGCGCCTTCACGTCGAAATCGGTGATACGCCTGGTGATACGCCTGCATCTGTACGGATGTTCATATGTCGCATTGGTTTCACCACGCCCCCACACACCTGTCAATGTCACCATTACTTGGCTTCCGAGCACGTCGCCTACCTGATCTGGTACATTTGCTCATGTTTTCGTGACTCTTTCATTCGGACTCACGGCATTTCTGACTCGTGTATTCGTGCGTGTTCATCGAATCAACGAAAGCGTGCATTTGTCATTTCGATGTCGTATACGCTGACAGTCGCTGGGACGCGCATCGTGCGCCTTGTCACACGCGTGACACGCCTGCCTGCAACGATGCACGCATGCGTGCGTTCAGGTCTAGGAGGCTGTTCAGAACGAGGTTAAGGCGTTTTCATTGCCGGAATTGCCATACGTGAGGCGCATTTCGCGCGGCCGCCAAATGCGTATGTGCTATACAGACATATATAAGGCGTGCTCAGGGCAGCTTTCCAGGTGGTCAAGTTAGTTCCACCTAAATGGTTTGCTTCTTCTGTGGAAATAACCTCCCTCGATAAATTCTTGAGAACCCGTATCATATCAGCTTTACACACCTCTTGTTTGTCTATTTGTTTAATAGCTCGATTCTTCCTTTCCTATGTCGCTAAGACGCTTTCTGAAGTTGTCAGCACTTGAACAAGGACCACAGTAGGTCTGTCTGTCTGTCTGTCTGTCTGTCTGTCTGTCTGTCTGTCTCTATCTATCTATCTATCTATCTATCTATCTATCTATCTATCTATCTATCTATCTATCTATCTATCTATCTATCTATCTATCTATCTATCTATCTATCTATCTATCTATCTATCTATCTATCTATCTATCTATCTATCTATCTATCTATCTATCTATCTATCTATCTATCTATCTATCTATCTATCTATCTATCTAATCTATCTATCTATCTATCTATCTATCTATCTATCTATCTATCTATCTATCTATCTATCTATCTATCTATCTATCTATCTATCTATCTATCTATCTATCTATCTATCTATCTATCTATCTATCTATCTATCTATCTATCTATCTATCTATCTATCTATGTGACATTCCACAAAACTAACTTCAACCGTGTCCGTGTCGTCAGTTCTTCCTGCCGTGGGACAATATTTTCGTCACGTTAAGACGTACGTTTCGACGCGTTTTGCATCTCGCCATGATACTCGTGACACGTATACACGAGCTTCCTCTGGAAGCACTAATGGTATCTGTATTTATTGGTGGTTATTATATACGTCGGCTCACGAGCAACACCACCCACGCGTTATTCCTGATGTCCATGGTCATACGCAGCCGATTCAGGGCTTGCACGCTGGTGGGCGACATTGCTATATAATGTACACAATCGCTGCGACCATGCAGCAGGATATCGAGAATATAAAGAGGCACTGGCACGTGTTTCTGACTACTCATTTTTGGTGCTAAGTAAAGATGAGCGCCCTCAAGACCGGAAAAAGAAGAATTGTAATGCGTAACATAGCTTTAAATATTTTAATACTGCATAACTTGATATGACCACTTTGTAGCCAGTTCCGGGTTTGTATAAACCCAAAGCTGGCTATACTGAATCATAGCGTCGCAATGCACAGTGTAATAACGTGGTAGCAGCACATTGCCGCGTTTTGAAACCCTCCCTTCGTCTTGAGCAGTCGTCTGCAACGCTTCGGCATCGGCCCCAACAACGTGTATCAGCATTACAGGGAGAATCTATAGTGAGCGTGAAAGTGCTGCAATGTCTGTTCCCACGTGCGTGTTAACCTTCTGGTCGCGATGTCACGATACAGTATACAGCTTTACAAATGAAACCACGCTGGTTGACTGAACAATGTTGGTGGTGGGTGGAACAACAACAACAACAACAACAACAACAACAACAACAACAACAACAACAACAACAACAACAACAACAACAACAACAACAACAACAACAACAACAACAACAACAACAACAACAACAACAACAACAACAACAACAACAACAACAACAACAACAACAACAACAACAACAACAACAAAACAACAACAACAACAACAAAACAACAACAACAACAACGACGACGACGACGACGACATCTGCCTACCTGTGCTTACAAACATAGAATGGGTCTATAACGGTCGACCCTGACTCAAAACATTAGTGTTCTCTATTTCCGTAGTCGCGCCTTCGTGTGATTCAGACGCAGCGGCAAGGGTGGGGCATGCAAAAACATGTTCTTTCTCGGCACGCGACGATGACGACCTCGCGACCGCGTGCCTAATTAGCATGAATTGACACACGCTCGCGAGTGCAAGGTCACACGATCCGCACGTCGCGTGTAAAGCACACGAGTCATGCATGAGTGGTTTCGGCACGAGGTTGTCTAGACACATGTGGGCGACTAGGAGATGAAACAATCAAGCGTCGGGTAATGTGGGCATCACCCAGACCGGAATAATAGTAACGAACTAACGGACAGTGACAGAAAAGTCGGAAGTTTCTTTTCGAGGAATGTACGCGCGCCATATGCGATAGATATAACCGGCCAACACAGAAAATATGGTTCCAAATTTGTATCCAGTAACTGTCTTTCTGGTAAGAGGACGCCTACTTTATTGTGAAGGGTATAAAGAGAAAGACGCAAGAAATTAGACGTATAAAGAGGTTAACCAGGTCAAATATCCGGTTCGTTACTCTACATCGGTGAGTGGTAGGCTAGACTGAAGAAAACAGAAGGAGCGAATAGGAAAAGAATTCTTGTTTGCGGTTGGTAAAAAAAAAAAAAAGAAATCACGACGTGCTGGTTAGCGCAGTGCGACATGTCACTTAACATCGTTATGGTTCCATTCGAGCCACTACCAATGATTCGATTCCGTCCAGTGCGGTGTTTGTTAGCGCATGAGAAGTACGCTAGACGTATACAAACAACTCACGGCAGTGTACTTAGGAGACAGAAAAGTGACTGCAGTGAAGTATACAGCTGACTATACACCAGGGGTACATTTGTGTGTCCGACACAATAGCATGCTGAACCACTAATGAACCGGACATTGTTCATCTGAATAGGCTCACAAACTTTCGAAAGGTAACGCCATGCTACCTGATGGAGCAAGGTCGCCATAGCCGCAGCCAGGTTTCTTCTTTTATTTTCGAAGCGCCATAGACGTCATCGTGAAAGATGACGTCTATTTAGTGAGGCAATATCTCTCGAGACGAAGCATCGAATTCGTCGAGATTTCTGAACGCAGTCTAAACTGTGGGAAGCCTCACTAAAACGTGCAGGCTTTCCCAACCGGCTATTGGAACGTTCCTGCGCACCGCTCCGAACCTTATAATCGTCAGCTTTGCAGCGCCGCAATAGCAGGGCTTCACCGCAGCATCAAAAACACGCGGGGCGAAGCCCGCTTTACAATATGCCCGGCTTCCACACAGTGTTTTGTTATCCGAGACGCAATTTCGTCGACCATCTGCTTTGGAATAGTCGATATTAAAACGATGAAACCTCTATTCTGCGTTCAGTTTTCTTGCTACTAGACAAATGATGGGACATAAGTCTCAGTACGCCATGCGGTTTAACTCTTCAGTTCAAGGTGTTGCGTCGTATAAGCGGCCATCTTTCGAAGCTTTTGAAGAACAGCACATGCTATCGACGAAATGAGCTTCGAGTGGTCGAAGGAGAGAGTCTGGTTTGCATAATATTTTCACGATGTTTGCTGGGTTTCTGTCGGGCTGTTACATAATGCCGCCATTTTTACCGCAGGCCACGCGAGGAATTGTGTGGCATCGATTTACTTTCCCTACAGCGCACGGCCCCACCATAAAGCTGAGACTCAAGCTGAGGTCTTCGTTCGAATGTATATGAGGAAGATACACAGGAGAAGGCTCGAATGCATTTTTATTATTGAGTTCGCTATAATAAGACTTCACTTTGTCTGGCCACTTTTACTGGGTTTCGCTATAATGAAAATTCACTTTGGCTGGCCACTCTTATTGAGTTCGCTATAATTCGCCATGTCTGACTGCTCTTTGTATTATACATCTCTTCATTTCCCCGTAAAGAAAAAAACAACAGTGTTTTTTTAGAAATAGCCTAATCCCGCAAAAATTCGCATGTTTCATAGTTTCCAATGGACGTGCGGACGGTCGCACAGACAGACGCATGAACGAACGGAAGCAAGAACGAATGGACGGACGGATGCTTCGCCCCACTCTCCGTGGTTATGCAGTCATTTTTTTCTTCATTGCGAGCCACGGCACTGCTTGAGACTTGTTGGCAAACTTGCCTTAGGCAGGCTTGTTGTTGGGAAAGCAATCGCGTTAATACGACTTATAAAGCGTTTCATAACAGCGGGAGAGCAAACAGTCGTCGCACAATGGGAATAGCGTAACGAGTGGGTCCTCCAATGCACCAACCCATTACAAAAGCTTGTTCTTCTTCAGCTAATAACTGTGGCGCATACCCACTTCAGGCATAATTCCTTATCGTCGTCAGCCACTGCCAGAAAAATTGGCACAAAATTCCCTGCAAGTGTTTAGCGGATACCACGCTTCTAAGAATAATGACGAAAAGTAGCATAGCGAATGCCGGTCTACTACTCTACAATTTTTATTATTAATGCCGTAGTGGGCATCAAGCAAGTGTGCTTGCAGCAGCTATCCAATGAGCGCACAAAAGGCTCTGAAAGACCACTCTTTTAGTTTTCGCCGTGACGGCGTTGTGCCTTCCGCGCAGGACTGGAGTTTTTTCATGGAATGCGCTGTGTGCGTTTCTTTGTCTTTCTTCTTTTTTCGCAGGTAAATCTATCGTAAACATGAACCAGCTCACCCAAGCAGCAGTTTCGGCAAAGAAGAGCTTCCGAAAGTGGGCAAAATAAAGCTGAGACTTGATTGATTGATTGATTGATTGATTGATATGTGGGGTTTAACGTCCCAAAACCACCATATGATTATGAGAGACGCCGTAGTGGAGGGCTCCGGAAATTTTGACCACCTGGGGTTCTTTAACGTGCACCCAAATTTGAGCACACGGGCCTACAACATTTCCGCCTCCATCGGTAATGCAGCCGCCGCAGCCGGGATACCAACCCGCGACCTGCGGGTCAGCAGCCGAGTACCTTAGCCACTAGACCACCGCACGAACATTCACGCTATGCGCGTAATATCAATCCCAAAGTTAAATATACTTGCCCGAAATCTCTAATCTACTAGACATCATCAGCACCATCATCATTGGAGCTTTAGAGCTCACGTAATTGTAACTCAGGCGACATTTTAGGGCCAGTGAGTTTGTTTATTTGATCATATGATTATGAAACATAGCTTAACGCTTTGGAATGGCTCGGCAGCTTTGAACAATTCACTTGACGTGACACTCGGTTCGCTTCTACACGCTAATCCTGCGTGATATTACATCTGATAACGGGACCACGTGACTGCCATGACGACTGTATAAGGCCTTTTTACACAGTGGTTTCAAGTAGTGGCGTGGCTCGGTCATAGATTACCTCAATGCCACGTGGGATACCCGAGTTCGATTTCAGCTGTTCCGTGTTTCTTATTGAGCGGTATTTATTCAAGACATTCGAGGTTTTATACTGTAAGGCCCCTTTTAGAGCACAGTGTCTGGTGGGGCCCATAAAGCGATCGCCCAAATAAACACCACTTGTATGAATGATTACTTAAACTAATGCAAAAAGCACTGGGATAAATTTAGAAATGAGCCCGATGACAGCGAGATGTCGTCGTTGCTTATTTGGCGGCGAACGACCATCTCCAATTGGAGCGGATCTCCAGAAATGCATCAGAGCCGATTCTAACCATGTAATCAGCACCGGGGGTCTCATGCCGCCTAGTACTCACGAGGTGATGTGCCTCCCCGAGTTGGTTAAGCATCTTATACTGCCCTTCAGCACCACCACAAAGTTCGCTCGTACCTATTTTAACTTATGTGCCGTGTGAGGGGAGTATACACATAAAGAATCCAGTGCGAGATCCTGTACTCGATTCCTGTGCTTTTGAAAAATTCGATGGACGCCCACCGGTATTTGAAATCGAACCCGGTACGTCTCTCGTTGGAAGCAGATGCTCAACCGCTTTGCTACAGCTATTGTAATCATGTGGTAAGGTGAACTGTTATGGGACTGTAATCTAAGACGCAGCTCGTGACCCATGCATGTTTTAGGCTGCCTGTCCTCTTTCGAGTGAATTATACAGCGAAATTTAAGCGCAGAGGGACTTCATGCCGTCTAACGTGCTGCAAAGCTTTCTCGCACCACGATATGCGTCATGTGGTCAATATTAATGGCGACCGGGCCTGGCTCGGATGAAACTGATGATAGTGAAGAGTTTCTCTACGTAGGCTGCCAATGGAAGCCAATCGCTGTTGATCAATTTAATTATGTTCGGACTTCATCACGATCACCAGTATTAGTTACCTTTGAGGTATTGTGTAATACCCCTGAGTTACTCTTCATGATGACTAACTCAGGGGACGAATTACAGGTCATGATTAATGAACTGGACATGGAAAACAGAAGAGTGTAGCTCTGAACATCGATATGCACAAAACTAAAGTAATATGGAACAGTGTCGGCAGAAAACAGCACTTTGCGATAAAGGGAGAGACGCTGAAAATTGCAAAGGAATATGTCTACTTAGTACTTTGTAACGGTGGAGCCAACCGAACCATAAGAGTGAAATAACCAGAAAACGATGGCCTGGATCACATTCGGCACGCATTTTAAAATCATGAATAGTAATCTGCCGCTTACCTTTATATATAGAAGCTGCATCTTGCCCGTACTTACCTACGAAGTAGAAATATGAAAGCCTACAAAAACGGTTCAGCTTAAATTGAGGACGACGCAGCGAGAGATGGAAAGGAAAACGACAGTTGTGAAGAATGGGTCAGGGAACAAACCAGCGCTAAGGATGTCATATTTCAAACCTAGAAGAAGAAATGGACAAGGGTCAGGCACGTATAACACGTAGACCGGGTAACCACTGGTCATTTATGGTAACTGATTGGATTCCCAGAAAAGGCAAGCGGGCTAAGGGTAGACAGAACGTTAGGTAGGCAGATGCTATAGGAAAGTTGCTGGTATAAAGTTGCAGCAGCAAGCACAGGACCGCGTTGACTGGCGGATCATGGGAGAGGCACTTGCCCTGCAGTGGGCCTAGTCAAGCTGATGATGATGTTGTAAATAGTTACACGCATGCATTAATACGTTTCGCGCTTGCTATAGGCGCCTATGATGTGTAGTGTGCGTACATTATATCATTTCTATTTCCGACTGCCGTACGAGCCAGCAACGACGAGGAAGGTGAGGCTATTCATCCGCTCACCTCCCTCCTACATACACCTTCACCTCTCCCATAGCTTGTCGCCCACAAGGGTGCCTGGCAGTCACCTCTCCTCTCTTCCGGGCCACATACTTTCGCAGCCCCAATTAGCGGCTGATAACGTCGTGGTTTTTGTTCTGTACATGCAGTATGATGGTGCATGCTTAAAACTTGCACAACTTTCCTCAAACCTGGAAGCTTGCACAAGCAAACGTTAAACTTTCGATCGCATCACGTCAATGTCAGGCTTATTTTGTGTGCCTCACTCCCAATGCACGGCAAATTGTCGCAGCCTCACTTCAACAACACTTGCGCAGGTATGCTGCCAAGCGCTTAAGTATTCAATAAAGAGCCAACGTGTGGCACGTGCCTTGACCACTTTTGCTTCGTAAGTTCTAACTTAACTTCTTTAAATAGTACATATGTAATGTTTATAAAATTAAATAGGCAGCACTGAAACCACTACTAACGTTTCACGAAGATTAGCGTATATTTGAAAAGTATTTCCGAGACCTGGCGTAGGTCTGTGGTAAAATGCTCCATTGGTACCTAGAATGCTTGGTTTCGATTCAAGCTATGACTCGTCGGGTCGACGCTACTGACGTCAGATATTTCTTAACACTCGCGCGTTAAAATTGCTTACGGCTGTTTTCATCGTTCCTGAGGAGATACCAAGTGTCAATCACCTGTGGCACATACCCACATACTAGCGCCACATACTCGCCCGTGGGTATGTGACACTGTCTGGCGGGAAGTGTTTTACGACGTACTTGACGGGATTGTGACATTTTTCTTGTCTTGACAAGCGCGTCGTATTTGTCGAACATCTTACCCTCTCATGCTAATTTTGGTTCACACCAAGTAAATGGGGTGACCACGAGAGCTCCCAAACGTACGCGGCTAGATAGATAGATAGATAGATAGATAGATAGATAGATAGATAGATAGATAGATAGATAGATAGATAGATAGATAGATAGATAGATAGATAGATAGATAGATAGATACGCTCAAAGTCACCGAAGTTCGCTAAGAAATGCTTTGCATTTAAAAAGTTGTTAACGATTCAGAGTACTAGGCACGTGCGTTTAGAAAAAGTGGTTTACGATTAAAAGCACTTAGTGCTCTACTATGGGAGAGCATGAAGCCAGGCTATCCACAACAACTTCGTATCTAATTGCTTTCTGAGTCGATTGGACGAAGCGTAAGCCTCACCGTACCAGCATCGCTAACATCCACTAGAGAGCCTTGATATGCGCGCGTCTCTAAATGGAGACCCATGCACATGAAGGCTCCCTAACGTCCACGGCACGACAGCGACCTTCGGAGTCTGTGTATTTAGAAGAAGTGGTGAACGATTAACAGTACTTGGTACTGTACTATGGGAGAGCTAAGAGAAGCTTTAATAGCTCACCGCCTTCGGAGTCTGTGTTTAGAAAAAAATTTAACGATTTCGAGTACTTCGTACTCAACTATGGGAGAGCACTGAGCCGTCCCACTAAAAGTTCACAGAGAAGTTTGGCTGAATAGTGCTAGCACCCAACGGGTGCTTTGGGGCGGTGTCTAGCCGACATTGCCTTTAATACGAAGATAATGTAGCTCGAGTGGTGGGCTGTGTCTTACTTGTTCTGCAAGACCCTCGATGTGGTTCAGCATTTCATGTTATTTACAGCTTACTACTTTCGCATTAGCTCCGAAATGCGTGAAATGTTTGCGATGATGGCACGGATAATTCGCGACTGCTTTTACCTTCTATCCTATGTTTCCTATATAGAAGACACCATTTTAACATTCCCGGCATAATGGAACTTTCCTCACTGTTAGCAAATGCATTTGCTTCATTAGGATCATGTGCTAGACGGCGCTCAATCAGAGAATCTGATGCCATATACTCAAAAATGGCAACATATCCACGGAGTGAATGATGGAGAGTGGGGCGAAGAATTCGTCCGTCCATTCGTTCTTGCTTCCGTCCGTCCATGCGTCCGTCAGTGTGACCATCCATGCGTCCATCAGCCCGTCCGTGCGTGCGTCTGTTCGTGCGTCCGTCCCTGCGTTCGTCCATGCAGCCGCCCCTGCGTCCGTTCATGCGTCCATCCATGCATCTGTCTATGTGTCCGTTCGTCCATCTATTCAACACTCCAAGTACCACGATCTCGCATCTTTTCATCATATATTCCCCATATAGAAGCACCGCCATCCAGCGGACATTCCAATGACTAAACGAGAGGTGGCACACGCACGCTTTCTTACGGCTTGCGCTTCGGGTCCACTTCCCACCTTTAACCACCTCGAGTTCATGGTATATACTAGTTCACTGTATTCATGGCACTGCGGCCGAACGCTCGCTAAACCTTTCGAAAACCAAGGAGGTTACGCCCAACGAGTATGACGTAGCAAACATTTTCAGTCAGATAGTGCTCAATGTACATGCCAATGGCTGCTAATGGGAAATAAGAGGCGGAGAATTCGGCTTTTACTTTCCTGCGGCTTGCGCTTCGTATCTACTTCCCATTTTTAACCACCTCGAGTTCACTCATGGTATATACAAGTTCATTATATTCATGGCACTGCGGCTCAACGCTCGCTAAACCTTTCTAAAGCTAAGGAGGTTACACTCAGCGAGTATAACGTAGCAACCCTTTCTTGTCAGATAGTGCTCAATGTACATGCCAATGGCTGCTAATAGTGATCGCAGCCTGCGCGTTAACTAAAAGCCGAATGCTCCCGTCTCTCATTCCCCATTAGCAGCCATTGACATGTACATTGAGCACTATTTTGTATTGTTCAACAACGCACAGATGAAGTCTTTCGCCGGCACCACCTTGGAGGTCAAAATGTTATACTTGTTACATACTACGGGGGACGAACGGGTGCCGCTATAAGGAGCTTCGCCCTTAAAATTCCATTTTTCTTCCTCTTCTTTCTGCGACGAGTTCAAGAAAATTTTGTAATATTCAAAACGCTTTCAACAAAATACAGTGGGTAAAAACAGACAGGACTTCGGCGTGCGAGCGTTGCATCTCGAAGCATTGTTGCAAGTAGTACACAAGTTCCATCGCTCAACCGGAATTTCAATAAAAAAGGACGAACACTAGGCCACGTGCTTTGGGAAATCGCCTGGAGCTAAACCATGCAGGGGGTTTCTGGAGAAAAGTCTGTAGCGTGCAGAAGTAATATAATGCAGGCTGTTCAAAAAATGCTTTAATAATTGACGCCGAGAGAGTGCTAGCATGAGATATAAGGCAGCTCTGTGGCACGTACTGTGTGTTGTCCCCGTTAGTCGGCAGTTTTTCGCGCTTCTGCCCACAATCCCATTACTTCGGATCCTTATCTCTTGTCTTTTTCTCTTTGTGTTAAGAAGATGCACGGGAGGCGAGCGCTAGACCCGTTGTGCCTGTTTATTCTCTTCCGTCCACCTTTAAGGTATAGTCTTGTACGAGACCTTGTCCAGCATGCTTTACGAAGCATGAGGTGGTGGCTTGTTTCGAGATTTCTCACTTTCCTAATTAAACAAAATATAGAAAAGAAACAACGAAGCTTAAACTAACTTGCATACACGCGCTTTATTCCAAGCAGTTACTCGGTTGGATACTATAAATAATTTATTCCTAGTATGAGGCAACAGGCTATTACGATATTGCCTCCAGACAATGGGAAGACAGTGAGACTACGCAGATTGTTTTCTAGTTTCTAAGTTAAACCGTTAGGCTTTGATTCGCATACTTTCTAACGGACATCTAAAACTCGCTCGCTCGCTCGCTCACTTCTTCACTCATTCACTCACCCGCTCAATCAATCAATCAATCAATCAATCAATCAATCAATTTATATTTAGTATGCCCTTCATCACAGCTTAACTTCCAGCAGGCTATATATATATATATATATATATATATATATATATATATATATATATATATATATATATATATATATATATATATATATATATATATATATATATATATATATATATATATATATATATATATATATATATATATATATATATATATATATATATATATATATATATATATATATATATATATATATATATATATATATATATATATATATATATATATATATATATATATATATATATATATATACCAATTTCCACAATTATATACTTGCCCATGGTTCGTACTTAGAGGTAGAGTTTCCCTGAGTTTGTACTTTCAGTTTAATGCTTCTGAAAAGGAGATAAAGAAGAACAAGGCAGGTAGTATACTCAGATGGTAGTGTCCGTTATGCTGCTATGTACTGGGATGTAGAAATCTGGGTTCGGAAAGAGGGAGCTAAAAAAAAAAAAAGGCAGATCCCGCGTACAGTGGGAATCGATGATATGCAAAGCAGGAATAAGAAATGTTGATATGTCATATTAAAATCAGCACAACGTTACGAGGTGGAGGTAAATGATGCCTACATGACTTTCGTGTCATGGTTATCATGTTTGGATGTGTCGTTTACCTTCGTCATCTATTCACGCCACGTGATACCAAATTTAGTATATGTTGAGCTAGCGAAACGGCCGCGAACACGCCATGGGCATGGTATGTTGTCATGCTCTTACATGACACACGTGCCAGGATTATCATGTTAGCCAGTCATATATTTCGTCATCCATTGACGTCACGTAACACCAAATTTGGTATACGTGGAGCTAGCAAAATGGCCGCGAACGCATCGTGGAGGGCCCAATACGCTCCAATGTAGCGCTGACGTGCGCGCACGGCGGGCACAGCGACGCTACGTTAGCAAATCGCGAGCACTCTATAGTCTGTCTGACACCAGTCGCGACCATCGTCCATCGGCGCAGCCCGGCGGCAACGAGCGCGAAATGCGATACGCTGCATTTCACGCCAATGTAATAGAGTAATATTACTGTATGCCGACGCGTTACCCAGACAACATTGCGTCTCCCTCTTTTCATGACGGAGGGATGCCGGACGCGCTCAAAACGCGCATGCGTCAATGCAACGCACAGCGGCGTGCACCTGCGGCAGGACCGGCACCTGGCGTGGCAACGCTGACGTGACGCGACGAAATGAACGCCGGAGAGTACGCGCACCGCGCAATGTCGAAATATAGTGGTTCCTTGACTGTGGCATGTAGGCGTGTTCTCACATGACACCAATCTTATGTTTATCATGTTTTCACCAGTGACATACCTTCGTCATCCATAAGCGTCACGTAATACCAAATTTGGTATGCGTGAAGCTTGCGAAACGGCCGCCAGTGCATCATGAGCGTGGCATGTGGTCATGTCGTTACAGGACACGCATCTCATGTTTATCATATTTGCACCAGTATCCTACCTTCGTCATTCATTCACGTCCCGTAATACCAAAGTTGGTATAAGTGAAGCTGGCGAAACGGCCGCGAGCGCACCATGAGTGTGACATTTAATCATGTTGTTATGTGACATTCATGTCCTGATTTTCATGTTATGGTCTGTCGCTTGTGTTCGCCGTGCAATCATGTCATGCCATACCAGTTTTGAAACATGCCATATGAACGAAACCACCACAAGAGCTGCAGGACCACGAAGTGTAAATAATGACATTCATGACATACACGTCATGGTTTTCATGTTATGACCAATAGCATATGTTCTTCATGCAGTCATGTTATGCTATACTACGTTTGGTATCGATACCATTATCGAAACGGCCAGAAGAGCTAAAAGTCATAGGCGGCTAGATAGATAGATAGATACGCTGAAAGTCGCCGAAGTTCACTAAGAAATGCTTCGCATTTAAAATAAACAGAAAAATACCTTGGAAATACCGAGGTTAACGTATATAGTAAAACATTAGCCGATTACAGTAATGGCTCTAATAAGCAGCGTTCCTACAATATTATCTACCGATAAAGCGTCAGAAATGGAAAGACGAAGACATATTGTAAATAAAGGAAAAAGTTTTCTGAGCCATGAGTAGCGAAAGCTTCTGTTTACTTGATGAGAAGTCAGAAACTATAGTGCGGTAAAGGCAACACCAGCCTCATTCGAAAACGTCAAGTAAAAGTCAAGCGAAAGACCACCTGGCTCACAGGCCGTACCACGTTTCATGGATTGCAGTGCCACCTTTACCTCATCAGGTGATGGAGGGACGTGAAGACGATCAGCATCTTGTTGAGGAACGCGGGGCAAACCTTTAAGCATAGGTAGTATTATATCACAGTGTGTGCACATGGCCGAACATAACATCGCTTCGAAATGCGTCAAATAAAATTTATCGATCAGGTATGCTATACATAAAACAACTTCTCTAATGAAGCTAGTAGATTTACCCATTTTTTTAGTGCATAGCTCGCACCGGTGAGCATTTTTATATTTATTTATTTATTTATTTATTTATTTATTTATTTATTTATTTATTTATTTATTTATTTATTTATTTATTTATTTATTTATTTATACAATACTGCAGGCCTTGGGCGGCCCAAGCAGGAGTGGTTTGTTGGTATAACAATGAAAAAAAAACAGTTATAAACAAAATAAAAAAGAAGGGGATAAGGAAATACAAATTGAGAGCAAGAAGAAACAAGCAATAAAGAATCGAAGAATACACGAGAGAACAGGAGAGGACTAATCAGTGCATATTTCAGACATATGACACATAAGAAGGTAATGACCAAAAACAGCGAAGCAAGGTAGCAATGATCATACAGAGTAGCGTAGCTCAGATTTTCACACTACTAGATATGGAAAAATCAATCACAGGATAAAGGCATCGTTACAAATTTATTCTGCGAGCTGGTTAAACAACTGAGGAACAATGTTTGATAAGAAGGTGTGAGAGGGGAAGGCATTTCAATCACTTATGGTGCGTGGGAAAAAGGAATGTTTGAATTTGTTTGTGCGTGCAAAAATCGAGTTACATTTACAAGGGTGAAAGTTCCTAGTGGGTCTATGGGACAGAAGGTTTAGATAAAAAACGGGGTCGAGTGCAAGTTTACGGTTCCAAAGCTGATAAAGAAATTTACGTGTGACAAGAAATCAACAAACCCATGATTCTCCATTTATGTAGCCTATCTACTGGTTATATTTGCGTGAGGACTCAGTACGTAACCGGTAATTATCTATGATAAATTAAACGACGAAGTATGTCTATTTCGCCTAAAAGTGCCACAAAAAGGAGCCATACGCAACGGCCTAGACGAGAAAGTACACTTATTGACGTAGTCACAATGCTTTTAAATTAATAAATTTGCTAGTAAAAAGCTGACGAAGTTCAAGAAAAGATAGTCAATCCTTGACTTGGTTGTCTACTAGTTACACTCTCACGTCGCCGTTCATGTGCCCTGGAGTATTGAGTTGACCACCGCAACTCCGAAACTGGTGCATACGCGCATACGACGGCCCGTAACGATACGTGTAACTGTCTTACGCTTTTGGAGTGAAGAGTTTGACGACGTACGTAAATGGTATTTTCCCGTTATTCATTCCATGACCAGACAGACATACTCGTCAATACCTTGCCATACTAATTTTGGCCTACCAGGAATCGAGAAGGCGATCACAAGAGCACCCAGATGATAGAGGCCAGATAGATAGATAGATAGATAGATAGATAGATAGATAGATAGATAGATAGATAGATAGATAGATAGATAGATAGATAGATAGATATAAACGTTCTATGCATGTCTAGGTTGCTAATAACTGCTTCGCATTTAACACGTACAAACATGTTCAGCTTCGTAATGTTTATTTTTATCCTCTGTGCTCCCTCATTTAATGAATGAGGGTGTGACTTATGAAATTGGTCCCATTAGGTTTTCCTAATTCTCATTCATTAGCCCCACTGCGGTGGTTTAGTGGCTAAGGTACTCGGCTGCTGACCCGCAGATCGCGGGATCGAATCCCGGCCGCGGAGGCTGCATTTTCGATCGAGGCGAAAATGCTGTAGTCCTGTGTGCTCCAATTTGGGGGAACGCTAAAGATCGCCAGGTGGTCGTAATTTACGGAGCCCTCCACCACGGCGCCACTCATATTCATACGGTGGTTTTGGGACGTTAAACCCCACATATCAATCAAATCTTGTTCGTTATCCCGAGGAGTCGCTCAAACAGTTCACTTTTGTTTATCTGGTTTGCAAGGTGTGCAAGAGCCTCGACCCCTTGTTTACTTACGCAACCTTTGTAGAAGCAGGTCGCGCGACTGTTGCGTGACGTGGCGTGTGTGTTCACGGCATTGAAAGGAAAGGAAGGAGAGGGTGATGGTGCGAGGAGGATGAAATGCGTGTCTCTGGGAGCGCTACGCGATGCGCTGCCAAGATACCTCGCGCCGTTCGTCTTGGCCAAGAACCTCCGCGTTGGCTTGTGTTGCGAATAGGGACCAATATACAGCGGGCTCGGAGCGAATAGGCTTCTCCAGAGAGAGAGAGAGAGAGAGAGAGAGAGAGTGAGAGAGAGAGAGATTCGAGGTGGAGGGGAGTGGTGACTAAGGTCTATTTTTGAAACACCCGCCGACACCGAGTCTGGCCTTTCGAGCCCAGTTAAGGCATACGAGACGAGGAGCCGTCGGTTGCACAACATGGCTTTCTTCTCCGCCGGCTCCAGAGAGAAGCGTTACAAGAAACAAACACGCAAATTTTATTTTCTCTGTTCAGTGCAGTTAAGGATGCCTTATGCGCGGCTCGGTATTGCCTGCATTATTCATGTGTTGTGTGTACTAAATGAAATTGCACCCTCTCATTACGTCGGCGTGTAGCGAAGGCGTTTGAGTTTTGTAAAAACGCGCTTATATCGCAGACTTTTTTGAATTAATACCGTTCTGTAATCGGAGCACTGAAAAAGTGCAGTTTCTATTCTAAACAACCGATAATATCGCCTCATTTATTTTTGCTAGTATGCCTACGGTAGATGTTACGAAATTACTGCCTTAACAAGTACTTAAAAAGTCCTGTGCCCCTTACAGCTCCCTGCTTATACCATATTATCCTTTAATTTCACAACCCGCCGCAGTGGCCTTGCGGCTAGAGGCCCGCAGGTCGCGGGATCGAATCCCGGCCGCGGCGGCTGCCTTTACGGTGGGGGCGTAAATGCCTGAGGCCCGTGTCCTTAGATTTAGGAGCGCGTTGAAGGACCCCAGGTTGTCGGAATTCGGTGGGACCTCCACAATGGCGTCTCTCACAATGATATGGTGGTTTCGGAATCTTAAACCCCAACAATTTTTTTTATTTTCACTGTACTGCGACAAGAGAAAGCCCCCATGGTCAGGAAGCTGCAAATACTCGTTTTGTTTTAATTATGTCACAACGATAATAAACAGGACCCTAGCCGTGAGCACTTCTCTTAATAGCTCATTGTGTTTCGTATAAGCTTTAGTTATTATCTCGGTATTACGTCCGGCATTCATCGGCGCCTCTGCTCGCGCCTCCTCCAGTTCACAAGGTTGAATTACATATGCTTACAACGACTATGTTGCGGATGCAACAATATGTACACAGTGAACGTTCAGACGCACTTTTTGCTAATTGTGAAGTCTTTTAATAGTGATAAAAATCATTACTTTCCATCGCTGAATTTTTTCGAAGCAGTATATCAACAAAAAGATTAACCGCACTTAGCTTAGCGAGTTAGAAATTGCGTTGTAGGCAATATCAGTCACGGCGGCTGCGTTCTGATTAAGGCAAAGTGCAAAAGTCCCCACGTGCCTCGAATAAGTGCGTGTTAAAAAAGTTTAAAGGAGCTAGTACTTCATTAAGTCCCGCCTAACCATATCGTGGTTTCGGCACGCAATATCGGTTTATTATTTATTTTTCAGAAAACAAGGGAGAGCCTGCTTGACGAAGTTCACACACACACACACACGCACACACACACACACACGCACGCACGCACACGCGCGCACACACACACGCACGCACACACACATACACACAGGCCAGTGACTGTGTAAAGGCACCGTTCAATAAACAAATAAGGAAATATACTTATTAATTTTAGTTATACAATTCTTTACATTCTCTTGTGCCATTGGTCAGTAAATTACGCGTTATCTCCGCCTTTTTAATGTATGCAACCTGGGCTCGCCTGAAGGAGATAGCACATTTGAATATTACCCTGTTTAACAAGCTCTTCGTAAAAGGGTATTGTGTTCACTCATTTTTTTCCTGAACATATTAAGTTTGCACGGTGTTATTTTTTTCTTCTTTTTTAACGAGCAACATGCGCTAAGCTTCCGCGCTTGTTCACATATACCTTGCTCTTTGTGCGCAGCTGACGAAAGAAAAAAAGGCGGGTAGAAACGAGACGGGTAGAAACGAGGCAAGTGCCGTAGCGGCATACACAAGGGGCTTACGAAAACACAGGAAGACGCTACGAAGCACGCGAATTTATTATTCTTAGCGGAGTGATTTACTGCTGACCCGGACAGAAAGAAGGCGCTGCTCCTTGAAATGCACGCGTGGAAGGTACGTAAAAAAAAAAAAAAAGCAGGGAAAGTGAGATGGGTGCTTTAACGAGATGTGGCGCAGGTGTGAAGCTATAGCACGTGTTCCAGGATTGGAGGTAAGAGAAAAAAAAAGGCAATCAATGTTTCTTGAACCGAGCGATGGGCACAAGCAGCTCAATGCATGCGAGGCGAGCGAAGGACCGTCAAAATATTTAGGTTGGCTATCCTAGCGCGGACGGAAGGGTTGGAAAACCAAATAAATGTTGAAGCAGGCGGAAAAGAGGAGGGCTCTTCTGATCATCGGGGCGACGAAACAATGCACTGCTTCTTTGCTCGAAGCAAAAAGATTGATTGATTGATTTGTGGGGTTTAACGTCCCAAAACCACCATATGATTATGAGAGACGCCGTAGTGGAGGGCTCCTGAAATTTTGATCACCTGGGGTTCTTTAACGTGCACCCAAATCTGAGAACACGGGCCTACAACATTTCCGCCTCCATCGGAAATGCAGTCGCCGCCGCCGGGAATCGAACCCGCGACCTGTGGGTCAGCAGCCGAGTACCTTAGCCACTAGACCACCGCGGCAGGGCGCGAAGCAAAAAGATTGCGCACCGAGCCGCGCTGTAAAAGTGTTTGGCTAGCTATATACTGTGGCGTCACGTGAACCCGTGAACCAATAAACAACAACAAATAAGCAACAAAAAACAACACTAACAACAAAATAACAACAAAAACAACAATAAACAACAAAAAATCAACAAATAAACAAACTGTGCTGCGGTAGATGAATATGCATGAAAACGTTTGATTTGGTTTGGTTAAGTGAATTAGACGTAACATGACCTCAGTAATTCACATCGCGTTATACTAACATGAGAGATCATGCTATAGTCATGCTAATACGAGACGCCACCATTTTTAAAAAGATGGTGGCGTCTTTTGTAAAAAAACATCTATATCACTGAAAGGTCGAGGAAGAAATTCTTTGCTTTGAATTACACAGCTGACACTTCCTGGCAAGTGCTGCTGGTGGAACCGTATAATCGTCACAGGAAATGTGCCACATGCATTCCTTGCGAACATGCCTCATTATCTTTATAATGTGGTCTTGACACTTGTGACTGTCTTCACTGAAACGAATAATAAGCGATGTCTCGCGTGTACAGTACTCATGAAGACGGGTACTTTCGTTGAATTCAGGGAACCACTTTCTGTCGCCTGATCTGTCTTCGGAGACGAAGAAATCCAAGTATCCGAGTCATATAGAATTTAACTGTGAAATAGAAAGAAATAACTGCTACCGCGTGCTAAATGGAGCGCCAGTGCTAGCACCTGAAAGAGAAACAAAGTTGACACGTGGCCCAGTGACCTCTGCCGTGAACTCTATTTTCTAGCTCGTCATCAACAGCCCCAAAGGTGCGAAAAAAGTTGAGAAACGTTGCCAAGAAAGGAGGAAACAAAGAACTTCACGCGTCCCAGTGACACAACCGTGAACTAGATTCGCACTTGTTGCGGCCCAAACCTATATACAACACCGTCGGGGCAAAACCCAAGACAACAACTTTCCGAGCCAACTGTCGGGGTGAGGGTGTTGAAAAGTTGGGGCAAGGGTGCGAAGAGTGAAGGGGCGTTATACTTTGATCTCGCTCTCTCCCAACGAGAGGAGTCGGCAGCCAAGTGAAAAACGTTGAGCTCGAGCCCCGCGCCAGCGCCACTCGCAGACGACCTCGAGTGCTTGAATCGCAACGAACGCGTGGAGCTCGACCCCTTGCTCCGTCTCCTCTTCGAAACAGGACGCCCCAGCGTCGGCCTCCGTGCCCCTAAGTGTGGAAAAAAGGCACACAGTGTCTTCTTCGTGCCTCGTTTGACTCGGAAAGGGTGTATCACCCTCGAAGGTGAGCAGTCCTTTAACATTTGACTAGCGAAGCCTGTGTTTTTACGGGGTTTTGGTGCCATGGAAACAATCTACGAGAATCATACGAGGCGCATTTGACACCGGCTTGACATGGACTTTAAAACCGTCGGTGTGGATTTGCGCTGTCAATCACTCAACGTAGCTGCGTTCTAAGTATGCAAGGAGGGCTTTTATGGCTTTACGTGCTTACGAGCTGCGAGGCCAGACTTCCTAACATCTTTCCTCTTTCAATAGGATCCATCCTCAAGTTGGACTTCATTGGTTCACAATTGTGCTGCATAACTTTTTGGAATGAATAATGACAACTGAACTTATATTTAGCTGCAACTCCAACCTAATGTCTGTCAACAGTAAGGACACCAGCTGCATTTTATATTGATATTAGGACACATTTATAGTATAATTGCGCACTAGTGGGACGCGTGCAATGGTGTTACTGCATTATAGGGATAACATGGCAACCAAAGCACAAGACTGGGTTGATTAGCAGATCATGGGAGAGGCCTTCGCCCTGCAGTGGGCGTAGACAGGCTCACGATGATGATTATGATTATACACCCATTATACTCCCAGAATACTGGTGAGCTGGATAATTCTGCGCTTCGGTGAGAAATGACTCACTAAAGCTTGCTTCCGAACCAAATCCGCGTATTATTAACCCAAATGACGCCATAAGGACGAATATTGCAAAACTCGGTCTGCTACAATCACCATGATTCAGCACCTGCGGGAATTCTGTTCTCCCTTGCATTAGCAAAAGTTGTTCTAGCTAGCGAACGTCATTCTCTTTGAGGAATTGTCAGCTTATATTTTAATTTCTTTAATATTTGAATTTCTTAGTGAATATAACCAATTTGTTGCCGCTTTCCTGTGAAGCCCACGGCCAGTCTTAAACTTTGTTGTAGCGTGGCTAGTAGTTGAACACACTGTAAAACGATTGATTGATTGATTGATTGATATGTGGGGTTTAACGTCCCAAAACCACCATATCGTTATGAGAGACACCGTAGTAGAGGGCTCCAGAAATTTCGACCACCTGGGGTTCTTTAACGTGCACCCAAATCTGAGCGCACGGGCCTACAAAATTTCCGCCTCCATCGGAAATGCAGCCGCCGCTGCCGTGATTTGATCCCGCGACCTGCGGGTCAGCAGCCGAGTACCTTAGCCACTAGACCCACTGTAAAACGAAACCCTGTCAACACGCACCACTTCGTCGTCAAATGTTTCCTTTTCTGTGTGTCCTCACAACGCCTCCAGTTCTTTTCTCGTCCAACTCGGTGAATCAGTGGCTATTGGATGCTCGGCTGCTGACCCGAAGGTCGCGGGTTCGATCCCATCGGTCGCATTTTAATGGAGGCTAAATGGTAGAGGCCCATTACTGTGTGATGTCAGTGCAGGTCAAAGAACACCAAATGGTCGAAATTTCCGGAGTTCTCCACAACGGCGTCTCTCGTAATCATATCGTGATTTTGGGACGTAAAGCCCCACATATTATTATCTGTTACTTTTCTCGAGCGCTACAACAAAGTAGGTGCAGCCACGACAAGCAGCTCACCAAGTCACCCATTATCATCACTCTCTATGCTGCGAAAGCGCTTGAATGATTTTGTGAAATTGATTCACAATCACGTGATATCGTATCAGCGTCATAATAATGCTATAGATTGTGCAATCGGGGTAAATTTTGAGGGACAATAAGACACACAGAGTCTACAATGACGCTGATTTTATTGTTTACTTGACGGGCGGCGGCCCTCATCTTCGACCTTGTTATTCACTTTTTTTAATGTAAAAAAAAGATTGGCGTAAACAGATATTTTTTTTATTTGTACCGACGCTTACAAAAAGTGTTTTAAGGCACATTATAAGTGAACTTATTACAGAGCTCTCATAATCAACAAGTATTCGCATCATCTTCCCAAAGGGAACCCTGATGGGATGCGAAGCAGCCGCGTGGCGCACGTGGGGCGTCATGAGGTGAACGGCGCTAACACGGCTGCTGCGGTGAGTGCTGGAAGAGTCGTTTGAAGCGATGGCTGGCGTAGGTCTTGTCGTCTCTTCAGAGGGGACACGAGCGCTCGACCGGAACTGGCGTGCGTTGCGCCTTGGCTACCACGGCCTTGTGATCGAGCGTTGCGAGTGGTGGAGAAGGTTAAGGGAGAGAGAGAGGTGACACGTACACATATGTTTCAACCCGTAGGTTAGGCGTGCGTCAGGTATATTGCGCGTGAATCGGCGAGTCGGCGCTGTGACGAGCGGCGGTCGCGGTAGTGGAGCGAGCGGCCGTAGCAGCAGGTGTTGCGGACGAACGGATGATGCAGCAGCTGCGGGTGCTGCGGTGAGCGCGCGGCAGGTGAGGGAAAGAATGACGTCAGAGTGCACAGCGAGGGAAGCGTGACGTCAACGCGCAGCTGCGGCGTGACCTACTAGGCACCGCTCCAACACCTTCGTTCCAACACCTTCGTTCTAGGCACCGCTCCAGCACGTTCGTACCGACGCACGTACGGTGTGACATGCGTGATTCAAAGAGTTGCTTCACATAAAAAATTCTTGATGACTCCAGCTCCAGCAACAACAGTAGATAACCATAAATACTTTGCTAAAGTGGTTTCATTGCAAAAAATGTGCGCAGTTTGAACAGGGGTACAAAGTCTGTTTGCGAGGTTCATGCTTTCTTTTTTTCTGCTTTCTGTGAGAAGTATGTCATTTACTTCAAGGTTGCCACGCGGCAAGGCCCGGGACATTACGGAGTATTAACATTTGTTTCTGAAATGCTCGTCCATAAAACTGTATGAAAAAAAAAGAATTACAGATATTCGGTGACACAAAAATAGTTCGCGAATATTGCTGGGAATGCTGTTTACGTCTTCGTTTTGCGGCCGCATGTGCATGCTGTTTTATACGTGGTGCCCCTCCAGATCAAGCGATTAACTCTGAGCTATTTGGCTTGATAAATTTTCATCTACATTACACACTGTGTACCGTGCAGCAATCTATAGGCTCATCCTGTTTGTGTGCGTAATACCAGACGAATGAAATGGGGCAGTTAAGGAAGAAAGATACGTAATCTAATCGTGTGAGCAGTCATGTGAACCCATGCTTCTTCTCTTTATTTCGTATTATGGATAAATGTTCCTGTCCGACAAAAACTGATTGGTCTTCAAAAATCACTAACCCGAAACTTGACAAAAAATCGCTGATGTGTTTTTAATGCTTGCTATAAAACATCATGCTGAGTGTACTACTCAGTGTAGGATTGCTTGGGATTGAAAATAGATGCGTGTTAGTTATGATGAACAGAGAACTGGAGTCCCTCAAGCAGCAAGTTATCATTCGGTTTCAGTTCGTTAGTTAGCAAGGCACTTGGAGCGGTGCCCGTGCTATAGGACCAAGTGGCAGTATACATTTTGAGTGTTTGCTCGCGGCAAAATAGCTTTTAAAAGGGTGTGAATAGAGCTTGTTGGCTTGGCTTCATAGCAGGGAACAGCGCAGTTACACGGGACAAGACAGACTGAAAGACTTGGCATAGATGAGTCCGAATAGCCGTTTTCCGGTTAAATGTTTCGCTAAGTTTGGAAGTCAAGCTCAGGGAAACAATTTCTACGAGTGACCTCCAAAGAGTTTTAACTTGAAAAGCGCAAAAAACTTGAGATTGTCAGCAAGGCTTACAATACATCGTGTTGCCTTTCTTGTCTTGTGTACTGGCACTTTTTTTTCGCTGTGAAGTTTTAACTTGCTGTAGTTACCTTGTTGGTGCAGCAACTTACCGGCGTTGTGGAATTAGAGAAAAAGAGAGATTAGTTTGTTTACTTTGAGAGAAAACATCACCTTGTAACTAATTAGTTAAAACAGCACAGAAAAGGGAATCAAGTGTTTCTAACTCACTCAGTGTTACTTATTTAACAATCGTTACATTCATACGCGTGAATGACCTGCGTGCTCATGAAATGACCGATGTCTTTGCTACATTCTTAAGTGTCTGCAACACAGATCAGCGCTTAGTGGAAGTCAGGCATCGGCGTCTAACCTGGCACGTTCGTACGTTAACTACGTAAGGCTGCATTCGAAACATTTTTGGCCTGCAAGCATTAGCTAACGTCGGTCATTCAGTTTGAAAAAAAAAACAAAGAAAACGGGAAATCACGACTGTCGGAACATTTCTCTCACTGAAAATAGCGTAAGACGATTCTTTATGGACGCATACCGAGGACTGGCATTCATTTGATAGTGGCAAAACAGAAATAAAAAGATCTGTACCTCATCAGCGAGAATGTTGCGCTGTATGGTAGTGCACTTGAAGTTCAGAACGTAGTACTAGTTGTCAGTGGGGGTTTACTTGAGCCAATATATACCAAAAGGAGAAAGGAAGAAAAAAACTGATTATCATGCTGTAAATATCTCACTAGAGTGGCTGACACGTGAGCATTGGTTGTTAGAGGACGAGGGATAAGTAAAGGACACGAAGAGAATAGCGAGGAAGGGATTTAGAATTTATTTACATATATATCTACGCAAATAGGTGCGAATGTTAATAACATTTGCTAATAAAATACGTGAAAATACGTTCTGACACGCACGACACTTCAACACTGATATGAAACGTTGACACAACAGTAGGCGTACCCATTTCCCGACAGGCTGTATCTTGAGATGAGCGGGAGCACCCGCAGCATCACACACGACAGCCTGCCATCTCAATGTGCACGGAAATGTGGTTGAATAGACCGTGGTATCGGCTAGATATATACGCAGTGCTGTCGGACGGATCCACCTAAAACTCTGCACCGAGACGATGGAGACCCGATAAGGGCGCGTGCAGCTATCGTCACAGGTGGTCTGAACATTCCTTAAAGAACATTTTCGATTTGATACTGCTAATGGTGTCAGATGTTTTTCGTGTAAATTTCCCCACCGCGATCGCTCAGTACATCTATATTCCTATAAGCGCTCGACGCTTGCACCCCGCAGTATTGCGTCTGCAAAGTTCGACTACTGTATACTCGCGGACAACTTTTCTTGGCAGTGCAGCGAAGGCTACAGTGACACATCGCGTATATCCTACCGCTATGAATGTAGTACTACAATTGTGCCGTTATTTTCTACGTGAAGTATGAAAAATACTGCCTTCAAGTACATGTCCAGAAGCTCGGCCTCTGTAGCTTTCCCTTCTTTTGCCAAGAAACGTTTTCCGCGAGTTATATAGATGGGCTTTACCTGAGGCTGCGGCTGTGAAATTCACGTTTTATACGAGCAGAGATGCGAGTCCCGACGTGTGGAGCATTAAACTTGGGATAGAAAGTTGGTCAAGTTGACACGCTTGTAAGATGAAAAGAAAAAAAAGCTTACATAAAGCGGAAGGAACTTAGAACAGCGAACCTTAGCTGAGACATGTTAGTGAACCAGCAGACGCAGTACGTAGGATACTTGCGCAGCGCAATCACCGCTACCTACAAAGAGGCATATACACAATATATAATCATAAATAGCGTCCCAACAGCAGCTCTACAAACCTGTATTTATTGGCATAAATACAATGTACTGAACTATGATAAACTTTAAGACGGCAAGCACAGTCTTAAGAGAACGCCAACACGTCCGTATCACCTTTTAGCGCACTGCACCGAAATAGCGCGAATGGAAGACCATAGGCAAAGCAACGTGACGGAGGAATTCGGGGAGATGGAAACGAACGGTTACGACAGACGCTGAGGGGAAGTGCGGTTAAGCCTGGTTAACAAACGCCTTTGGTCGGGATCTGCTATGCCTTTCACGTGCCTTCTTTCGTGGTCTCCCAGCGCCACTTAGAGATTATAAGCAAACGCAGGCGGGCCACTCACCAATGGGAACATGGGGTGAGTAAGCTGCCATCGTGGTTCTAGACCGGCTGGCATACCTTCGTTCTGTTGTTTATTTATACACTCATCAGTGCCCGTGATCAGCGCTTTCACTGTGTTCAAGCGTTCTGGGACCTTAATAACATTCGGAACAGCTTGCTTTAACTTTGCTCGTACAGCAACAACTCATGCGCTTGCTGCGTAGGCCGGGAGACGAATGCAGTGATTGCGGAGATAACCAACCGCTGGACTTAATGTTGTCTTCCCTTCTCGTAGAACTTGGTAAGTTATTGCGGGTCGCATTGCTAGGCACACTACTTACGGGCGTTAATTGCGACGGCCCACGTGCGCCCCAAACGAAGAGTTTTGGACGGCCGTCGACGGCATAGCAAAAAATAGCACCAGCTATCCTATACGTAGTAAATTGGCTTAATATAACATGTCCCGTAGAATGTTCGTGATTGTCAGCTTGGTATGAATCACCTGGTTAAGAAAACATTTTTTTCGGTATGAATCATGAAGTGGCGTTCGTTAGTCAGAACAAGAGTGCTAATTACCTTCGGACTAGTAAACTTTGGCCTACGTTGGCGCTCCCCCCTAATGTATCAGTGTCAGCGTCAGCTCTTCATATACATTATTAAGGCAGACAAGGGCTGATTGCATAACGTCTACGTATTTCGCTGCAGATATAAAAGGAATAATTCTAGAGTTAGTTTCTCTAAAATGGCGTTACTTAGCGGTGGTCACTACACTAAATGTTCTGTAGGAAATGTCTGCTTCGTGAAGTGATCTACTTGACACTAATTAATTTTGACACCCTTGAACAAAGATATTCGTCAAGCATGTTTTCATTAAGGAATGTTGTATAACTGTATACAGCGCCTGCGTATTCGGTATGATAATAGCGTGCTAACAACAGCAACAACAACAAAAGTAGTAAAGCACTGTGCCTATTTTCTACGTAGGTTCTACATGGCGTTTCATGTTAGGAATGTATATATGTCTGGTCGAAACAAGCGCATTTTCCTTTAGAGCTCTGATGATGGTGTGGTAGGAAGCTTAAATTTTCATAATAAATGTGGTACATGCAATCTAAAGGGCTAACAAAACCAACTTTCCTGTATATCTGCTGATTCTATTTGCGAGAGGCGCACCAGTCAGTACGAAATACGTCATCGGAGACATAGATAATCCGCAGATGTTACTGCGAAATCATTTCTTCGAGAATAGACAACTGGGTACACGCTGTCTCCATATGCGGCCGGCAGGAGGAACGCCCCTCAACGTTCTTACTGGACGTCTAGATATGTACTTTAGCTCGAGATACGCCAGCAAGGCACTTTTCATGTTTACTTTTTTTATCTGTCTTACCTCAATCTTGTTACGTCGGCTCCCACCCTGGGTTCGGCATAGCAGGTGGCATTCATCCGTTTTTTTTTTCTGGAAGGTAGTAGACCGATTCACATATGCGCGAAAAACCACCGTCACAGTTTCCCTTTGCTTTCTACTCGGCAACCAGATGTAGTGGAGGTATATGCCGGCTCCGAGTTGGACTTGAGCGCAGCCTCCTGCATACTTTATTAGGCTGTATATATCGGTTCCGAAGCGACAGAGAGAACGCAAGAACGAAAGCAAGTGAATGCACGTCGAGCAGCCTATAGTCTAGACTGCTTCAATATTTATGTACACAAAGCCGGCGGACGGGGGCGTGTTCGGGACGCGGAAAGAAGCGGTCGGCTACGCCTCGCCTAATGCCGTGACGTTGGATGCGCTGTGTAGGAGACGCGCGGTCTCTGAGGTACGCGTGGCCGAATGTCAAACTGTGTGCTCCTTCGGGAGTGCGCGCTAGATCCTAACAAAGAACATGAATTAGAGGCGTTGATTATGCGCGACCTCTCGACCTATGCAGTCGCCCAACGAGGAAGGAAATCTAACAAGAAGAGAGCCGTGGCTTTGCGAATGGGACTGTGTGCCGTGTATCGCGTTTGCTTTGTTGTAGCACGTTGCGTTTAGGTTAAATGAGATAACACATGGTTGCCGGGAATGAAGGAGCCGCCCGCGGCACGCTGTTCATTGTAATCGACTTTGGTGGGTGTGACCTAATTCGTGTAAAGGTTTCGTCGGAGAAAGACGGCGCAATTACTTGTAATCGCTGTAAGCAGTATCGACAGTTACCACCACACAGGTGTGCTAATAGTGTGACAGCATTTTTGCAGTCTGAAGAAGACAGATTATAGTTTCAGTAGACTGAAAAAAGACAGGATCCACCTAAAAGTGCTGGAATTTAGTTCACACACGAATATCAAACAGCGAGAGAAATGTGGAAGCCTATTGAATTGAAAAACTAAAAAAAATGCATCTGCCATTCATCCATTGCTTTCTTAGACAAACAATTTTCGCTCCTTTCATCTGTGCGTTCATGACTATATTTTTTATCATTCGTGTTGTTTGCTATATATGCATTTGGCGTAGCCTGTTGCTGTGAACGTGCTAATCCGAGGTATCATAATAACTAGTGTTTGTTATATGCGTCAGGGATGTTTTTTTTTTTGTTTTGGACGAGATAGTGCAGATCATGTTGGCTACTTGAGCAGACGTATTTTCAAAAACAAACCAGGTATTAGATTGCGCTCGTTTGTTAAAAATCTTTGCTTCGTCCCCATGCTTGTCTCGTGCAAAATGGCTGAAAGATGAATTCCAGTTTAATTCACAAAATTTTCTCTCTGATAGTTATGTTTTTTTGTTGCACGTTTCTTATCAGCTATGGAAGTGCTGGCAGGGTCTTTGTCGAGATTTAAACTTGAGTCTCGCCTAACTTTGCGTTTGCTTTTAGCGACACTGTAAACATCGCCGACCCAAGTCGGGGTAGAATTACGCGCCCAGCAATAGTGTTGTAAACAACGACGTTACACGATTCACTCTCGCTGCTTGAGTCTTCCTGGCGCTTGCCGATGAGCGCAGCTGCGCAGAAACTGCTGACGCAACGGAGCCACCATGCAAACTTTAGACTGGACTGAAGAAAGGGAATGCTGGGCACGTGGCCCGGAATGCGCCCTCCGAAAGACGACCGCGAAACGCTCCCCTTCTTCGCATCTGCCAAGACGCCGTACAGCTTTCTGGCCTTCATCTTCTTCAACAACGTTTTCCCGCTGTTCGTTTACTGGAATTTCTAAACCTACATGAGCAGCAGTATCCTGTGAGAATTCTGTACAAGCATTGTCTGAGGGAAAAAAAAAAGTCAAGTGTCCGTGTGTCTATCTATCTATCTATCTATCTATCTATCTATCTATCTATCTATCTATCTATCTATCTATCTATCTATCTATCTATCTATCTATCTATCTATCTATCTATCTATCTATCTATCTATCTATCTATCTATCTATCTATCTATCTATCTATCTATCTATCTATCTATCTATCTATCTATCTATCTATCTATCTATCTATCTATCTATCTATCTATCTATCTATCTATCTATCTATCTATCTATCTATCTATCTATCTATCTATCTATCTATCTATCTATCTATCTATCTATCTATCTATCTATCTATCTATCTATCTATCTATCTATCTATCTATCTATCTATCTATCTATCTATCTATCTAATTATGCTGACTAACGTTAGCGGGGACTTCGTCTGCAGCATAAAAACGTCCAACCATATACATGACCATACGAGGACTTCTAACTTGGCCTGAACTCACCTTGCTTATATCGAGGGCAAACACGTGCTTCCCAGGTCAATTATCTCATCATTCCTTTTACTCGTCTCTGTGCTCCGTGTCTCGTTTGTCTTTCAGAGCGAGCGTGAGTGTTTCTGTCACTTCCTTCCGATACCCTTATCGCGCTCCACTCGTTTTTGTGTTCTTCGTATTCCCACTGCTGGCCCTTCCAAATCTCTCTTGGAACATCTCTCCTGTGCTGTCAACCCCCTTCTCTCGTCCTTTACGTTCCCTTTACCGTTTCGTTAGAGCACGAAGCCGGAATGCTTCCTTCTCGCCCTCGACGTTTATTTCGGTCCAAACGCCTGCAGCTCTGTTCTTTCCTTGCGAGAGTGGAAGCTTGATTGACATGCCTCCCCCTTTGGCAACCAGGCTCCAATAGGTTACCTTCTGGCCGCGCTGTTTTGTGGCTCCATGGGGAACCTGCTTACTTCTCGCCGCGTCCGATCGGGCCAATATCAATAAGGCAGGCCGAGCGGGCCAATATAAGCTCTCCTAGGAGCCGCGGTTTACAGAGACCCTGCCATGCTCGATAGCACCCTAAGGCATTCCGAAAGTTCAGGCTGAACTCTTAAGCAAGTGCGCATGGGAAATATTTCGTCATGGCTAACCACAACATTACGTGTACGTCGTTGTCTTGCCTTTATCTTGCGAACATAATATCCCCCTTCCGGCCAGGTGTTAGCACACAACGTAATTACTTGTGAAGTAAAAATTGCGAGGTAGTTTCCGGGACGTCGCTTCTGCACCTCTGACTAGAGATGTAGTTGGCGAAGCTAAATTATTAGGTAGTGCGTCCATTTGGGTCAAGCAGCATGAGAATTTGATGAGTAAAAGAGTTATCGCGGCCTGCGTATTTAAAGCGACGTACAACTTGGATTCGCATGCAGCATTACAGATATCCTTACACTTGACCAATACGGTGCTTCGAATCAGCATAGATGGGCCATAGAAATTGTGAAAAGGGCGTTTTTTTCGTGCTTTTCTTCAGTTTTTTACTTGCTGTTTTTTCGTTTCTGGAGTTTTGTTTTTTTCTTTATTGTGTGAAAGCTGGAGCTTCAAACTTTCCAAACGCGGTGACTGTGCCCTCCGTTCCGTTCACACGGTTGTGTCTCAAACCAGTTGTAAGAATATTGCATATCTATATTGTAGTGCAGGTGCTGCGGTGTCTCCTGTATTCCGTGTTTTATGTAACAAAATAAGTGCGGTGGTTATGAAAAGGATGATGGTACAAATCACGGCTTCGACGACTTCATATTTATCCCAGCAACAGGAAGGAGCAAACGGGCCTATAAGGAATTGGTGCTTTATGGCAGTTGAGTCGTTCTTCAAGATGTGACTCCGTCACAGAGGTAACTGAGGTTATTACTTGACGTTTCTTCGTACCGTCATTAACTTTTTTCTTCCATCGACTTGTACGTTTAGTTACGGCTACTTGGATTAATTTTCTTTTGTGTAGCTTGTACTACGCCGTTAAAGGCTGTGTCGCAACAGAGCTGGTGGGCACCTAGCAGATCATGGCTTGGCGAGGCTTTTACCTTCTCACCTCTCTCGTTCCCGCTCATTATCACACTACACTGTGCATGCAAATTGGGGTCCACCTCTTTCGCCTTGTCTTGTTAAACAGACCCTGACACGGTTTTGACGATTTTTCACAAACACACTGGGTCAGTAAACCAAGTTACAATGGTAATTTAGAGACCGATTTGGGCTCTCTGCATAAACTGTGTAATTTACTTCAGCCCTTTAAAGCTGCGAATCGCTCCAGATCGCCGCTGATCGCCGCGACTCGGCCAAACGCGTTTCCAACCGCCCATACACCAAGTGACATGCCCTGCCCCAGTGACGTCATCGTTTCCAGCTGATCTGATTCGCTGTGGAACGCGCAGCACAGACTGCCGGTACAGCTTCGGCAGCGGAATTTACGTGTATTTGGTCTCAAGCCAGATCGTGACATAGGCGCCGTGATGGCGGAGCCTAACGCTCGAATGAAGCGTTGAGGGCAGTTGAGGGTGAAAAGTGGAGCAGAGGAGGGGAGCACTTTTTAGTACTCGTAGCTCTGTTAAAAATGGGTGTTTCAATTGAACTCTGGTGCCAACAATTTGATCCAGTGGTGGTCTAATAAAAAACAGAATGTGAAAAAACCGTTTCAGAACTGTTTAACCGTTCGAATAGAGTGCTTACACCGTGATTGAACGCTTACCTATTCATGATAATGATACGAGCAAACATCAAGGGTAACAGCTCTGCCATTAGAAAAAACATAAAAAGTAAAGCCTTAATGCTTAACCCAAATTGTGACACGAAACGTTTTTTGTTATCTTTGCAGCCGGTTCCATATGCCTGTCCTCTACCCGTCAGCCTTACCGTCGGGTCCCAAATCTACATACAAGGATTGGTACCTGAGGTATCCGTACGGTAAGTCTGTGGCCAGTCGTGGAACACAACTCCGCAGCCTGCTGCCCGCGAAAAGTGCATGCTCATGTAAATAATGTCGTGCAGCACGCCCGCAGTGGGAGTCTTTACCCCGTATACGCCACATTTCATGCTCACAAGGTCACGCGGGGGCAGTGCAGGAAAATTTCCCGAGTGCCCGCTTTTGGTTCCGGCGGCAGAGTGTTTTGCCTTTGACATAACATTACCAGAGCTCTAGGTTAGCAAGTATTAATCAGAAATATGCAGTCCGCGTAAAAATGATGAGCCTTCAGTCAAGTCATAAGAATGCCTTATAATCGCGAAGTTCATTTTGACAAGGACAATAGAAGAGAACATGAAGTGCAGTGCAGTGTCATCAAAGCACGCTGGCACCAAATCTAGTTATAGCGTCACCGAGTAAGTTTACACACAAAGCTACACATAATGCGACAATGAGAGGTGAAATTGTTTACGTACAACGGGCTTTTCCACTGTACTAAATGACATTATCAATAACTTAGAAATATATTATTTGCGCTCTCCTCGATTCCTTCTCTCATTATTTCTTTTTGCAATACATCCACATTTTCAATGGCCAACTTGTTGATACTACTCACGTCTAGAAATTCGTTTATAGCCAATAATGTCTGCTGTATGCTGCGTTTGTTTGCTTTCGCAGCCAGTTGCTGTCTCTGTTCGCAAGATCAGACCTATTTCAACTGTTCTCATCGCACAGGTGACACCTGATCCCTTAAATGAGCAAAGCGGACATTGTCGCGATGTTAGGCAAACGCCTCCCCATTTCTCAAGTAGTTACCGAAATACCTTATCAGGTTTTGTTTCAGAAACATTACACTAAGACCGAGTAAAGCAAAAAGAAAACAGCAAGAGAAATAATTATATTTTTGTATTACGAAAACAACCACTTCTTTTCAAGGAGGTCTGGTTTCTAATTAAAAAAAAGCCATAATGAAAGAATAGTGGCGCTGTTTTCATAAAATTACCGTATAACTGTCTCATGAAGTCATAAATTTTTCTCTTTTCCCCACCTCAGAAAAAAAAAAGAACGCGTAACGGTGTCTAATTCATTATTTTTTAGTCAACAAAGACCACAGTGTGGTTCCAAAGAGACCTAACACTCTGCGTATAACAATGTATGATATATTTTGTATCGTTAGAAAGAGCCAAATACGCTTTAGCAACATGCATAGGCGTAATATATATTGGCATCTACAAAAAGAATTCTCGGCGAAGTTTGCACTATTGCGCATCTTATGAGAGTGGCTAAAAAAGCTAGTTACCCGTTAGGTATCGATGACTCTTTCTGCATGTGCAATTAGGCGAGCGTTGAGCACGATATTTGTTACTAAGTTAGGCTAGCGGCAAACATCTCCCGTGTGCTTGTGCTTTTGTTTGTCTCGTCTGTGTTTTGTGTGTGTCTGTTTAGCGGCATTTTGTCTCATGTTTCAAACAACATCTCTTTGTTAACTATGTCAGTGCACGTCTCGTGATGTAGAACCGAGCAAGTTTTAGTGCGGTGGGAGTTGCGCACGCGAGAGGAGCGCATTGGGCACTGCGTGCAGAACTGCGTGCAGAACTGCGTGCAGTTGGCACTGCGTGCAGTACTGCGTGCAGAACGACCTTGCCCTTCGAAGGGCAAGGTCGTTCTGCACGCAGCACTAAAACTCGCTACTATGTCAGTGTTTTTTTGTAGCATGTCACATCTAAACACTCCGAGGTTCGAGCAAGCGTTCTGCAATTTTCATGTGCATCACCTCACTGCACTGTGTGTTTGCATGTTGCACGATGGGAATCGACAGTCCTAAAGAAGAGGAGGTCCAGTCGTAAATGGAGAACTCATCTTTCATTTCATCTTCATTTGCTTCTTGTATTGTTGAATCGATAATATAAGCAGCAACTGGAAAGATATGTGCGCTAGCTTGTGTGAAGCCTGTTGTGTTTGCTTACACAGTAGCGAAATTGTCGGCTACCGTATTTACTGGCACGATAGCAACACCGTCAGCTACTAAGGACTGATCGTGGATGTTGGTTATCTCGGCACTGTAGGCTAATGTTGGTTAATGAGATATAGCGTTCACTACTTTTGGATAATGTTGTCTAATATTGCCAATGCTGTCACATGTTTACTTGTATGGACTTGCGTTGACTGGTATTATCTGCCAAAGTAGTCGTTAAGTTCTGTAGAGTGGCTGGCGAGTACCGGTAGCAACGTGAGTTTACTAACCCAATTAAAGCAAGGCAATTGAAGGTAATTGAGGGTAATGCTTACGCATTTTTGCCTTGCATTAACCGCTACGTCTTCACAGAACCAGTGGAAACTCCAATGAACGCATGCAATGACTGGTCGTTCTTCCAGGTTTTCCGTTAACCTTCAGAGAGGAACTGGGGAGGCAGATCCCGTACAGCTCCATATTAACCCGCGCTTTGAACCGGAGGGACCGGTTGTTGTCCGCAACAGCCGCGAGGGCAAATCGTGGGGTCGTGAGGAACGTGAGGGCACATCGCCTTTCGCCAAAGGACGACCCTTTCTACTCGTCATCACTGCCACCACCCCGGGCTATGAAGTGAGTTCGTTTCTTCTCTTCTCCTGTCTTCGTGACTCTGAAAAGAGACGCACCTATACAATGAGTACTGCCAATCATCTTGAAACTATAGATGTGAAAAACCACTGTAAAAATGAAAACGAAACTATAGGTTATTGTCGAATGCATATAGTGAAGTGACAGAGCTTAAAGCACACATTTGCACGCACAATTTACAACGCAAAAACGCACAAGCAAACATACATTATTATGCCACGAGAAGAAAACAGATGTACTCGTAGAAGTAAGGTGAAGTGAATTTTAGAAATGAAAATTAACTACTATTAACAAAGAGTTTGCTATCTGCAACCAAATCTTGTAGAGACGCGATGTCTAATATTCCTATTTTTGTCCTGGCACTGTTTCCTCATTATTAAAGAATTGTCAATGTACTACGGGCCCCTGTAAGTGCCGACGCGATAACATTTCTAAGTGATTCTAATAACTCACCGCAGATCATGGGATACGTTATACTTTCATTTCAAGTTGCGCTTTCTGTCACTCTCTGTTGACTCCAGTACTGACTTTTGAGCATAGCTTCTCCCACGTAGTAGCACACCCTTACGCAGCGTTGCTCTAAAATCCCTGGTCCCTAATAAGATTATTTTGTTAAGGTAATACTGTGCTACTATTTTTTTCAACCTAGTGTGCTTTTGTATTGTGATGTTTCTTTGATATCACTGAGAGGCTTACATGTCTGAAAGTTCTGTTTTTTTTTTGTGGCATTTCAATGGTGGTTCCCGAGGCACGTTTGCAAAAATTGCCTTCATTGCCGCAGGACTTTTCATAGAACACATTATTGATCTTAAAGGTTACCGAAACGATATATGCTGGAATGTTCGCTTTTGTGCGAAATAATATTGAAAGTGCACATAGAATAGAAACAGGTAGCAAATTAGACGTTGCTCGGAAGACTATGCCCTACAGTATCGAGAAAAACCTTTTTACAAGTCAAGCTGTATAACCTCCTACCACACACTGCACGTCACGTGCAATGCGAAACCACTCATTGGCTATTCATAATCTTGATGTAGTGATGTTAATGAAAAACACCACCGCTTCCATAACATTAACTCTAGGCAACAGAATATTGTAAGAACGTTATATGCAAAAGCCAAGTGTGCGCGTTCGATGCCTTTATCACATCCTCTCTGTGGGATTCGCGGTGCGACTGTCTCCGTATTTCATTTTGTTCGCCGTCTGTTTCCCGCTTATGTGTATTAACTAAAATGATATCTCTTCATCTCTTTTCCTCCCGCTCTTATCAGCTGGCGGTTAATGGGCTTCCTTTCGCGACGTTCGATTATCGACAAGGACTGGCTCTTGCCGATATCACTCACCTCTGCATACACGGGGACGTCATCCTCCGTTCTGTGCACATACCTGTTCCGGAGATGGTGAGTCACGTGACCATTATCTTTACTCGCTTCCTAGTTTATACATGATACTTTCTAGCAGTGGCAGCATTGCGCAGCTTTGCCAATGTCGTGCAGCCGTGCCAATGTTCTTCCTAAGTCCTTTGGTATACAGTATCAGTCATAGGCTCAGTAACATTTTTAATGTAAAATAAGATGTAGGCATTTATAAGTTATCAATAAATAGTGATTGTTAACTACGTAATGATCAGAATATTTACAAAAATTCCCTAAGACACATTTGCCGCCATAATGTCTTGCATATTCAAACGAGCGTGCACGTTTGTTAGTTTTCATACGACAATGACAATTCTTTGGCATATAGGCTTTACGTACGTATTATGCGGAGGTATATGATGAGGCGTCTACTGTTAAATAATTGATTAGCCTATATTACCCAGCCTATTGCATAGGCGATGCTGAAATCGATACCTAACAATCGGTATTTAGGAACGGGATTTTTTCATGGTTTCGCTTCTGACATGCTTAACTGAGTTTTCAGTTTTAAATTATTATAAAGGCATCGAAAATGAATTATCAACACGTCAGCGTTGTTTTATTTGGTACAGTATTGAAGTATACTTCATCACTGCATTTTTAGGAAAAAGTTTTTAAAGGAGATAAGTTAAAGTAAGCAAAAATTTTTAAATTAATTTGGCACGATATCATGCTTAGATATTACAGATTTCATCATTACTTCCACTGAGTGTGCGACCAACTGATCAATGAAATAAACACGACGTTCGCCTACCAATCACTTCACTGGAGTGATAACTTTTGTAGGTGCTGCTATACATTATCGGCGGATGCAGCTGGAATCAAGTGATCGATGAAACATTTATTCAACTAGCCGGGCGATTGATGAGCCACACGCATGTGACAAACTGCTCTGCCAGGCGACCAATACAGCGATGCTCCAAGCGAGTGATCGGCCAACCAGTGAACTGCGCGTTAAGTGATTCGGCTGGCCATCGGTCATCGAAGCAGGTCTAAAAATTATTTGTCACGCGGCAAACCACAATCGCATAAATTGATTATGCTCAATGTATTCGGGGTATGCATATAGAACAAGGAGCGAATAAATATTGCCAAGAGCAAAGTAGCAAAAACGTAACCCAACTTCACATTTTTTTTATTCTGCTCTTTATAACGCTGGCGTTTTGTTATGCATACAACAACAACAAAAAAGCAACAAGAACGCCAATGCACTTAGATTAACGTGCTCCTTAAAGATACTCGGTCGAACAATATCAGCTTGTAGAACCCCACTTCGACGTGCTTCGAAATCATGCCATAGTCTTGGCAGATGAAACGGCGGAATCTAATTGCCTCCTGGAATACGGGTCACCATGGATAAGTCTGGTGTAGCGAAGTTTAGGAGAAATATTGGCGGCGTATCTGCGTACTTTGCGGGCAAATGTCGTCGAAAGACGATAGTCTTCTGCCTGGAGAAAGAGAATAACACATTTATTTGACGTTATGCGGGAAAAAATCGGATAGTAGGAGCTAAGTGAGATATGAACGTCATCTAGCAGTAACTTGAAGAGACGAAGTTTTTTTAGAACGCAAGGTTCACTGGTAGGTGGCCGCACCACGTGGTTTTATTGAAGCTTAGGAAACACCCGCTTTTCGGTCATAGCGTCGCATTGCCAGTGCCACGTATTGAACACTGTGGTCTTTATAATTATGTATCTGTGCTTCTAGAAATAAATTAACACACTACCTAATGACCTCGTTCTGACAAAGCATACGCAATATTTGTTTTTTGATTGACAATGTCAGCCCATGTGAATGCAGAGACCAGATCTTTCTCTCTCTCTCTCTCTGTCACACACACACACACACACACACACACACACACACACACACACACACACACACACACACACACACACACACACACACACACACACACACACACACACACACACACACACACACACACACACACACACACACACACACACACACACCCACACACACACACGCACACACACTCCAAAATTTCGGCGTCTAAATAATCCAGGAAAGATTCTAGTATTTAATACATCAATAAAGAGGCAAATATTTAGAGCACAGACAACGGCAATCTGCGACATGGTGCGTACCACAATGTGGGATTCCAATCATTGTTACCAACCCGCTCAAATGTCTCCACTTCTTGAAGAAAGACCCTAGCGTAAAATTACACCTCCACGGGTGACACGGAGTGGTTTGCGAAAATCACACCAATGTTTTCGCATTTTGCACCCAGCAGAATTTCTACCTTGCAAGGCCATAAGCAGTTCACCAAGGAGAGGCGTGGTCCTAGCATTTTTACACTGAAGGGAGAGCGACTGGCGTGTAAGGAAATGCCATCTCAGCTCTCCTGTTTTATTTGTCCTCAGCCTTGAGTCATTTTTGTGTGCTCTAGAAGCGGAATCGCATGTCCGGGGTCTTGCGTTTCCGAGCAGCAGTGCCGTGAAAGTCACAGCTTTTGCTGACGACATAACCCTGTACCTTTCAGATGAAGTTAATCTTTCACATAGTCGGCGTTTATTCTTTCAGTGTGGTGACATTTCAGGTGCCGCGCTAAACCTCTCTAAATCCCGGAATTTGTTCATCGGCTATCCTAACTCCAGACTTAGCTCCACATCTCTTCTTGAGCTGGCTGCGTCTCTTCGCATTTTAGGAATTCTTTAAAGCCACTACGGCGTTTGTAACTGTGTTTGGTCAAACGCCCTCGATGAAGTATTGAGAACAAAAGATTGAGAATGCCCGGGATTTCGACTTCCCGCTTCCTAAGCGGAGGGACCTTGCGCAGACTGTGTTCTGCGGTCGCATTTGGTAGCTTTCTCACGTGGAAAAGCCGCCTTTACGCATCGTGAGGTCATTGCAGTCTGCCTTGTGTTTCTTCTTTTGGTCTGTTGGCACTGAGTTGGTTTGTCGTGCGGCGTTAGGACAGCAGCGTTCCCAGAGAGGTTTTGCTTTACCTTCGGTATCAATACACTGCCGGCTATTGGCCCTGCGCTTTCTGTTGCGCCTCGTACAAGGAGAGAAATCCCCCGCCCAAACTCTGGCATATGATTATCTAGGCACTCACCTTCGGTATTTAATGCCTAATGTGCACCTTAATCATGACCCACAATCAGTAGTACTTCCATTGTTTTATGTAACAACTGTCGCGTTTTTCTGTCATATCCAGTCGACGTGCCCTATGGAAGATGTGTTAAACAATCCTATCGTTGACACAACAGCCGCTTTGTTGCTCCAGTTAGTTCCTCCGACATGCCGCACCCGCTCTAGTCGTGTGTCTTGGAGCACGCTAACGGCATCATTTCTAGCTGGCCACCTACGGGACTTCATGCTGTGGCTGGGGTGGGGCGTTCTTCCTACCCTCGGCCGCCTCCAAATGTGGAGAATGGTCCAGTCATCAGCATGTCCAAACTGCTCTATACGGGAAATAAATCAGCATGTTTTAAGACAATGCGTCGTCGCTCGTGCTTTCTGGAGGGCTGTGCATGCAGAATTTTGTGGGCTCGGAGTAAACCGCTTTGTTTCTTCTGGACGTTGTTCTCGAGGCCGCTTCGCCTGCCTTCTTATTGTTGCTGGTGCCTACTGTCTTTGGCGTAACCACTGTGAGGCTGTTGCAGCAGGTAGTCGCCGTTGTGTTCTCTTCTTGATTCTGGAGCGACTGTACAAAGAAATACTATCTGTTTTGTCGGAGGAACTCTTCTTTCTGGGTGAGAAGGAATTCCTTCAACACTGGTCCTGGCCTTTTGTGTTCGTCTGCGAGAGACATGTAAGGCTTGTTTTCAGGCCTGCCTGGTATTGGTAGGTTAATCTTTGTTTAGTACTCACACAAATACCTTGTAAATACTATGTAAATATCTGACATATGAATCTTCACATTTCATTTGTGTGTTTTCCGTTTACCATGTATTAAGCATATGTAGACATATCTTTTCGTAACAATTCTTGTGTATCTGTGTGTGCTGTGTTCCGTGTACATATGTAAACATATCTTTTTGTAAAAACTTTTGGTGTGTGTGTGGATGTTGTGTTCTGTCGCGATGTTCTGTTGGATTGCAATAGATGTTCACTGCCCGTGAGAATAAATTTATCTAAAAACAGTATGTGAGCTGAATGCTGTTGTTTTCTTGGCTCATGCCGTAATTTTTGTCATCAGGACCTCATCGAGTGGCGGGCACGCGGGACAGCTTTGTGCTCTCCCATAGTAGAGTACCAAGTACAAAAAATTGTTAACCACTTTTTCTGAACAAAATGTGAATTACTCGATGAGGGTGGCAATTTGGGCTTGTTGGTATGGTAGAATGATAATGTATGGTAGCGCATAGAAGGACATGGACAAGAGAAAGCGCATTCAAGACAACACAGCACTATGTCTTGTCTATGTCTCGTCTATGTAGCACAGTGTTGTCTTGATTGTGCCTTCTCTTGTCCGTGTCCTTGTCTGCGCTACCATATATTCTAATATCGTGAATTACTCGATTCGTTTTGAGCTTCTTTTAACTTGTAACATTCCGGTACACGGAGATAAGTGGATTTAAAGGTTCATTTGTAAGATGTAATCAGTGTCTTTACTTAATTTTGATGTTCAGTTTGTGTATATACAAGTTACATGTACAATAAAACTTCCTTGTTAAGTCGTTTCGGCATGTAAAACCTTACATATTGTTGTTATTGCAGTTGCCATACAATAGATATCAAACGCCGAGCAGAAATAGGTGCAACAAATGAACAGATGGACATAGCGGCCACTACTATACACTTTCCTGTTAAACGTACCTCTGAATGCCGTATTTATGAAATAATCGCATTGTAATCGCACATGCTTTTCAACCGCGTTCCACGTCGTACGCGCCGAGGCATGCAGCACCAGCTGCGCCCAAAGTACTTCGAGCAAAATGGCGGCAGCAACCCTTCTGGAAACTCGGTCATTCGCAGATTGCGTGGTGATATTGGTGTTTTCACTAGAGGGGTGATTATTTTAGCCCAGAGCTCACAAATATTACAGACAATAATATGAGAGACCGTATTTCTATTTATTTTTCGAACCTTTGTGAATGTCTTCGCGAATGAATGATAATTGAATGCATGGAGGTGGCAAAACAGCGTTGCTATAAGTGGAAAAATCGCGATGACTGTCGCTAATTCGCCAAGAAGGGTGATTCTTAACCCTTTATACATTTCACTCAGTGAAAACTAACTGGACTTGCTTCGCGTTCCACGGCGACCTGACTTCGCTTCTAACAGTGAAGGGCTCTTTTATGAATTATCACAAAAAGCGTCCTTCCTTATTTCGTCAATGTACTTTCTACAGATCTTGAAACCGGCTTATTTTCCATCACTGCTAGCCAATGAACCGTCTCCGCCTCCATGACTTTTCGCTTAACGCTCTTTGATCCCATATCGCTTACACTGCCAGCCGTATACCTACTGGTATCTTCCAGTTCTTTTTCTCCGCCAGGGGTCACTCCTCCTTCTATACAAATGTTACACCTATGCCCATCTACTCTGTTTCATGTTCCTTACTTTTTCTTTTTTCGAACTTCATTTTACTCTGAGCATCTCTCACCTCGAAGTTCATTCATCCCGTATCACCCTTTACAGCCTCATTTGTCGTCATCCCGTGAGTGCCCAACACGAGGTGTACGTCCCAGTCCTTTGATTCACGTCCAGTCCTGATTGCACCTCTGACTTGCATCACTCAGTTCCCAAATGTAAGCCCCCGAACCATTACGTATTTGCATAAGCCCCGAAGTACGTCATAGCTATTGCATCCCCATAACACTGTGAGCTTCGTTATTTCAGTATTCCTTTTTTTCGCCTTGCTTCCTTGCCTTTTTTCTGTAACTCCACGTACTTATCACCCTCGTTTATCGATATTCCGAGGTACTTCTATTTGCTTGCCATCAGTATTTCTTGGCCCTGTATGGATACCGCTTGATCACTGGGATCAAGCAGAATCAATCTCAAGTACGAAAGCTTCGACTTATCTTCCGCATATATCTGCCAGCCACTACACATCATCGTGATTATCCGGAAGCAAGACAATATCGTCGACATAAAATAAGGGTTTCAGCAAAATGTCACCAAACGTTGTCATTTGAAAGGACGCATTCCCATATAACATGTATGGGTCATTTATGCGGGGGATTTCACGTTAGGTTTCGAGAGGCATCGATACACTTTTTCACAACTATAACAATGTACGCCGATTCTGCAACATAGAGACCTCGTTCCTCAGCGACACCTCAACCTGTATAGATAGCATGAGGTGGCTCACGAAAATAATGTTCGAGATCAGTGCCGTCTCTGTATCCTACTGAACAAAGCGTTAATAATTGGCATTTGCGAAAGTACAATGTGAGTGCTATTAGGCAAAGAACTTTATTCCGCGCGACACCGTGGACATCTGACGAAAGGTCCGCGGGCCGTGAGTTTGAGATACTTGATATAGGTGAATATAAACGCAATAAGGCAAAGAGAGTGCCCGTAGACAGCAGAACAATATTGGTGTATGTGTGCCTTATTAGGGGCCAGGACGTCTACCGAAACATGGTTGAGGCCCGCGACTTGCTCAAGATGCCTCTGCTGAGAGACCCCGGCGCTCCAGAACCCGAACCGAGCTGCCGAATTCTGCAGGACATTCGCAATCGCGCCCCGTGTCCATGGTGCACCACTGTCCAGCGATACTGACAGGTTAGATTCAGATACGATCAGATATGGCAGCCCGAACAAAACGCAGCAGTATTGGTCCCTCAAAGCAAGTAGATAGCTGCGTTGCTTTCATCTAGAAAAAGAGCGAACAAAGGATCTGCATGGCATGCGGGCGTGGTTCTTGTTTATCTGCTAACTGTGACTCATACTCACTGTGTTGTAAGATGTTGATTGTATGATTGGCACCAACACATTCAGGTGGATCAGTCAAGAGTTGGGCGGGTCATATCGTGATAATTCTTTTTTAGGAAAAAGCACCTTAAGCTTGCACTACGCCTTCGCCGTTGAAGCTCCCTGCGCCAGGCAAGCGCGCCTAGCCAAAAAGGCGCATGCTTCCGGCGCAGCGAGAGAGCAGGCAAGACAAGAGATGGCTCGCGTTGCGCTGCGCGCTCCGCACACTCACTCGTTTTATTGTTTCCACCACTTACCGCAAAGCGCTCTCTCCACCCACTCCCAACCCTACTGCCTCAATGAAAGCCAGCAGCGAAATAAGGCACAAAGTATAGTTTGCGTCTTATTTCTAAGAAACGTCACTCATCGGTTTTATTAGTACATGGAACACTGCGGAGTTTTAAAACCCAATAGAGGTTATGGTGTCAACCAGCTAGACAAGTTTAGTTTACTTCCTTTATTGAAGACAATAGTTTTTCTTAGGATACTTCGACGAAAACGTTTTGATCTATCTATCTATCTATCTATCTATCTATCTATCTATCTATCTATCTATCTATCTATCTATCTATCTATCTATCTATCTATCTATCTATCTATCTATCTATCTATCTATCTATCTATCTATCTATCTATCTATCTATCTATCTATCTATCTATCTATCTATCTATCTATCTATCTATCTATCTATCTATCTATCTATCTATCTATCTATCTATCTATCTATCTATCTATCTATCTATCTATCTATCTATCTATCTATCTATCTATCTATCTATCTGTCTGTCTGTCTGTCTGTCTGTCTGTCTGTCTGTCTGTCTGTCTGTCTGTCTGTCTGTCTGTCTGTCTGTCTGTCTGTCTGTCTGTCTGTCTGTCTGTCTGTCTGTCTGTCTACTTGCTCCTCTGTTCGCCGAAACAACACCTCAAACATAAAATCTAACCACATCATCAGCGCCCACCATCTGACTGTTTCTGCGTTCATACTTGTGTGATTATCAATTAAAACGAAAACATTGAGCATACATGAGGCAAAATATCAACACGTCAATATTCTCTCGTGTGTTTCTTTATACTATAGAAGGCATACAGAAGTAAATATAAGGATCATAGCGTTTATAACGCTGCGCTGACAATTCAACGCTATGCAAGAAAAGACAAGTGTTTCCTACGCTTTACTAAGATGACACAGTGGTGGCACTTACCCGCCATCTTGTCTTCCACACATTATGACCTTTGAGACACGTGCGCACGCCGCGCGCTTGCTATAGAAGGGGTCATCCTTTCCTTTTACCAAGATAACTGCTAGATGGCGCTCATGTCTCACGCAGAGTCAGTTTCTCAATGTCCTTGTTTGCCTCCGCTGCGCGCATCAAGGCATTTTAACGCAGAGCCTCGTGAATCCAATTCACCAATTTTCTGACGCAGAACATCAAGTAAACGTTCTGTTCACTCTCTCCAGATGCAAGACTATCGTCTTTTGACGACATTTGCAGTGAAACATGCAGATACGGGGCCAATTTTTTTTTCATAAACTGTTGTTTAGTTATGTACATATTTTAAACTACCTTCATTTAATAACCATCATCACTTACGTAACCTGATACAGTGTAAAGGCAGGAGAGTGTTCATATTCATGATTTTTCATTCGTGGATATTTGTCTAAATGTTAATCGATTCTCCAAGGAACATTGCAGCGATACACTGTAAGCATGCTACTCAAGAGAAAGCAGGGTCTTATAGTTTTGTGACATAGGTCTCTCCCAGTTATCCTATGAACTATGTCAGCATTACAAAGCCATACGAGAAACACTTGTGCCAATGCAATATATCTGCCACTCGGCGTTCCTGGCGAAACTGCAACGCCGCTTAACCTACTGTTATCGTGATAAGCATATTGCATCATTACAATGTTTTAAATGAATGATCACGTTATTATTGTATCATTAAGATTCCAGCTAAAGCTAGCACAAAACTGAAAAAATGTTGATATTAACGCAGAAATCCTGTCGAAAGAATGCTTTCGGAATGACTGTTTTGTAACGCCTCTAAATATACACTTTACACTTGCACAAATCGTTAGAATAGCTGTCTAATTGAGATTTTTGTTCCTATATTATCAAGCATAATTTCCCCGGATGGTTCCAATGAAAATAATCTGTTCACACACACACACACACACACACACACACACACACACACACACACACACACACACACACACACACACACACACACACACACACACACACACACACACACACACACACACACACACACACACACACACACACACACACACACACACACACACACACACACACACACACACACACACACACACACACACACACACACACACACACACACACACACACACACACACACACACACACACACACACACACACACACACACACACACACACACACACACACACACATGTGAATGAAAATCTTGTTTTGAAATTGTTTAACTTAACTCGGCTGCTGACCCGCAGGTCGCGGGATCGAATCCCGGCTGCGGTGGTTGCATTTCCGATGGAGGTGGAAATGTTGTAGGCCCGTGTGCTCAGATTTAGGTGCACGTTGGAGAACCCCAGGTGGTCGAAATTTCCGGAGCCCTCCACTTCGGCGTCTCTCATAATCATATGGTGGTTTTGAGACGTTAAACCCCCCAAATCAATTGAAATTGTTTATGTGATGCAACGCACCATAGAGGCGGCCGAGCAATCCAACTCTACCCCTCTACATCCTGTACACGCACTTATTTTTAGGGGCGAAGCTTCTTATGGCGTGGCTTGTGCGTCCCTCGTAGTACGTAACCACCAGTGGCACATACCCGAAATAGGTAGAACATTTGACCTCCAAGGTGGTGCCGGTGAGAGATTTCTTCTGTGCGTTGTTTAACAATAAAAATAGTGCTCAATGTACATGTCAATGGCTGCTAATGGGGAATGAGAGACAGGAGCATTCGGCTTTTAGTCAACGCGCACGCTGCAATCCCCATTAGCAGCCATTGGCATGTACATTGAGCACTATCGGACAAGAAAGGGTTGCTACATTATACTCGCTGAGTGTAACCTCCTTAGTTTTAGAAAGGTTTAGCGAGCGTTGAGCCGCAGGGCCATGAATACAATGAACTAGTATATACCATGAATGATTTCGAGGTGGTTAAAGGGGGGAAGCTGATACGAAGCGCAAGCTGTAAGAAATTAAAAGCTGAATCCTCCTGCCTCTCATTTCACATTAGCAGCCACTGGAATGTACATTGAGCACTATTTGACAGGAAAAGGTTGCTACGTTATACTCGCTGGGCGTAACCTCCTTGGTTTTCGAAAGGTTTAGCGAGCGTTCGGCCGCAGTGCCATGAATACAGTGAACTAGTATATACCATGAACTCAAGGTGGTTGAAGGTGGGAAGTAGACTCGAAGCGCAAGCCGTAAGAAAGTGTGCGTGTGCCACCTCTCGTTTAGTCCTTGGAATGTCCACTGAATGGCGGTGCTTCTATATGGGGAATATATGATAAAAAGATGCGAGATGGTGGGACTTGGAGTGTTGAATAGATGGACGAACGGACACACAGACAGATGCATGGATGGACGCATGAACGGACGCAGGGGCGGATGCATGAACGAACGCAGGGACGGGCGCACGAACAGACGCATGGACAGTCACACAGACGGCCGCATGGATGGGCGAATGCTTCGCCCCACTCTCCATCATTCACTCTGTGGATATGCTGCCATTTTTTTTTTCAATAGAGTGCTTACTACAACTCAATAAGCGAACAAGCATCCATTCAAATCAAGTCAAGTGTACTCACAAGCGCACTTGTTCTCTTTCACCGTGGCAGGGTTCCACCGACTGAAATCGTTACATCCGTTATCTATCGCGGGACGAATGCCGTTCCTCAATTAATGAGAACAGTCTGGAATGTTTCCGACTGTTCTAACCAGACAGCGTGCACGTTGCGCTGAGTGGAGTAGTGTACAATCTGGAATGCACGTGGCCACAAGCAATGGTACCGTCGTCGGTACATTTAGCGTGAACGCGTCAGTGCGTTCACGCTAAGCGTGTTGACGACTGTATACCGTTGCTTGTCGTCGCGCTTAGCGCTAACGAATGAGCGCGTTCGCACTAAGCTTACTGACGAACGTACCGTTCACAAACGTACCAGTCACAAACTGTTGGCGCGATCGCGCTTAGCTTCGTGCGCACGGCTGTACCATTGCTTGTGGTCACGTTTAGCGTGAACGCGCGAGCACGTAACACTGAGTGCGTGATTTCAGTGGGCGCCTTCGACGATGGCGGTCGCCGATGCACGCAACAGTGAAAAGACCACGCCTCAAAGGACATTATTATTAATAACTCAGAGTTTCACGTGACAAAACCACGATATAATTAAAGGTACGCCGCAAAGGTTGGTGCGCGATCTGGTGTTCTTTAGTGTGCACTGACAAAGTCGTATAGCGTTGAGCCTTCGTGGAAATGCGACCACCAGAAGGGAGTTGGGCCCTTCAGGTGAGCCGCCAAGTAGCGTAACCACTCTACTAGCGAGAACAACTGAAGTCGGGAAAAGCAGAGAAGCGAACTGGAAGACAGCCTTCTTGTTTACTTCCCTTCGCTGCAGGGAAGAAAGAGGAAAAACTAACTTGAAAAGAAAGAACAGAGAAATAAGCTGAGCGCACATGAGACGAAACATTGTGAGCGTAAGGTATGACTGGGAGATATTTAAATATCGTTTAAAAGTTAGGGTAACGATGAATACTCGTTGAAAAACTTCCGCTTTGGTGACTACACTGTCCGCGTCACAAGTTTAGGGATTGCGAGACATAAGGAAAAAACTGAATATCCCAGCTGCTTCCGCAGGCAGCCTTGGCTTTTGAACGACCAAACAGTGTCAAAAACTGCTACAAAGGCTGTTCTAGACTTTATAAAAAGCACTGGACTAGAAACTACACTGTAGTGTACTATGCTAAGTGGCTACTGAACATACGCACCACCTCTTCTTCTCCCCATCATCATGGGATCCCTCTTTCTTTCCCCTTTCTCTGATCCCCTGTGTAGAGTAGCAGGCTAGAGCAAACTAGCTCAGGCCGACCTCTCTGCCTTCTAATAAATTCTCACTCTCTCTCTCTTGACTTTTGATTTGCGGCCCTTTCTAAAACGCATCGACAGCATGTGCAGCGCTGTCCGAGGAAACGTAGTCGCCACTTGATGTTAACCATTCTCACACTTCTTGGTGTCCAAACCTTCGACGCCGAGATCACATGCCAGCAAACCCGGATTCAATTGGCCGTTTTCCGAAAAGGCCAGTAGTTGGTACGTGTGAACGTCTACCAGTTAGACGCCAGAATTTTATAGTTTTACTCACACGCCCAGCGACGAGCTACCGATAAAAAAGTAAACAAAAGGAAGAAGAAAAAGGAATGCGAGAACGACATTGCCCTGTGTGCATTTTTCTCACCTTAGACGCCTCGTGTGTGTGTACAAGCTTTCGACACCGCCATAATGACATATACTCTGTTCATTCCTAACCTATGATTGCGGCTAAAACCGATTCGTGCTTACGTAATACGCAAATGGTGCTGACGTTCACGAAGAATAACATAGGAAAATAATGATGAAAATGATTACGGAGAAATGAAAATAAAATAATATAGAACAAAAATTTGAAGCACATGTGATAAGTTCAAGGAGACCATACTGGAAAAATAATTTAAAGAAGAAGCACAACATACGGAAAAAAGATGAACAAGAAAACAACTGCTAGTCAATTTGTTGACATGCACGAGCTTGGAGTAGTGGGAATACTAATGAAATATTTCCGTTCATGAATGCTTTTTAGTTTTTGTTTGTTCATCTTGGCACATGTAAATCAACAGCACTTGGGTTCATTTTTGACTGTTTGTACCTCATTTCTTTCCCTCATTTGCAGCCAAAGTGCGTACGCTGCCCTCTACCAGAACCGGCTAAGATTGGAGACGTTTTCACACTTAGAGGGCAGATATCGCCGTGGGCCGAGAAGTGAGTATATTCATTACGTCACATGTTATCCGCAATGCATTGACAACGCTGTGCGCACTCCCCACTTTTTTCTTGTAGCGTGTACATATCGTATAAGCTAGCATAAAAAACTTGCCACAAAGAGCAGGTTTTTACAGCGCTGCTGCGAATAAAACGTTTGCTAAACTTGAGAAGCAAGTGATTATGTGGAGTAGTGGCGTCATGGTGTGACTTACTGATATCGCAGAAGAAAATTTTGTGACCTTGGGATGACGTCATGCTACGACCTGACCGACGTCGACGATTGGTCGAGCTTGGAGGGTGTGTAAAAAAAACATAGGTGAAGCGGTACACCGGTACACCTTCAGGGAGCATTTTCTCCTCGTCGCTAGAGTGTAGGCGTTACGTTGGCGTAATTGTGCCTGACAGGTACGGATCAACCGATCAATGCGAGAACTGTCGATAAGCAAGCAGCCCACAACATGGCCTTTACATAGTAAAATAGCTGCACACGTACATACAAAGAACTTTATTATCAAAGAACTTTATTAAGAATAGCTGCAACATTTTTTTTTTTGCGAACATGGTACGTGGTGATCGAATTTCTACTCCTTATGTTATAGTGATGTTGAAAACCGAGAAATGACATTCTGATAGCTTGACAGAGCGATAGATTTGAATCGTTGACCAAAAAAGGTGACGCGTGAAGATAGACAACCTGACAGGTGCTCTCAAGAATTATTGTGGCACACCACTGTACTTGTGCTCTTGCACTACAACCACTCAAAAACCGGAGTGAAATGCTCGTTTTCTATCGACTATCAGGTTGTCACATTATTCGCATCCCATCGTCTAACCTAAACCTGCTCTTGTGACAAAACCATTCCCGCGGCTTCATAAAGTGTGAGGGCCAAGGGACGGCTTTAAGCTCTCCCTTAGTAGAGCACCTTATACTCTAAATCGTTAATCGCCTTTTTTCCAAACACACAGCTTTTTTTTATTTTTGGGGACGGCTTTATGCTCTCCCTTAGTAGAGTACCTAGTACTCTAAATCGTTATCTTCTTTTTCTAAACACTTACAGCATAGATGTGCCGAAGTGCAAGTGTCCTATAGACGGTTTTAAAATTTAAAGCTTTGTGTCTCCCCCAAAAACTTCCATTCACATCATTCACCAGCTCGTAATGCCGAAACTTAAAAGACGTTTTCATGTTCTTTCAAGGGTAAGGAAAGTCTCTTTTAGTTTTTCAAATAAAATGAACGTGTGTAGCATTCAAGGCAATTTCGTGTTGTTTTATGTCGCACAAAAGAACATTTATTTTAATATATTTTGCCAAATGATACAAAGAAACTGTAGAAAATTGGCGCGCTATTTTGGAACGCTCTTCTTGCCCACCTATGCTATTCAGGCACATCGCTGGACGAAACCGGAAGTCATCAAGGGTCTGTGTCTGTAAACAGTGAAAGGGTCTATTACTGGAATGTTACGAAAGCTTTGTTTTTTTTGTACATAGTGTAAATAAACTTTTTCTAAGCAGCCTGGTTGTGTGAGGAAAGCGCAAGACATGTGAGGCCCACGGGATGGTTGCATGCTGTCCTATTGTAGAGTAGCAAGTACTCTAAATCGTTCGCCATTTTTTTTTTCTAAACAAACGTGCATTTGTCGGAATTGCTCTTTTCATTTTCCCCCATAGGGCATCGGAACTTCTAATTTTCAGTACTGCGTCACTCTGGCTGGATCTAGTAGACGCCACGGACAACTTTTCTTAGCCATCAAAAAAAAAAAAATGGCAGCATATCCACGGAGTGAATGATGGAAAGTGGGGCGAAGCATTCGTCCGTCCATTCGTTCTTGCTTCCGTCCGTCCATGCATCCATCTGTGTGACCGTCCATGCGTCCATCCGCCCGTCTGTGCGTGCGTCTGTTCGTGCGTCCTTCCTTGCGTTCGTCCATTCATCCGCCCCTGCATCCGTCGATGCATCTGTCTGTGTGTCCGTTCGTCCATTTATTCAACACTCCAAGTACCACCATCTCGCATCTTTTCATCATATATTTCTCATATAGAAGCACCGCCATCCAGCGGACATTCCAAGGACTAAACGAGATGTGGCACACGCACACTTTCTTACGGCTTGCACTTAGGGTCTACTCCCCACCTTTAACCACCTCGAGTTCATAGTATATACTAGTTGACTGTATTCATGGCACTGCGGCCCAACGCTCGCTAAACCTTTCTAAAACCAAGAAGGTTACGCCCAGAGAGGATAGCGTACTAACCTTTCCCTGTCAGATAGTGCTCAATGTACATGCCAATGACTGCTAGGGGGATCGCAGCATGCGCATTTACTAAAAGCCGAATGCTCCTGTCCTTCATTCTCCATTAGCAGCCATTGGCATGTACATTGAACACTTTTTTTATTGTTCAACAACGCACAGAAGAAATCTCTCACCGGCACCACCTTGGAGGTCAAAATGTTATACTTGTTACACACTAAAACGGCCACGAGGGATGAACGGGTGCTGTTACCAAGAGCTTCGCTTCTAAAAAAAAAAAAAAACAGCTACCAAGACGGAGCTTCTGCAGGTGTATTCCTACGCAACGGTTCATGACAATGTGCTCCTGCATGAAGTAGAGCGGTTTGACAGGCGTCTCGTACCGCTGTCGAAACACCGGAAAGGCAAGGCCCTGACGTGCCGACATAAGATACCTGAGCCAGGGCCGTTATCCTACCGAACAACCACTTCCATCCATCCATACCGCAGATAGCATCAAAATTTCGTCATCACGCTCAGTTGGTGTGGGGGCTTCAATGTGGCATCTTCCTAACTTCGTATCTTCACGCGTTTACTCTCTTACCAATCATTCTAGCGCTGCTAGCTTGGAGGGGTATCCATCTTTACACAACTTTCTAATCAGTTCAAACGCACGAAGTGTGAAAACATTCCTCATTAGACTTGTACAATACAGGATCTCACAGAAGCGCATTCCGGTTCCTTGCGGTTCGACAAGAAAAAAGGGTACCTCAAGATGTCATCTATAAAAGGAAGTCATAAAGTTTCAAGTTTTATGATCTCTTCTGTGGGAAATATTGGTTTGCGGCTCAATACACCTCTCTCTGTCAAAGCCTATTTTGTAATAAGGTATACGCTACCAATAAATGTAGCGTATCCACGCCATCCAGACCCCAAACTCGCCATTTTGAAATGAGCTCGACCAAACAAACATTTATGAAAATTAGCTTCCTGAGTTAGACTGCGTGTTCTTGCTTTAATTCAAAACTTCGGTGCTTCAGGAATCAATGTAAGAAACGCGTTGCCCTTTTAACCAGAGAAAAGGGTGTGTGTATGTGTGCGTGTGTTTGGAAAATTTAACGATTTAGAGTACGAGGAACTCGACTAAGGGAGATCATCAAGCCGTCCCGTGAGCCTCATATTTCATGAAGTGAAAATAGACCTTGACCATGAAAGTTTCAAATGTCAACGCAGTATGAAAAAAAAAATTAATTGCTGCGCCCGTTTCACGCCAATGAAGACTCTCGACCTTGGATGGCTAGAGTGACGCGAATTGGCACAGTGCAGGTAAACGTGCAACCACCAGAGAGTGTATATATAGCACACGCCCACGAAAGTTCAAAACATCGACGCAAGTTCAAGACTGGAAGAGGTCAAAGACGCTCTTGGCTATGACGCGCGCGTTCCTATAGTGCATTACGACGGCGTAGTCGCGTGACAAGGCGCCACTTTGAAACTGCTGGAGCATTTGTGAGGCTTTGCCAGAGAGGCGATGTTATCTTAGGCACTATGCGTCTTCGAAGCAGAAAGCTCTCGCACGATCTCTTAGCATATTGTCTTGTTCCCTGCTGTCGAATGTCAGTTCGCGATGCAAGTACACGCCAGCCAGAAACTTGCGCAATAATGCATTGCTATGTCAAGTGTTATAGCTGGGTGAAAGAGGTGATGCTCGTAAAAAGAGGACTAATATTGACTACGAACCAGAATCGGAGCAAGGGCGAACCTTGTCCACATCATCATATGATCAGGGGTTTTGCTACTCAGAAACGCGATATGAAGGGCACCGTTTTAGAGTGCTCTAAAAATTTCGACCATTTGGTGTTTTTTGAATGCACACTGAAGCCGCACGGCACATGGGCTTCAACCATTTCGGCTGCGCCAAAATGCGACCGCCCTAACTGGCACCAAACCCGTGACCTTCGAGTCAGTAGCCGACTGAACTTTGACAGACGGACCGAGAACCTTTTAGTACAATGCACTGCTAAACCCAAATCAGTTTTTTTAGGCAATGATGGACACGAAAGGCTTCGAGTGTGCTGTACTTTTTTCACGCGCGTAGCTGAAAGATGAAAATGGAGCAGAGTGAATTAGGGAAGAAACATAAGTTGCCAATATCCTTTCATATAGTACGATGAAAAAAAAAATCGGATCTATGGAGGTCGCATCATAAAAACAGATGACCGCTTGCCAGTGAGAGTGATGATACGGATACGAATAGATGGCGAGCGTGGCCGATATTGACAAGTGGTTATGCTTGACACAACCCTGATGAACTTAAGGAGGTAATGAAGCCAAGAAACACATAGGAGACGTTAATTGTACTGTTTTAAGCGTATACCGCAGTAGTTGTGAGATAGATGTGAAGAAAGTGAAATTGAACAAAGACAACTTGCCACCCGCAGGTATCGAACCCGCAAACTTCAGAATGTGCGCCCGGTGCTCCTAAATAATGTATTACATTGATGGTCGTCCCTTGTCCACGTTGGGGGGTAACCATGTGCATGAAACCAGGGATTCTTACGCAGCGCCACTCGTTGCTAGGTGACGGCAAGTGGCACGTGAAGCTTTAACTAGCGAACAAATAACAAAGAAGCCTTCGCATATTACCTTCATAATCCGAAGGTAATCCAAAGATTCCACGTAATTCGAAGTTTGCAGACGGGAAGATAGTTCTCTTTTCCGTCATTTTATTTTCTTCAAATTCATGTAACAATACTGTAATACACTTTAAGCTTATATATAGAGAGCATCGAACGCGCTATTCGAAGGTCGTAGGTTCGATTCTTGCTCACGGCTGGTTATTTTTTCATCCACTTTTCTTTTTTATTTGCATTCCATTGCTTCTAATAACTTCCCCTGTACATTCTTTGGCATTACTGTCTGTTAGATCTCATTATTATTGTGTTATAACACGGAAAAACGAGCCCTTGGGTATACACTTCTTTCCCTTATATATATATATATATATATAAGGGAAAGAAGTGTACACCCAAGGGCTCGTTTTTCCGTTTTTGACACAATGTTATATATATATATATATATATAAATATATATATATATATATAAATATATATATATATATATATAAATATATATATATATATATATATATATATATATATATATATATATATATATATATATATATATATATATATATATATATATATATATATATATATATATATAACATTGTGTCAGTCAAAAACGGAAAAACGAGCCCTTGGGTATACACACACTTCTTTCCCTTATATATATATATATATATATATATATATATATAATATATATATATATATATATAATATATATATATATATATATATATATATATATATATATATATATATAGAGAGAGAGAGAGAGAGAGAGAGAGAGAGAGAGAGAGAGATTTGAAAAATACGGGGAGCAGGTTGGTGGGGCCCCTACTCCAGGGCTCCACCTGAGCCTGCCGCTGCACTTTGTCGTTGAGCTCTAGTTGCATCCCCAAGTCCACGCTGGCGAGCGAAGTACCCCACCTGTTCTCTTTCGATCATTTTGCCGGTAATTCGCGGTGAGTCCTTTCAATTGGACTGTTCTGGCAATCCCACGTTATGTGGGCGAGAGTGGGCCGGCTTCCGCAGCACGGAAAGCTATCGTTGTAGGGTTACGGGGTTAATGGCATGTTCAACGAAACGTTGGTATATATGTGTGCTTGTACACGGTGCCAGTATTGAAAATTCCGCCCGGTTAGAGCAGTAGCGTAACGTTCACTATATCTTCCTCGGCTTCCTTGTTCACTAGTTTCATTGAGTTTCCACCAAACACACAGACTAGCTCTCAAAATGCCATTCCTTCGTTCTTATGGTCGAGTGACTGAATTCGGGCATTTGGGGTGATTGAATGGAATCAGTTGGCATAGGGTAGGATGTGTTAGAGATCATTAAAAGAGGATGTCATGCTGTGGGCAAAGGATAAGCTGGTATTGAAGAGAATGATGATGACGAAACGGGCAGAGTGCACCCGCCACAACGTCAATGGCGATGGCTGCTGACAAAACTAACACACGTATGTAGTCGGCCTAAATATGAAGTTGTATTGTTTCCATTCTACGCTCTCTGAGAAATATCGCAGAGCGAGAACAAGTGTCACCGCGCAAACAAGTGTGATTCAAGAATCAACTTTTCTTATTTTGACTCGTATTTCAATGCGTTATTCACCGGCCATCTTCACGTCTTCTCAGTCAAGTTCTGGGTGTGTAAATTGCAGCGATCTCTGAGACTGTGCGTGTTTACCGTGTATTGTCGGTTCAGCTCAGTCGCCTTGGGTCGCTTGGTAGAAGGCGAATTGCTGTGTCCAGGTTTTGCCGTCTGTATTAGTCCGCCATTTTTAGTGTGGGTTCGGCTGTGCGGATCTAATCTAGAATATTGGCTGCATAGTCGGTCGTGCATGGCGAGTACAACAGTAGGCAACCATGTGTTTTGTTCTACGTGCGCCCGTACAAGCTACGTAATTATAAATAGCATGATGTGATTGTTCAGCCTGCTTGACAACCTTATACTGCGTCTATACACAACATCGATTTTGTGTTGTCTTCACTTCTCTGTCGGTGATTGCATGCCTACCGTATTTGTTAGGCAACACGCTTGGTGACTTGGCAAGCATAACGTTCCGCAACTTGTACATGCGGTGTGTATTGCCATAGGGGACTCTCTCGGACTGAAGGCTGGTCTACACCAGCAACTGGCTAATTGCGCGACAACTTTGTCGCAAATGTACTGGTCGCAGAAGGTCTCAAATGGCAGCTTTGTTCGCAAAGCCGCTGCTTTGGATCAGTGGATTGTTGCTCGATTGTGAAGTCGCACTACTGCAGTCCCAAACCTCTAAACTGATCAGATATTTTGTTTAGATGTTTGCGGACAACACCACAGCTTTAGTTACGGGAGATAATAAACATGCAAGGAGACAAAAACTCCGTGGGCGACTCTAGCTCGCAGGTATGAACACCGCGGTCGCGTCGAGTCGCTTCTTGGTCGCCCATCGCAAATGGCCACGCGAGCGGTTCTTGTCGCAGCTGTAAATGAGCGCTAAGGTCGGCGAACTCACTGATGAATTGGCTCATTTGGACGCACTTGCATCGAGTCATGAGTCCGAGTCTGAGTGAGTCCAGGTTAGTAATAGTTTGGCTAGTTTCAGTCCGAGTGAGTCCAGTTGAAGAAACTCTTCGTGAGTGTGAGTTCAAGCGACTCCGGCTCCAGAAAATTTTTGCGAGCATGAGTTGGAGTGGGTTCAAAGCGCGAAAAGTATTTCTTGAGTGAGTCTGAGTGAGTTCCACTTTTTCGCTTGACTTAGGCTTAAGACTGATTATAGAGTTTCTCGGTGGTCTAGTGGCTAAGGTACTCGGCTGCTGACCCGCAGGCCGCGGGATCGATTCCCGGCTGCAGCGGCTGCCTTTTTGATGGAGGCGGAAATGTTGTAGGCCCGTGTGCTCAGATTTGGGTGCACGTTAAAGAACCCCAAGTGGTCAAAATTTTCGGAGCCCTCCACTATACGGTGTCTCTCATAATCATATGGTGGTTTTGGGACGTTAAACCCCACAAATCAATCATCAATTATAGAGTTTCTAAAGGTGGTGGTTTCTGAGAGTGAAAACAAAAACAAAAACAAAAAACGTACATTTTTCTTCCCCGGTCAGATTTGTTCTGAACCTGGCCACGGGCCTGGGCACGGAGGACGACCTGGCGCTGCACCTGAACCCGCGCTTCGGCGAGGGCGCCCTGATACGCAACTGCCGTCGCGGAGGCAAGTGGGGTGACGAGGAGCGAGAGGGCGACTTCCCGCTGGCGCCGGGACGCGCCTTCGAGCTGCGCGTGGACGCCCTCGAAGACGCGTTTCGCGTCACCGTGGACGGCAACACGCTGTGCGACTTCGGACACCGCATGCCGCTCAAGAAGGTCAAGTACCTGGTCGCCGAGGGAGACCTGGTCGTCGACGACGTGCGCGTAGAGTCGGATGATGTAAGTGCGAGGTATATCGCCTCGAGGCGTATGTATACTATATGCTGTAAAGGGATTTGGATATTTACCTTGAAAGTAGACAGGGAAATGTTTTGCGTTTGCCTGTGCCTGACTGCTGGTCAGTGTTCTTTCCTCAGAGAAGTTGAATGCTGTGCTTCCAATGGTACCTAGTTTAACAATTGAATATTAATGTTGAAGTTATTTCCCTAGAGTTATTGAAAGGTGTAACGAATTACCCGATAGCATTCGTCAATTCTCGTTGTTGGATTTTGTAGACGCACTGTTATAGATAATCATTGTTTCTTTTTTCTTTGCTACGATCACTCAATTTTGTAGTCAGTGTACTTAAGGTATGTAAATGCACCCCACTCCTTCAATAACTCTGTATAGTGATGCAGTATTTGAAAATAAATAAATAAAAAATAAACGTATACATAAAACATCCCACGTATTGTGGGAACCAGTATAATGCGGAGCAGTCAGCGAGTGGCACTCTATGCGTCCTTTTTCGCTTTAAGAAAAGCGTTACGAGCTGCTCACCGCGATGGAGCAATGGTTAAGGTGCTCGGCTGCAGACCCGATTTTCGCTGGTTCGATCCCCGCTGCGGCGGTCGCATTTTGATGGAGCCGAAATGGTGGAGGCCCGTGCACACTGTGCGATGTTTAAAGAACACCAGGTGGTCCAATTTTCAGGAGCCCTCTACTGTGGCGTCTCTCATAATCATATCGTGGTATTGCATCGTAAAACCTCATTTATTATTATTATTATTATTATTATTATTATTATTATTATTATTATTATTATTATTATTATTATTATTATTATTATTATTATTGATCGTTATGAGCTGCATCGACGTATTTGTGTAAATCGAACAGTTGCGTGCATATAGCGTGCTCACCAGGTGCACCAAGTACGCTGGCGTGTAAAGCGTATATATAGCTCATAATCAGACGCAGCGCCGGCCCTCTGGTCAGAGCATAGATGCCACTTTCACGCCAGGAAGTGCACGATATGGTGCGATAATGTGCGCATCCTAAGTAGCTGCGGCGCCTCGTCGGCCTATATTCTGCAGTTAGGCACTGTGTATATTTCTTAGCGAACTAAACTATCGTGTTTTCTCGCGTAGTGTCAGCTGTGATGAACGCCGGCATTACTAATAGTGGCTGGTTGGGCTTGGGTAAGGATGACTATTCAATTTTATTACAGCAGCTTCGTCTTTCAACTATAAGTCCACTGATTGAGTTACTTAGCCAATGTTTTTCTCAACACGATATCAGAAAAAAATACTAAATCAATGTTAAGTTTTCCTCGGAGAGTACAAAAGTAATAATATCTGAGGTTTTACGTGCCAAAACAATATTGTGATAACCAGGCGGGCCGTAGCAGAGGGCTCCGAATATTTAGACCACCTGGAGTTATTTAACGTGCGCTGTTATCGCACTGTATACTCGCCTCCATCTTGAATTTCGCCTCCATCCAAATGTGAGTGTTGCGGCCGAGATGGAAACCGCAACTTTTGAGTCAGAAGCCGAGAACCATAGCTGTTGTTCTTCCGAGAAGAAATTAGCCGGCGTAATTCGGTTTAACATCTCAAACACCATAACTTATCTTCAAATCAGCTCTGTGGTTTTCCCGAGGGAAAAATAAGTCTCTCATAGTCGGTAAATGGGAGTGTGTCCTACGTCACTAAGAGCTTTCGCGGCTTTTAAACATGCGCTGGTCAACCAATTCCTTTACCACAAACAATTGTAGTCTTTGTCAATTCTGACAACTGCATACACGAAAGCAACGAAATATATGTAGTGCCGACTACGCTAACTCACCTGCATGCTGCGCGCGCAACAACTCAGGTGGAGAAACTGCGAGAACTGGCGGACAACTGGTCGTTGTACATGCCCCCGGAGCCACCCCAGCAAGTCCTGCAAGTGGTGAGTGACTCAAATCAATCTCAGAGCAGTTCAGCACAGCCTACGTTATATGAATGCCCGACACAATGGAATATCCATGAAGTTTACTGGGGCAGTTCAACTCACCCACCTCGAAGACTGTAATTTTGTTAGCGTATAGGTGTATATGTATACGAGCACGCATATATATATATATATATATATATATATATATATATATATATATATATATATATATATATATATATATATATATATATATATATATATATATATATATATATATATATATATATATATATATATATATATATATATATATATATATATATATTTATATATTGAATGAACTTGCAGATAGCACATTTGAAAAGGAAATCATATTTACTAACGTTTCGGCCGTGCCACGGCCTTCGTATATATATATATATATATATATTGTGAGCGCTGGTTGTGTTGCTCATCATTTTCACTTTCACCTGCGCATACAAAGCACCGTGATCATCATCATCGGAGCGGCTCGCTGCTTGTTCGGTTGCTGGCTCGCGCGTCTGGGTTGACAATAAAACGGTCGCTCCTTCGTACCTGACGTCGTCTCACAAGTGGTGGAGCGTGCTGTGATTCCCAAGTCCTCGTGCACTACCGGTCACCCCTGGAGCTCCGATCAGGTCGACGGCTGTGCTTGCCAACAGTGATGGCGCAAAACGACCCACCCCCTACCGCCTTCTTCGCACCACCCGCTCAGCCTGCTGGGCCTCACCACACCGTGAGTACCTCGCAACGAGACCCTCCAGTGTTTTCTGGCCTTCGCGGTGAGGACGTAGAAGAATGGCTGGACAGTTACGACCGTACCAGTGCTTGCAATTACTGGGATGAGGCACATAAGCTGCGCTATGTACCCTTTTATCTGAAGGAGGTTGCTAAGACGTGGTATCATAACCACGAACGCGACTTTCCTGATTGGTCAGCATTCACGGTGCAGCTGCGTCAAATATTCGGCACTTCTACAGGACGCTCTGAGGTAGCTAAACAGAAGCTCGCTACCCGCATCCAGGGGCCTGACGAATCGTACACATCGTACATTGAAGACGTTCTGGCCCTCTGCCGCCGCGCCCAAAAGGACATGCCGGAGGCCGATCGTATTCGGCAAGTAATGAAAGGCATCAACTCCGTCGCCTTTAATGCTCTTGTCATGCAGAGCCCGACAACAGTTCAGGACATTATTACCACCTGCCAGCGCCTGGACGCACTTTACTCAATGCGCCTTCCACACGCCTCCTATGACACTCGTCTTACTGGCGAGCATGAGCTGCGAGCTCTAATTCGCACCATAGTGAGAGAGGAACTTCACAGCCTTGTTCCTGCCAGCGCACCGACTTCACCTGCCCGCTCACCCCCTCCTAACCTGCGGGAAATTATAAAGGACGAATTGGCGTCGATGACGAGCGTCGCACGTGCCCCGCCTCCTGTGCCCTTACATGTGCCTACGTATGCCGAAGTCGTGTCACGGCCTCCTCCACCTACTCCACCTGTAACTACGGACGTCGTATACGACCATTTGGCTGCGATGGCAGCCAAGGCACCACCACAACCACACTTCCCTGCCTGGCGCCCTACGCGCCCCGTCTGTTACTACTGTGGCATAAGAGGACATATCTCCCGCTTTTGCCGTCGGCGCCAGCAAGATGAACGACGAGGTTATTCTTCGTACGAGAGTGACCGGGCTGCGAGGTCTGACCCCTACGTTCCAGGAACCTACATTCCCTCGTCACGACGTTCGCCTTCGCCTCCTTTGTCCCACGGTGAACCTCGTTCTTCCCGCTCACCCCGCCGTCGTTCACCATCGCCCTTCCGCCGTACTACTTCGCCTTTACGTTCTGCCCTGATGCCCCTCGACAGCCACTCGGAAAACTAGCAGCTGCAGTTTTTGGAGGAGAAACTGCCTGTCGTCGAATTGTCCCAATTCCTCCTGCGCGCCCTGCAAATTTACTAACTGTTTGTGTAGAAGGCATTTCGGTTGACGCACTCGTGGACACTGGAGCAGCCATTTCGGTCATTGATCGCGAACTATGTCATCGTCTACGAAAAGTGCAAACTCCATATGTTGGTCCGGTGTTATGTGGTGCTAATGAAAATAGAATTTACCCTATTGGACAATGCACTGTTCGTGTTCTGATCGACGGAATTCGTCACCATATACAATTGGCTGTGCTTTCTTCATGTGCTCATCCGATTATATTGGGCTGGGACTTCCTGTCAGCCGCTTCCGCTGTCATTTCGTGTGGTCCGCCCGTTATTCGCATTACGGACACTGAAAATTCTAGTGCTTACGATTTTTCGTCGCCTCACCTTGTTGCAGCTGCAGACTTTGTACTGCCCCCGGCCCAAGAACGTATCCTCACCATTAGATCCAGCGATACCATTGACGGTGACGCAGTGGTTGTCCCCGATCAGCGCTGCATTTTCAGAGGAATCGCCATCGCATGTTGTCTAGTGCGGTTTTCGCGTGGTCATGCCAGTCTCACCGCCTACAACACGACAACAGAGCCACAACTACTGCCAGAGGGGTCCACTGTTGCCAGCCTTATCGACATAGCACCGGTATGTGTCGTCACTGTATCGTCTCCGCCGTCAGTCGCTAAGTGTACGCCACCAGGAGGCTCATCTAATGCGCTTAAAGCCACTTTGAGTCCATATCTCACTCCAACGCAAACTAATGACTTAATGGCCCTTTTAACAAAACACAAGACTTGTTTTGACGTTTGTTCGGATGGCTTAGGTCAAACTACGGTGACCTCTCATCACATCGCCACAGACGGTTCTCGTATTATCCGCCGTCGCCCTTACCGCGTGTCGTCTTCAGAACGCAAGGTCATCGAGGAACAAGTCAATGACATGCTCGCACGCAACGTTATCAGACCTTCCACAAGCCCTTGGTCTTCTCCTGTTGTCCTAGTTAAGAAAAGGGACGGATCAGTGCGATTTTGCGTTGATTACAGGGCACTAAACAAAATTACGCGCAAGGATGTATATCCTATGCCTCGAATTGACGATGCACTTGACACCTTACAGGGTGCAGAATATTTCTCAAGTCTCGACCTACGATCTGGGTATTGGCAGATCCCGATGCATGAGTCTGATAAAGAGAAGACAGCGTTTGCTACTCCTGATGGTCTCTTCGAATTCAATGTGATGCCTTTTGGGCTCTGCAATGCCCCAGCCACATTTGAGCGGATGATCGATACGGTGCTGCGTGGCCTAAAATGGAAGACCTGTCTTTGTTACCTGGATGACATCGTCATCTTTTCATCCAGCTTCTCGCAACACCTAGAACGTCTAGACGAGGTGCTCACATGTCTAGCCAAAGCCGGTCTCCAGCTAAATACCAAGAAGTGTCGGTTTGCGAGCCGCAGCATCAAAGTGTTAGGCCACGTTGTCAGCAAGCTTGGCATCGAACCTGATCCCGACAAAGTGGCCGCTGTGCTGCACTTTCCTAAGCCCACCACGCTCAAAGACCTTCGCAGCTTCCTCGGCTTAGCCTCTTACTTCCGCCGTTTTGTCCGTGATTTTGCCACTATCGCGGCTCCTCTTCACAAACTCCTGACCACAAGTGCATCATTTCTTTGGACAGATGACTGTGAAGCTGCTTTCCAGACCCTGAAGCGATGCCTCACGTCAGGGCCAGTTCTTCGCCATTTTGATCCCACAGCCCCTACTATATTACACACTGACGCAAGTGGGCACGGAATCGGCGCTGTTCTGCTGCAGCGTGACCAGGCTTCACAAGAGCAAGTCGTGGCTTACGCGAGCCGTACTCTCTCCCCAGCGGAACGCAATTACAGCATCACTGAACAGGAATGTCTCGCTATCGTATGGTCCGTGCAAAAATTTCGCCCCTATTTGTATGGCCGCCGCTTCACGATCGTCACGGATCATCATGCGCTCTGTTGGTTGTCATCATTAAAAAACTTGTCAGGACGCCTCGGTCGTTGGGTGCTCCGACTGCAGGAGTATGACTACAGTGTCACATACCGGTCGGGCCGCAAACACCAAGATGCCGACGCTTTGTCACGCTGTCCGCTGTTGCAAAATCATGACGCATCTACCTGCTGCGCAGCACCTCCCAGCCAAGAGACCACGCAGATGACCAGTCTTAGTCCCATCGAGCCCACTGCACCGGATGACTTCCTTCAATCCGCAGACCTCACCTCGCTCCAACGTGCAGACACATACTGCCGTACAATCATCGATCGGCTCACCGGCTCATCTCGTGCTCCCAACAGCCGCTTGCGACGACAACTCACGCGTTTCAAACTTCATGACGGAACGCTACTTCGACAAACTTACCATCCTCTCGGTAGCCGATGGGTCCCGGTCATACCTCGCTCACTTCGACTCCAAGTCTTAGAAGCCTTTCATGACGACCCGACGGCTGGCCACTTGGGTTTTCATAAAACCTACGATCGCATTAAGACTCGCTGCTTCTGGCCTGGCCTCTCCACTAGTGTTTCCAGGTACGTCACTTCCTGTTCATCATGTCAGCACCGAAAACGTTCGACATCTCTTCCCGCCGGCCCTCTACAGCCTCTCCCGTGCCCATCCGCTCCCTTCGAGTTCGTCGGCATAGACTTATACGGACCCCTTCCGCTTACCGCCGCCGGTCACCGCTGGATTGTTACTGCCGTAGACCATCTTACTCGCTACGCTGAGACGGCAGCTCTTCCTACTGGAGCTGCCAGCGAAGTAGCCGACTTTGTTCTGCGTGCCATTATCCTGCGCCACGGCGCCCCTCGTGTTCTCCTGAGTGACCGTGGCAAGACATTTCTTTCTCGTGTGCTCGCTGAAGTTTTACAGGCCTCTGACACAATCCATAAGACCACCTCGGCATATCATCCGCAAACCAATGGTCTTACTGAGCGTTTTCATAGAACTTTGTCAGACATGATCTCTATGTATGTCCAACCCGATCACAAGAACTGGGACACAATACTACCTTTCGTCACGTTTGCCTATAACACTGCCATACAACGCACTACAAGTTACAGCCCGTTTTTTCTTGTGTATGGCCGTGCACCATCTTTTGTTCTAGACACCAGCTTTTTGTCCACGCCTTCTGTCCCATCTGCGTCCCTTCCGGAAGAATTCGCTGCCCGTGTCAACCACTGCCGCACAATCGCCCGCGCCAACACCTCTACCATTCAGGCCCAGCGAAAAGTTCGTTGTGATGCGACACGTCGAGTTGTGTCATTCTACCCAGGCGACGAAGTGCTCCTCTGGACACCTGTTCGCACACCCGGCCTCTGTGAAAAATTCATTCACAGATACCTGGGTCCTTACACCGTGCTTGAACGAACATCGGCCGTAAATTATCGCGTCGCGCCGGTTACTTCGGCTTCTGATCGCCGTCGTCGCGGGACCGAGATCGTCCATGTGTCTCGCCTGAAACCTTATATCCAGCGCTCATACACTTACTAAATGAACGTCTTGCAGACCGCTTTCGTGTAGGGGGGAAATAGTGTGAGCGCTGATTGTGTTGCTCATCATTTTCACTTTCACCTGCGCATACAAAGCACCGTGATCATCATCATCGGAGCGGCTCGCTGCTTGTTCGGTTGCTGGCTCGCGCGTCTGGGTTGACAATAAAACGGTCGCTCCTTCGTACCTGACGTCGTCTCACAAGATATATATATATATATATATATATATATATATATATATATATATATATATATATATATATATATATATATATATATATATATATATATATATACGAAGGCCGTGGCACGGCCGAAACGTTAGTAAATATGATTTCCTTTTCAAATGTGCTATCTGCAAGTTCATTCAATATATATATATATATATATATATATATATATATATATATATATATATATATATATATATATATATATATATATATATATATATATATATATATCTTTGTGCGTTGATGTGGATGCAGGGGTTCAATCAATTTTTGTGAATGTGTTCGTACTTTTTATGTTCTTTATGCTTGCATATATACACATATGAATTTAAAAAAATGGGAAATTTAGGTGGCGAGGGACGGGTTAAAACATGGCTGTCTACGCCAGTGGTCTGAACTGAACGGGTGGACTGGACAGATTCGGACAACTCGGAAAGAACAAATTTAGGTGTTGTTCTTTCCGCAGAAGCGCGGCTGTTGAATATCTTAAACCAGAACGCCTTTCGTTGCTCTTAAAAAGTAACGGAAATGTGTCCATCATCAAGAAACTATTGACGACGTATGTTGAGGTTGGATGACGGCGGGGTTGACTTATCATTCAATAGAAACCCGCATGATTCAGATTTTAATTTCGTACGATTACGCTGTTCGTAGCAACTCAGGTGAACCAAGCAGTCATAGAAGCTATTTATATATTCGTGCATCGACCACTTTCAATGAATAATGAATAAGCAATGAATGTTTATTGCAGGGTGACGTGGTGCCAGAGCTGATGTCAGAGGCCATGACTTACTACGAGCCAAAACTGCAACTGGACTCACCGGTACGTTAACTGCAACAGACGGCGTAAATATAAGTTATGGCTCTTTTCTTTTACGATGGCCACCTGAACAATCGATTGACTAAAACGTTCCCTTCGTTGACAACTTCCAACCTTAAAACGTAATCACGCCAATAAATCTTACCGTTTCTGAATACACAATTCTTCTCGTGATCTGCTGAATACTAAGATGGACTTACAGCGGGCAATTGTTGAAATCTTGATTGATATGTGGGGTTTAACGTCCCAAAACCACTATGTGATTATGAGAGACGCCGTAGTGGAGGGCTCCGGAAATTTCGACCACCTGGGGTTCTTTAACGTGCACCCAAATCTGAGCACACGGGCCTACAACATTTCCGCCTCCATCGGAAATGCAGCCGCCGCAGCCGGGATTTGAACCCGCGCCCTGCGGGTCAGCAGCCGAGTGCCTTAGCCACTAGACCACCGCGGCGGGGCAATTGTTGAAATCTAGCGACATTGTAGAACAGTGTTTATTTTACTTCTTCAAAAGTTCAAAACAGTGAAAAAAATTAATTTAATATGTAATGAAAAAGTAGTGGGCTATGCAAAGCACGGCAAACACATCGTCAGTGCTAAGCACGAGATGCTCGGCCCGGACGTTGTTGCTGCTTTCGCTGGCTAGGCCTACGCTCCTACCTGGTCTCAAATAACAGTTCTGGCTGTCTCAGTTTTTTATTATATTTGGTTAAGGTGCTGTAGCAACAACGTCTGGGCCAAGCGTCTCGTGCTTAGCACTGACGATGTGTTTGGCGAGCTTTGTATGACCCACTACTTCTTCATTACACATTGTACATGTCAAGTTCCGGATCCCGCTCATTTGGTTGTCTTCTTTCTTTTGTATAAATAAATGCATTCAGGCTAGATGGGTGTCCACGTGCAGCGCCAGCTACTCCTCTTACGTGATACCTGATGTCAAAAAGTTGACAACAGTCTGTCGCGGTGGTCTAGTGGCTAAGGTAATCGGCTGCTGACCCGCAGGTCGCGGGATCGAATCTAGGTTGCGGCGGCTGCATTTACGATGGAGGCGGAAATGCTGTAGGCCTGTGTGCTCAGATTTGGGTGCACGTTAAAGAACCACAGGTGGTCGAAATATCCGGAACCCTGCACTACGGTGTCTCTCATAATCACAGGGTGGTTTTGGGACGTTAAACCCCACATATCAATCAATCAGAAAGTTGACAACAATCAAATAAATTATAGAAGTGCGAATTCGAACGCGCACATCACATTTTCGTTCTCTCTAATAAAACGCAAATGTTCGCGAAACGCGTGAGTTCACGCAATATAAATGCTAACAGAAACGAACCGTTCATGGAACAAATACAAGGCACTTTAAGACCACGGTATTTCTTGATCGCAGTGCTCTAAATACGACAGTCGAACACGACTCTTGCACAAGTGCTACCTTTAAGCACGAAAACGCAAACACTGCAGCCCGTAGCAGGGCATACCTGCTATTTCAGAGGTAATATTTCTTCGAGGTCCGAACTAAGTCTATATGAAGCAGTTTTAGTGGCATGGCGAAACTGGTGGCAGGCCAAGCGCCTGAATTCGGCTGATTGTGGCTGACTACATGTGTCTATTTGTTTCTGTCATATTTAGAAAAAAAATTCGATTCCGCTCTATTGAGAGCATGCATGGGTGTCTTAGTTGAGCAATGAACTTCCTAAGTGTGATTTAATTATAATCTACGCTTAGCGATTAACGTTGTGTTGTAGTACGCAGGCTATCTTCTTTATAGATTCGTTTTTTTTTACTCAGGCATTTCCAGATGTAGATCTACGTAAGCTAGGTGTTACCGAATGCCGTTGGATCAGTTTGTATGGTGCTTTAACCTGCTGCCGAAAATGTTTATCAGCTGATCGTGAAAATATTTACTACCATGTTCACAGGCGAAGCCGCTGTGTCAACGGCTGCCCGAGGTGATGGCTCCGGGTCGCGTGGTCATCGTCTCCGGCGTGGTGGAACCAAAACCTTACAGGTATGCTAAAGCTTTTGTTCTTGGCGGTAACTTATTAAACCTCTGTCTCTTTTTTTTCCTTTGAACAAAAAAACTTCCATTTTTAGAATACTTTTTCTGAATATTCGAAAAACCACAAGTAAGTAATTGATCGGAAGTGCTTGAGAGAGAAGTAAGAATATCCCTAATGTTGCTTGAGCCACCCCTTTAAAAAAAAAAGTACTGCCACCGATGTTGAAGAGCCAAATTATTCATGTAATTGAAAAGAAAAGCAACGTAAAAGATATACATGGAATGATTTACGTTTTCTGTCCCATTTCACCAGTACGCTGTAGACCATTTAATAAATGAAACTTTGTATAAAAGTTCTCTCCCACTCTTCCATTCCTAACATGCGGCATATACACAAGACAAAGGCCCAACTTGTTACGTGTTCGTGAGAACAAGAGGCGCATACGGATCTTTGAATTTCGTAAAACTATTTTTGAATTCCCACTGTGACGGGCGTCTTTGTTTTCCCGTCGTGAAGAAGCCATTGAAGTCACGGCGAAACTGAAAACCGTCGCAGGTTCCACGTGAACCTGCAGACCGATGTGGGTGACACGGCGGACATGGGACTGCACCTGAACCCGCGTTTCGACACCAAGCCGCGAGGAGTGGTGCTCAACTCCCGGGACCGGGACCAGTGGCAGCAGGAGGTGCAAGTTCCCGGTAACAAGTTCCCCTTCACCGAAGGGTCCCCGTTCGAGATTCAGGTACGTTTTTTTCTCGCTATAGCACTTGTATGAATAGCAGAGGCGAATTTTCGCCGTCGCCGTCACCGTTGCCGTCACGTTCCATGTAAAGTACAGACAGATAACGTTGCCCTGTGCTATGTGTACAATGTTGTGATGTTCTGCGCGCGAGCTAAAGCTTGCGAAGTTTGCTGATGAACACTGCTCACGCCGGGATTAATCGTACTGGTCGCTATTGTCTGACGAAGAAGTAAAATGCTATGGGTCCATGTGCTGCTATTTAGGCCCACGTTAAAAAAATTCCGAGTAAATGAAATTTCTGGAGCTCTGCACCAAGGCATTTCTCATAATTATATTATATAATTGGGACGCAAAGCCATGGTTTTGTAGGCAGAGATTTTATTGATTCTTAGGTCGTAACCCGCTATAGAGTTATCTGTGGTAGACTAAAGGACATTTATACTTCATTTTTATTGCCGCCAAAGTGAGAACGTGATGAAAAAAAGGCAAACTTCGAAGCACTAACCCAACGCGATTTTCCAGCTTCATTGCACCACTCGTCTCGTTTACAAGCTTGGTTTTGGGACGTTAAACCCCACATATCAATAAATCAATCATCAATTGTTTACAGGCTACAACTTTATGTCGCAAGGTCTTTGAGAGGCTAATACACATCAGTTGCACTTCACCTATTCGCAGATTCACTGCCAAGAGGACAAGTTCCGGGTGCTGGTCAACGGCACCTTCCTTGCCGACTTTCCGCATCGCATCGACTGTTCGCGCATCGACTATGTCTGCGTCGACGGCTCGGTCATCCTCGACCGCATTGTCTTTGCCTGAGCACAACAATTGCGCGTATACGCAAAACGCCACTTTAAACAATTCATGTTAAGACAACTTAGGGTTAGATAAACGCCTTTGAGGACTTGACGTATAGCGTAGCGTTATTTAGAAGCGTGACACTTTGAGCTAGCTGGTATGACATGAATATTTTCGTAGCGCGAGCTTGGAACGACGACAAAGGGACAAAAAGGAGACGATAACTCGTCTTCTTTTTGTCTCTTTGTCGTCGTTCCGAGCTAGCGCTATAAAAATCGTAGCGTTACGCTACGACGTGAAGACCTATCAGACCTAAACGAATGAACAGCCTGGTTTCGGTAAATGGCTCTATATACTGGCCTTCGTCAAAAGTATGCGGCCTACTTTACTTGAGAATACCAGTCTTACTGCGTGACTCTTAAGAAAAGTTCTTGCTTGAAGTGCGGCATTCGCTGCTGCGTTAAGCAGAATTAAAAGAACTCTAGTTCGGCCCACAGATCTTTGAATTGTCTTGAATGCAAAATACCTACCCCCCCCCCCCCCCCCACCGCTTACAAAAGTGACTAAGACGCGGAATGTCCTGCATATTATTGAGGAAGACTGCAGAATGTGTCTTTTCATGGCACGAACAAGCGTTATGTTTTACTAGAGATCAACAGCTTTTGCGAAATGCTGAGCATAAAGCCACCGGTTTTAAAATACAACGCACTTCGGTGCTTGCGACAAGACGGGTGCTAAGTGACCTCATAATAAAGTTCGTCGAGCAGGCCTGGTTTTCTCTTGATGTAGAAGGGTTAGGCTGAGCACTATACAGTTTTCAACGCTCAATGTAGCATTTATGCCCTCATGCACAGCCCGCTATATCCGCCATGTCAAGTGGCTCGGAATCGACTTTATTTTACCTGCATACTTTTGTTGAGGACTGAATGCGCAACGAACGTGATCCCACAAGAAAGAAGAAAAAGAGAGATAAGCTATGCCATACACACATGATGGCGTGATTGTCTCTAATAGTTTACATCATAACCAAATGCACTGCGTACGGTGGTGCTAACGTTTGTTAAGAGCTGTAAATTGCTGAAGAGGTCCGGTAACGGCGTGTTCAGAACAAATATTCACGCAGTACGAGCGGTAGCTAAAAATTATCAAGCTGCTAGCTTTAGTTACGGTTGTGGTACATTTAAAAAAAAGCACGCAAACACCCATAAATCCACCTTAAGTGTTACCTTGTCATGAATGGTATAACTCTGCATTTTTTCAAGGTGTTCTGCACCCACGTCAATTTCGTACTGACAGTAATGTCTGCATTTTCCTGCCATGTGATTTGCGCTGTAAACAAGTCCAGAGGTCAATCACCTCGGCGTCGCAACAATGCACATATCATATTATGTCTTATTCACAGAGTGCATGCTAAGGCTATTTGGTAGTTAAGAAAACATAGTGTGTGGAGAAATACGAGAGCTTGGGTGGCCATTAACTAATCAGTTGTTTTGCTACCCGCTGCCCTGTTTGCAATTGGCTAGTGGTGTGGGTAGTAGTAGAGACGTAGCTAGCTGAAGTGTGGGTATAACATAGCGTTTTGCAAATCCTTTGTGAGTGCTGCATTTTTCGTAGCGTACACATATGTACTTACATCGCGATTTTGGTTAAACGTAACCTACACTTCATGTTTTTTATTGTCTATTCAGGACAAGGACGTATTTCAGGTGCAGCCGTCAGGTCGAACTTTACTAACAGTGATCGCGTTACGTTACGCGTTATTGTACACGTGAAATAAACACGCAAGTGCCTTGTGTGTAGAGATTAACATAACCTGCGTCAGCTTATGTGCATGTAAAGAAAAAAGTGCAATAAAATTATTTTTCGCTCGTTTCGGAGATTGTATACTCTTGTTTTTGCTTGGACAATACGAATACTTGGATGACTTTGGGAGCCAGCAAATACTTACCGATCAAGCCTGGTAAGCCGAAGACACTAGTAGAGCTTAAGACTGAGAAACCCATAACCACCATCCAAATTCTGCCTCCCATCGAACAAACAGTTTTGTATAGTTGAACTCATTTACAATGAACACTGGTATTGTGAATATTGGTTTTAGTCAAATGAATACAATCTTTTGATGGTTGAACTTTATTTCTACATTTATTTTTTATAAGGAAACGAAAAGCATAAGAACCATTACAATAAAGCAAAAGGCGGATTGCAAGAGATTTCCTAACCACATCTTTAAAATACGGATGTTGCAATAACAGTCCGGTTATAGAAGTTGAATCAACGCTGACCATCCAGAGCAAAAAAAGAAAAAAAAAACAAAAATAAAAGTCGCAGCTTGATATCCGGCAAAGAGATCAGTAAGGATTACCTATTGTATTGTATAGACCATTTCACTGTTTAAAAACACAGGCCTCTGACGACATACAGTTTCGTCCACCGATGTGCCGTAATAGCATCGGTGAGCAAGGAGAACGTTAAAAAATAATTCGCCAATTTTATACACTTTACTTCGCTTATTTGGAAAAATATATTCAAACGAATGTCCTTTTGAGCTACGTAAAACCTACAAGAGATCGACGTGACCATTACGCAGGTTCTTTTTGTCTAAAAAACTAATGAGAGACTTTCCTTACCCTTGAAGAACTGTAAAAATATCCTTTCAGTTTCTATCTTAGGAGCTGGTAAATGTGGTAACCAGAAGTTTTTTTTTCTTTTGGCACAACTCTTGCAATCTTGAAACCGTATGTAGAGAGTCTAAATACTAGCATAGACTTTCCCTAAAACTAACTAGAGGGGACTCTGGCACTGCAGTTGTTCAGCAACCATGGGAATTTCGGGTATGGCTTGTAATCGTCTAGTCTTCGTGCTTGCGGCAGGCGAATAGCACTTGTGGCTTCGTTTATTGCTGTGTTTCGGTTTTGTTTCAAATGAAAGAGCAAACCGTGTTGAACTTCATAGGCTGATTTGAATTGGCGATCCTAAAAGGTGAAGGTGGCGAAGTGCAACTGCCAAACATTTGCCAACAATTGTTTCGTGACAAAGCAGCTTCAAGCCAAGCGAAGCCAGAGGAAGCGTAAAGTACGAAGACTAGGCAAATCCAATGCATACCTACAATTCCTCTGCTCACCGAAGCACCACGCATTGCAGCTCCCATAGACACTAGCACGACAGTTCCCTCTGGTGTGTATTAGAGAAACTCTGAATCCTAGAACTTCCGAGAGAATAGTTCCAGTATAGGGTTAGTGTTCCGGCCTCCACCTTCCTTTGTCTCAATAAGGTCACAAAATAAGGTTTTGTCTCTCTTACCGCCCTCACTCTCTGCCACCCGAAAACAGTCATTGTAAAAGAAACGTGAAGCAATAAAACTGAAATGTGGGTAGCTTATGGTCGCTCACAGTTGACAATGTACAATGCCACAAAATGAGGCGGACTAAGAGTAGGACCGTTTAAAGCACATCCCTGAAAAGGGAAGAAATGGTAGAACAAGAAAGATAAGGTGTTTAACCAGCGCGGAATAACTGGTTATCTAACCGACACGGGGGAACAAGAGGGTGGAAATTGAAAGAGTGAGGGGAAAGAGAAAGAAAGATAGCACATCACACACAACAGCCACAAAAGAATGCACACATACTCTCTGGGGGTCGTACTCTTGTGCACAGTGGTCTAGCGCGCATGGTGCTAGTCTGCTGACCCGAAGGTCTCGAGATTGAATCCCCGCCACAGCGGCCGCATTTTCGATGGAGGCAAAAATGCTGATGCCCATGAGCTTAGATTTAGGCGCATGTTAAAAAGAAACCCACAGGGTCAAAATTTCTGCAGTCCCCCACTACGACGCGTCTCATAATCATATGGTAGTTTCATTATGTCAAACTCCAACAAATAATAAAGACGATCATCTTTGTTAGCATACTTCAATGCACCGATATCTATCTATCTATCTATCTATCTATCTATCTATCTATCTATCTATCTATCTATCTATCTATCTATCTATCTATCTATCTATCTATCTATCTATCTATCTATCTATCTATCTATCTATCTATCTATCTATCTATCTATCTATCTATCTATCTATCTATCTATCTATCTATCTATCTATCTATCTATCTATCTATCTATCTATCTATCTATCTATCTATCTATCTATCTATCTATCTATCTATCTATCTATCTATCTATCTATCTATCTATCTATCTATCTATCTATCTATCTATCTATCTATCTATCTATCTATCTATCTATCTATCTGTCTGTCTTTTTGTCTGTCTGTCACACCCACATAAAAAAGGGAGTTTTATATGTCAACTTATGTTGTTTATTTCTCCCTTTGTCTACAGATTTTCAATCTGAGATTCATAAATTATTTTCATAGCGCCACCCTGCCAAAGTTTAAGCATTTGTTGAACGCCAAGCTATCTTTGACTGGTGGCCGCGTTCATACTTTGCAACATTGTCGATCAAAAAGCAAATGCTACGCGCATCTGAGGCGCAACATGAATACGTGAGCATTAGGTGGTGCATTCCTTCACTTGAAAATACATAGATACGTTATTCTAAAGGCCCCAGTGTTTCTTAAGCTGCGCTGAAAATGCAACGCTATGCACAAAATAATACCGGCAGGAGACTATCGTCTTTAGACGACATTTGCAGCAAAGCGTGCTAATTCGCGGCCAATTTTATTATCTGGGTGCTCATTTCGTGACGCCCCTCGTTTTTTCAACGTTATTGATTGACGAATTGCGAAGCAGTAAAGATATTAGAACAATATTATTCACGCCAGTATTACCAGACCATCTTGAATAAAGAGGGCTTCGTTCGCTCAACCAGAATGAGTATGGCGAAGCCCCTCAGCTGAGAACCGTACCGACCTTGAAATTGCCCCGTGGCGTCCATGAAAACCGAGCGACGCTTCTGTACACGGTGCAGCTGCCCACTTTCTGCGAGTCAATTATGAATGCTGAGCGAAAGGACGTTCTCGAATGCGAGTTTAAGTGGTTCTTGTGTGGCCCATGAATCTCGTTTTTGTGGTGCGGGATGTAGAGAGGCTTCACAATAAAGAAAGTATTATGTTATGGAGTGATAAAAAAGGCACTAAAGAGGAGAAAATTTTAGGGCTTGTTTTTTTTTTATTTTTGCAAGACAACGTTTTTCAAGGCACTCAGAAACAGCGCACTCACATAATAAGTAATAAAAATAATAAATGAACGTGCCGAATTAAACACCAAACAAATAACGAGGCCCGAAAAATTGTCCGGCACGTACTTGTTTTTGAGAATTTTGCTTCTCCGTCCTGTGATAGAGGTGCTGACAAGCCGGTCGTAGGGCAGTCAAGTAATGGTCCTAAAACAAACAAACAAACAAACAAACAAACAAACAAACAAACAAACAAACAAACAAACAAACAAACAAACAAACAAACAAACAAACAAACAAACAAACAAACAAAATAGCTCTGTGGCCGGGTATGCGCTAACGTATGCGAGAAGAACATTTGATATTATGTTACCTTTGAGCACCACAAAACTACAAACAAATATGAAAGTTTGTCAGCGCTCTTGACTATAGCTGCATTTATACGGACGGCACATTCAAATTAAGTACATCGACTCTATGACAATAATTTATGAAGCACTGATGAAAAATCTGTAGACAAAGGTAGAAATATACTACATAGTTGACATATAAGACTCTCTTTTTTATGTGGGTGGAGCCCCTCGTCTGATATTCATTATACAGTAGCAAAGTGACTCGGTCAAAAAGCGCTTCAGCAATGACGGCGCATAAATTTGAATAGACAAAATCGTGTTTTATTCATGCAAAGAACATTACGACCCATTACTTCCTGAGAAGCAAACCACCAAAGTTTTAAAACGCGGATTTACCCGCTTCACCATATCGCGATGTATTAAGGCGAACATCTTGGGTGCTTTGTGAAATACGTAAATTGGCCGTTGGAGGCGTCAGCCCGAATGATGAAAAAAATCATAATCGCGTCACCATATGACCTCATCATGACGTCACTATGGCCTGAAAAACGAGTGCGTAACGTAGACGTATAACTATAAATGTTGGGATTTAACCTCCCAAAACCTCGATATCGTCACGAGAGACGCTGTGTTGGTAGGGCTCCGGAAATAACGATGACCTGCGGTTATTTAACCTGGAGTTCTTTTAGCATTTTCGCCTGCATCAAAAATGCCGCCGTATTGGCCGGGATTCGATCCGGCGACCTGTGGGTTAGCAGCCGAGTGCTTTCGCCCCTTATATCACCCAGCATTCTATTTTATTTATTCAATTGTTCTTTATTCTTCAATATCGTTCAAATTATCTACTAAACTTAAAGCTATGAAATCTTAGCTAATCCTCTAGATTGCATATGTGCGATATTGCGTCAGGCTTAAAGAAAACAAATGAAATTCTAGAGAGTGTTCGGTGAAACCCTGTGCACATTCCACTAGCAGTGTCAGCTGCTCTGAGCCGCTTCCCGTGGAATCATCACCAGGCCGCGTAAGAGCCATCCGACTAACTTAACTACGGCAATGAGACGTCTGACGAAGGAGTGCTGCTGGGCACACCACTGAGCCATGACGTGACTGCCGATAGAGTGTGAGGGGAAGAGGCTGCCACTGGCACCGTAAGTAAAGCATAGGAAACAAAGAGAGGGAGAGGGATAAATAGAGAAAGAGAGAAAGACTAATAGAAATAGAAATGCAAGAAAGAGAATGGAGTATAGAAAGATTAAAGAAGAGAAAGAAACAGATAAAGATACAAATAAATAGAAATAAGCAGAGACAAAACAGGGAAGGAAAAAACAGAGAGATCAGAGAAATGAAGAGAAGAAGAAAAAAAAAGAGAGAGAAACAAAGAAGGCCTCCCAGCTGCGCCCTTCCTCCAGGCTTGGTATCCCTATAGTACAAAACTGCCTGAATTTTTCGCCGTGGATGGGAGGTAAGCACGTTTGTGGTGCTCTATTAAACTTAGTTTCAGGCTGTTCCTGAAACACCAATTATTTGTGATGAGGAGCTGTACCGGCGAAGTTTGATAGGGCGCGACCGTATAGAAGATTGGACTGTGACAGGGGAAGCGCGGATATGTCGCGTTTTTTGTATGTGTTGGGGGAGAGAAAGGTTATATGCATCAGCATGCAGAATGATATACAAATTATACATGTATGTCTAACATAGTGGCACAACTGAAACTCGAAGTCAAGTCAGTGACCCCTAGTAGAAATCACTGTGCGTCAAGTGAACCAATAGACTACTCACTACTCACTTTCACACAAGTCTCTGGAGTTAGAGAAGGTTTTAACGCAGGTCTTAAAGAAGCTATGCCGCTTGTATACCTAGAATAGTCGTCTTTGCAACTCCAGAGCAACACCTATACACGTGGGAACGTGGCCCGACCCTCATGCAAGTCCTGTTGCTGTTTCATTGTTTTATTTTTAGCGCGTGTTTTTCTTGACTCAGATCATACTCGCACCAGAAGGCAGGATCTGAAGGAGTGCTTCTATATTAAACTGTACCCTGGCTTGACCATTTTGTCCGCACCTTTTTCGACGTTGTTTGTCACCAGGAAAGTTTCTATAGGCTAGGTGAAATGCATCCAAGGAACGCGAAATGCATCAATACTGAAGACTATTTCCTAAATAGAGCCTCCCACAACATTACTGAAGCTTCCACGCCGGGATGAGACTGCACTACCCTGTTCAACTAACGCAGCATGATCGAACTAAATTAGGTACAGCACAGTCAGCTTAAGCGCAGAAGGAAGCAAGCCGATGTCCCAGCATGAATCTACAAGACAGCATCACTAATGTATTCGGTTAATTAGGAAAGCAAGCAAGGGGACTACGGCGGATGCAAGAGAAATGCAGCTATAGGCCTAGGGTTAGATGCTCGAATGCTCACGTTTAATCTAGGTGCCGCGGAGAATACTCGTCCGTTCCACCCACGCGTACCAGCTCCACTATACCATATTAAGATCTCGCAAGAAACTCTCTTCTCGGCAGGCTGGGGCATTGTACATTTCTGTTTTGTCTTACTCAACGTGTGGTTATTACTGAAATTGCTGCGAGGTTGTGTTCCTGCGCTTGTGTAGTTCCTGTACCACCTCTGTTTCTCTTTGCTTCCGTGTTCGCAATCTCATTTCCTTCACACCGCGCGCATACTTCTTCGGAAGTTTTCTTGCTCGGTGTCTGTATACTAATGCGTACTCGTCGGATGTTCGTGTGGGAGAGTGTGGCAAGTGTACCTTCTTACCAGTTTGTACGGGCATATATATAGACGGAGCCAGTTGTGGGGGTTGCGTGCTGCTGGTAGCAAGAAGAGAAAAGTCGGATGGTTCAGCTATTCTTCGCACACGCTTGCTGAAACGCTCGTCCGAGTCACCGTCTAATTAATTTATATACGGTGATGCGGGGGCGTCTTAGCGAGACACGCGTGGGAGTGCCAAAAGAGGATGCGCGCGTGAGGGATTCGCGGTGACTATCCTTGCTACATGTCACGGGAGTTGAGGCGCATTCTCTGAAGGGCGACAGGAAATAGCACCTCCGCCTCTTCGCAAACGCTCTGCTTCGCTTTCTTCTTGTTAGCAGGGTGGGTGTATGTACGCGTGATACTTATGTGCTTCTAAGACAGAGTAGCATCCTGTCGTATAGCATGAAATAGATTCAAATGTCAGCAGTGACTCTACAGGCGTACAACCAAGCGAAAGTGCCATGCTCGATGATGGGATATTAAGAATTTTTCTGGCAGAAAACAACATCAACAAGACATCCACGAAAACAGCAGACATGAAGTCAGATGAGAGTATTGATTCATGGCTATTTATTGCGCGACATACACGCGGACGAGATGAAACAGACACCACGGGCAGTGGTGCCGTTAGTACAAACGACTCGCCCAACTTTCATTACTCTCGTTCCAGGAGTGAGTAGTTAGATTAGTTCGAATAATGATGAGGTGAATTAAAGTTGGATGCGAGTAGCGCCTGTTCTGCCTCGTGTTCTTCTGTGTGTTTTAGTTTTCGTGCTCGAAATTCTTGATGGCTAGGCACAATCTTGCCAAATTTTAAGCTTCGTTAAATCGGGAATGATATTCACGATGGAGGAATTTTCGTTTATCACTTGAGCGTGCGAACACATTCCTTGACCGTATGTAAATGGCCGTGACATTTTCATACGCTCCTTGACCGTATGTAAACGTTCGTTCGAAGAAGACTAGAATGGGGTCATGATCACTGGTAACTCGTTTCTTCACTCATTTTTGCGTTTAGACACTATGACTATTGTTTAGCGGAACAATGTGTGAATAAAAAAAATGTCCTTCTATCTGCGCCTCATTTATTTGTTATATATTTTAAACGTTAGTCGGTTATTGATTGGCGGTGATCAGTGATCAGCGAGTCACCACAAGATTCATGTCTCTTTCTCTTTACTTCTTGGTGAAGTCATTCGATTTTTGCAAGCGTGAAAAGGCGCAGCTAAATACACAAATTTCTAGGAGTTCGGCGCTCCAGTGCATAGCAGCGCAACCACCCTCCCCCCCCCCCCCCCCCACACTTTAACTTTTCCGCGTGGCGTCCGAAAAAACAGAAACAAGTTCGGAGGGCAAAGTGTGAATGAAGCGGTGATATGCTTCGAAGAGATGCTTGATATGCTTGCCATTGTTCTACCGCTTTCTACGGTAAAGGTGGAAGAGAGAGAGAGAAACATTATTTTTGCATAACTCAGCGCATCGAAGATGGTCGGGGACTGTACCAGGGCTGCACTGGCTCTTGACCTTGGAGGACCAGCCAAAGCTCCCACAGCAGGCCTCTCATTGTTCCTCTGCGCTGTTCATGTTGTAGCGTTCTTTATTAAGATATACACTTCCACCTAATGTGAAACACAGTTGGTACGGCCCCGCAACATGGACACATGCCGTATGCTGTCGGTAGAATTAATGTAGCCTGTGTAAGTTGGCACATGTGTTTGTCTGGAGTCTGTGTAATGATCCGCAGATTCCAATGCTGTGAGATTCTTATGTAGTGGTGGATACAGTTTTTCATTATCCCTGTAGTACAAAAGTTAGGGCGGGAGGTGAACATTTCTTTGAAGACAACAGCATGGTTTCTCGGTCTCCATTATCACCCAAAAACATGTGTAGGCGTAACCTTGCGTAGTATAGAAAGATGGGAAGCGCTCGTCTGAGTGAAGATATTGGGCGTAATTAGAGCCCCTCTTTATATGATTGGGGACGTGGAGGAGAAGACGTGATCTCGCAATCTGGTGGTCAGTAATCGAGCACGGTATGCCCACTAGATCCCCACGGTAACAGCATGCAATTTTTTTACTTTAGAAAAAACAACAACAACGAGAAGTCTTATGTATTACCGGATGTCATGTGACTGCCACTGGTGGCGTCGACAATATAATATGTGGCACGCGCGATTGAAACACGGGTATCTTTGAGTGTATTGTCTCTTTATTCGCTGAATTCGCAAAAAAGAGGACAACTTGGAAATTCACTATACGAGACCGAGCGCATATTCACAGCTTGTATAGTTGTCCACCGTCTTCGCAATGGAAGAAGGCCTCTTAAGGAAGGCAGGCATGTAAAAGGAAGAAGGCAGAGAGGTTAACCAGACAGCAACATGGTTGGCTATGCTAAGTCGGGGAAGATGAAAAGGAGAGACGAGAGAGAGAGATAGGTGGGCGAAAAAAAGAAAAGAAGGAAAATATCAATTAGTGCACCCAAACGTAAGTGGTGGTGGTACTGCACTATAGTCGCAGGCATTCACAAAGACCGGTAGACCTTAAAAAATCAGGGTACATCCATAGAATAAATGATGGTGAGTGGGGTGAAGCGTCTGTCTGTTTGTCTGTCTGTCTGTCTGTCTGTCTGTCTGTCTGTCTGTCTGTCTGTCTGTCTGTCCATCTGTCCGTCTGTCCATCTGTCTGTCTGTCTGTCTGTCTGTCTGTCTGTCTGTCTGTCTGTCTGTCTGTCTGTCTGTCTGTCTGTCTGTCTGTCTGTCTGTCTGTCTGTCTGTCTGTCTGTCTGTTTGTCTGTGGATATCCCCTGCTGGGTACGCTGGCTGGATGAACTGCCCTAAATGCACGAAAGTGCTTCAACTGCCTTGTGAACCGACGAGTGATGGGAACGGGGCTCCCACAGCATCTGCACGGAGAGTGGGTGATCGTACAATTGTCGCGTCATATCAAAAAGCGTTCATATTTCGGAGGCAAATCAGGGGCCGACGATCAATGTCTTCCTCAGTATCACACGCTTCGCGTGCCGCACTGAAAATTTCTGGTTTGTTATAGGCACGAGAAAGTCAGTGCGTATCGTGAAAGTACCAAGCTTTTCCGTGCCTTTCTTTCAGCGCCGTAGTTCTGAAGCAACAAAAAAATTTTGCTAGTATACACCTAAAATAACTGAGAACTCTATATTCATCGAGAACCTCAGTCCTTCAAAAAGCCCTGTAAGAATATATATGTTTGGGTGTATGACGCGACAAGTGGCCCCCGTATTCAGCTTAAAACTTCCGCGAATGGCAGCGGAGCGCCTTCTTGTGGCTTCCGGGTTGCGTGATGGATGGTATCGCCCACACATTGCGGTGTTTCTGAGCCCACAAGCAGATGCACGCGCTCCAATGCCGTGTGCACTCAAACGTCCTGCCCACGGGTTAGAGTCAGTCGAGGTGCATTAACTAGCGTAGCTCACAGTGAGTAAGGCGAATGCTAACTCACGTAAGTCGGGCTTCCTCTTTTGTGAGCTGAACGCAACCTTTCCTGAACTCAGTATCTGCATGGCTGTGCTCTTTGAGCGGGATTGACCTTTTCTACATGGCAACATGTTTTCGTCTCATTGCTGTTTACTTTTCCCATCCGAATACGGTAGTAATAGCAAATGAATTGTAACAACCCCTCAGTTGTTACGAAGACTTTCTGCCGAGCATGAGGTATCGGGTTCGAATGCGAGTAAATGGGAGTCCGTTCGGTTAACCCATTAGTGCCCCTTGTTGCATATCTGCAACACCCAGTTCCGTGCCCTGCCGATTGCAAGGATCCTAATGCACTGGTAAAAGTTCTCCATACGACGCTATTTCAAGGGTTCTTCGTTCCACCCAGTACCAGTTTAAGCCGCTTGGGGGCCACATTCGTCGTATCTGCAGTTTGCAAAATGGCAGCATCCACGTCGTCGTCGAGCTCTGCAATCAAGGTACTGTAAATATTTTTTATGAGCCCTCAAGTTAAGCTGCGTTGCTTTTTTCACTGAATGTGTGTTCGAAACACACTTGACAGTAATCTAGAACCCAACAGTTAGTTTTTTGCTTGCTCTGTTCGAGAAAATATTTTTTGCACGTGGTGTGTTGCACATATGCAACAGTGGGCACTAAATGCCACAATTTTCATTGTTGCAGATATGCAACATTGCTTTTCTGCTTGAAACGCGTCTTACATATCGTGACACGCATTCATGTGGAGTGTGTGAACGGATGTCTGTTTGCTAATTTTGCTGTTTTAACGATTTTTCAGAGACATACTGCAATTTCAACCTCAACATTCTATTCTGTTCCAAAAGAGAGGCCGAAGCGTTTTGTTCATGCAAACCTGCTGGATGTTATCAACCCTAATGAGAGCGATTTTTCCGCTGATGAAAAAAGGGGCGAAAAAGTGTCTGGAGACAGCAGTGATGAAGGAGATGCCATCCAAACTGAGGTAGAAGAAGCTGAGGAAGAGGTTGCTACCTCGACAGATGCGCCTCCGGTAGATCGGATACTGCAGAACATGAAAAGGCGGTACACATGGGTGAAGAAGGATTTTGATATCGAGGCAGGTAGTTTCGAGAACAACTTTCCGCTGCCACCTGCAGAGCCGCTGAGTGCAGTGGAATACTTTGACATGTTTGTTTCTCGATCCATGCTAAAGGCTGTCGTCGATGAAAGCAATAAGTACTACTTTCAAAAACATGGAGCCACTCTAAACCTCACCGTGAAAGAACTTACATCTGTTCTGGGCATGTTTTTCAGGATGGGACTCGTAAACATGCACAGGGTTCGTGCTTATTGGGAAAATGGAAGTACATATGAATTAGTAGCCCAGGTAATGTCCCGTAACAGATTTGAAAAGATCACAAGCCACCTGCATTTTTTCGATAATGAAGCGGCCAATGACAAAGTAAAAGAAGACGAATGCTGGAAAGTGCGCCCATGGCTCAGTTCCTTGAGCAGCAACATGGTTGTCTTGCCCCAAGAAAAAAAATCTGCAGTGGACGAAATCTTGATCCCTTTCTGTGGGCGGTGTTACATTCGTCAGTACATGCCTAATAAACTAAAGAGTAAATGGGGTCTAAAACTTTGGGCACGTTCTGGGGAATCAGGTCTGTGTTATGATTTCGATGTCTACCAGCGCTGCAACAAAGGTTTTTATGGCAGCCAGGGTGGCTACCAGCTTGGGTTGGGAGCTGGTGTCGTGCTCCAACTGTGTTCCAGCCTACCGAAGCGAGACGACAACCTAGTTGTCGCTGATAACTTCTTCACAGGCCCTCAGCTTGTAGAGGAGCTTTCAAGAATGGGAATTTCCTATATTGGTACGGTTCGTGAAAACAGACTCAGCTGCAGCAAGTTGATGGATGAGAAATCGAAAAAGCGAGGTCGGGACACCTGTGATACTTCAGTCACTTCATGTGACCAAAAGACAATGGTGGCAGTGAAGTGGCATGACAACCGCACTGTTACTCATCTTTCGAACTGCATTGGTGCTGACCCGCTTACATCAGTCAAAAGGTGGGACAGCAAGGAGAAAAAGCATATTTTTGTCGATTGTCCAGCGATCATTTCTTCCTACAACAGATCAATGGGTGGCGTGAATCTTCTAGACAAAATGTGCTTCTCCTATCGCTTTTCTATCAGGTCTAAATGCTGGTATATGTAATTGTTTTGGCCCACGCTCAAAATAGCAGCTGTTAATGCATGGTTCATGCACAAGAGAATTCTCCAGCAGCACAAACTGCCGCCTACACCCTTGAGAGAATTCCTCTCTGAGCTCGCAACGAGTCTGATCTTGCTCAACAAACGACCATCAGGGCGCCCTTCGATTCAGAATGTCACACCATTCAAGAAAGTGTGCCTAAATGTCCCCCGGGATGTCAGAAGAGACAGCAACGAGCACTGGCCCACATGGAATGCAAAACTGAACCGCTGCAAGGCATGCCCAGGAGGGTAAACCTATGTTTCGTGTGCCAAGTGTAAGGTGATGTGTTTCAACAAAGACCGTAACTGTTTTGTTAGTTTTCACCAATAGGCGCCAAACAGCTATGCTTGTATTGTGCTTTCTTCAATTTGAAAATTTGCCAAAATTATTGGTAGCAATAAAAAGTTTCTTTCACTTGTATTGGCCTTCATTTTATACACTACTGCCCATTGTTGCACATATGCAACATCCCATTATTAATTCGCAGACTATATATTCATGTTTTTTATTGAAAACTTGCACTCCTAGTGACTCTAAGGACATGGCCAAGAAATATTTTGAAGTTTGGAAAAATGTTTCTCATACTGGGAATTAATGGGTTAAGGATTAAATGAAAGAAAAACGTTCACGCGTTGAAGCTTGAGTGTTCGTTATAGAAGCGTGATATGGCTGAAAGATTTATAGTATTGTACTCCAGTACGTGGTATTTCATTGCTACTTTATTCCTATTGATTTTGAGTCATATAAATTTTCACTTCCTTTAACTCTTTCCTGTTTATTTCCCAATTACTGCCCTTCTATTGAAAACTATAATTATTTTGTATATTTTTGGGGATTCAGTGTCTGTTGGTGTCATGGAGTTGTCTCACATAGCTTTCTGTGAACGTTTCCCTCGATCTACTCTTCTGCGTGAGTCCGATAATTTTAAATTGTAATGCGTTGGCAGTCAGACAGTCCGTCTCTAAAGCAAGCGTCGTTTACGGCTGGCTGTCAGTGAATCGCACTGTGAACGTCCTTCATAAAGTGAAGATTAAGCTGTGACGACAAGCTGTCGTACTCGCATCCACCATGACATTGGCTCCCTGTTTCTGTCCGATCTTTCAGGGTCCATGCCGATGATGTACAGGCTGACGTCATCGCAACGAGAGCGCGCGTACGCATACTTGTTTACGGAGATGCGGCGATGAAAAATGCGTGCCTCATGTCCGAACGTCACCACGAGAAATGAATGGGAAGTATGGTGTTGTCCTAAACTCGGGGACAGCTGCCGTGGTAAAAGACGATGTCCAAGGTCACGACGTAACAAGAGAGCAATAGACGGGACGTGCCCATGCTCTCACAGAGAGCGATGGTGGCCGCACTAGCGAAGTATGCATGTAGAGCGAAAGATGCGCATAAATACAAAAGAAAAAATGACTAGGCATGGCAGTTGCAATCATAGCCACGAGAACGTGGGATGGGGAGTACTCTTCAGTCTAACTTTCGTGCATGGACATGGTTCTGAAAGAAAAAAAATTAATAAGATATGAGAACAGAATCTTCTCTCGTCTACAGTGGCTACAGATCCAAGGTCGCTGCTGCGAAGATAAATTTAGATATACAGTGGCTCAGGCTAGATAAAGAGTCTCAGTAGAGCAACGTAATACCATATCCAGAGAAGGCGGACTTTCATAGCAAGGTTGAAAGAATGCAAATGGACCATAGTGGCTGCAAAGCAGGCGGACTTGGCCCGCGCTTCCTTATTACTTTCCGACTATGGAATGCGAATACAGCTCTTCCCGGTCTGCATCGCCTACTTGTCTTGAGAGCCGTACTTAGAAGAAAATAGGTCACTTGGAGCGAAAACAACTCGCGTGGGATATAGCGGAAACAGATCGATTTTGAATTTGCGAAACAAGAAGAAAGAAGTATATCTAATTTTTAGAATGTAAGACGAAGAAATAAAACTGCGTGGTTTGAGTATGGCGTTCTGCGAGACACCACTTTCGTTGCCGTCGTTCGGATTCCCTCAGCGCCAGGAAATAAAGCGTTACATGGCCCCCTCCAAGTCTTGTACCGTGGAAGAAGTAAGTGGAGGACGAGACATAAAATGCGAGGAGTAAGCATCATAGGAGGTCAAACGCGAGTACGCTCGCGTGGTATGAGGCCACTGTAACGGCTGAAAACGTAAATTAAAACAAAAAAACTTTCTCAAACGAAAAAAAAAAGCTTTTCATGCAGGGAAAGGCTCAATGCAACGAAAGACTTGGAATCAAACAAAGAGGAAACTACTGGAACTTTGGCGCGAACGTCGCATCAGTGTTTCCCGCAACGGAGTTCTAGGGAAGTAAGAAAATGAGGACACAGGGTTTAGGGGAGACGATAGACAAGCGAGAAATACGGGAAGCGACGCGGAAAACGTAAATTTGCCTGTCTGAATAACGTTGACGGCGGCAAAGAAGTGCTTTGAGGGACGAGTACTCATTCGGGAAGGCACTTAGGAATTAGGAATGTCGGCGTTACACTGGCTGCTGTCATTGTTGTTGTTGTTGCTGCTGCCGCTATTTCCAGCGAGCAGCTTTTGCAGGCAGCGTGCCCTCCTGTGTGCGGGCGTTCGTATGTGTACATACGCACATCCTTTCTGTTTACTTTATGCGTCGCCTTGAGTGAAATGTTTGCGAAGGACATGCGTATAGGCGCGTGGCATAGTGCATTTCGATAATTGAGAGAAAGTCCGAAGGCCCTCGGCCGTTCACAAACGCTTCTAAAGTTCTGCGTCTGACGAAGTATGCGCGCTATGGATACTTCGGATGTGCCCTGTAACAAAAGGCAGTTTGCGGAAGTGTACTTATAATGACGCCAACTTAATAATAATATTCGGGGTTTAACGCTTCTAAAACCACGCTATGATTAGGACGAACGTGGAGGGAGAAAATGCTTGAGTTCCGTGTACTTATGGTGCATGTTAAAGAACCCCAGGTAGTCAAAATTTCCGGATTCGTGCACTGCCACGCACCTCAAAATCACATTGTGGGATTGGGACGTTTAAACCCAACAATAATATTAGTAGTTGAAGGCTTCGTACTTTTCGACCAGCTGGTGTATTTTAACGTGTTGTGACGTCATACAGTACACAGGCCTTTAGAATTTCACCTACAACAAAAAGCGATCACCGTACCCGGAATCAAGCCCGAGACCTCCGGGTAAGCAGCCGAGGTACCGTAACCGCTATACCACCGGGGAGGACCTAAAAGTGTGAACTTGAGTAGCGATCAAGGTAAATCCAGCACCTTGTGGGGCTAGTTAGTTAACCTTAAATATAGTGACACACGTGTTTATCTTTTGTTTTATCACTGCGACCGGGTTTCACTGTGTAACCCAGTTGCATGTGCGATCGATTGGTGATTCCGCCCTCTTGATCAATGGCACCTTCTCGAATGAGTCGGTCAGTCAGCAAACTCTATTAGGGTCTTAAGGAACTACACTGTCGTAGTTGAGGGCCGCATTCACATTGGGGCCGGAATAGGCTCATCCGCCCTTTCACGGGCCCTGTGTACATCCCTTAGTTGTTGGTGGTGATAGCCACTTTCGAGGGCTTCGTTCCAGTCCTCTTGTTTATTGAAGAGGCATTTCGAGACGCTGAACACTGCCAGAGCATGTGTGTTAATGAACAATACTCTTCATGGCACTCAGGACAGTGTGGATTGATGTCCAGAGAAAAACGACCAAACCTTCGTCCCTGTGAGAAAGAACCCGTTTGTAACAGTATCAGTGTGGATACGTGTATAGTCGGCTTTGGGGGCTAGAGCGGGAATTTCCTGCACCCGAGCTGATAGTGTTTCGCTATTTTGTGAAAAGATAGTAATGCGTCGGAGCTATGTTACAACGCCGGACGGTCTAGCGTATCGGAACCATCGCGGAATGTCAGACCTCATGCTTGGTCATGAACTGGTTCATTCGGGTTGGGTTTGCTGGGATGTACATTCATTCTCCGGCGCACTGGGAACCACGTGATAGCGTTCAGTACATGGATCCAATCACATTCTTGAATTTTTTGGATAATGCTAACCAGTTTCAGTGTGCGGAGTGAATATTGAAGTAGATAATGAAACCTATGCGAGTACTACAGACTATACTAGATTGTTGTGACGGGGAACTTAAGAATTTCTATGCGAACGTTGTATTGGCAATGCCTACTGGACCACTGGACCTCTTCTCACTGAACCACAGCCACCATGGTCAGAGGTGGCTTCAATATGAAAGTAGGAAGACAGCTGGAAGCACGGACAAGTGGTCGGTAACTGTAGTATCGAGTTTAGGAATAGCGCAGTAAAAGTGTTGATAAAAGGCGGCAAAATGAATCGGATCCGTATACTAAATGCCTTCGCCATTCCGAAGAGATCAAACAGGAAACAAACCTGTAGATGTCCCCGACAAATACTGACCTTAAGGTGACCAATGCATAGTTGCATTTTGCATCTGTCGATCGGCAATTAATTTTGGTAGTAGTTGTAGTGGTATGGTTATATGTGTTCGGGCAGATTACTAGTGTGCTGCCCTATGACGTCGCTGGTGTAAAGGAACAAAAAGCGGCTGTTAAATAAGCATGTGAAAAAGGGTTTATTGGCGACTGTTGCGACGGTGGTCCTACGATTAAACACGATCGGGCAAGAGCAACGGTCGAGCAGATGCCGGCGATGATCAGCACGAGCCTAGCGAGCGAAGCCAAGCACCCAGTACCCAAGCGGTGGCGATGTTGTTTGCCAACGATGCGTTTTCTTCTTCACAATTTGCCCCCGCCGAAAAAGAGCCATCCTGGCGACCTAAGAGTCTGGAGGCAGAGGGCTATGATATGGCTTAAGGCGGGCGATGTGGACGATGTCACGTCCACGCCGGCGCATGTCGTCAGATGGGGAAAGTGGCTCGATGAGAAAATTCACCGGCGAGGTTTGCCCCAAAACGCGGTATGGGCCCTCGTACTTTGGAACGAGTTTTGAAAATATGCCGGGGGTTTGGTAAGGAACAGCCAGCCATACAAGTGATCCCGGGGAATAGCTGGGGCTTTGTGAAGAGTCGGCGTTGTTTTCTTTCTGGCGCTGTTGTTCTTGTGACGTAAAGGTGCGTGCGAGTTCACGGCACTCTTCCGCATTACGGGCAGCTTCGGACACAGATGGGCATTCGGATGCGTCAGGATGGTATGGAAGGAGAGTGTCGATGGTGTGGGATGGTTCGCGTCCATAAAGAAGAAAGAAAGGTGAAAATCCAGTGGTAGACTAAGCCGCGGTGTTATATGCGAACGTGATGAATGGAAGAATGCGATCCCAGTTAGTATGATCGGATGTCACATACATGGCGAGCATATCGCCAAGGGTGCGGTTAAATCTTTCCGTGAGCCCGTTAGTTTGCGGGTGGTATGCAGTGGTCTTGCGATGAACAACATGGCATTCAGAAAGCAGAGACGTGACGACTTCTGATAGGAAGGCTCGACCTCGGGCGCTTAGTAGCTCTCGAGGTGCACCATGTCGTAGTATGAAGCGATGAAGGATGAAGGATGCTACGTCCCGCGCAGTGACACTTGGAAGGGCGGCGGTCTCAGCGTAGCGTGTTAAATGGTCCACAGCGACTGTGATCCACCGATTTTCATCTGATGTTGTCGGTAGAGGGCCATAGAGATCAATTCCGATCCGATCGAAAGGTTTGGCAGGGCACGGAAGCGGTTGAAGCGCACCGGACGAGTGGAAAGGCGGTGATTTGCGGCGTTGACAGTCAGGGCAGCCCATAACGAATTTTCGAACGAAACTATACATTCCGCGCCAGTAGAAGCGATGGCGAATGCGTTCGTAAGTTTTGAAAACTCCGGCATGACCACATTGGGGATCGTCGTGAAAGGAGGCACAGATTTGTGATCGCAAGCTGCGCGGGACAACCAAGAGCCACTTACGACCTTCGGGGGCGTAGTTGCGTCGGTGTAGCAGCCGATCACGAATGGCGAAATGAGCAGCTTGACGTCGGAAAGATCGTGGTACCGCAGTGGTTGACGATCCAGAGAGACAGTTAAAAAGGGAAGCGATCCACGGGTCCTTGTGTTGTTCACTGGTAAAGGAGTCGAGGTCGAGAGATGCGACGGAGTTGGTACCAGTGGTTTCGCAGGCCGAGTCGGGAGGTAAAGGCGAACGCGACAGAGCGTCGGCGTCAGAATGCTTGCGTCCGCTGCGATAGATGACACGAATGTCGTACTCCTGGATTTGCAGTGCCCACCGAGCTAGGCGGCCAGAAGGATCTTTCAATGTGGCAAGCCAACAAAGTGCATGGTGGTCCGTTACCAGGTCGAATGGGCGACCGTACAAATAAGGGCGGAACTTGCGAAGCGCCCACACTAGCGCCAAGCACTCTTTTTCAGTGACGCTGTAATTGGCCTCAGCTTTAGTAAGTGTGCGACTCGCATAAGCGACGACGTATTCGGAGTAGCCCGGCTTGCGTTGGGCGAGGACGGCGCCTAGACCAACCCCACTAGCGTCTGTGTGAACTTCCGTTGCAGCTTTTGGGTCGAAATGCCGAAGAATTGGAGGAGATGTTAGCAGACTACGGAGCGTGGCAAACGCGACGTCGCAGTCAGAAGACCAGGATGAAAGGTCTGCGTCACCGCGTAGGAGGTTGGTCAGTGGTGGCATGATCGACGCAAAATTTCGCACGAAGCGCCGGAAGTACGAGCATAGTTCGACAAAACTGCGTAATTCTTTCAGTGTAGTAGGTTTCGGGAACTCAGCGACTGCTCGCAGTTTTGCAGGGTTTGGTCGAACACCATCCTTGACACGATGTGCCCTAAGATGGACAGCTCTCGCGCGGCGAAGCGGCAATTTTGAAGGTTCAGTTGGAGCCCAGCGTTGGTTAAACACGTCAGCACCAGTTGGAGCCGACGCAGATGTGTAGGAAAATCGGGAGAGAAAACGACAATGTCGCCGAGGTAGCATAGACACACAGACCACTTTAGTCCACGCAGTGTGTTGTCCATGAGTCGTTCAAACGTGGCAGGAGCATTACAAAGCCCAAATGGCATTACGTTAAATTCGTACAGGCCATCTGGTGTAATGAACGCAGTTTTCTGGCGATCAGCTTCTGCCATAGGAACCTGCCAGTATCCAGATCGTAAGTCTAAAGAGGAGAAGAATTCGGCTCCTTGGAGGCTGTCAAGGGCGTCGTCGATGCGTGGTAATGGATAGACGTCTTTCCGCGTCACCTTGTTTAATCGCCGGTAGTCGACGCAAAATCGAATTGATCCATCCTTCTTTCGAACTAGAACGACAGGAGATGCCCAAGGACTGTGCGATGGTTGTATAACGCGACGGCGTAGCATCTCTTCGACCTGGTCGTTGATGACGTGACGTTCTGCAGCAGGGACACGGTACGGTCTTTGACGCAATGGCTGGTGCGAACCGGTGTCAATGTAGTGGTGCACTGCGGAAGTCCGACCCAATTGCGGCTGAGAAACGTCGAATGAATTGGCGAAGTGCTGGAGAAGATTACGAAGCTCGGCGCGTTCATGGGCACTTAAGGTGTCGGCGATGGAACTCGAGAAGGTGTCACTCGATGAGCATTCCAGTGGGGAAAGGGCATGAAGTTCGGTCGAGGCGCTACTGCACGATCCGTCTGGCATGTTAAGGAATAAAGAGGAATCGAGGTACTCCACTCGACCGAGACATTCACCGGCAAGTAGCGTAAGCGGTGCAGAAAGGGGGTTGTGGACGAAAATATTGCTTCGGCCCGCAGTGACGTCGAGTGTAGCGAAAGGCAAGAAAACGGCTCTGCGGCTCATGAAAATGTCGGAAGGTGTAAACATTACTGTAGCGTCGTTATGGTCATCGCAGCAAACAGGGACAACGGCGAGAAAGGCTGGCGGAATTTCGGTGTCTTCACGTACGACGAGTTTTGGAGACCGCTCAAGAGTTTCGTGCAAAGGTTCGTCACACAGGTGCGAAAATTGAACTTCAGCGCGTGCGCAGTCGATGACGGCATGATGTTGTGACAGGAAGTACCACCCGAGGATAACGTCATGCGAGCACACCGAAAGGACGATGAACTCGACAACGTACATGGAGCCTTAGATGAAAATGCGGGCTGTACAGGTGCCGAGAGGTCGAACTGGCTGTGCGCTAGCCGTACGAAGCGATAGTCCAGAGAGCGGCGTGGTCACTTTGCGTAGGGAGCGGCAGAGCTGGGCGGCTATAACAGAAACGGCAGCACCTGTGTCGATGAGGGCAAAGGTAGAAACACCATCGACAGATATGGCGACGACGTTAGCAGGTGAAGTGCGAGGACTTGGGCATTTCGATGACGGCGCAGTTCTTGCCTCTAGAACTGCGGTGTTCAGTTTTCCCGGTTGGAGGAAGCGGGTCGGGGCCGCATTGGGGACAGAGATCGCCTGCGAGGAGACGGCGAGCGGGAAGAGTGAGTCGGAGCTGGGCGCTGGGGTGACTGAGACCCGGGAAGATTAGTGTAGCCATACTGCGGTGAAGGATAGGGAGCAGGTAAGTGCGTGGGCGGCGGGTCATACGGTAACGGCCAAGTAGCGTTGTGTTGCGATTGGAAACTACGACGACAATATCGTGCCACGTGTCCTGGAGTACCGCAGGCGTAGCAGATCGGTCGATTGTCAGCAGTGCGCCAGGAATTGCTGACTCGCGGTGCAGCCCAAGGTGTCGAAAGAGGGGTAAAGTGGGGAGCAACTGCAGGCATGGGTGGCAAAAGCTGCTGGCGGGGTCTGCTGCGTACCACCTGGGCATAAGTAAGAGGCGCGGCCACGGGCTGCATAGCCGACGCATGGGGAACAGTCACGTCCACAGGCTGCTGGTGGGCAGCGACGGGAACAGCCTGAGCTACCTCTTCGGCAATAACGTCGCGGAGTGGTGAGGGCAGACGAGAGGACGGCGGCTGCTGCGTGAAGGGAATCAACGACAGTTGCCGAGCTACTTCTTCACGCACGAAGACTTTAATCTCTTGCAGGGTTGGTGCGTGGTCGGGAACGGAAGTGAGACTGGAGAGCGAGTCGGCGTGTGAAGAAAATGGCCGAGTCAGGGCGCGCTGCTTGCTCAACTCGTCGAAAGTTTGACACAAAGTAACAAGTTCCGCAACGGTGGCAGGATTACGGGCGAGGAGCAGCTGATATGCACCGTCATTTATCCCTTTGAGGATGTGTTGAATCTTCTCCGACTTGGGCATGGTGGTGTTCAGTCGGTTGCAAAGTGCAATGATGTCTTCAATGTAGCTTGTGAAAGATTCCGTTGGTTTTTGTGCGCGAGTCCGCAAGCGTTGTTCGGCCCTGGACTTGCGGACAGCGGGTCGGCCAAAAACGTCAGCAAACAACGTTTTGAAGATGGACCACGTCGTAATGTCGTTTTTGTGGTTGTTATACCACATTTCGGCCACGTCAGTGAGGTAAAAGATGACGTTAGTCAATTTGTCCGCGTCATCCCACTTGTTGTTTGCGCTCACCAGTTCGTAGTTAGCGAACCAGTCTTCCACGTCAGTCTCATCAGCTCCGCTAAAGACTTTGGGCTCTCGCAAACGAAGAACGCCGGGGTTGCTGGGGGATGGAGTGGAAGAGCCAGGTTGCGCGTTGTTGGTAGCCATGATGGTAGGTAGCGTTCGGTTGCGCAGCTCCAGGTTGAGGCGACGGCGAATGGCAGCACCCAGGTTCAGGCGACGGGGAATGTCAGCACCCTCCGCCAATTGAAAAAGGGTTTATTGGCGACTGTTGCGACGGTGGTCCTACGATTAAACACAATCGGGCAGAGCAACGGTCGACCAGATGCCGGCGATGATCAGCACGAGCCGAGCGAGCGAAGCCAAGCACCCAGTACCCAAGCGGTGGCGATGTTGTTTGCCAACGATGCGTTTTCTTCTTCACACATGGTACTTAATTTAGGTGCTGACATCGGAGTAGCGTCTGTCTTTCAACCGCATCGTACCACTCGGCTTAGAGCGTGTTCTGCTTTACGCGCTCAACAAAGACACAACCACACGAGACGCTAGCTAGCAAGGGACTGTTTATTGATGGCTGCCGCGCCGCGCGCGCGCCCTCTCTCAAGGTGGCCAGGTGAGGTGGGATCATCCCGATTTATTAAGCGGTGGCCCGCCTGGTACATCCTCCTTTTTCTTTAGGTGATGTAGTCGGCAAAGCGCGTCGGTGCTCTACGTGGCCTAGTTGATCTTCTGAGACTCGAGTCGGCTGCTTCTTGTGCCTGGCAAGTGACCTTATGCTGGGACGGGACCACGTCGGGGTCCCTTGATGGTTGACTTGCAATGGGTGGTGCACGTGCAGCTGACTGGTTCAGTAGAGCATCCGATGCAGGCGCCTGTTGTGACGGATGTCGTTCCTTTCGTGATGCGGATGCTGTTGTCAAATCGGGCGCTGTATCTGATGTTGAATGTTGTCTATGCTGTATAGGCGACGGGATTATCGGTGCGACATCCTTGTCATCCAGTGGGTCTAAGTGTTCGGGCGTCCTTTTTAGATGCTGACGATTCCTTCGATAACGCCAGCCTTCATCTGTACAGACTATGTAAGATCTAGGGCCAGCAAGTTTCTCTACTCGGGCTTTCGGAAACCACCCCTTGTCGTTTCTTATTCTGACGACGTCCCCTTCGGAGAGAGGTGTGAGAGGTATGCCTTTGCCGTGATCCTGTGGATGTTTCCGCACTGACGATGTCGAAGCCGATGAGAAGTCTGGAAGTCGTCCCCGAAGCATCCGTCCCATAAGGAGCTGACTTGGTGTGCGTCCGTCTATCAGGGGCGAGATTCGATAATTGAGCAGTGCAACCCAAAACTCCTCGCCAGCGTACTCACTTTTCTTCAAGAGGCGCTTTACGACCTGTACCCCTTTCTCAGCTAGACCATTGGCCCTGGGGAAGTGTGGACTGGATATGGTATGAGTAAAATCGTATTTTACTGCAAACTGTCTAAACTCTCGCGATGTGAACTGTGGTCCTCCATCGGTACAGACTTCAATGGGTATACCGTGGCGAGCAAACATGGTCCCTAGTGTGTCCACTACGACCTGACTTGTTGACTGAGGCAACTGTTCCACTTCTGGGTAGTTGGAGTAGGCACAGTACGCAACCAGGTAACGCTTGCCCCCATGGTCAAATAGGTCGACACCAATTCGCTGCCACGGCCGCGTTGGGATTTCCCTCGATAACAGTGGCTCTGAAGGTTGCCGGTAGGCAAAGTGCTGACATGTGGCACACTTGCTAATGAGTGACTTGATGTCAGCATTCATCCCAGGCCAGTACATCAGAAGGCGTGCTCTGGCTTTGCACTTGCTCATTCCCAAATGGCCTTCATGAAGACGTTGCAGCATGGATCGCCTCAGACTCTTTGGGATTACCACCCTGCTGCCCCGCAAAAGCACTCCATCAACATATGACAGTTCTGACAAACATGGAGCTAGTTCGCCTGAGACTGGTCGTCCTTCCTGGAGTGCCTCCACCACTTGCTTGAGGTATGGGTCCGCCAGGATTGCAGAGGTCAGTTCAGTCTTCGTGTTCTCACTTACGATGCTGGCTAGCACGCGAGTCGCATGGATGCATACGTCTTGTTCGCTTTCTCCGTCACTCGGTTGGGTTCCTGGAATTCGGGACAGTGTGTCCGCCACTAGCAGATGCTTCCCAGGAACATATTGCAATTTGATATCAAAAGGCATTAGCCTCAAGAAATAGCGCTGCAATCGTGGCGGCATTTCACTCAGGTTCTTTTGTGAAATAGCAAGCAAAGGTCGGTGGTCTGTTTCGACTGTCACTGATAACCCCAGTACGAACTCCCGGAAACGCTCACAAGCAAACGTCACGGCCAGCGCTTCCTTTTCAATTTGGGCATATTTTGTTTCAGCCTTTGAGAGCACCCTTGAAGCATAACCCACTGGGCGCCAATCTTGGTCATGGAGTTGAAGAAGAGCAGCACCTACTGCAAAGCTTGATGCATCAGCTGAGAGTTTCGTTTGCTTCAATGGGTCAAAAACTGCGATCACTGGAGCCGATGTCAAAGCCTTAATAAGATCTTTCCATTCTTTGTCATGGTGAACTTCCCATATGAATTCAACATCATTCTTTATCAATGACCTAAGGGCGTCAGTTCTTTTTGAGAGATTAGGTATGAATTTGCCAAAGTAATTCATAATACCTAAAAACCTTTGAACTTCCTGTTTACTCGACGGCTTTTGCATGTTGGCAACGCATTCAATGAGACTAGCATCGGGTTTTATTCCTTCTTTGCTGATACAATCTCCCAGGAATTTAACTTCGGCCTTCGCGAACAGACACTTTTCTTTGTTCAGTGTCAGGCCAGCCTTTCTCGCTGCCATCAGTGCTGCACGCAGGCGTTGATCATGCTGCTCTTTTGATGCACCCCAAATTAAAATATCATCGACATATACGCGTGTGCCCGGCAGGTTTTCAAACACTTCCGTCATTGCCTTCTGAAATACTTCGGGGGCGGACGCGATACCAAATGGCAGGCGCAAAAATCGGTATCTTCCGAACGGCGTGCTAAAGGTGCAGATCTTTGAAGTGTCTTCGTCTAAGGGGATCTGGTGAAACCCGCTATTGGCATCAAGCTTGGTGAACATCACCGCTCCTGCCAGCTCTGCTTCTATTTCTTCACGTGAGGGTAGCTGATAATGCTCGCGTTTAAGGCTTCGATTAATGTACCGCGGGTCTAGGCATATTCGCATGCGGCCATTCTTCTTCATAATAAGAACAAGTGGACTCACCCAGTCTGACGGCTCTTCCATTTTGCATATGATGCCCTGCGAGACCATCCGGGCCAACTCCTGCTTAAGTGGCGCTCGCAGTGCGTGTGGCACTTTCCTCGGCGGCATGATCGTGGGGCGCGCATCATCCTTCATTGCCAGCGAATATGGTCTACGGATGCAGCCCAGACCGTGGAATAACTCCGGGAACTCGGTGACCCAGTCGGTGCTAACGTCACTTCTTGAAGATACATCGTGAACGCGGGAAATCAGCCCGAAACGTTCTGCTGCATTCAATCCGAGTAGGACTTGCTTGCCTCTCTTGACCACAAAAAAACTGATATTCTCTTGCTGCTCTCCTAGACGTAGTGGCAGACTGATAACGCCCAAATGATGTATTTTGCTTCCTTCGTAGTTAGTAAGTACTGTGGTCGATGGCCGCACCATGGTCGGCAAACGCATCCTGCGAAAGTACGAGTACGGCAATATGTTCGCTTGCGCTCCTGTATCCACTTTCAGTTCTGTCGGGTGCCCGGCAAGGTCCCCTGCCACCGTCCAATCCTGATTTTTGGACACGTTTCTGATTTGTACCGTGAGAACTTGAATGTCTTCATCGGTAGCGTCCGAGGACTCCTCCAGTGCATCTTCTGTTGCAGCGACGCCTAACTCATGAACGCCGCGTCTACTCCTGCAGCAAGCTGCAAAATGGTTTCTTTTGTTGCACAGCGTGCACGTTTTTCCAAACGCTGGGCAGCGTCTTGGTCCGTGAATCTTGCCACAGTAGCCACAGCGTCGACGTTGTCCGCTCGTACGAGACTGTCCGGCAGCGTTTGCAATTTTTTCGACTCTCTGCACTTTCGCTTCGCTTTCAAGAGCCCGGTTCTGCGTTGCTGCCAGTTCCGCGGCTTTGCAGATTTCTACAGCTGATTCTAGGGTTAAGTCCTTCTCCTGAAGCAGGCGTGCACGTAGCTTCTTGTCGACGATACCGCACACTATCTGGTCCCTCACCATCGAGTCCCTAAGTTCGCCAAAATTACAAGTCTGTGCTTTCAACTGAATATCGCGCAAAAACTGTTCGAAAGGTTCACCATCCTGTTGTTGCCGACTGCGCAGAACGTACCTCTCGAATGTCTCGTTGCACCGAGGCGTGCAGTAGTCTTCGAAGGCTTTGACGATCGAGTCATAGTCCTCTCGTTGTTCTGCTGATAGAGGTAGGGTGTTAAACACTTCAATTGCCTCTGGGCCCGCGACGTGTAGAAAGATGGCAGCCTTCTGTGCTGGCGTCCGTTTCTTGTTGGTCTCAGTAGCTTTGAAGTAGAGTTCGATTCGTTGGCGGAACTTTTTCCAGTTGTCGGCCGGAGTATTTGTCAGTACAAGTGGCTCGGGTGGTGGTAGGCAGTCCATCTTCAGCGCAGGGTTCGACTGTTACACTTCTGACACCATGTTCTGCTTTACGCGCTCAACAAAGACACAACCACACGAGACGCTAGCTAGCAAGGGACTGTTTATTGATGGCTGCCGCGCCGCGCGCGCGCCCTCTCTCAAGGTGGCCAGGTGAGGTGGGATCATCCCGATTTATTAAGCGGTGGCCCGCCTGGTACAGAGCGGATACAACATAGTGTCAGAAGTGGGGTGAGCCTGCCATTCCTAGCTGCTACTACGGCACGCACCCCGCGTTCCACTGGCACAATCACAGCCCCGCCAGGGGCAGGCCTCTCGCCAGCGACGCAGTCCAAATTCAACCGGACTTCCGAATGGCCAGAATGGATCATGTCGTTCGATGATTATTGCTATGCATAGGGACTCAACAATAGAACGGAGCAAGCCCAGGTGCGAAAGCTTTTGCACACCGTGGGCAGGCAGGCCAGGAAGATTTTCTAGACTTTTGGCCTTACTGAAGGAGGTTCTTGAGGCTACGCCATAATGAAAAAAAAGTTTGACAACCACTTTGTAATCACGAATATAGTCTACGAAAGCGCAAAAGGCCATCGCCGGAAGCAAGAACCTGGAGAAAGTGTGGAAAACACCCTGCACGAGCTTGCTGATCACTGTGAATTTGCTTAATCCCGAGAGAGAATAATTCGTGACATATTCGTTGTTGGTCTCGAAGACGCTAAACGGTCAGAAGCACTCCAGACGGATTCTACCCTTACACTAGCGACTGCTCTTGCGAAGGCCGGACCCAAAGAAACACTTCAACGGCAGCAACTGGAACTCCGGGCCGCCAGCAACAAGCGACTAAAGGTGAACTGGCATGGTCCTATGAACATCGAGGATACTTCTGAGCATCTGGGAGGACGTGACAACAGGACAACAATGGCAGTGTGTCCACGTTAATCGCAGGGGCAGCAGTGACGGCAAGGGTACCAGTTGCGGGGACGTTCGAGCCACGCGAGAGCCCAGCGCACAGCCCGTTCAGCGCGGCGTGAGCACTGCGAAATCAAGGGACATTTCACGCACGTATGCCACAAGAAAACCAAAAATCAGGTGGGCTTGTCGGTCCTAGAAGGCGATGTAAAGAACTTCTTTGTTGAGAAACTTAAAAAATCAAATTCCCAATACGTGGAAGTGTCTATTAACGGGTACGCGCAAGAGCTAAAATTGATTCAGGAGGTGACGTTACTGCAGTTACGCCTAATTTCTTTTGCATACCATCTTTTGTAGACAAGTCGCAGGCTGTGCTGAGAAGTGCTGCAAACCGGCGCCTCGAAGTTAATAATTTTTTTTCAGCAGACATTGTGTGAAAAGGCGAAACAACGTGACGAACATTGCATGCGTTGTAGTGTCAATGCACTGTGTTTAGTTAGGGCTTCCAGCTATCGAAGCTCTTGGTGTAGTATAAATTCTTGATCTAGTTGGAGACAAACAGTACGTGTTCATGTATCCACAGCTCTTTTCTGGTTTGGGCACGATGTCTGGGGAATACACCAATCGCATGAAACAAGGACATTCCCTTCGCAATTTTCACACCACGGCGGGTACTCATCCCGTAAAAAAACTATATCAAAGTAGCCTTGGTCAAAATGGTCAAAGGTCACGTCATTTGCTAGGTAGATAGTCCAACTAAATGGAGTGCAGGAATGATTCTCTTGGTCAAACCATCAGGGGAAGCTCGGATTTGCGTCGATCTAAATCAGCAGAACAAGAGCTCTCTGCGCGAACGGTTTGTCTTGCCTACAGTACTGGCCACGTCGTGGTAAAGTGAGCGAACCTTCGCACATGACCCGTCCTATCACTTTCCCGCGACTCAAAACACTGCAAGGCAATCGGAGAAACACAACATTCCGCGCTCATTTCAACTCCGGCGGGTTCTTTGGATAACGAGTGACCTGTTCACTTTGTGTTATGTGACACTATATGGTCGAGAAATAAGACTACCACAGCTATTACGGCTAGACTTGAAACTTGCATACAGTTCTACTGCACTGTCGCATTTCGTAGTGCTTTGTTTCTCTGTTTGCTTTGGGTTGCAATACTTCCTTCAAAAAACAAGGAAGGATGCAGCGTTATTGTTTTTTTTTTTGTTTAGGCCAAGCACTAGTCGCTGCCCTATGACGTAAGTGGTGCAAAATTTTAAAAAGCGACAAATGAATAAACGCGGGGCTTCTTTCAGGTAGTGACTAGGAGTGGCGTCTGTCTTTCAATCGCATTGTATCACTCAGCTTAGAGCGGACACGACAGTAACAAATATGAGGAAGATAAACTCATCTACACTGCCACATCGACACTCATATACACTGCCACATAGAACTGCCACATTTTTTATACACGTGAGAATCGTGTGGGTAACACTCCCTCTAGACAGTCACATTGACTCTGTTTAGGAAAGCTGTGGGACGCACGACTGTTCAAAAGGGAGTCCATCCACCACTTTTCTAAAGAACGTCAACACGATTCTTTAGAGAGTATTGTACACGTGAATCTCACATGCATAAAAGTAGAGTCGAAAGACGCCTTTTTTTTTCTTGCCTATATCGAAGAATCAGAACACTCAGCAGGATGCGCTGAAAGAAAAAGCAAGCGTAAGCCAAAGAGATAGGGAAATAAAAAATTGAATGAGGAATTAAACAATGAATAGTCATGTGAAAACTTGAGCAAGTTGGTGATGAACAGGGAAGCACAGGGCAACACCCAGATGAGGACGATGAGAAGGACGCTTTTGTGTGCTTCTTGCGATCATCCTCGTCTCGGTGCTACACTGCATTTCATCATCAAACAATGATAGCCGATAATATAGTTGACATCCTTGAAATATGCTTTGGAAAGCGAAATAAAGACTACCGGCTACTATCAGTGTCGCGGAATGTATATTTATTGCGCAGAAATACAGCATCCAGGGTTGTTTTGACTCTTGGTAACTTGATTGCAATACCATTGACCTATAGCTTTGTTTCGCACACAACGAAGGTTGAAAAAAGGGTAACATCAGGGCATATACCTTCGGGGTAACGTTGCAAATCATACTGCAGCTCTGAAAGCAGACGTCACGTACTACGTCCCATTAAGTTTTTTATAGGTAGTGCATGAAACTCTGTGCTGCTTCGCATATAGCAGGAGCTGTTTCCGCGATCATGGTTCCCTCTGTCGTAAACACCTGCTGTCGTAGCAGTAAATTTTGTCAAACTTGGCGGAGTGGCTTAACTTTACGCATGTTCATTTTCTTCAGCTTCATTTTACAGCTAGACATGGAAGCTTTGGGCGAAGAAAAAATTAAGTGTGTTAAATATTTATATTTCTTTTAAGAACAAATATTTAGGAGCTCCACACGTGCTACTATTGCTACTTCACTGGACTTCAACCAGACAAAAAAAAAAACACCTGCAATGCTGTTGATAACCTTGTGATGCCCCTAAACTGACTTCAATTCACCTAAAATAGGTAGTTCTTATTAGTATTGTGTCCGACAAAAAAAATTTAGCCTTTGAAGTTTACAATACCTTCCAAAAATGACTGCACCTTTCAAAAGCACATGCTACTTCTAAGCGTAATTTATTCTGCTTTCTTATTACCCGTTCTCCAAGTCACACGTTTTCATTTCTCGTAGCTTTCTTCAAACGACCATGTTTCTGACGTCTCCCAATCATCTGCGTCATTAAAGCCTAATATTTTAATAACTTTAGTTAGGTGAATATTTATGAAAACGCTGTTAAAGTCAGATGCTGCTATGGCGGCTTTTAATGGTGGGTATTTGCTTGTATTGGTAAACTGGGATTCAAACCAATAGGGGACGTGACGCTACGAGTAAGCTATAACTTACGAGATATGCAAGCTGGGGCAGAATGCTTGCATCATATATTTATACGAATTGGAGAGATGCCAAAGGAAATGAAGATGCGCTTATGCCAGCCTAAAACACAAAGCATGGTTTGGGGCCTCTCACCGTGTTCTTAACGTGGGATCAGTTAAGTCATCTGGAAGCAAGCTCAACTAACGTATCATGTACAGACTTACCACCACGATAGCAAGAATCGGAAACGCATCGCGCTTCATTCTACGCTATGACTCTCTAAGGACACTAGTGGTACTATACATACAGCGGTATTAGTGAGCTCATATGTTACTGACTTCTTCCTCACCTCGGCATGATCATAAACATCAACATCATTTGTCTGTCTGTTCTCGTCGTCACCGTTTTTCATTATAATCGCCACCATATGGATTTCATTTCCCGAGGTATCGCCTCCAATAAACGCCACTGTCGCAGCCAAGACGTCTTACGGGGTGGAGGTGCGGGAATGGCAGAAGGGTATCCCAGTTTTTTGTGGTAGGGTTGAACGTAAACGGCTATCACGTCAGCAAGCGTACAATAAAATCTTTTGGTGAGACCACCGGTCTGAGGAAGGTAGCTTCCAGCTGTCCAGAGAGCAATTCCAGAAGTGCGGAGTACTTCATTTAACATTTGTGACAATATATTATGTTAGCCGCCGTTCAACACTTTTCTCTAAAAAGGACAACAGAACAATTTTGAGAAAAATACACAGAGAAATTTGCTTCATGCATACAATATCAGTGACTTGATGGTCTATGAATCCAGCGAACAATCTCGTGCGGTTGGTTAGGCCTAAGGCTTGTTGCATGGATGTGGCGAAGACGGCTTAAGTGAAGACCTGGGCGAAACCACATCGAATATGTCGCTGTAGAATTTCGGATTGGAGCACCGTACAACGGGCGTGATTCATTATGCGGAGACTACTATACTTTACGGCTAAAGTATAAGCCTGCGTAAAGCAACCCTGTCTTGCTGGGTCTAATCACCATGGAAGTCTGACCCATATGAATGTATAAGAGTTCGTGTTTGGTTGATTGGTACAAGAAAAGTGCGCAGCTTGTTCTAATGGTGCAAGGCTGGGACCATCAGCGGAGCTAGCGTTCGACCTAGCTAAATTTGGCTAGCAACGCTGCCTAGTCATAACTCCGGCGGGTTACGGCTCCAAATAACGATGTCATAATGAGGCACGTCGTGGTCGAGGGCTCTGAAAATTTCGAACATCTCGAGTTCTTTGACGTGCAATGACGTCGCGCAATACAAGGGGTACCTACCGTTTCGCCTCCATTGCAATGTGACTACTGCAATCGGAATCGAAGCCGTAACCTTCGGGCCGGCAGTTGAGCACTGTAATCGGTACACAACGACGGCAAACATAACCTAGGGGTGGTAAGTCTTAGCAGGTAGCTCTAAGTATGGCTACGTTTAGATTGACATGTTCTACGACTACCTGTTACGTGCAATATAGCGGGAACATGTCACGAGACCATGGAGTATATGCCTGACGTTGCGTGATTTTAGTCACTTGCGTGTAAAGTATTTTGTGTCATGTGGCTAAATGTTACGCAAATATTAGTCACGTGACTCGTGAGTAGACGAAGCGTGAAGTTACGCGATTTTTGTCACGCGGGGGACTAAAATAAATGTAACTTCACGTGATGTCAGTCCGCTTGATGTTAGCCCCGTGAGTGTTATTACGAGATTTTGAGTCACGTGATGTTGCGTACCATTACGAGCTGATTGTTACATGGCGTTACGTAATTTCAGTCACGTGACTAGACGTTACGTGAAGTTACGTGAGCTTTAGCCATGTGACGTACTCGCCCACGATCATCGTGCTCACCAAATCAGCGCACGAGCTCCGGTAGCGAAAGCAGAAGTTGAAGACGACGAAGCTCGCGCGTACTGGTTCATGATGGCAATAATTGTAGTTCATATTCATTAAAACATTATGATTTCTTTATTGCTTCTTTATTGCGAAATATACAAACAAGGTGCTTCAAATGATTTATTTCTTAATATTGAAAGTTATGAATAAATTATTTTAAATAGCAAGGCCCAAGGCACGCTCGTTTCATGGCCAATTCCTCACGGTGGGTTCCGCCAACATCCTCTAGGTGTGTTGGTTCCGCCGGGATAAAAGGGGCAATCAATCAATCAATAAATTAATCAAAAATAATTATCGTTCACAATGCCCGGCGCAACGAAAAGCCTTAAGTACTCCACTCTTAAAATTTTTAATGAATGTACTGCAATATCCTAACACGCGCTGGTGTCTCTCATGTCGGGACGTCCAAGCTTTGCCTATTTAGTGCTTCAAGGGCATAATAGAAAGTCCAGATTAGGTCATCAAGCTCAGAGCTGTGCTGGTCATCGGCCCACTTTGCCGAGAGGCGCATCGAGATTATTGCCTTTTAGCATTCGCCACGCGTTTGAGTGTAGCAGGTTTTATACCGAATACGTTGCAGATCTCAGGGCGTAATTTATGATAAGCTAGCGTGTGCGATCGAGAGCTTTGTGCTAAAACGCTTTAAAGAAGCCTGACTGTCCACCAGTACTCGGCAGTGGGCATGGGTCATCATTGGGTAAGAGGATCAAAAACAAAAAACGACGAAGCTCTGTTGCACGCGCTGCGGCTGGATCGCGCTCCCTGGAACGGGCCGCGGATGTCCGGGTTCGTTCAGGCTCCGACCAGGCGGCTTCGACGGCAGGCTCGGGTTTAGGCTCGAGCGGTGGACCATCCGCCAGCTGCGCAAGGCACCCACCAGGACCAGGGTACGCCTGAGCTTCACTGCCTTGACCGTCTGGGCTGGGGCATCGCCGCCGAGCTCAGACCTCCGGCGCTGCCCCGTCGGTAGCCATTCGTTATTCTTCGACGAGGAGGAAGCGTTGTGCTTAACTAGGAAGGTAAGAGCGCCTAACGCGCGAGTCTGGTGTCTGTCAGTAGCGTCAGTACACGATTCAGCGCGTGCGGACGTCAATTAACCCCAATGCTATCTTCAAACTACCCAATGCTATTAACCATGGTTCACTGCGGTTGACCGCGTGATCGCAGCAGGTTTTCAAGGCCATGAATTGGGAAAAAATAGGCACACGAGTTAGCGGATAGTACCCTTGCATTCTCCAATTTGGTGCTGACGTTGCCATAGAGTTTTCATAAGTTAACTGGAAAGGACTCTGGCGCAGCGATCGTTCAGCCACCATGGAGAGTAGTACACAAATTAGCTTAGTATTCCTAGTTGCGGACTTCGAACACACTCGTGGCGTTGTTTGTTGTTGTGCTGTGGTTTCCGTTCAAATGAAACAATGAACCATTGTGAACTTAGTGGGCCGATTCGGATTGATGAGTCTAAGAAGTTGAAGGTGGTGAAGTACAACTGCTGAACGTCTGCCATTTGTCACCTCATGACCAAGCGCCTCTAAGCCACTCGAAGCCGAACGTAATCGAAAGAACGAAGGTTAGACAAATTTTTGCACTACCTATCATTCCCCTGATGGCTGAAGTGCCGTACTTTGCAGTTCCCATAGACAGCAGCGCCAGAGTTCCCTCTAGTGTATTTATAGGAAACGCAATGGACATTGCACTGATGAGTAACTCAGAGGACCAATTGCAACTGATGATTACTGAATTAGAGAAGGAAAGCTGAACAGTAGGTCTGAAAATGTTCAACGGTCTGAGCAGAACATCGCTTTGCGAGAAGGAGGTAGGCACTAGAAGTGTGAAGGACATCTTAATCCAAATAAAGAAGGAGTGTGCATAATCTGGGAATGCAGCACGTAGGCAAGATAACCACTGCACATTAAGAGTAAAATTGTGTATTTCCAGACAAGGTGAACGCACGAATGGGAGACAGAACGATAGTTGGGTGGATGCAATCAAAAAGGTCCCGGGTGTAACGTGGCAGCACAAAACAAAGTACCGGGTTCATTGGTGAAACATGGGAGATGCCTTTGCCCTGCAATGGGCGCCGTCAGGCTGACGATAAATATATTGACGTTGCCTCTTTCAGACATGCGACTAGCAACCCAGAACTCGTAGCGTGACCATGTGAGACCGAAAAGAAAAGAAAACAAAACAAACAAGAAAAAGACTCAAGGCTAGACAGTTTTCTGTAAGGCATCTGGGTGCTACCATCTTGAACTGTTAAGCTGTTAAGCCAATGTTTTCTTGTTTCTGTGTAACGCAACACGATCTAATAGGGCCAGCAAACATTGCATGAACCAGCCCAATCGTTTTCATGTGTGTGCGTCTAGTGTAACACTGTTTAGTTCTTAAATTCGTGAAACACAAAGGTACACTTCTCAATATGGCGGCACCGAAACCCATGCGTGAAATAGTCTATACCCGTCGCCACAGAGAATTCGTATTTGCTCGCATTCTCGTTGCCCCCAGTGAAATTAGCTGACGTCCAGTTCCCGTCCGTTTGATTGGTACAAAGTTTGCGACTTAGTCGCCCTGACTGAAAAGTCGACACGGCAGTAAATAGACACGACAGAGAATCGACAGGGTCACGACAGGAAGTGACCAGGAGCAGGCAAATACTTATTAGCTTGATAATAACGTCGTTATTATATTAGCTTGGTAATAACGACGTAATATCTAGGGCATTGAACCCCGAAACCATGATATCATTGAGGGCAACAGTAGCGGAGGTCCCCCGAAATTCTGTTCTGATGTCGCACAGTACACAATCCTAAACCATCTTGCCTCCACTGAAATGCAGCCGCCGCGGCCGGATTCGAACCCGAAACCTTCGGATCGGCGGCCGAGTAACGTAACCGCTACACCACCGCGGTAGACCACGCTACTGAACGTTATGTTGCAAGTTAGCGCTGAGTATGTGTTGCGAACTTAAGGGCCAATTTTTTACTAGTGAAATATGTATATTTGTACTTATTTATTTATGTGAAAGTTCGTTTCGGACTTTCGTTGAGGCATTATGGGAGCAAAACAAAAAGTGAACTTCTGTAGCACTTTCATTATACACAATGCATGAATAGCATTCATGTACCAGGTCGCAGAAGGAACAGCGCAGTACAAAGTGATATGAGTACCACGGTGCGAATAATAAAAATTGAACTTCTCTTTCAAGGTCCTAGCTGTCGTCCTCCGTCAGCGCTTTCGTGAAGCGGCTCCAGCATGGCGGACCAAGGAGGAATTGCGACGCAGTCGGCCCCAAAGCCACCGGGTAAGACGACGGAGTCGGCCCCAGAGCCACCGGGCTCCGAGAGCGGGACTCGAACCCCAGAGGGCACGACTGCCGGCGACAAGACCAGCCATCTAGCTTCCTCGTCAAATAAGAAAATCCCAGAGTCCTCAACATTCGCCAAAGCAGCTCCAACGTTCGACAAAGCACCTCCGATGGGTGACAAAGCACCTCCGACGGGTGACGAAGCACCTCCAACGGGTGACAAAACACCTACGACGGGTGATAAAACACCTACGACGGGCGTTAAAACACCTCCGACGGGCGTTAAAACACCTCCGACGGGCGACAAAGCACCTCCAGCGGCCGGTAAATCTGCTCCAGCTGCCGATAAAGCCGCTCCAGCAACCGATAAAGCCTCTACAGATGGTGACAAGCCACCTGCCGACAATCTACCTACAGATGGCGATCATGCAGCTCCTTCGGCCGATCAGCCATCCCCGACAGCTGATCAGCCACCTCCGGCGGGAGACAGAAAGGCCAGTGCAGATAGTGAGTGATGTTTTATTTATCTCGAGAATTGTGTGTGGCACGAAGCCCGTAAATTGTATGAAATTCTCGCGAAAGCGAGGAATTGTCATACAAGCTGTTTGAAGCGCGAAGCTATTGTAAACAAAGAAACCTAAAAAGCTTTGTCAGAGCAAATTCAAAACCGCGACCATCGTGGTTTGTAATATGGCGGTAGAAGATGAATCTAATGAACATGATTATGATTTTCCAGAAAACCAGATATATTTAGGCCATACACCTTCCTTTTTAAGAATATCTATCTATCTATCTATCTATCTATCTATCTATCTATCTATCTATCTATCTATCTATCTATCTATCTATCTATCTATCTATCTATCTATCTATCTATCTATCTATCTATCTATCTATCTATCTATCTATCTATCTATCTATCTATCTATCTATCTATCTATCTATCTATCTATCTATCTATCTATCTATCTATCTATCTATCTATCTATCTATCTATCTATCTATCTATCTGACATTCACTCTCCTCAGGCATAAAAGTTGACCTCGTTACTCTCAAGGACTCTTTTGGTTATGGCTATTGGCGTTCCCGCTGTGTATATAAACAGTCCATATGCTATCAATTTCATTTTCTTTTAACATAACCTCGTATAGACCTGCTCCATGTTTGTAAACAGTGGTAAATGCTATCGATATATTAAGTGCCCTTTTAGCGACGTCGAGTCGCGTTGGCTTCATCAAGCGTTCGCTCCATGAACATGAAGCCGTGCCGACTCAAGCTCGCTGCCACCCTCTATGTGGACGTGACAACTGCCGCAGCAGCTGCAAAAGCTACCTCCGAGCATCACACGTAGGTGTGCCTCCCGCTTGTTTACAAGCAACGGCTGCAACAAAGAAATTTGCAGCGGCTGTAATGGGACAATATGGTTGATTGGGCGAGTTGGTGATACGTGACTGTTTTGAAATGAGAGCGCTTTGCTTCAGTTGGTAGTAAGCGCTTGTTCCTGTCTTTCCGTCCGCGTCTAAGCAGTGCGCTCTCATTTCAAAAGAGTGTAATGGGGTTACTCTGAAATGAACATATGAGTAATGTTGCCGTGTAGGTCTAGCTCTAGGAACCTCATAGAAACGTCAGGTGCATTCAATTTGCGAATGCGACTCATTTGCTAAATGTCGTTGCAGTTGCGACAGTCTAGGTGGCAAGTGTGCGTATTAATATGTCAATTGATACTACAACGACCGACCTTGTTGCATTTAAGAGGCTCCTGGATATCTTAGGCAAATGCGCGGACTAAATATGCATAGCTTGAACTGTTAGGGCGAATTATCGCATATAACAAATGTACCGGGGACGCTGCTCATGCAAGCGACAATGGCAATCTCAGCGACGCTTTCAGCTGGAATGCACCCACGATAATGATTCAACTACATGATATGCTGATAATGCGGTTTCGTATACCAATCAGACCGCGGCTTCCTTCCTACACTCTATTCGAGACCGCTAAATGTGTGCAGCCTGTAAACAGACGGCAAGTTTCCCGGGGGCTGATTTTCTGTGAATTCCGAGAGACGTGAAAATCTTGTGATGCGCACCGCAGCCAGAACAGCCCTGTCTGACGCATTTGTCAGGTGTTCCAGAAAAAGCAAAGTCGAAGTCATTCCTTCATTCGCTTCCGCCTAAATGAAACGCAGTAAGAAACGCATGCTCCGCGACCAAGTTACACCTTTCATTCACGCGAGAATAACGAGGTCCTTTCGATGTGTGTAACACTTCTGCAGTTATATCAACAATGGAAACCGTGAAGAATTTCCCCGCGTGTGACAATGCTATCCACAATGATAATGAGCTTTGAAGTAAACGTGCTATGCCTGCACACAAGGCTTCTTCCAAACAATGCGGTCCGGCACATTCCAATGACAAACGCCTCACAGAGCTAATCATTTTCGCTGAGTCAGCCGCTTCAGAGCATAACCGATGAACTGGTGGAGAAGTTCTCGATCATGTTTTACAGCTGCGGCTTATTTGTTGCGATGGCCTTCGTGAACAGAAAACTAAAGAAAAAAGAAGCGTTATTCCACTTTTCTTCAGTGTTCCCGCTCAAATCACTATGACACCTCATTGGTTTACCATTATTTTCTTCTTTTCACAACGACAAATAGTGCACTTTCATCGCGAACAGAGAAACTGTGGTATGTGCGGCAGCCTTTGCCCGCCAAGTAAAACTGAATGCCCGACGACAGCGCCACCGCATTTTCGTGATGTATGTCTGGTGGGATCCGTGTATTCGAGGGCAGTAATCCAGTTTATACTTTTTGTTTCTCATAACCTCGTATGCGAGAGGAATCGCGCAGATGCAAGACAGTCTTGTCCTGATTTCTTCCTTCGTTTGCGTCTAATCTGTGTGACGCCTTTTCTTATGGCATGTGGATAACGGTTCCTAAAAAATAAACTACACGGTCAACACAATTTGGCTCACGCTTTAATCTTGTGTTTAAGGCATTCAATACTGATAGCATTGAGCCATTGAACATGCCAGCAAAATACATAAATGATGGAAACGAACAAGAGCCACGTGCAACATAAGCATCATACTAGTGTACCCACATCTGAACCACAATAGAAATACAATTATGAGCAGCATTGTGTTAAGAGCTCGTTACGCAGAAAATTTGATGTCGTCGGTGGCTGTAGGTGGTGGCATGTTAAAGGAATACGTGCGGGGACGTATCATGCCTGTTGTAATGGGTGGCCGGCTTTAAACCCCACAGCCGCTATTATAATCACATGCCCTGACGGCCGACGACAATGTATACGCTTGTACCGCAAAACATTACTGTGATATTACATGTTTTATTGGGAACCTGCGGCACCTCACTTCGTGGTCTGATGCGTTTAGTCGCTCGGCCACCACGCGTACATCCCCCTGTATACTATTTGCAAGCTAATGGCATAAGCAACTTATCGTTGATAGTACACATTCATCAGGGGCTCTTCAGCGGATTCTTATCTCGAAGTTCGATCACACGAGACCACTTGGAAGGAGCCGAAATGCACTGGCTCGAGGGGTGCTGGGAGCTTTTCACACGAGAAAGAAATGAGATTCTTGCGTCAGCGTGCAACCTCTTTTTCTCAACAATTATGAATATCAACAGTAAGATCTAGATGTTTCTTAGATTGCTTTCTTACCTAGTGCGCGTAAAGTTTTATTTGTGTTTTTTTTTCACATGCCCGCAGTGGTGCGAATGGTGCCCATGTTATGTTTTTCTTTCCCGTCAAGCTTTTACATTGAGATCTATTTCATTTTGCTGTATCTCAGATAGTGTAGTTGTGATGCGCGTTTGATGGCATGTCTGTTCTTTCTTGCACACGCAGTTAGTGAAATAATCCTGCACTTGTCCTGAAAGAGTATTTACTATATAGTGAATGCTTCAGGAAAACTAACTTAATTGGTAGTGGCGTTATTTCTGTGTGACCTTTGCACGTCTTTCAAAAAATCAAGCATGAAATCCAAAAACAGTAAAGGCTAACATCCAGTCTGTTCAAAATTTTCCCCACACAGGTCTGCTGTCTGGCTCCCAGACTCCAACAATGGAATCCATGCATGCGCTGAGTAAAATCCGCCAACTCGACGGCATACAGTACAGCGTTCCGGTGAGTTTCGGCAACGCCAATGTACTTATACTTCACCCTTTCATCCCTGGAATTTTTATTTTTGTCAGACATTTTAGTACGCAGTTGGGGTCTCAAAAGACCACAAACGAAAAGTTTACTTTGTAATGAAAATACTTATGGATTTACAGCCATGAAATGAAATTAGGTCATCACGGCCCTATAATAATGAAATCACAAAAAGTGAAAATGTATTCCTGCTATGTCCTAGAGTGCTAAAATTTGATCAAACTAAGTATTTGAAATTGTTAGGGCTTAATGTCCCAAGACCACGATATGATTGTGAGAGACGCCATGTAGTGGAGGGCTCCGGAAACTTCTACCTCCTGGGGTTCCTCAACCTGCACCTAAATGAAAGCACACGGGAATCAAGCATTTTCGCCTCTATCTAAAACGAGATTGCCACGGCTGGGAATCGTCTACACGACCTGCAGGTCAGGTTGCGGGGTCGAATCTCGGCCATAGACCCCTGTGGCGGGTAAACGATCCTGCGCTTATCCCGATTTTAAGTAGATCACGGGTTAAACGTGTTTACACATGAATCCAGTCATAACTTACTAATACTAAAACTATAAACTCATGCGCTGTATAGGATATTTGTTTTAACCATAGATATAACTTTCATCTCTCAACAAATAGATAATAAGGACTGTGCGAAAACCCTCGATATGAAAATTCCTTAGTCTAGGCTTCAAGTTGAGTACAAAAGATGCGGCTCTTCCCGGTTTCTGTGTGGGCTTTGAAAATAAGTTTACCAAATAATGAGAAGGCGAGATTCACAGATAACAAAGATCGTATGACATAAAAGACGTGTGCTCACATTTACTAAAATAATGAGATTTCTGGCGGAGGAATTACACGACAACTGGGGTTATGAAATGTTTTTTAGGGGCGAAACTCCTTATAGCGTGGCTTGTGCGTCCCTCGTAGTACGTAACCACCAGTGGCACATACCCGAAATAGGTATAACATTTGACCTCCAAGGTGGTGCCGGTGAGAGATTTCTTCTGTGCGTTGTTTAACAATAAAAAATAGTGCTCAATGTACATGTCAATGGCTGCTAATGGGGAATAAGAGACAGGAGCATTCGGCTTTTAGTCAACGCGCACGCTGTGATCCCCATTAGCAGCCATTGGCATGTACATTGAGCACTGTCGGACAAGAAAGGGTTGCTACATTATACTCGCTGGGTGTAACCTCCTTAGTTTTAGAAAGGTTTAGCGAGCGTTGAGCCGCAGGCCCATGAATAAATGAACTAGTATATACCATGAATGAATTCGAGGTGGTTAAAGGGGGGAAGCAGATACGAAGCGCAAGCCGTAAGAAATTAAAAGCTGAATCCTCCTGTCTCTCATTTGACATTAGCAGCCACTGGCATGCACATTGAGCACTATCTGACAGGAAAAGGTTGCTACGTTATACTCGCTGGGCGTAACCTCCTTGGTTTTAGAAAGGTTTAGCGAGCATTGGGCCGCAGTGCCATGAATACAGTGAACTAGTATATACCATGAACTCAAGGTGGTTGAAGGTGGGAAGTAGACCCGAAGTGCAAGCCGTAAGAAAGTGTGTGTGTGCCACCTCTCGTTTAGTCCTTGGAATGTCCACTGAATGATGGTGCTTCTATATGGCGAATATATGATAAAAAGATGCGAGATGGTGGGACTTGGAGTATTGAATAGATGGACGAACGGACACACAGACAGATGTATGGATGGACGCATGAACGGACGCAGGGGCGGATGCATGAACGAACGCAGGGACGGGCGCACGAACAGACGCATGGACGGCCACAAAGACGGACGCATGGACAGACGAATGCTTCGCCCCACTCTCCATCATTCACTCCGTGGATATGGAGGACGACGCTAGGGGGCCAGTCGAAGCAAACCTGCCTCACGTGAGCTCCCGCCTCGACGCCTCATCTCACCCGGAAAACCTCCTCGCCGCCACCTATGAAGTACTGGACCGTTTTCTACTAATCAAGCGCTGTCGGTGGATAACCGGTTTTTAACCGTAAGTCCATATTTCCTGAAAATCTGCTTGGTTGAAGATCCAAGGCGAAGAACGCTGCTCTAAGCTTAAGCAGCGTCGGGCCGTTGGCTCGACGAAACGCTACTCGCGTTTCCGCGCAACGCGCGAGAATGGCTGACGACGACGCGGCTGCGTCAACCGGAGCCACGACATCGATCGAAGAAAAAACTCAAGGCGGAGAAAATACTACCAGCGTCTCGCAAAAGAAGCCTTTTGACAACGGGGGATGGTTCACTGCAACGTACCACAACTCAAGGCCGGAGACCGGGGCCGAAGCGGTAGACAAATCAGCGTCGAGCCAACCAAAACAGAAAGGGAATCCTCTTCGAAAAGAGAAACTGCCTTCACTGCCGAAAACCGACTTCAAGGTCATCATTAGACCGAGGGATGGGCTCAACATCAGCCAGTTAAGCACGCATCAGATGGCGCGCGCTATAACTATGGCATGTGGTAACCCAGACATCTGCAACGAAGGCAACCTGCTTATACGGCTGCGCAATGGATCCAACATCGCCATAATCAGCACGCCAAGCATGCAGACCGCCAACATTGTGCAGAGCCTTGGAAGTCTACGTTTTGGGGCAAAAGACTATGCAGTGATGGCCTACGTAGCCGCGCCGGACAACTCGTGCAAGGGTGTGATTCACGGACTGGACGCCGGGACCACGCCAACCGAATTACTTGCCCATCTTCGGGTGCGTACCCAAGGAGTGAAAATACTTTACGCAAGAATGCTTGGAAAATCCCAAAGTGCCGTCATTACCTTCGAGGGCAAGATCGTCCCGCGCTATGTTTACTACTACGGTGGTGAAACACGGTGCTACCTCTATCGATCATCGCGGCAAGTTTGCTATATATGCTTCAAGCCTGGGCATAGGGCAGACGTATGCCCAACACCAGACGTTGTTGTCTGCTCAAATTGCACCGAGCCAGTCATAGAGGACGGACACACCCGTGAGCCCCGGTGCGCACTATGCAAGGAAGCGCACCCTACGCGGGCAAAGGAGTGCAAGGAACGCCTCAGGAGACCGAGAAGCCCACGACCAAGAACAAAAGAGCGGACGGCCGCCGGAGCACAAGGCGCTGATGGACGCGGCCGGGCCCGGAAACGCTGGTTCAGCAGAGATGGAAGCTCACCATCCAGGTCCCGATCAGCATCGAAACCACGGTCATGGTCGACATCGGCGTCCAGGACCCACCAGGCTCCAGAAAACAAGAAAAAGCAGCAGAAGAAACCCTCCACCAGGAAGGAAGACGACGGTATGGTGAGCAGGAAAGCGCCTTTTTTCTCTGCCTCTCCCACTGCTCCAAACAACATGAATACACAGACAATAATAGTCGGTAAGAATGGCAGTGCGCCACCTAACGACGAAGTAAAAGATTTAAGGCAGACTATTCAGACACTCAGGGCAGAAAACGCCGAACTCCGGCAGAAACTAAACGATCTCATAGATGAACTGACGGCCCTGAGAACAGGACAAACCAATGCTAACCCCCAATCAGACTTAACGCTGACAGCCACCGTAGGGCGCCAGGAATTCACAACTACCATGGCTGCCATAAAAAATGCCCTAGCAAATCTTGGCAACCTCATCTCTAACATCCAAGATGAGGCACGCAAGGATAGAGAACGTCTGGTGCAACTCACGGCCATGAAATCCAGAGGCGAACCCTACGCCCGTCCATCACCTGAGTATGGCGAGCAGCCGTAAATGCTCGGTCAAGTTGGAAACCCTCGAAATATGGCAGTGGAACTGTCTTGGAATCCGTCGAAAGCAAGGTCTTCTGAATCAATACATCAATAAATGTACAACTCCACCAGACATCATCGCCCTCCAGGAAACCGGCTGCTCACCGAAGCTCACTGGCTTTTCGGTTTATGAGGGTCTTGGCCAAAGTAAGGTCGCTACTTTGGTAGCCAAAGCGGTCACCGCAATTAGACATGACATTGATGCAACAGACATTGACCACGTTATCATTGAAATCATAAAGAAACAAAGAACCGACGAAAGCATATTTCTTCTCAATATCTACAGCCCACCAAGCCAGCGGAAAACCAACTTCAGCTCCCTTCTGCGCGAGGCAGAACAAGCAGCAGGCAAAAAGGGTCTTGTCATCCTTAGAGACTTTAATGCGTGGCACAAGAGCTGGGGATATGTCAAGGAAACTCAGAAAGGCAGGGATTTGGCCAGAGAAGCTGATCGCAGAAGGCTAAGCCTAATTACAGACCACACTCAACCAACGCGAGTGGGGAATAGTATCAACCGAGATACCTGCCCGGACTTGGCGTTCGTCAAAGGTGTAAGGGAGGCCCGATGGGAAAACGGCGGGGAAACGCTTGGCAGTGACCACTGCATTTTGCGCATCCAGATAGAAACCCTTCCGGTTAAGAAACTACATGGCCTGGCTCGACTTACAGACTGGGAAGCTTTTAGAAAAACTAGGGCAGAATTCGAGGATAAAGAAATTGCGGACATTGAGAGTTGGGTCTCGGGAATCAAGGCAGACTGGAAACGATTAACCCGAGAAGTTACCCTGTCAACAAACACGCCCGAGGTGGACAAGCATCTCCTACACCTCTGGGACGCCCGCCGGGGCCTATTAAGAAGATGGAAGCGGCAGAAATACAACCGCAAACTGAGACTTAGGATCGCCGCAGTCACCAGGGAAGCCGAAGAGTATGCGACGGAGCTGTCAAGGCGCAACTGGGACCAAAAATGCAACGAGCTACAAGGTACACTAGGTTGGAAAAGGACATGGGCCTTGCTGAGGGCCCTCATAGACCCAACTATGACCAAGACTGAAACCTGTAAGACGACTCAAAAGATTGCACACCAATTCAAAGGCACAGACCGGGAACTGCTAGAATACATAAAGCTGCGCTATATTGGCGATACAACGAATACTGAGTGCAACCTGGCATATACTGGTGCAGCTAATCCCGCTCTGGACGAACCCATTACCACAGAAGAAGTTCGACATGCTATGCTGTCGGCAACAAAGAACACTACGCCAGGAAAGGATGGCATCAGCAACGCTATGATACGGAACCTCGATGACAAATCTATCACAAGGTTTACAGAATTCATCAACAAACATTGGGAGAAGGGTACCGTTCCAAACGACTGGAAAAATGCGGAAATAATAATGATTCCAAAGTCTGGAAAGGCTCCAAGTTTGGAAAATTTAAGACCCATTTCGTTGACTTCGTGTTTGGGAAACGTATACGAGAGAATCGTGCTTCATAGGCTGGAGACCTACCTGGAAGACAACGAACTCATGCCGCACACCATGTTTGGCTTCCGAAAATGCCTCTCAACACAGGACGTCCTCCTACAAATCAAGGAGGAGGTGCTTACCGATGTCCCAAAATATGGCGAAAACGTACTACTTGCACTGGATCTTAAGGCTGCTTTCGACAATGTCAGTCATAAGGCTGTGCTAGAGGGGCTTAGCAAATTAGGCTGTGGAAAGCGAATACACAACTACATCAAAGCTTTTCTCAGTAACAGAACCGCCACAATCGGTATAGGAGGCATCCGCACTGATACGTTTGATACGCCCACAGAAGGAACACCCCAAGGTTCTGTGATATCGCCGATGCTGTTCAACATCGTTATGATTGGCTTGGCTCGGAACCTCGAAAACATTGAAAGACTCAGACATACCATCTACGCAGATGATGTTACAATCTGGGTGACAAGAGGATCTCTAGGCCAAAAACAAGATCTTCTGCAACGTGCAGCTGATACAGTTCACGACTACGTGCGTCAATGTGGCGTCGTCTGCTCTCCGGAGAAATCAGAAGTTCTGAGAGTCTACAGACGAGGATACGATCTGCAAAACTCCATAGACGTCTATATAGGGGGGAAGAAGATTCCAGAAGTGTCCCAAATCAAGATTCTCGGCATGTGGATACAAATCAACTGTCGTATAGACCACACCATCAGACAGCTGTCAAACACTACAGCGCAAATCACGAGGATGATCACCAGAATCTCTAACAAAAGACGGGGTCTGAAGGAGGAGGACACTTGTAGGCTTGTACAGGCCCTCGTGGTCAGTAGGATTGTTTACAGTGTCCCCTACCAAACACCACTCCCACAGGAAAAAGAACAATTAGAGGCAATCCTCAGAAAAGCCTACAAGTGTGCCCTTGGTCTACCTGTCAGCACCTCGACAGAAAAATTCCTTAAACTCGGGATAAACAACACAGTGCAAGAACACATCGAGGCGCATCTTGTTGCGCACAAAATGAGATTAATGTTGACTGCTACGGGCAGGCATACGCTGCAGACATTGGGCATGAGGGATGCTTGCGGAGAAATCAATAACACGGCGAGCATACCAAAGGACATTCGCCAGATCATTGAAGTCAGCCCAATACCTCGAAACATGCCTCCAGAAATCCATAAGGCTCGAAGAAAAGCCAGATCAGAAGCACAAGAAAAAAAATTTCAAGGCGAGAACCGACGTATTGTACGTTGACGCGACCACATACCGAGAGCACTCCGGGACAGTTGTAAGCGTTGTTGATCACCAACTTAGGGAAGTCAACAGCGCTTCGATCAAAAGCAACAACATCCTCGAGGCTGAGGAAGTAGCGACCGCGCTCGCTATCACACACCAGAGCGAAGAGTCTACTACAGAAATAGTTACTGACTCGCAAGAAGAGTGTCGACGGTACAGCAGCGGACGCATATCCAGTGCTGCCATCCGCATACTCAAGAGAAGAAAAATCAACTTCTCGAGCTGCTCCATTACGTGGACACCAGGCCATGAAACTGTGACAGGGAACCAGCGTGCCGACGCCATTGCCCGAGAATACGCCGACCGGGGGGCGCACAACGACGAGGAACCAGCCACAGTTACAAGACGCTATGGAGCAATTTTAGAACACCAGAGAGCCCTGAGGAGGATTTACCCCCCTCCCCACAAAGACCTCAACAGTGAGCAGTCGGTTGCCTGGAGAAAGCTGCAGACTAATACGTACCCCAATCTCAGTCTTCTGAGTAAAATCTATCCGGGATTATACACCAACAAATGCCCGCTATGCAGAGCGGGCATATGCAGAGCGGGCCACACTTTACCACATAACATGGGCCTGCCAACACACACAGGTAGTGCCAAGAAACTACACCAACACCGGAGCAGTGGGAGGCTGCGCTGTCCTGCTCTAAGCCTGAAGAACAGCTCAAGCTGATCGACAGAGCTTGCAAGATGGCAAAGGCCACAGGGGCCCTGGACTGAGGGCTCCACCTTCACCGGAAGAAAGCTATTTGTAATAAAGTTTTGCATTCATTCATTCATTCCGTGGATATGCTGCCATTTTTTTTAAGGACGAAGCTCCTTAAAGCAGCACCCGTTCGTCCCTCGTAGTACGTAACATGTCTTACGCTTTGACCTCCAAGGGGGTGCCGGTGGGAGATTTCTCCTGTGCGTTGTTGAACAATAAAAAAATCGCAACGTTTGCGTTAACTAAAAGCCAAATTCTTCTGTCTCTCATTCCCCACTAGAAGCCATTGGCATGTTCCAGTAGGAAACGTTAGTAGAAGTAGAAGTGTAAGTGTTAGCTAAAAGCCGACTTCTGCTGTCTCCCATTCCCAGTAGCAGCCATTGTTTACCTCCGTGATTAGTGTTCAAAACGCCGTTGGTTGATGAAAAAACCAACAAAAGACGCCAGATGTTTTCTAAAAGCAAAGCGAAAAGACGCCAGATGTTTCTAAAGCAAAACGAAAAGACGCCAGCTGCTTAACGAAAGACGCCAGGTGTTTTCGAAAGCGATGGTTTTATAATCAAAACCATATCTCGATACAGGTTTGCAGTTGACGATGCTCGTTGCCTTCGGTGTGTGCTCGTATGGATAAGGATGCCGAAAGTAGAATAAACTTTTTCTAAACACATATACCATGCGCTCGAGGTGGTTAAAGGTGGAAAATAGACCCGAAGCGCAAGCCATAAGAAAGTGTGCGTGTGCCACCTCTCGTTTAGTCCTTAAAATCTCCGCTGGATGGCGGTGCTTTTATATGGGGAATATATGATGAAAAGATCTGAGATGATGGTACTTGGAGCGTTCAATAGATGGAGAACGGACAAACAGACAGATGCATGGATGGACGCATGAACGGACGCAGGGGTGGATGCATGGAAGAACCCAGAGCGGACGCATGAACAGACGCACGAACAGACGAACACACGGACGGGCGGATGGACGCATGGACGGTCACACAGACGGACGCATGGACGGACGGAAGCAAGAACGAATGGACGGATGAATGCTTCGCCCCACTCTCCATCATTCACTCCGTGGATATGCTGCCAATTTTTGTGCTAACGGAACATTTATAAGTTACAGGTGATTTCACTGCGGCTTTCGGAATTTCGATTTCGTTTAAGGTTCTCCATGAGGCAATGTGTAGATTAGGATGAGGCAACACCAAGTTGTTTTCATCCACTGCCAATTTTTTTCGCCACGGCATACGGAGCGATAAATCACCATTTCGAAAAGGTGCCCCCCTCCCCCCCCTAGAAAAAAATTCTCCCTACGTCCCTGACCAGAACACGTGCTTGCGTTGGGGAAACGGCCAACTGGTAATGAGATAGCGGAAAGGAGTTTTAGGGGCTTCATATTTCCAGGTGCGCTTATTCCTGTACTTGTGATCTCATCTGGCTTCACAGACCACAATTCTTATGACTGCGTGTGGCAGGCCACGCCGCTATGTTGAGAAAATTCGAGATTTTTTTCAGACTGTTTGGTTAAGATTGCGCGGAGGACCCGACTAAACAAGTTAATCCCGTTCAAGCGCGAGTTATGCTGCACTGTCTATCAATGGCTCAAAATTGAGTACCATTATCCAAAGGCACTCAGTATTATATTCCAAGAAAGATAACGAAGTGTGCCGTTCTGAAACAGTCATGATTAGTTATATATTGTCACGTCACTCCAGGGGTGTCGGCAAGGTTTATTGACGTCTAAGCAACAGGGCTCTGACCAAGGGCGTCGGTTTGTCTTGTTTGCAGGAGCGGGGGCCCACGCGCACTTCTTTCTTTTTTGTGGTGTGAGCCTTCGCCTTGGCATACGACCCACCACTAGAAGTAGGTGGCAATATTCCTCCTCAACAAAAAAGAAAGAGCATCGTCCAGATGCTGCAAAGATATTGAAAAAAAACAATACAAAGTAGCTTAAACAATGAAAAAGTGCACCAATAATGAAATGTTACACGCGATAAGTTCATCAATGATGAGGCAAATGTCGGAGCACAAAAAAAAACACAGGAAAAGTGGTCTTTTAAGAACGCGCAAATTAAGGTTTCATGCGCACCACGTGAACTATGTCAGAGGTTGGTTGTCTTCGTTGTACCCATCGTGACGACATAGCGCCCGGAACCACTTTGTAGTTTACGTCACTCACGCGGCGTAATACTTTATACGGACCGAACTATCTGCTGAGCGACGTTTCGGAAAGGCCACGGCGACGAACAGGGGTCCAAACCCAAACTTGGTCTCCCGGACTGTAAGATACGTCATTGTGACGCATATTGTAACGTCGTGCATCGACCTGTTGCTGCTGACCATTGTGTAGCAGGGCGAGCTGGCGAGTTTCCTCGGCACGCTCTGCAAATTCTTCTGCGTCAGTTGTTAATTGATCGGCGTCTTCACAAGGAAGCATCGCATCCAGCATCGTCTGAACTTCGCGGCCGTAGAGAAGGTGAAACGGTGTAAATCGGATTGTTTCTTGAACGTCGGTGTTATAAGCGAACGTCACATAAGGCAAAATGCGATCCCATGTTTTGTGTTGGACGTCTATGTACAAGGAGATCATGTTTGTAACTGTCTTACTTAGTCGCTCGGTTAAGCCGTTGCTGTGCGGATGGTAAGCCGTCGTCGTTCGATGCCTAGTGTTACTTAGTCGAACTTCATCAATAAGCCGTGCAGTGAACGCTGTTCCTCTGTCGGTTATCACTGTAGATGGAGCACCATGGCGCAGAACAATGTGGCACATCAAGAACTGTGCTACCTCAGAAGCCATGGCTCGTGGTATCGCCTCTGTCTCAGCATAGCGGGTCAAATAGTCAGTTGCAACAATGACCCATTTGTTGCCGTCGGACGATAAAGGAACTGGGCTGAGAATGTCCATGCCGACTTGGTCAAATGGCTTGTGTTGTGGATCAATTGGCTGAAGTAATCCAGCCGACTTGCTTGGTGGCGACTTTCGACGCTGGCATTCACGACAGCTTTTAACGTACTGCTTCCCGCTTGCCGAAAGTCCAGGCCAGTAGTACGCCTCACCTACTCTGGCAAGCGTTCGCGAGTAACCTAGATGGCCAGATGTGGGCTCGTCATGACACGCGGAGAGGACTTCGTCCCGCATGTCCTTCGGAACGACGAAGAGGTAAACGCGGTTCGTAGAACAGGCGTTTTTTTTTGTACAGGACATTATCTCGGAGGCAGAAAGACGTCACGACGCGAGATAGATTGCGATGTATAACGGCGCTATGACCCTCCAGATAGTCGATGAGCGGTCGAATCTCTGCATCCTCTCGCTGGCGTCTGCTCAAGTCAGATGAGCTAAGGGGGCCCAGGAAACCGTCATTGTCCTCTTCTTCTTGATTGACTAAAGGTATGGGTGCACGCGACAGTGTATCAGCGTCTTCATGCTTCCGTCCAGACTTATATACGATGGTCACGTCGAATTCCTGTAGACGCAAGCTCCATTGGGCCCGTCGTCCAGAGGGATCACGTATGTTGACCAACCAGCAGAGGGCATGGTGGTCCATCACCACTTTAAATGGACGACCATAGAGGTACGGGCAAAACTTGGTGATGCCCACACTACTGCGAGACACTCTTTCTGTGTGGTCGTGTAATTAACCTCGGTAAGGGACAGTGAGCGGCTGGCGTAGGCTATGACTCGTTCTTCGCCGCGTTGATGCTGGACGAGCACTGCGCCGAGGCCGATGTTACTGGCGCCAGTGTGCAGCTCTGTGTCAGCATCATCGTAAAAATGCGCAAGGACAGGGGCTGACTGCATCCGCTGTCGTAGCTCAGCAAAAGTAGCCTGTTGCTCCGTAGTCCATACAAACAGTGTGTCGTCGCGTGTAAGGCAAGTCAAGGGTTCCGCTATCTTCGAAAACCCTCTAATAAATCGTCGATAGTATAGGCACACAAGCCCAGAAAGCACCGAACAGCATTTTTGTCTGTAGGATGGGGAAATGCGGCTACAGCGGCAAGTTTGTCGGGGTCGGCTCGGACTCCTTTCGCGTTGACTACATGGCCAAGGAATTTGAGCTCTTCATAACCAAAGTGACACTTCTGCGGTTTGAGTGTAACATCTGCTGATTGAATAGCCTATAGCACACTCCTGAGGTGGTGAAGATGTTGCTGGAAGGTTTCAGATAAAACGACAACATCGTCAAGGTATACGAGACAAGTTTGCCACTTCAGACCAGTAAGCACAATGCCCATCATTCGCTGGAAAGTTGTGGACGCTGAGCACAAACCAAAAGTAAGGACTCGAAATTCATACAGGCCATCAGGGGTCAAAAAGGCCGTTTTCTCGCGGTCTCGCTCATCAACCTCAATCTACCAGTTACCGCTTTTTAAATCCAAAAAGGAAAAATAGTGGGCGCGGCGTATTCTGTCTAACGAGTCGTCGATGCGTGGCAGCGGGTACACGTCCTTTTTAGCCACGCTGTTCAGCTTCCGGTAATCGACGCAAAAACGTAGCGTTCCGTCTTTCTTCTTGACTAGGACGACCGGAGAGGACCACGCACTGTTGGAAGGCTCGATGATGCCGTCGTCAAGCATTTCTCGAACTTGCGTACGAATGGCTTCTCGTTCCTTCGCTGACACACGGTAAGGCTGTTGGTGTACTGGGCGGGCGTCGTCGTAAGTGATGATTCTGTGCCTAGTGATCGAAGTCTGGCGCACCTCAGAGGAAGCAGCGAAGCATGACTTGAATTCAAGCAAGAGTTTTCGCAGTGCTGTCTGTTGTTCTGGTGTGAGGTTAGAATTAATATCAATGTTGTTTAGAGACGTATCGGCGGCCTCCACTGCTTCCGACGAGAAGCAGATGAGAACGGTTGCTAATTCATCTGCAAACGCTAACGAAGTGCCACGGAAAAGGTGTCGGTGTTCGTTGCTGAAATTTGTAACGAGCAGTTGAGATCGGCCATCACGTAGCTGTATGATACTCCTAGCCACACAAACACCTTGAGTCAGCAGGTGTTCAAAATTACTTTCTGCAATCGCTTCACCATTTCGCAATCCACAGCATGCGATGTCAACTATAACACTGGCTCTTGGAGGAAGCGTTATGCTTTCAGCAGAAACACGAAGAACGTCGGCACGTTGTTGGTCATCCTGCTTGTCGATTGCTCGGTCGGCTGAGAAGGTGATGCGATTCTCTTGAATATCAATGACAGCTCCATACTCCTGCAGGAAGTCAACTCCAAGAATAACATCGCGTGAACATTCACGGAGCACAAGGTAACTTGCTACAAAAGTATAACCGTAGACCCGAACTATACTCGTGCAGGTTCCAAGTGGAGAGACGGTGTGGCCACCAGCCGTTCTAATCACGGAGCCATGCCAGGGCGTGATTACCTTCTTTAGTAGTCTGGTCATTTTCTCGCTTAGTATCGAATAGTCAGCCCCGGTATCAACTAAAGCACCTACTGCATAGCCGTCCATCAGCACCGGTATATCCAGAGAAAGCCGCACATAGCGCTCAGTCGAATCTACACCCTTTCCTGCTAGTGTCGATCGGAGGTCTTCAGCAAGTCGATTGCCAGCGACCTCACCTCCAAGGGTCGCTTGCGTTAGTTTCCCTGTGGGGACTGGGGAACCGTGCGCCAGCATGTCGCTGGGGCGAAGATGAAAAGCGCTTCGGTGATGGTGAGCGCGACTGCCGTCCAGAAGGCGGTGGCATGCGCTGTTGAGCAAGGTAGTCCTCAATGTCTCGGGGTCGCTGGCCATACCGAGGAGGCGCTGAATATACTGAAAAGCCGCGCAGCCCGAGGCGCTGGTATGGACACTGGCGGTGCAAACGGTCCGCTTCACCGCAGTGGAAGCACAGAAGTCGGCGATCAGGAGTGCGCCAAACATTAGATTTCCGAGGCGAAGCGCGTCTGTCGTCAAGTTAGTGTGCTGGTTGTTCTGCAAGATGTACAGGGCTGGCGTAAACGAGAATTGGGGGCGTGCGTGTGTTCTCGCAGTACCGTACAGGCTGCGCCGACTGAATTGAAACCGTAGGAGGTGCCTGAACAAACAGCGGGGAAGAGGAAGCTGGGCGCTTCAAGGCTTCCGCATAGGTCGCACGGTGGTAGTCAGCCGGAGCGGGTGTGGCATTATCCAGACTCACAGGGTCACGAAGGGCATGATGCTGCTCGTCCTTGACGATGCTTGCAATGGAACTCAGCGTAGGTAGTGGTGGTGCGGCAGCCTTTTGCAGCTCCTCGCGTACTATAGACCGGATAAGGTCGCGCAGACACTCGGTGTTGCTCCCAATAGTCGTGAGAACTGGAGCATTGTACGTGTTCACATGCCGCTCATACAGGGTGGATCGATGCTGAAGCATCTTTTCCATCGTGACGGCTTCGGACAAAAACTCGGTGACCGTGTTAGGAGGGCTCCGTACAAGGCCAGCGAAAAGCTGCTCCTTAACTTCCCGTATCAGGTGACGCAACTTCTTTTCCTCTGTCATACTCCGATCAGCCCGTCGGAACAGGCGCGTCATATCTTCCACATAGGTCATGACAGTTTCATTGGGCATCTGGATGCGGGCCTGGATCGCTCGCTTCGCTCGTTCGTGGCGATCAGCACTTCTGTAAGTATCCAACAGCCGGCGGCGGAATTCGGGCTACGATGTCATCTGTTCCTCATGATTCATGTACCAGGTACGTGCTCCATCCTCCAAATAGAAGTACACACGCCGTAGTTTGGCCGCGTCGTTCCAGTCGTTCAAAGCAGCCACGCGCTCGAAGTCGACCAACCAGTCCTCGACGTCTTCGAGCTCGGTGCCACGAAACGGTGTCGGAACCTGCGGACTTTCGATGGTGTACCGAGTCACCGTGGAGTTTTCCGTACCTGTTAAAGTGGTTTGAACGGACGTGCTCATCATACTGGTGTGAACTGTAATGTAAGGTCAGCTTCGGGTTGTGATCCCCTGATCCTGCGGCTTGTCCAATGAACGGGAGTGTTGACTCGCACTGGGCTTGTGGTGCCGCTTCCAGGAGGGGTCTGAAACATCCGCGAGGGGCTACCCAGCACCTCCACCAATTTTCACGTCACTCCAGGAGTGTCGACAAGGTTCATTGACGTCTGAGCAACAGGGCTCTGACCAAGGGCGTCGGTTAGGCTTGTTTGCCAGAGCGGGGGCCCACGCGCACTTCTTTCTTTTTTTGTGGTGTGAGCCTTCGCCTTCGCATACGACCCACTACTAGAAGTAGGTGGCAATATGCATGCAACTAAATACTTCGTTATTCTGCTGTCGGTGATGTTTCATTTTGTCCTAAAAAGAATAAAATCGCAGGCTTCAAATGCGCGCACCATTGCCTTTTTGGTACATTCATTTAGAGAGAAAAAAATTACTTTTGACGTTGCTTCTGAAATGCTGCACGTCGGACACCGTAGTGACTTCAACAAAGTAATAGGCCACGCTTATGTGTAGCCAATAATTATATTCTATATTATTTGACACCTACAGAACGTTTAATTTGCTTAATGAGCCACGTATCCAACCCTCGTTTAGACAGTGGGCACAACTAGCATAAGGAAGTTGCGTGCACAAACGCAGTCACCACTGCTGAAGGCGTTAATCTAGAGGTAATCAGACCTCAAGCGCTAACGCTGGATAGTTGAACAAAATATTTGTAAACACCGACGCATTTCACAGATGAACAGATTACCGTCGGCCGACGTTGGTGGTTACCGCTATCAGTGTACAGAGGGTATAGCATGCACTCCCACTTTTCATTTCCCGGGCGCAAGTTGACTCGATAGATTCTAGTCCTTAATAATAATTGTCCCGGTTTCAAGTCCCATCACCGCAACACACTAACCAGATTGATTGATTGATTGATTCATTGATCGATTGATTGATTGATTGATTTATGTGTGGGCTTTGACTTCCCAAAACCACAATATGAGGGATGCCATCGTGAAGGGTTCCGGGAACTTCGACTACATGACGTTCTTTAACGTACACCCAAAGCTAAGCACACGGGCCAGGAAACATTTTCCGCCTTCACCGTAAAAGAACAGTTTAGTCTCTAACAGCACGACTGCGTCCCTCTTCACTGTCGCGATCCGCTGACAATATTTTCATAGTTCATGGCTTGTATTGCTCTTGTAAAAGGGTATTTTCGACAATGCATTTTTCATTCGAAAACACGTGAACACTAGGATTCGATATCCAGAGACGATCACACGTCTGGTCGTTTGTTATTCACAAACTCATCTTTCGCAGGATACGCTTGTTTGATCGAATATCTGCTAACGATGATGGGCATGTTATTCAGCAGGGTCAGCTGCGTACGACGGTTCTGGTTATGCTGTTGTACAATACTCAGTAAAAAAAAAAAACGAAGCGCTTTCACTTTTGTCGAAGATCAGCCAGTGAAGCCGTGACTTTGGAGGGTCTGCTACAGTTGATATCGCTAGAGCCATTTCATACATTATCTTTGTTGGCTAAATCGAGGGAATCAGCACACATAACGATCTTTGCATTTCTCATGCGCAAGACGCATTCTATTTCATCAACGGTGGGGTCGAAGTGCAATCCTGTAGTACGTAAGAAATCGCGATGTTTCGAAAGTAAGAAAATCGCATCACGTTCACATCTTTTGCAGTTGAACTCGTCTTTGGGGCAAGAGTGGTCGCGCCATTCTGGCCCGTCAGTGAAGTCATACCAGGTGTTTGCAAGAGATGTGTCCCTAATTCTCAATCGACATTTTTTTGGTGTATTTACAAATGCGATATTTATTCGGTGCCTTAGAATATTTCTGTATAGTGGCTAAAGATACTTTAATGACTTCAGAGATTATTAGGAACAGTATTCAAGGAAGCTGAATTAATCATTGAATTAGTGAAGTTAGGTGGTAACGTAAAGAGGGAAAATGGAGCTTCTTCATGTAAAGAACTTATTGCAACCTTGAGATTACCAGATAGCGTCCTCTCGTAATTGTCGAGAAATGGGTAAAACGCAAAAACACACATTTATTATAGGGAATATTCTTTTTATTTCACTCCTGAATGAAACATCAATGTATAAACCTTCCCTTGGGTACAATGTATGTGCTACATAAGCATCGCCGTGTTGCCATCATTCAAAACAATAAAACAAAAAAAAATGCTTCAGATGTTTTCTTTTCCCCCAACCTGTGGGGCAAAAAGAGACGCTGCGTGGGGCTAACGAGATGGTGTGAAAAAAAAATCATTCCTCCTGTTTATGCCGTAGAAAGACTTCAAATTTACTCTTCGGGCCATTACACTGTTTATAGAGCCCAGTCCTTTGATTCTACGCATAGAATCCATATAGAACACGGCGTAGTGTTGCTCCGAAACTTCTTGCAGATCAAGTATAACCAGACTTTCTTTGCGCTAATGTTGTCGTTTTTTTAAGGCTTGCACCTCAGATCAAGTATAACCAGACTTTCTTTGCGCTAATGTTGTCGTTTTTTTAAGGCTTGCACCTCATTGGAGTATTCGAGAATTTGATTCTCTTATATGGGGTCTCAATGAGACTTCAATATTTTGAAACCCCATTGGGTTTTTCGGCTAAAGTGCATCAATTATCCTTTTTAATATAAGGATTTAATTCCATTTTTTAAGAGAAAAGAAACTTAACTTTCTTAATAACTCTTTCATATGACGTCTTTAACAAGCCAAAGATGTCTGCATATACAGAAAAAAGCGATTGTGAAGGCATTGAACGAAGATCGCATTCCCCCGAGTTTTGAAAATATTTGACACATCTCTGGAAACGCCCGCTAAATTTTAATGTTTACTATTCCACCATGTTTATATTTTCAGCACAAAATAAGCTAGATTAGGCGAGGTAATCTATTAGCCAGAACTTTTTGCCCCATGACTTTTAATCCACTGGCGTGATTTGCCGTAACTTAGCTAGATACTGATTCAATGTAAAAAGCACCTAAGATAGAGAAGCCTTCTAAATTGAGCCCGCAATGTGGTCACAATGTGGAGTCCCACGCAAGTGGACATGGACTGTAGGCCGTGTGTTGTTTGAGCACATTAGGCATTGTAATTTGATATATCCTAATAATATCGGGGATTTAACGTTCCAAAGCCACGACATGATTATGAGAGACGCCGTAAAATAAGGAGGGCTTCGGGAGTTTCGAACATCTGGTATTCTTGAACGTCAGAGTCGCCGTCGGGTAGAACTCGAGCCAAATGTAACCAAAGCGGCCACCTAATGGAAAATGATCGCCGAGTTGGTAGTCGAATAGAACAGGAGTGGTATTACGATGAGAGCCTTTACTATTGAAGAATAAATACGATCATTTTGAATACGTAAAACCTGATATATAGAGGTATTGAGTCGTGGCACCAACTGGAATTTTTCGTCGCCAGACGGGTCGAAGAGTGGCCAATTTGGCAAAAAGCAGCCACCCGACGGCGACCCTGTTTAACATGCGCTGACATCACACAGTAGACGGGCCACTACCATCTGGCCTCCACCGATATGTGACCACCGCGGCCGAGATGAAAACCGTCACTTTCGGGTGAGCAGCCGAGCGTCTTAACCACTGATCCACCTTGGCGTACACTTGACGCAATCTTGGATAGACATACGCACTACGACTGTAGCGTATAACGGGCTACTTGTCCCTCATTTAGTTATCGAGAACGAAAAAAAAATGCGAGTTACAGCACTGTTACTCTGTGGGAGTGAAATTCAGCTCCGATATCAATTACTACAGGTGACGCCCGACCACTTCCTCATACCGGGAGGCATGGTCGCCGGCAGTGAGGTTTACATCTTCGGACTGTTGTCGCCGCAGTGTACCAGGTAAGTGCGGGAACACTTACACTCGAAGAATTGGTACGGCAAAAAGCTGTTAATATGTTGCTTTTAAGTAGGCTGATCTCCAGTAAAGCGCTCACTAGAGGCCATAACTTAGAGTGCAGGGCTGGATCCACACCGGCAATTGTGTTAGACCTAACTCATTATATAACCTAATAATGCCAAATTTTGCTAAATAATAATAATAATAATAATAATAATAATAATAATAATAATAATAATAATAATAATAAAAATATTGTTGGGGTTCAAAGTCCCAAAACCATCATATGATTATGAGAGATGCATTAGTGGAGCCTGGGGTTCGTTAACGCGCACCCTTATCTGAGCACACGGGCCTACAGCCTTTTCAACTTCTTTGAAACTGCAGCCGCCGCAGCCAGGGCTCGGCACTGCGACTTGCGGGTCACCAGCTGAGTACCTTAGCCACTATACCACCATGGCGGAGCAGTGCTAAAACCCCTAGCAGTGCTTAAACTCGGATTAAAATGAACCCACGAGGTCTGAAGTAGCTTATTTGACAAATTGCAACGAAGTAATCAAATTAGTCAAGCTAGTATCGCTAAAACATTTCGCAATCGCAGGACTGACTTTAGCGATGTGCGAGAGAGGGCGCTGCCACCTCGCTGTGCGAGCGAATGCCCCGCTTCCTGCGTCGCCCCCGCGTGAGCGTTGTGCGGCGTCGCTACGCGACCACAGTTAAGGCCTGACCACACATACGCGTAGCAGCGTGCTAGCGCGTGGTAACCACACTCTCACTCTCTGGACAGAGAGGGCACACCGCTACGCGAAGCTGTGCACTTTCTGTCCATAGGGAGAGGGTGCGACGCTACGTCACTAAGTCAGGCGCGCTGACGCGCTCCAACGCGTACGTGAGGTCAGGCCTTTAAAGATGAACAACCTGATGGAATTCAGTAAAGGCGCAACAAAAATTGGTGTGCATATATCTTGCCATGAGTATGTGATTCTGTCTAGAAAAATTCTACTCGGGCCGGAGAAAGACTACCGACATTCTTTCCTCAAACATTGGTTTTATTGACATTTTGGTAAGAGAAGTCAGCTGGAATTCTATATATACGAACACAAATCACTGAGTGTCCATGCGACGATTTTCTTCGTGTTTCAGAAATGAGGAGCTGCCAAACATTTTGGCTAGGGTGTGTTGGGGGGAGGTGCACAAAGAAGCGCTTTTGCAGATGTATTTGTGATATTGCGCTGCATCCACAACAGTTGTTGATCTCGCCAGCCAATCATATATACACATTTGCTGTCCGGTGGGTTTCACGTAGTGGCACCAGCTGAAGTTTGGTAGCGCAGCTGTTTAATCTGAATGGACAATTGGGCTAGTTTGTGAGTGATTAATCGAGATACTTGCGCGGTTGGAAGCAAGGACACAAGTAGATGGCGACAAGCGGAGCTTTTCAAGCTTGTCAGAAGTTCCTGTTTGTGGGCACAAAAAGAAATCATCATCATCACACTGCATAGAAACAACGCGAAAACGTGACTAGGTAGAAGGTAACACGCAACCAGAGGGCTTTGTTACCTTCTATCTAATCCCGTTAATGCGCTCCTTCCGTGTAGTATCATGTACTAACTGGCCCTTTTGGCAATGCACCTTTTTTGCAATAATACTCGTAACCGGCCTCTACCTTACAACGCGTCTGCTAGCGTTGCCTAGCAGACGCGTTGGAGGAAGGAAACTGGAACGAAATGAGGAAAGCGACGAACTGGAGGAGAAAAAAGAAGCAAGACATAATGGAATATTATGGCGAGTGGTTCAAACCAGTGTACTCACGCTCTGAAGGTGAGTGCCATAACCACTTAGCTATTCAGGCACGCTGGCTAAAGAAGCATTTATGGGTACCATATGACAGCATTGGTTAGTCTGGCATTGTATATAGGAAAGGAAAGGGGTGGGAAAGGAACGCGAAAGTGCGAGCAGGAAAAGGGTGAGGGAAGGGGGTGAAGTATATTATAGTCATACATATTGTAGTATAGAAAGAGGTGGCTAAGAGATTCGAGGGTGAGGAGGTAGAAAATGAAAGAGGAAATGCCACCAGTTTCCTCTGTTTCCTCAGTCCTCCTGACCCGCTAGCGCGCAGCTGCTCAACTTTTACAACTTCTTTTCAAAAGCGTGTGGATGAGTACGTTTTCAAATACTCCTGCTCTTTCCCCTCTCGTTCACAGTGTGGACGTCAAGTTTCGCGAGGGCCGCACACTAGAGCAGGTGTCCATGAACGTCCACGTGGGGACGGAGCCGACGCCATACGTTGTGCTGCAGACGCACCTGGACAATAAGACCAACGACGTGGTGAAGGAGGACTTCAAGGCTATCACGCCCGGTGGTCCCCTCTCTATCCGCGTGAAGACCTACCCGGACGAGAGCGCAAAGGTGACGTGACGCAGCGAGAAGTTTCTCCTCATCCATAGTCGGTAGCAAGCTAAGAATGGATGTGAGCTCTGCCTTCCCCACGGAGGATATGCGTAGATATCCTAGGCAACTTAACTGGCTACTGCTTTATATTATCCTTAATACAACAGACAATAATAATGAGGTCTAAGATACAATTATTCCAGGAAAAGTACAGTGGATGGTATTACAAGTGATAGTAACGTAAATGTGAAGAAAGAAAAATGGATGAAGAAATAACTTACCATCGGCAGGATCCGGACCTGCAGCCATCGAGTGTCGCGTCTGACGCTCTATCCTCTGAGCTACTGCCGTCCACTTTTTAAGGTATATTTGTGCATTTTCCTTGCCTGTTCGGTGTTATGTATACTAGGTGATGTTACGAAATGGCAGCAGACCGATTATTCCTCGCACGCCACCTCCATTCAGCAAGTCTGCCAGAAGGAGACCCTCGCTATGAATGAAGGAAAGTGTAATTTACACTTTCCCACTTTATGTTCTCCTTGTTCGGGTTGGTTCATCTTTAACAGCGCATATAGTTCGCTCTCTGATCAAACTCTTTTGAATACTATTTGAAGTCAATTTCAAGACACTGAAAGCCACTAAAGTTTTTTTTACCTACATTTTCTGTGGAATACTGACGCACACATGGAGCTGGCGCATGACAGGTGTTGTTGCTATAGAGACAGAGATTTAGCAAGATCCTTTTACTGCTCACTGGAGGCGTAGACGCGATTTTTCGGATCGATAGCAAGTCTACAGCTCGCGCCATTCGTGTGCTTGCCGCTTACACAGAACAGCGTGCAACTGATGAACAGTGCCCGTCTATACGGCTCATCTCGATTTTCTTTTTTTTTTTACTTTTTGCCTGCCGCTACTAAAGATAGGCAGGTACGTTGGCATCAATCGTTTCCCGCCTCCGAGACCTCCTGAGCTTGTGAACATGGCAGAGCAACGTGAAGTTGTTCGTGGCTCTTCTGAATAATCAACAGCTTTGTGCGAGATACTTGGAACACTGATAAATATAAACTTTGGCTAGCGATAACATCATGTCGGATTTTACGCCCGAGAACCATGATGGAAGAGGCTCTAGGCGAGTGCTTCCGAAATGTGGACCTCCTGGGTTTCTTTAACGTGCGCTTACATTACACAATGCACTGGCGGAAACCATTTCACCCCCGCTGAAATGCGACGGCCGCGACCGGGTACGACGTCACCAACTTCGGGCCTGCAGCTGAGCAGCACGACAACTGATATACCACCTGTGTGGCGGACAAGCAGCCGTTTCACCATGTGAGGTTTCTGCGATAACTGGTCACGTTGATGACTGCTCTAGATCAGCAGATTTCGTTTAAGTGTCGATGACCATATTCACAAAAGCAATAGCAATAATTGTCCCTTTTGCTTCTCAAAACCACGCTATGATAGAGAGATGCTGTGGTGGAGGGCTCCGAATGTTTTCGACCCCCCCGGTGTTCTATAATGTGTCCCTACGTATAACCACAAATGCGTCTATAATATTTTGCCACAACCAAAACATGGCCGTCGTGGCTGGAATTCCATCCCGCAAGCTACGGGCTAGCGGCCAATTGCTGTAACCACAAGAACACTGTGGTGGGCACAAATAAGCATTACTTTAGTATTGTCGGTTGATGAAATTTAAAACCTATCCTTATGCTCCCCGTATCATTAGCGAGGTCTAGTGGCAAGCGCTAATGAACATTTACGAACCAACTCATTTGCGAATTCGTGCTCTGCAAGTGCTCACTCAGTGGTGAACGTCGTTGAACAGATGAAGGCATCAGAATACTGTAGGGTTTGTTAGAGGCACGATAAAGTTAGGACAATCTAAAACGAAGCCGAAATGGGATTGCATGCAGCAGCACATTTTTTCAGGCTTCAGGTATGCACGCTTTCCCCCAAGGCATCACATGACGGATTGGTCTAAACAGGAGAAATCACGTTCTCCTGCTCTCTCTGTAGGACCCCCTCTACCCCGAGCTCCCGTTCGCTTCGTTCAGAAATACCTCGCAATCAGTGCACTCCCGAAATCCCTTGCTTAATGACACGGAATGGATTGCACTTTGTCAGGCACCATTTGTTAGGCAATATGGTGTCTGAGGGTCCCCCCCCCCCCCCCCTCAATCCTGCCCGCCTCGCAAACTTGCAGTTCTTGGCAACCAGAATTCTCAAGTATTCCTTCTTTGTCGTCTGCTTTCTTTCGATGCAGACGTATGGTGTACGTATGGTAGAAGGGAGTCCGCCATTGCTACAAGTATATAAATCTACGTGGTGTTGCATGTCGCTGGGTTCTCATTTCCTTTTGAAGCGTGAGTGTAGTCTATCTGGTCGATGAAGGTTAAAACGAAACGGATAGCATACAGTGTTGCAAAAAATAAAATAAAATGGGAACAGCTACGGAGATTGCGGGTCAGGCTTGGCTGGGACGCAATCAATTCGCGGAAATGTACGGACACGGTGGTCCGAGACTATTGATAACTCACCAGAAGAGAAACCATTAGGATCGCCTGCCACGAGGCTTGTTTCCCGGGAGATTAGTGGCTTCAAGTTTTTATTTATATGATCTGTATGGGTGGGGAGGGGGCAGGATGACGTAGAGGAGGAGGGCGGCAAGAATTGATTGTAAGCTGTATACCGTTCGAGTGTTTGGTTTGTACTGGTGCCGAGCCGACTCGTCTGCGAGTCTTATCATACGCGCTAACTAACTGTTAAACTTTTAAAAAACCAGCGTTATAGCAAAAGGAAGAAAAATGAACGCGACGAAGCAAGAGATACGCTGAAGAAAAAGAAACACTTTAATGAGTGCTTAACGTCTGCCTTTTAGTGTTTGATTTTTAACGTTAAATTGTACGAGATTAGAGCACACAAAAAAGCCATGCTTAATACACTACGGAGAAACGTTTTAACAAGTTGAAATGACTACAAGCACACAAACTTCACAATACGCAATTAGATTCTCTCCCCGCCGCCATTTCTTATTTTTTGAATCCGTTCATCAAATCGGTCATTTCATGCGGCATGTCATTCAGCGACCCGTAAAAAACTATGCTTAACGAACGAGATTTAATCGAAACACGAAAGGCCGTTATTGATTTGAAACCCGCACCCTGCTGATATTACACATTACTGTTGATCTTATGGTGGGCGAGGGTTATTAAAGTTTGAATTTTGAAGATTTAATAACAACACGTACACAACGTGAACAAAGGAGGATGGCAGCATTAAAACGGCTTATTGACAGCTTGGCTACTTGTGTAAAACAGAGCAAGCCAAGCCTTGCCATGTTACTTCATGTGTAAAACACATGTAGCAACAAGGCAAGGATGCCTAATTCATAAGTTTGCACGAATTGAGAACTGAAAATCAACAGAAATATATTCAGCAAAAAACAATACAGAAAAAACTCCGCAAATTTGGCAATTTCGAACGGCACTGAACAATACTTTTTTTAAATGCATGCATAAGATTTGGTTACATATGCAATAACTCTTGACGCAATGTGTTTTTAGGTACAAATTATATGGTTTTGATTGATATGTGGAGTTTAACGTTTAAAAACCACCATATGATTATGAGAGACGCTGTAGTGGAGGGCTCCGGAAATTTCTAGGAGAAAATACAGCCGCCGCAGCCTGGATTTTATTCCGCGACCGGTGGGTCAGCAGCCGAGTACCTTAGCCGCTAGATCACCGCGGTGGGGTAAAGCATATGGTTTCATCACAAGTTTATATTTATTTCTGGACCCTATGAAAATATGAAGATAATACTAGAAAGATACAACCAACGAAAAAAGTAGGAAAGCTTGTAATTGCTATATTTTAAACAAAAAATTTAAAATAAATATCCCACCATCTTCTCAAAGGGGCCCTGATGGCATGCGAAGGAGCATCATTGTGCAGAAGTGGCGTCACAGATTGGACGGCTCCAACCCGTGTGCTGCAGCAAGCACTGAAAGATTCGCGAGCGTTGTTCGCGGTAGCACAGGTGGCACAAGCCTAGTTTTCTAGGATTTTCGCTTCGCAATTGTTCACCGAGTGGAGTCACGTTCTGTGAAAATTCTTCCGCAATGCCAATTCTGCTGTGAGCATGGCACACGCAGCTTATACACCACTTTTTCAAATTCACGGTTGGTGAGGGTAAAGAGTGATTGCCCAGCTCTGTTCGCAATAACCACAGTTACTAGACTAACTTTGATTACATCTGTCAAGTAGCTACATTTAACCGTAGTTGACCGTAACCGTAGTTAGCTTTACCGCGAATGAGGCTGTCTATGCCACAGTATAGTTACTTACGTTACACTAGGCCAAGCATGCTTAGGTAATCAACCATTCTGACTTACCGAACTGCAGGTAACCTTGAACGGGCACACGCTGAATTTTCCGCCAAGCGACACCTTCAAAGTGGAAAAAATTCAGTTCTTCTCCATATTCGGCGATTTCTTCACTGGATCAGTGAGCATCTTCAAAAAGGAGTGGGTAAGCCAAATTTTTTTCTATTTCTTGAAGCATAATCTATTGGAGTAATTTCAATGTAATTGACTGTGAACCGAAGAAAGTTTGCCGGATGTGCAGCGCGTGGCGGACGGGCGGAGAACTAAAGCCCCTTGATCAAGGGACTTTACGGAGAACTGCATCGCTGCGCCGCCTACCGGGACGTACACCATGATGTTGAGGCTGTCGGCCGCGGCTTCCGATATCAGATAGAACAGCGGTGCGTTGTCTAAACGCGCTGTTGCTAATCACGGAGGCCGCACATGGCAGCCTGGACAGCACGCCGCGACGCAGAAGGTGGCGCAGCCATGCAGTCTTCCGCGACTCCGCCACGCGCTGCGCATCCCGCTAAATTTTTGCGGCCGACAGTACGTCCTTTTATAGACTAAGGATGGGTTTAAGTGCCACTATACTGGGGCTGTTAATTTTACCGCTTTGTATCGTTTATAGGAGAACGAACAGTGGTGCTACGGCACACGTAAGCTTATGAAAACTGTTGCACTGGTTCGTTCGACATTTCGTGTCTATCGTAACGTAGACGTAAAACGCTTATAATATAAGCGAAAATGGCAACCTTGGTGAATGGCTTCAACGCAAAGCTATGAACCGTCTGCTTATCCACTATCGAGATACGAACACGACCACGGGTGACCACGACCAGTTGGCCGTAAGACGTCTATTCAGCGAAAGGCGTGCAGACCCCAGCACCCCTGTCCCATTTTGTCTCCTATCTATGCATTTATAGCGCTACGGAGGCGGTCGGCTTGTTTCAGCCCTGCTTGAGTCGTGTTCGTCGGCAGCGCTTGCGCGCATGCGCGATATGTTTCTTACGTAAGATGATCTATAGAAAGACACATTTTTAGCTTGCGAGATTACAAAGCGTGAATCGTTGACGACGGAAGGTGCAGTGCAGTTAGAGCTGTGGCAGTTGTTGTCAGTAGAAGACTTTTTCAGTATTCTGGACAACCGATTTCTTTTTCTGGGTTATATAAATAAAATTTTAAAATGTAATTGTCACCTCAAGGCAAAAATTTGATTTGTGAACAAAGGCTATCAACTCGCAGAGGTAGAGAACGCAGCCACTGCCGTGCGTAAAGTGACCTTCGTACTGCCTACTGTTTATGGTTGCCAGGTGATACCCGAGCTAAGAAACGATCTTAAGAAAAAAAACCCTGAAATCAGGTATACTTTCTCTAAGAATCCTAAAAAAGGCAAATTTATCAATTTTTATCTTAGAAAATACTTTCATGATACCGAAGTAATGTCACCGAAGTATGAAGGAAGTTGAAAAAAAAACACTTTTAATTACTTTTGCATCAAAAATATGCGCAACTATGACGGACGCACAGTTTGTGACCTGAAAACCATATTTGTTTTTTCACATTATCTCCAATGTAGCTTCGATTTGGTTAAATGCACATTTGCCAGTGCATAAATAACGTTACTTGTTGATTACCCCAACGTATATATGCTTGACTTGAACGTTCAACTGACTTGAGCATTTGCACGCATTCATTCGCATATTGAGCATACGGCGTGCCGGACTACGTTATCAATTTCGATCCTATGAAGAGTACAATAGCGGCGGCAACCTAGACGGCAAATATGCGCCTAGGGTGTCGAACAGGTGTCCGGATCTGCCAAAGGCCCTCCGAGAAGCAGATTAATAAGGTTTCTGTCCCAATATTTGGAACAGATTGGTCCCATCTGATGCAGACAGGTTCTGAAGAAGGGTCCCAAGTTTGACCTTGCAGTGCTGTGTAAAGAACATTGGCTCATCGTGTCCACCTTTAAGACCACTGATGATGAGCAGAAGGAAGAGAAAAAGTGATGTTTATTTGAAGGTACGGATCCTGGGTGCAGCTGCCACAGAAAGAGAGAGGAAGATAGAGAAAGGGGGGATTGCACCTGAACACAGAGAAGAGCTGCAGGCTTCCCAGATGATTCCAGGCTCGCTCTCGTCACGTTTAAAAAGGAAGGCGGCTTTGTGCTACTACAACAGAAGTTGTCTGAGAAAGCTTTATTAGCTATTTAAGAACTTTCGGCCTGCTGAGTTCAAACCCACGAACGTGGTGGTAGCTCGTTTGAAAGATTTGAAGCTTGATTGGTGAATGTGTGCTGTCGATCGCAAGGAGGTCTCTGCACTCACGGTACTTTTCAGTTCTAAAAGCCCTAAAGTGGAGTTTTTTTTGTTGTGCTATTGTCACGAAAACAGTTGATTGGCAAGCAACTGGGGGCCAATATCACAACGACACCAGAAAAGCTATAGGTTGATAAAGATTCTTACAAGATCAGTGGCTTCTACATGGGCGAAAATATTAGAGCAGCTACAAAGGGTTAACTCTGGTTTCGCAGTAGACATTGAGAAAATTCTCTACTTTTTTCCCCACGACAAGCTATTGGTGGTACGGAACTGCTTTGAACGTTCGGAGTTCGTGGTCTTCCAAAAAAAAAATACACTTGCAGGATCTCAGCAGAGATATTTACGGAATTACTGAAATTGTATAGTTTTCTACTCATGTTGACTCTGAGCACAAGTTCCGTGTCCAAAACCACATCATATGTACAGGTTTGAGTTCGGCGCTTTTCATTCCAGATTTCTTTATTCTGAAAATTTGACCTTTTACTCTCACTTATAATAATCGTGGTGAGAACAGAGAAGTGGTAGCCATCTGAAACATATTTAGTGTTGAAGACCAGCAGTTCCAGGTCCAATTTTGCTGATGAACTGCCCAATAGTTCCTTTTCTTTACATATTTAGGCGTGAAATCGTACAATGAAGTTGCCACTCGTGTTAGGCACACTTTTCTAGGTATAAAAACGCCATTTCACTCCGTGATTCCTGTTGCTTAGATTGTCAATGAAGCAGTCGCCTCCTCGTGTCTGAAATCCTCCCTTCTTAAGTCCTCTCCACACATGATGCACTTTAATTTTACCAGTGAAGCCTACAGGTTTTTCGCTCTGCTGAATTCCTAACGCTCCTCTGAAAGTTGTCGCGGAATCGTTGTGGAAGATCCTGAGAGTCAATACACAGAAACAGGAGTTCACAGAAAGTGAGAGGTAGAAATCTGAAACTTGAGAACTTCAGTGACACGGCCTGCAGAGAGTGCGAAGGAATTTAGATGTGAATTCTCACTTTCCTGGGACATGCCAATTAACCAGGCTTGCCCGACCAACGATAAAAACAAAAACAAAAACGTTAGAAAGAATGAAGGCTGCGCAGCCACTCAAATATTTATGTATCCACTTTTGTCGCGTAAACAGAAGTTGCCTGCGAGATTTCATTCAGGTGCGGTAGTTAAATGCCGGGCAGACAAGACTAATAATTTAATAAACGCCTTCGTGAGCAAAGTAATTCTTCAAGTTCACACAATGAAATGCATTTGCCTTGACATTGCCGGTCATGTAAAACAAAAGAAAACAAACGCACGCTTCTTTTTAGGCAGGCCAAGATTATCGACTGCGAGGAAGATGAAAAGGCTCGTAAAGTTATCGAAGCCTTGCGTGTAATTAAGTAAGGTCCTGACAAGAGTGTTACTAAATCATCTTGACGCTTGTACAAAAAGAACTGTCTTAATTGTCCAAATATTAGCTTAGCATGTAAGTCTATGCACGATTGTTGCACATGCGATTTGCTGCACTCAGAAAAAGCTACCACTCCAGTAAATGATTCCTTAGTCGGAGCTAGTGCTGTCTGATTTTTTGCCCTATCTTGTTTTAAGGCACCGTTTGTCTTTTTACTTGGTCGTACCAACTAGCCCCCCACCGCACGATCGTCGCATCCATATGCGTACTGTCCGAATGCACCAAGGGGATGACTGCGCTAGAAACGTATAAACCAGACACACACACAGGTGCGTACTTGCGATTAATCTTAGACAAGTTCCATTTAAAAGTACGCTTCGCAGAAACCATCACTGCACATGCGCTTTCGAGTAAGGTGTCATCACCAAAATCTTAGCAATCGTAAGATGTCACCTTAACACCGCTCATCAATAAATATCATCTCTGTGTTATGCAAATAGACTGAATCACTGACACATTAACTTCCCTTTGTATAATGTAGTATGCTTCGCCGATTTCCCCTGTTCTATTATTGTGGCAGTGGCTCAATATCTTAATGCCACTCAGAATCGGTTCACACATTTGCACTCCGAGCAGTGGATGGATAGGTGCCCGCTCGTACTGTTTTAAACTGAGAACTCATGTTCACGCCTTCGCACGTTAACACATCTTCCGGTGTGCTCCACACTCCTCTTGTCACATGGCAAGAGAAGTTCATATACCACGCCAACATTGCACTGCGTATATGAATTCGAATGCCTTTCCCTCATCCTTGTACCCTGTTTTGGCAGTCGTCTATGCGCGCAAACAGCCATGTTTGCTTCTTAGACACCGAATACACGACTCCAACACCATCTCGCTTTCCAACCTTCTTTAGGTATGACGTTTTGGTCACATAGGATACAACTACAAATCTCTTATGCGCCTTCCTTTGAGAAGGAACGTTTGAGGTTTCGACCTTGATTTTCTTCAGCACTTCCTCGGCTACTGCACTTAGCACATATTGAAGGAAACCAGCCTCTTTCAACCTAACTATCAGTGCTTCAAAGCTTTGCTGCGCGCAGAGCATTCAAGACTACTTGAATGCCGGCATGACACACTTGGATGCTATGGCCCAGGATGCTATGGCCCACTTCACTGTTTTAGGGGCGAAGCTTCACGATGTATGTAGAAGTAGTAGTGCATCGTCGTAGTACGTAGCCACCTCCCCGGCCGGACTAGAGGAGCGGCACGCGCTCACTCATTTGAATTGAGGAGGAAACCCAAGCACGTTATTCAAAAATAAAGAGATAATTGTTTCTTATGAAATAACCTACAGAGACCAGTATCGGTGATTTATTCTCCAATAATACTTGCCTTGACTTTGATCCTGACTAAATAAAACTAGTATCAAAACGACGCACTTCGAGCACTATCTGCCCAGAAAGGGTTCCATGTTAGACTTGCTGGGCGTAACCACCTTGGTTTCAGGAGGGTTTAGTGAGGGTTGGGGCGCAGTGCCATGAACTAGCAACGGTGAAAGGTGGGAACTAGACACAAAGCGCAGGCCGCAGAAAGTGCATGCGTGCCGCTCCTCTAGTCCGACCGTGCCACCTCTAGTTTAGTCATTGGAATGTCTGCAGGGTTTCGGTACTTATATATGATGAAAAGATGTGAGATGGCGGTAGTTACAGTGTTCACTAGATGATGAATGAATGGACAGACGCACGGACGGAGAGACAGACAGATGCACAGGCGGATGGATGGACGCATGGGCGGATGGACGGACAAACAGACGGACGCATGGATGCATGGACGTATAGATGGACGGACGTACAGACGAACGTAAGGACGAACGCATGGATGGATGGATGGATGGACGCATGGACAGAAGGATGAATGCACGATCAGTTGCGCAGACGGACACATGGAAGGAAGAACGAGCGGATGGACGGAAGCGCGGACGGACCGACGAATGCTTTGCCCCACTCATCATCATGCACTCCGTGGATATGCTGTGATTTTTTTTAGGGACGAAGATCCTTATAGCGGCACCTGCTCGTCCCTCGTAGCCGTAGTAGTAGTGTGTAACAAGTATCACATTTTGACCTCCAAGAGGGTGCTGGTGAGAAATTTTTCTGTGCGTTGTTGAACAATAAAGATAGTGCTCAAGGTACATGCCAATGGCTGCTAAGGGGGATTGAGAGACAGGAGAATGCGGCTTTTAGTTAACGTGCACGCTGAAAATTTTTTGTTCAACAACGCACAGAAGACCAGAAAGGGTTGCTGCGTTATACTCGCTAGGCATACCCTTCTAGGTTTTAGACAGGTTGAGCGAGCGTTGGGCCGCAGCGCCATGAATACAGTGAACTAGTATATACCATGAACTCAAGGTGGCTAAAGGTGGGAAGCAGACACGAAGCGCAAGCCGTAAGAAAGTGTGCGTTTTCCGCCTCTCGTTCAGTCCTTGGAATGTCCGCTGGAAGGCGGTGCTTCTATATGAGGAATATATGATGAAAAGATGCGAGATGGTGGTACTTGGAGTGTTGAATAGGTGGACGAATGGACACACCGACAGATGCGTGGACGGACGCACGGATAGCTGCACGAACGGATGGACGCATGAACGGACGCATGAGCGGATGTATGGACGAAAGCAGGGACGGACACACAGATGAACGTGCGGACGCACGAACAGACGCGCGCACGGACGGGCGGATAGACGCACGGGCGGCCACACAGACGCACGCATGGATGGATGGAAGCAAGAACGAATGGACGGACGGATGCTTTGCTCTACTATCCATCATTCACTCCGTGGATTTGCTGCCATTTTTTTTCACCCATACGGTCTGTGCTACTGTTTGAAATGACTCGCTTCGCTGTATTTCTTCTTCTCAACTGAAATAAAAACCACTACGTGTATATCAGAAGTATAAATATTTTTCTCGGTTGTTTCTAATTCCTGGTGAATTACGGAATAAAGGCTTCATGTGGCCGGCCACAGCATGAAATTTTGCATATTCATTGTTAACGTTGTCGGATAGGAATTGGCGATGACATTTGATAGTTCAGAATAAAAGCAGCCAGACTAGGATGCGTTTGTACCTGCGTACTCAATCTGCCCAGCGGTTACGCCGATGTAGTTTTGTGGTTTATCAACTGCAGAATTTCCTTTGCGTCTCCCTTAATAGAGTACCAAGTACTCTGAATCGCTAACTCTTTTAACGGTGAAGCTCCTAAAGCCGTGGGTCCGGTTCGAAACCACCTATTCCTATCACTCACTCAGCAGGTGGCGCGGACAGACAGACAGACAGACAGACAGACAGACAGACAGACAGACAGACAGACAGACAGACAGACAGACAGACAGACAGACAGACAGATGGACAGATGGACAGATGGACAGAGGCACGGACAAAAGCACGGACGGACGCCCGTATGGATGGACAGACAGAGAGGTGGATGCACGGAAGCATGGATGGATGGATAGAAGTGTGGACGGACAGACAGGCGGACGGACGGACAGAAGCACGGCTATACGGAAGCAGGAAGGGATGGACGCACAGATGGACTCACGTATGGCCGGACGGAAAGAAACACTGGCACATGGATGGTTGGATAAAAGCACGGACGGATAGATGGACGGCCGAGCAGACGGACGGACAGATGGACACTTCACCCCATTCATCATAATTCACCCCGTGAATATGCTGTGACATTTTTTTCTAAATGGCTGGATTCATAGGGCAACAACATCTTTTCGAACTTCTGAATATATTTCCAACAAACATGGTCGTCAAAGAAGGTTACAGCTATGTCTGAAAATTGAATTTGGTCATCTTTTCTTCATGAGTGAACGATAACCCTATGCCCCATGGTGATGAAAAAAGGTAAAGTACGTCCACTATTTCGTCGTCACAATCGGAAGTGTCGCTTGAATGGACAGGAAAATCGTCAGCGTATCGACAAACACACAAAGCACGGTCACAGGTGAGCTATTCGTTGACCGATTTGTTAAAACCTGGTAAGAAATATTGCAGAGCAGAGGGACAATTGAGGGCCCAATGCAGATGCCTTGCTTCTGTACGTGGTACTTGTCTTCTCTAACAATACTAAAAGCTTGTCTACAGTCACACAGACTGTGTTCAGAAATACTACCTCATCATTGGACACGATGCAACTACGAACAGACTGGTGCAACGATGAATGAGGAATAGAATGAAACAAATTTACGTCGATTGAAACGGTGTTGGCCAACATGTTACTCGATGGCAACACCCTAATAATGCCTAAATAAATTTTCACCTCAAACAGACCATTCATAACAAGGGGAACCAAGCATTTCCGCAGAAGCCTACTCACTTCCTTTTGCCATGTTCCTTGTTCACTCACGATTGAACGAAGAAGAATATTCTGCTTGTGCGTCTTGGCCGAAAAGGAAATGTTCAAGCAGTCAAGCTTGCTTCTCTTTACAAGGTTCGCCAGTTTGTGCAGTTCGAACTGCCTTCACATGGCCACAGCCTTTGCCTTTACCTTTGCGGCCTTTTGAACTGCTTCAGTTGCCTTGTCGCGAACATACTAGAGGGCCTAACAGCAAGACCTCCTTCCTTGTCCTGCTACAGCAACTGGAGGTTATCGCATCTGAAGCACCGGTAGACACCTGAAATAGGGTCGTTACTGTCGTACGTTCCTGTCGTCTTTTTGAGATTTATTGATGAGCGGTGTTGAGGTGACATCTTATGATTGCTAAAACATTAGTGATGATACCTTACTGAGAAGCGCATGCGCAGTGATAGTTTTTGTGAAACGTACTTGCAGGTGGAATAAATGTTAATTGCAAGTCTGCGTCTGCGTTTGTATCTCTATGTGTCTGGTTTATATCTGTGTAGAGAAGTTATCCCCTTTGTGTGAACATGGACCAACCCGCCCAGCAACACGTCCTTCTAAACTGTCTCTAAATGCAGTTTACCCACTTCTGGGCAGTCTTTTCTTTTTTCAAGAAAACAATAATTGTTGAGACCTCCTTTCTTGAAAAGCTTTACATTGAACATTTTCATATAAAAAACTCTACACCCTTTCGATAGGGTGCCCTCCCGTCGTGGCTTCTAAGCACCAGATGCATGACGACAACGCAAAGAAGTGCACCTTGCGGGGAAAATAAAAAGATTCGAAATTACATCATGCTTGCTTTACTTTTACACCGTATGACAAAACATCGCTTAAGGTATAAATTTAGTTAGAATGTTACCATTTAGAAAGCATACAATGTCAACAAACTAATCATAAGGTTTCCTGTATAAACAACCGAATTACGCTTGAGCATTGAACGCTATTGAAAACGGTGGTGGCGACTTATCTTCATTTCAAGCAATGAAGGAAGCGATCGAAGCTAATAAATAAACAGGTGGGCGCACAGATAAGAAGTCAATGAGTACACGGGCTATCGCTGTACGGCTGGCTTTAGAATTCACGTCGTTGTGCGCAACTCTGGAAAAGCTTATATGGACAGCCTTCTACGGATCGCCTAATGGAACATATTGCAGTGGCTGTAAGTGCAGCGGAGATATGCGGTGACATTGACATATTTAGCTCCATTATCGATTGCTTGAAAAAAAAAACGATCAGTAATGAAGTGCGGGCTCTACGTCCGTACCCACCAGGCTGTGATCACATGAAAATATAAGCTGTTTGTACGTTCCTGGTAACTTAAAACTGGAGCTCGTTCATGATGATTACTCTGAAGGTTAAGTAAAAGTGATTACGAGGTTTATTTTTTCAAAAGAGATACTTGTAATAAGGGGATTTATCGGAAAAGTTGGAGCGATTGATGACGTTCGAATGATGCTTGACATTCTTTTTGTTTCTTTGTTTTACATTCTCTTTCGTGCCCCTTTAGCCTGATCATATGCACGTCACCATTGGCCATCATATCTCCGCTGGCTACCACTTTACGATTCAAGGTGCCGTGACACCAGATGCTGACAAGTAGGTATTTTTTTTTCTGGCATCCACCGCATCAAGTCAGCTACACTTAAATAATAAAAAGTATTTATTGTAAAGCTCGGCCAACAGTTTGTCTTTACCATCACGAATACAAAGTCAGTATTGTATTCAGTGCCGCTACGGAAATGGCGCCATTATTGTCATTCCCGTCACACTAACGTCAGTATCAACGTCAATAATATTCTTTGTGTGGACAATTCAACGTTATTTCCGTCACGGAGAAGACGATCATATTGAAGTTAGAGCGACATCATTACCGCTATTAAAATGTCATTTAATGTTTATGCGTGCTTTCTGCATGTCACGCAAAATGCCCCTTCAGTTTTATAATCTATCTATCTATCTATCTATCTATCTATCTATCTATCTATCTATCTATCTATCTATCTATCTATCTATCTATCTATCTATCTATCTATCTATCTATCTATCTATCTATCTATCTATCTATCTATCTATCTATCTATCTATCTATCTATCTATCTATCTATCTATCTATCTATCTATCTATCTATCTGTCTGTCTGTCTGTCTGTCTGTCTGTCTGTCTGTCTGTCTGTCTGTCTGTCTGTCTGTCTGTCTGTCTGTCTGTCTGTCTGTCTGTCTGTCTGTCTGTCTGTCTGTCTGTCTGTCTGTCTGTCTGTCTGTCTGTCTGTCTGTCTGTCTGTCTGTCTGTCTGTCTGCAACTTTAAGCGCTCCCGGTCGTTTTAATAATGGTATCTATACCAAAATTGGTATGGCATAACATGACTAAGGGGCAGGGCTAGCAAAAAAAGAGACGCATATCTATGAAATGAATGCTGATGATAGAGCAAACCAGTGTGCATAGAGTCATGAATCATGGTCTTTATTTTAAATGCGAAATCTATCTAAAAACTGCTGACTGTCGCTGAGAGCTTGCATGTTTGTAACTCCGAGTGTCTTTCATGCCTGCTTCAAGAATGAGCCGCAGAAGTAAAAATTAGGGTCTGGTATAAGAACAAAACAAACGTGCGGGACCAATTACGCGGCGTGCTGTTGCTTAAGCGTAACTGCTTAATGTATGCCTATTTTTTCTTTTACAAAATGTCGTGCCATTGTCATTTTCTTCTCCTAGTGTTCTCTTCACAGTCGCCGTCTCTCATCCTATGCCGCACTACACATTCACTATCTTTTGTCCTTGTTCGCTCAAACGGTTATGGTGCATCCCCACCTGAGGAGTGAGGCAAAAACGAAAACTGCAAAGTGGCCGGGACACCACGTCCGCGCGCATCAAAAACGTTCCTTTTTATTCTGCCACCCGTGCATGTCACTACCACCACCGCCAGCGCCGCCTTTGCCACTTTAAGAATTCGTTCCATTTTGTCCGTTTTCTGGGCATTAAATTTCGCACAAAATTCTAGTTATGCTTGCGAAGCACTAAAAATAAGCAGTTGGTGTGTCATCAAACGTTGCTTCGGGAGATACACAGGGAATGACGCGAGTGGACTCGCTGGCAGTGTTGGCTGCCGATCCAGCCGGCTGTGCGAAAGTGAGGCACGTTGGGTCATGTGGACTCACAGCTGCTGATGCTCCTTCTTCTACTTCCAGTGGGATCGTAATCCAAACCAGGCTCTCGATGAATGCGTTCTTGTCGAGGTTATGAACACTGTCATGCTGCGGAGGTAGTTTGCAATTGCACCGACGCGCTCCACTGCCGACGCCTTTGCAGCTATGATGAATATGCAGCTGGTGGTTTAAGATCAAGTGGTTTGAGCTACTACAAGCAAATCTATGAAGCGGAAAGGCGATTCACTATCGCGTGGTGGTAAAGCTTTTCGCGTCGGCCTCACGGCTTGGTTTTCCGGCCGCTTAGGCGGTGAAGGGAGTGAATTTCCGGTGAGTTCTGCCGCTTTCGCTCGCTGCCTTCGAGGCCAAGTGTGAATGCCGACGCTTCCCAACGCGAAAACGGGTGCTTAAAGGCAGCGCTTTGAAAGAGCTTTAGTGTACATCAATCCGGGACACCCCAACTTCGATAGCAAGGTTCACAGTGTGCTTTTGCATAAATATAATAGACATTCACTCCGCAAGCTATAGTCATGCTTCAGTACGCTGACCACCGCTACTCCTTATACGCGCGTCACCACACTGTGGCGCGTACTTTGCGGCGATAAAACTGACATCACTTCAACGTGAGTGGCGACATCGGGCAGCGCCATGAGATATTCTTAAGTTGCTAGTGTAGTCGATATGGCTGGCTAGCCCACGATATGAACACAACTGCGATATTTACCCTAAGACGTCTAACCACCACGTAACACTTCACTCAAAGCGAAAAATTCGTCGTAGTCTATCACTCATGAACTCCTTGGGATGAAATCAATTCTCTTGACTAATTTTATATGCCGGCATTATTTACTGTATGGGCTTTTGAAAGAAACCTTAATATGGCTGGCGAACCTTTTTACTCACTCACTCACTCACTCACTCACTCACTCGCACATCGCAGGATGATGATGAACATTCTGCGCTGCTCCGAAGTGCACGACGACGAGCTGCTGGGCGTGGTGGCAGAGTTCACCGACCCGAAGCAGCTGGTGCGTCGAACCAAGCAGGAGGGCGTCTGGCTCGAGGACCAGGTGGACCAGGACGACCCGTTCGAGCCGGGCAAGCCTTTCACCGTCGAGGTCGCGGTGGGCGAGCAGGACTTCCACATGACCGTCAACGGCAAACTGCTGCCGCCCTACAAGCACAAGGTCTTCTACGGCACGGGACACAACCTGTGCCTCGAAAGGAACATCAAGTTCAAGTGCCTGAACGTCTGCTCCATCAGTGTGAGTGCGCCTTTCGGGAAACGCTCGGCACTCGTCCTTTATAGCTGCGATTTTCCGCAACTTTGAATATTGACGTTTATTAGGATGGAGGGCTCAACGAACGCGAAAACTGACCGTGGGTGCCCCTGGTACGTGGTGCGAACGCGAGTGATGCGAAAAAAATTATCATCGCGTGATGAGGTTACCGAGATGGCATCACGTCACAGATCGCAAAACTTAGTGACTTCATCACGACGTCACTGTGACGCCATAAGTTTTAGAATGACGGCATCACACGATGACGTCACTTGCTGCAAGGTAAGCCAATCACGGAGCTCATGCAAAAATCAAGTGACTTGAAGAGAGCTATTGCGAGGGTGCGGAAGACCAAGAAGAAAGAAAAAAGGTCACGTGAAGCCAAACGAAGCCGACTGAACAAAGCTTAGACAAATCCGTGTACCTTTCATCATTCTCAAAGTGGCTAAATTGCCATGCCTTGAACCTCCCTTAGACGCAAGCGCCAGACTTCACTGTAGTGTGTCAAAAAACTCTACGTTGTACTCTTTTCAACAATGATATGCCCTGTGTGCTGTTGCACGCGCCACGCCACAGCCAAGCAAGAATTTCTCGTCTTTTCTTCTCTTTCAGCATCCCAAGCACTGGGAGCACAAGCTGCCGAACATTCTGAAGGCGTCAATCCTGCTTTTCGATGTGGTGAGCTACCCTCGACATGACTATTCTTTCTCTTTGCCTCACAGTAAATAAAACTGTGGTTTGAATGAGTCGACTGAGCAAATTGTCAACAAAAGTGGCACCGCAAGAAAACACAGGCCAGAATTGCCAAGCCCTACCGAACTAACCATTGACTAATCACCACAAAAAAAAAAAACCTCAAAAAGCTACCTGACTTTCGCAAAAAAGCCCCGAAAAAGACTTGAATGAACGATCTATTCTTGCAAATATTTTATGTCTCATGAAAGATGATCATTCAAATGTGAATAAGAGTTGCAAAAACTCACCGCAAGAATTTTCACTGTTGAAAATATGCGCCTGGTGAAATTTCGCGCAAAAAAACAAAAAAATAGGTGTGTAAGAATGAACGCAGATTCACTAAACACTAACAAAGAGCAGTCAATTATCGGTAAATATGGCCAACGTCTAAACTCATTGCGTATTACCAAGCAAAGCAAAGACAAAAGCTTAACGGAAATGGGCCGTACCGATATTTCACTGGTACGACATGTTTGTGTTATGGATTTTGTCTTTTTGTTTGTGACATGTTTGTGTTAAGGTATTTTTCTCTTTCATTACTACAGTCAATTGACTAGCCCGAAAGTAAATGTTCATTACCAGCAGTCGCCTTCTCATAAGTAGTGTAGAAAGTCATAAAAATTGCACCGACTCGATTCGGCCGCGGCGGTCGCATTTCCATGGAGGTGATAGAGGGACTTGTACTGTACGTTGACACGTTAAAGAAAACCAGAAGGTCAAATTTACCGGAGCCCTTCACTAGGCCATGCTGATAGGCGGGCGCAGGCTTTTCCTTCGGGGGGGGGGGGGGGGGGCTGCGAAGGTTTGTCGCACGCCCCCTCCCCTATTATGTCAAAGCAGGTGGCTGACTTTGCGTCCCCCCCCCACCCCGAGTGGCAGTGTCTTCCTCTCCCCAATATTGCACACCCCTCCTAGGTGACTTTCAGGGATGTCCGCCCGGCCCATCGCCAGTGCGCATGCCCATGGCCATGTCTTTTATTCATATCGTGGGAGATTTGGCCTCATAAAACGTAGACATTAATACAACAAAAGCTCGGTAATTCGATGCGCCCTATTTGGGAAAATAGGATAATCGGAACTTGTTCCATACGGTCCTGGCCGGCCAGTCTATGCATTAGAGAGTTTTAGTACTGCGGAATGGTGCTACGTACGCATCACACAAGCGCCTTGCGTTACTTGGCGTCGTTTGCCACTAATCGGCTTTTAGTACGCCGTAGTACCCGCGTACGTAACGAGCATGAAGCGTGTTGCGCCATCTGGTAGATCAAAATAGAAGCACGTGTTGTTGACAGCCAATGTGAGCCAATACAAGTGTTATAGCCAGATTACGGCCATATTTTAAGCCACAGAGCCGGTCGGTGCTTGCTTTCGATGCCGCCATTTTGCAAAACGAAGTCTCGCGCTGTCGCGAACTTATTCGAGAGCGGCGCGATCACCTCATACGTACGCACGCACGCATCTCGTGCGTGCGTACGTAGCGGCTGCGTACCTAACGCGATACGTGCGCGTTGCGGTCTGCGCATGCGCACTACGCAGAACGTGGCGTCCTTACGTACGCAACGCCGCCACGTACGCAGCGTACGCAGTACTTAAACTCTCTATTGTCTTTTGGCATCAAACTCTCGTTAACTCTCGGCTAATTTGGTCGAACCTCGGAGCACGTCTAGTGGGAACCACCAATAAGTGCCACGTAAACAAGCGAACAAGCCGTTGCCAGACAGCCGAAATGGCCGCGGCCCTTTGGAGAGGCGGGATCCTTATAATCGCTTTGTTGGTACGCGTGAAAGTATGGGTTCAGAGCACGTTTCGCAGTGAGACACGGGTGTCTTGAGCCGCGTTCACGTTGTGAACAGAGTCGCAAATGACAAAAATCGCCAATTTCGCACTGCTGTTATGCAGAAGAACTACTGGTATTATTGGTAATATTATTTGGGATCTTGCATTCCAGAAGCACGATATGATTATGAGAGACATCATTGCGTAATGCTACAGGAAACTACTGGCATCACGTGTTTCTGAAGAAAGTGAAATTGCATGAATGTAAGAGACACGGCGTTTCATTGGGTGGAATCGAAAAGGCGCCAGAACTCGAGCCAAATGCAGCCAAAGTAGCCATGTCATTCAATATTATCGCTGAATCGGTATAGTCAAATAGTACACAAGAGGCATTATGAAGAGGATCTTTAGGATTGATGAATTAATAAAGCCATATTGAATATGTGAAACCAGAAGTTTGAAAGTAGCCAGTAAATAGCGATCACCAACAGAAAATGTTTGTCACCAAGCAGGTCGAAAAGTTGCCAATTTGGCGCAAAGTAGCCACCAAGGGCAACTTCGAAGAAGCGTTTATTAAAGCTTTCTTCGACAACGCCATATTCTGTTGATTAGAACGGGTTTTCAGGTATCGTTAAAATAACGACATGTTACTGTGTTGAATTTTGCGAAGTGCGCCAATTTATGATTTCAAGCTTGCGATGTGCCAATCTGCAGCCGTCACCAGCCAGCACATCCATCAAACTGGCGGCCGGGAACAGCTTTTTACTGCAGGGAATCCCGCCACCACCTTGCAACGAGTGAGTATGCGAGTACCGTCTTGAGATACTAAACGTTTCTCGGAGACTCTACCGCTTTTCCCGATGGTCGCTGGTTCGATCCCGCCATGGCGGTCGCATTTTGATGGAGGCGGAATGGTAGAAGCCCATTACTGTGCGATGTCAGTGCAGGTCAAAGAACACGAAATGGTTGAAATTTCCGGAGCCCTTCACTACGGCATCTTTCATAACGATGCTGTGACTTCGTGACGTAAAACCCCATATATCTCCTTCAGGCACGAATTACGAGAAACTGTTCGTAAATGTCTAAATTTTGCAACAACAACATTCTAAGATGCTTGATATTACATTAAAAAAGAGAAAATCAAGAAATAGGTTGTTTTTGAAAATCTCTGCGAACGTTTCTTAGTCTGCGCATATTTAAATGGTTAATTATATGCACTCAATCATGTTCGGTTTTTACACATAAAAATGAAATTTTTAGGACCAAAGTGCACTCGCAGCTTGTTTTTAACTGTGTTCGTTTCGAGCAAAAAAAAAAAGAAACAAATAATACTTATTAAGCTGGTTCTGAACGCGGCACGTCGAACATCGCTGTGCTTTCACTAAAACACTCAGCTGCTGATTTACACAACACATTGGGGTTAAATCAAGACAGGTGGACTATGTAGAAAGTTCAATTGATCTTATGCGCAATGTGTCTTGCCCTTCTCACTGGTCCGAGAAACTGGCAAAAAAGCAATTTGCGTTCACATATGTGGACACTGCGCCTGAAGGCATATTATTATTATCCTACAGTTTTTCGCTCACCAGACATGTCTGCTTTGACTCAACATCAAGATTAACGTCGTTCAGATATTCGTCATTCGGAGAAGGGTGGTACCCGCTACACACCTGTAAGGCATCATGCGCGCTTTGTTGATGTTGTGACTGATTACCCCGAAAATAAATGGCTGACCGTTTTGTAGTGGGCCGGAAGCGCTCGGTCACAACGCGTAGCCCGTGTTAAATGCGATGAATGACTTCACTACAACAGGACCCGGATTTTGTGGTCACTTGACTGAAAAAAGGCACGCGCATTATGGAGTTTCCTTTTTTCTTATCGAGGTGCAGATTTATGAATGAAGCGGCCGAGTAACATCGTAATAATAGGGATCCTAGAAACAGTGACTGTTTTAAGTGTGAATGCACTTCATAAGCGACCCTAAGGCCGCGTTCACACTGAGCATTCCGGCCGCCGAAAGTGCTCCGAATCCGGTTCGGCGGCGGCGAGATCCGTCGAAAGGGCCCTCTCCACGCCGATCGCTCTCGGACCAATTTTTGCGGCGTCTGCCGCCGAATCGGTCACCGCGGACCAATAGGAGCGCTAGTCAAGGAATTTTGAAAAATGGCGGCCAAGCCCTACTCACTTCTTGTGTCGCAGTGCACGTAACTGAATGTTGTAACCAACGGGAGTTTATCCTACCCTTCGCCTACTTCGCCTCCGTATTTCGTGAAAGAGGTGACCGAGCTTGCTGTTGGCGTGACTTGGCTTGTTGCGGTCTTGCAGAGCAAAACGAACCAACCAACACCGCTGGCGTCGGTGGTTTTTCTGCTCTACGTGCATCACAAGACAGCCACTTGCCAGCGAAGTGAGCAGTACTGTCTTTTCTTGCTTCTTGCGTTCGAGAATCGTCGAAGTATACGCCACCGGATAGCGTAGTAGCGTTTGCGAGCCGCGACAACAACCGGGTGACAGCGCATCCATCCCCGTTCGCCCCGTAGTAGATGGCATATTCGGCGGCGCGGGGCGCGTTCAGTGCGAATGACCCTGAGTTTCGGCGGCAGGGGAATTTCGGTCGCTGTCGAAAGCGGATGTTTCAGTGTGAACTAGGCATTAATCCGCCGTCCGCGGTGCGCCTCCTCTCCCCTAGCAACGGCGCGAGGAGTGGAGGGGAGCGTCTGTAGCAACGGCACACACCATGTGATTGCGCGCGCCCGCGCAGCCACGACTTGCTCGAGATCGGCAAGTCGTTATAGGTATGGATCCATCGCAGGCATCAACCTCGACTGCGATACCTCCAACAACGAGCACAACGCAATCGAATGCGAGCATTGCACGCGTCGTTGAGGATGTCGCGCCGGTTTAAGACAAGGCAGCGCGGCGAAGGGCCCGTGATGCCGAGCGCAAGCGGGCGAAGCAGGCCTCGGACATAAACATCATTATAGTGCGAATTTACTCTCACATATACGCGTAAACTCACCAAGATTTCCCGAGAGGGTCTAATGGTTTCTGGGAATCGCAATGTGATCACACGGGGAGTTTACGTTAACTCACTGGCGAATGCCAACGTATTTTAACTTTACTCCTCCTCATAGCATCACCCCGTGCATTCGCACTTAACCATGTTCACCCTCGGGGAAATGCTCGGGAGTTTTTTTTTTGTTTAGTCTTTCTTGTGTCCATGCGTTTTCTGACATTGAACTTGCTCCCCACGTCTGAATAAATGACATGGTTGAACTGAAAGTTGTAGAATGATAGCTCGGTTTTACTTAATTTCAGAAAAAGCGAGACCGTTCACTTGCGAATATTCAACTTTATTCGATGCCTTAACTTGCAAAGGATGAAGAGCAGTCAACGCGCTTCGACTAAGTGTATCGTTGGCTATAGCGCTGGCTCGTAAGGGTGCAACAGGAGCAAGTAGGAACACCTTCATGTTGTAAAAGTAAGACTTGGATCGAAAAAAACGAAAGGCGATAGGCGTGAACTATTAACTTCTTTATTTGGAGAATGCTCGCACTTACGTACAATAACTACAGAGGAGTGTGAAAGATAAGGGACTTATTATAAGGTTGGTGTACAAAAATTGAATAATAGGAGAATACTGGGATGTCAAACCAGACCACCGACACGTGTTGGCGTGAATAAACTCTACATAGTGATATTACGACCATTATTCATTTATTCATTGTTCTTTTTATATTGTGTAGTTTTCATGCTTTTTTCTATCTAGTGGCTACACCATTATGTTGAGTGTATACTTCGCTCGTCTTACGTGCGTGTCTTGCGAGCTTACAAAAGCTACGTGTCATCAGTTATGTGTGACATGCCTGGCGCACATAGCTAACATGAAGCTGGCTCATTAGGTGAGATAACTACACGTAAAATCGGTAGTCAGAACTAGTCAGTAACCCTTATAGCAGGGGTCTCAAAGAGGTGGACCGCGGGCTCGATGCGGCGCACCGACCTTTCGCGAGTGGCCCGCTGCCCGTCTTCGCCCCATATTTCTGTATAAGTTTGTGGCTGTTTGTGGCATCACTAAGTGGTGGTCGCATCGGTTTCTCACCTATAGCAATTAAGAACGCTTCGTTCGGATAAGCAATCGGATGAGACTGAAGCGTTCCGTTTTTCGTGGGCACTCCAAGCGGTTACCATGAGTGTAATAATAATCTCGAAACCAAAAGAACACACTTCAGTGCAGATTTTAGTCATGAATTGTGGAGATCGGTATTGATATTCCTGTCAATCATCGGCGTATGGGGCTCAGACCACCGCTTTGTTGCATTACTTTATTCGACAATATTATCGGCTGTACCTTTATCAGGCGTCGTTATTAACACCTAGGCGAAGTAAATGCTAATCCGTGAAAACTCTTTATAAGGGTTGGTGGTATTCCGCGCATTTCGGCCTCACCTGATATAGTATGAATATGATCTGTTGTTGAGCAGCCGGTGCAAAATCCTGCTTGGTCCTTTCGTTGGTTGAACTCTAATGTCTTCTGACTTCAGGACTTGGACCGGGAAATTAGCGCGTAGGCAGGGTAAGCACCGTTCACTGAGTGTAGCTGACTGAATTTGAAAAGAAGGCAAACGTTTGAGAGAGAGACAGAAAGTTAGGTGGGCAGACGAGACTAAGAAGCTCGCAGTTATAACGTGGCAGCAGTAAGTGCAGGACTGGTTGATTGGCGGAACGTAGGAGAGGCGTTTGCCCTGCAGTAGGCGTAGTCAGGCTGACTATAATGACGATGATGATGATGATGATGATGACGACGACGAAAGTAAATAACGTGGTAATTCTGTGGTAACAACTTTCTTCTGAAGACTACCTGTACGCAACACAATGTTGTTTTGCACACAGGTTCAAGCTGGTACTGTCCAAGGACAAGGAGGAGACTGCCGAAGCACTGCTCATCGTCCACGCTCTGCTCGGAAAGGGTCTGGTGTACGTATACGACGGCACCGACGCCAATAAGGGTGACGGGCAGAAACTCAGGGTCAGGGCGAACCGCCTGTTCTCGTGCAGAGTGGACGCACTCGCCGACTCCTTCAAGGTGATTATTGCTCCGCAATTGTCAATGAGAAAAAACTCGTACTACCCTGGCAGCCCACGTTGTTGGGGCAACGTTAAGAAAACTTTCTTAATGGTGAGAAAACACTACGTCAACATTTTGTGCTATCAGGTTATGGGTCATAAACTCCACTTACAAACACACACGCTCACACAAACACGCACAAACCACTCAAAGGGTTCTTTATGAATTTACTTAAAAGATGACTCGATGGTGAAAGTCGTCGTCTTTTTCCTTCTTATATAATATATTTATCCAGTCCTCCAACCCTATATTTTTGAAAGCTTTCTGCACTTAACGTGGCTTTCCATTGCCTCCAAGATCGAAAGCACCTCACCCAGATTTAAATAGCCTCCGTGATTAGACCACCTTTGACCAAGCAATGGTGCCATATGATGACACCATCATGTGCGGAGTTGTCATGCTTATGTCATTATGACGTCATGCACACTGGCAATCTGTGACATCATCGTGACGTCTTAGGGTGACCTCATCACGTGATGATCTTTCGCATCACTCGCTCCAATGCCGTGGGACGCCGACGGTCAAACTTAGTTTGATGAGACATTTAAGGTTTCCACCTTAACAATCGAATGTCCCAAGTGTAGAGTGTCTGAATTGAATTTTTGGTGTCCATTCGGATGTCTTCGAATCTCCTCCGCGCGGTGTTCGCCTTCTTGCGTTTTAAAGGTGTAACACCTGCCGAACGAACTTCATGTGCATAGCACTTTTTGGTGGACTCAAACGACAGACCATACCCTACTTTTGGCCTTTGGTCTCAGTATTGCGTGACCCCCCACTTGCGATTAGTGGTGCCCATAGCTGGGCCAGGGCCCAAGAGGGTGAACAACGCCGAAAAAGTTTTCACGAGACGCCCGTCCTCATCTTCGGCTGCGGGCCACGCGCTTGGAAGGATGGGACGTCAACAAGGCAGTTATTTGTGTCTGAATGCGCCAGCTGCTCTTGAAACATGTGGTTTTGAAGAAGCGTGCAGCATCCATTACTATGAGATTTAGCCTCGTCCTGGGCTTTACCCCTCTCGTTTTGCAATGATATAGCATAAGTGGATGGGCCACTCGCGTTCTTATAATTTGACGTGACTCTGACACCCCCGGGTCGGTCCATCGGCTGACTACATCATAAACAGGGGCGCCGCTGGTTGTCTATTAAAAGATCTCCTGTGGCAATATCATGCTCAAACTCATGTGGTCAAGACAAGGCTAGCAAGAGTCGTAATCAGAATAAAGAGAAATGAACAAGGTCACAAATAGTAAATAATAATAGGAGAACTTTACATTGTTAGAAATAACCAAAAGTCATCATAATAGTTAGGATAAAATCTCTGCCTTGAAACTTTCGAAAACATGCGCGGCTGACACCAACGCCACACAACAGAGAACGTCTTCACCTCGCCAGGCAATTGCTCCTCTCACCGGCGCTTCTCCAGTGCCGGTTTTAATGAAACAGATCTCAAGGTTCGTAACAGATTTACCTAAAAGCGAAAGTCATAATCTTTTTCTTCTCACATAATGTATTTATCCAGCCTTCCCCCCCCGCCCCCCACTTTATATCTTGCAAAGCTTTGTGCGCCTATAGGGGTTTAGTGCTGCTTCCTAGATCGAAGGTGCCTCATCTGGTTTTGCATTGCCTCCATGGTCGGGCCACCTCTGACCAAGCTACTGCACCGTATGAGGACGTCATCATGTGACGGGCCGTCATGATGACGTCATGATGACAACACCAACATTGGCAATTGGCGACGTCCACGTGGCGTCACATGGGGATCTTATCACCAATCACTGGGTTGCCTATGCTGCACACTTCATGTTTCGAAGTGGTGGAGCTGTGTCTTTTTTTTTCACGTATAGTTTTTTTTTTCATACGTGCAAATTGAAAATAAGTTGTGCTTCTGCATTCCGGAGCAATAGGATAAGGCTCGAAGTGATAGCTTTGGAGAAATGCATAAAGGCCTGGATGGTTTGCGACGTAGCTTAAAGCTTTTTCACTGGCTTCCCACGAGTTGAAGTTCGAGTATATTACCTTACAGATTACAGAGAGTAGATAATAAACCATACCTTAAGTCTCGAAGCCTATAAACAGTCGGGTGACCTCCAGAGTAAGTTAACGAGTTCGACGAAACCTCAGCTTGTTGGATACGTGGCGTATTGCTAGTGAACATTATGGTAAAGCTAACCATTTGATACGTACTGGTCAACGCTCCAACTGCGAAAAGTCGTGGTAACACGTTGCATTTCACTACACTACGCCCACTCAGTTTAACAAGGAAGCCAGACATGTTCCGGAACGGCAACTCCCAATCAGTCGAAGTGGTGATGATGTTGAAGGAACAAGAAATGCTAAAAGGAACGAATGTGTAACGTACTATACTTAACTAAATTACAAGGGCACGCGCAAGAACCGGCATAGCAATGTAGGAGTGAATAACCACGTCTACTTAAACGCAAGCTATACAATGACTAACGGGAAATTACATGTTTAGGCATTCTGACAACGGAACGAATTTTCGTGGAGATTAACCATAGATTTTAGTAAAGATTCGTTGAGTGCCGCACTGATAACGACAGACGTGCCCGCAGCCTGCAGAAAGAGTTGGGAAGGTGCCCCCCTCCCCCTTATCACTATTACTTTCACGAGTTCAAGAATTATCAATATTAAAGCAATTCTTGGGGTGTAACGTCCCAAAACCACGATATGATTATGAGAGACACCGTAGTGGAGGGTTCCGGAAATTTCGACCACCTGGAGTTCTTTAACGTACACCCAAATCTGACCACATGGGCCTCAACAAGCATTTCCACCTCCATCTGAAATGCGGCGGCTGCGGCCGGGATTCGATCCCACAACCTTCAGAGTTCCAACAATTTTTATACGTTAGAATATGTAAGTACTCGGACTTGTTTGCGGCATTTTCACTTGTAATGAATCGATTGGCATGACACCTAGTTGCGTGGCGGAATGTTGTAGGCCCGTGTACTCAGATTTGGTTGCACGTTAAAGAACCCCAGGTGGTCAAAATTTCCGGAGCCCTCCACTACGGCGTCTCTCATAATCAAATAGTGGTTTTGGGACGTTAAACCCCACAAATAAATCAACACCTAGTTGCGTATATTTTGATATCATGTTTTACTTATCTTGCTGTTGACGCTAACTCCTTTTTTGAATCTTTTTCTCTCTCTTTAGTAAATTGCTTTTACATGGATAGATTTTTTTTCTCTTTACTCAGCACAAGAAGTACCCTTGCATCCTAGATCTTTGGTACCTCCTCTTATCCATTATGTTAATATGTAACTATCTATTTCTTCTTCCTTCCAGCTCGAGCAAGGAGGGACAGGGGTGCACTCCCCGCCCTCTGTAAAAGAAAAAAAAACTCGAGAAAGCCCATGTTGATAAACGCTTTTCTCATCTTTCGGCACAGGTTTATGTGAACACCTTATCTGAAGTTGGCAACAGCGGTCCCTTCGAGGTCAAGCAAAGGATCCCCCTCACCGACGCCGCCTACCTGAACACCTATGGTGAACTGAACAACGTTACGGTGTTGAAGGCCGCAGAGGACATAGCGGTCTGAGGGGGCTGGCCTCACGTTGTGCCGTCGATGACCACCACCATCAGCATGGCGATCTTTGTTGTGACCACCTCCTGGCATGTTCCCAATCGCCAATGGTTGTATCGCGGTGGAGGTCATGCGATAATCGAACTTATCAGTTCATAAAGGCCAGTGAATGGCCTGTGGTCGTCATCGATCACCTGTCGTTGGATCGGAGCCTCAAATGCGTGACACTTGAGAAGGATTAAAAATTGAAAGCAGGCCAAAAAGCCTGCAAATAAAATTGAATGGAAAGAGCTGACATTCATTATCGAAAGCAAGACGGAAATAAAAATATTGGTAATTGCACTCGTACTGAATGAAAGTTTCACAGGAGACGCAAAATAGTTTGTTATTGCTGAGAAAACAGTAGTGGCCGCCCGAACAAGAAAAATACTTCAAAGTTACATTGATATATTTGATGCACGCCTTATCCAGCAAAAGAGGGAAGATGCTAGAGCTTCACCTTCAATAGTAGAACACGACAGCTTGATCAGGTCTCATGTGCATCGCCTTATGAAATATTTGCTATCCTGGATTCGGCTTTCGGTGCATGCCTCAACCATGTCGCAAGGAAACGAACGTCTAAGCTTGTAAAATTGGCCCTTTCAAACTATTCTAGAATGTCTGCTGCAAGAGTACTGTTCAAGTGGCCCCTACGCGTCACAAAGTAGTCACGCACGTGTGCGCAGCTGTACAATTTGCTGATTCTGATGCTCAGTACGCAGTTCACATGTTTAGATAGATACCTGGCGCGATTCTGTCCTTTGGTCAAGCAATATCGCACGCGTTAAGGTAATGGCATTCAGGCATTGTTTTCCAAAACACAGCTTGAAGCAATAGAGTGGCTTCGTAGAGGAACACCTGGTAGAACACCTTGCGAACGTAGAACACCTGGTAGGACACCTGCGTGTGAGCGCTTCAAGTGTGATATTTTTTTTTTGTCTTCGTCTTCTTCCGCTACGTTTACGCCTTTATGAATCGGTACCAACTAGCTTTTCTCTCCGTTTTGTTCCCCGCAGACAGCCTGGTTTCGATTCCTACTCGTGTTGAAGATTTGTCAAGTTTTATTTCTTTCTTTGCCAATTCTTTGCTCACAAACGACACCGACAGCGGAATCATTGCGAAGCGAGTTCTTTAAGGCTGCCGCGTTGAATCAAGACCTAGGTAATAGAAAGAGGCACAAATACTACTACAAATGATAGGTTGAAAAGTCTCAAAGAATACACACAGTAGCAGCACAAGGTTGTGGTCTCAAAGTGTTCTATGACCTTGAAAAAAAAAAGCCTGTTCACGGCTGTGAAATGTATGTGCACAGTGGAGCTGGCAAGAAAGCGCCACCACTTGCCCCGACGGAGATTGATTTTTTCTTTATCTCGCTCTTTCGATCTTGTTGTTTCCACGATGTCTGTACTGCGTTTATTTCTTTCGCAATCTCTTTTTTGTACCTTTTAATGTGGCTTTCTGTTTTTCCTTTCTAGTTCTCCGTGTCCTTTATTGTATTTTTCTCTTTATGTTTCTTCCTTCCCCTTTATCTGTACTCAATCTTGCTCATACGAATTATTGTACTCAATTTCGTACAAAGTACAAATCGGTGCAGCTGGCGTCGAGCATACAAGTTTGCAATGCGTTCAGTGGGAACTGGACGAATAGAGCGCGCGCTATTTCTGATGCTGATACTTTTTTGCCACTGCGGCACGCAGTTTCAAGGAGCTTAAGCACCGTGCAAATCGGACATTTACGGTTTGAGCAGGACTTGTAGCTATTACTTATAACTGTCAAACACCACTTTGGAAAAAAAAAACCCTTGGCAGTTGTCATGTTGTCAGTGTGTAGTAGTGTGCGGCAGAAACTTGAGCTAGCGCGAAAGAAGCGAGCATTTGGAAGCCGCAGACCTATTACAAAGCGATGAGCGGTCATTCGAAATCAGCCACAGAACCGAGTAAACCAGGCGGCTAAGGATGGCAAGAGAAACAAAAGCTTCTGTCAGCGAATGCATGACTGAAGAGTTGGAGCTAAGAAAAAAACAAAGACAGAAAAAAACAAATAAAAAAGAAAAAACGAGAAATAATTGAACAGTGCCAATGTTCACAGAAGACCAAGCACAACGAAAGCTTCGTACAGGTAATGGTTCAATAAAGGTGCAAGAAAAGTTGAAGGATGGGTTTAAGAAGTAAGGAAAGATGAAAGATTTACGTCTCGCTGTCTTTTTGCGAAGAGCATGAAGAACCCGGTACACGGAATCTCGTTGATGTGTTTTTCACGATATGCAAAAGTCGTATTAAAAAATGTTCAAAAAGTATGTGTGGCGTCCCAGCTCAAATTTACCGGACCAACGTTGAAGTGGCTGATCAATTAGCGGTGAACTTTTTTCTGCGGCGAAAAGATTGTCTGGTAGCCATTTTTTTCCCAATACCAACGCTGCTCTGGAATCGACTATTCTGCAGCGGGCATAGATAGCGGCTTGTTGGGACGCAGTTTGAGCAAGTATGCCAAAGGATAAACGTAGGATTTGATTATATATCAAGGAGTTCACTTTGGCGATCGCATTTTCTAGCCTTAAGCAGAGTTGGGATTGTAATAAATTCGTTAAAATTAATTATTTTGAATGAAATATAACTGCACATAAAAAGAAAAAATATTTTGCGGAATACAATCAGTGACTATCGCCTACAACTTAATCAATTCACAATGTGCAAGTCGGTAAAACAGTGTTTTTCTATTACACGGCACACAGCTGCATACCTTGCACACCACCTCGGCTAATGAGACGAAATCGTAAATCGACCATAAATATTTCTAAAACATTTTTTAAAGTGTGAGAACCTCTTTAATTGCGTCACCTTACAGGTGGGTGGATGACACTTATGGCATACTGTAACTATACAGTTAGTGAGGGCCCCACAAAAATCACAGCACATCCACGGAGTGAATGATGATGATTGGGGCGAAGCCTCTGTCCATCCATCCGTCCGTCCATCCGTCCGTCCATCTGTACGTATGTATTTCGAAACATCTTGAATGATGTGAGCGTTCCGAGCGCCATCTGCTGAACACTTCGCCTACTAGGGGCGGCTACGACGCACAACTGTGGCAGGCAAGCCTACGCCTTGAGAATCTTCACCCGTAAAAGCTTCAGCTACGGAGCTTCTATGTATACATGCCATCGTATTGATTAGGTTCTTCGGGAAAGTTGCAGTCAGCTTTACTAAAGAGCGCAGTCGTGCGTGCGACTAGCAGTTCAACCAACGCACCGGCTGTACTAGTCAACAGTAGCGATCATTAGCCAACTGGCCGACAAGTTAGCAAAGTGCTAGACAACGTCATAGTGAGTGTAATGCACCAAGGGGACTCTCATTCCGAAATTAATCGGCCGTAACAATTTCGTTGGAATCACACCTCAGCTACCCATAAAGATTAGCGCTTATCTTGAATGCGCTACGTACCCGGAACATGTCCATTCAAATGAAGGCAAATGCGGGAGAGGGACACACAATCAGATGGGCAGATGGTATTAAGAAGTTCGCGGGTATAACGTGGCACCAGTAAGCATAAGACAACGTTGATTGCCGAAACATGGGAGATGCCTTTGCCTTGTAGTGGTTGTAGTCAGGCTGCTGCTGATGAATAACTTCCTTGTTGAACTTTCTTTATTCTGGTATGTATCCCTGCCCCGACTCACAAATACAGCTAATACTTCCCCTCCCAAATTCACAAAGTTCTGCGCAATGGGTGAAGTTTTGTTGAGTGAGAACGAACGCACTCGACCAGTTTTTTAACACGTATTACAGTTTATTGCAGCAGAAGCCGTCCGCCTTCGAGTGGGACGAACATTCTGGGTTCAGGCTGCCTTGCCGAAAATGTGGATGGAATTACGAAAAGAAATAATCGTTCTATCTTTTATTGCGTGTATGTGGACACTCTAGGTGGATTTTTACAGTTGCCGTCATGTTCCATATAGAAAACAATTCGAAAGATTGCCGCGCACGTCCTACGTTCTACGTGCGGGCAAAAGCTTGAAGAGATTTAAAGGGGCGTGGCTGAAGCAGAAAGCGCACTGCGGCCCATTTATTCGCGTGAAGGAGCAGGAGGGAACGTACCGATGAGGAGCGGCTGCATATCTATAGCTCGGGATGCGATTGCGGTCTTTGATCCAAAGGGTGCAGTTGCACAAGCACTTTCTTGACTGGGATCATTGGACAACTCATACCCTTGTACGAGCTCTGCTGTCAGAACCCGTACACGGGTATTCGCGTTGAAAAGGAAGAGAAGCAAAACCACTTAGCTCCAAGAGCAGCCGTATTCCCTAAGGTCAGTACTTTGTAGATATTGTATCTTCATTGAGCAAGGTACCCTTGGTTCATATAACATTCACTATGCTACCGCATGCGTTGCTTCGCCCTTGCAGGAACACTATGTGTGTGTGTGTGTGTGTGTGTGTAGGTGTGTGTGTGTGTGTGTGTGCGTGTGCGTGTGCGTGTGCGTGTGCGTGTGCGCGTGTGTGCGTGCGTGCGTGCGCGCGCGCGCGTGTGTGTGTGTGTGTGTGTGTGTGTGTGTGTGTGTGTGTGTGTGTGTGTGTGTGTGTTTTCAGGCTGTAAAATGATTGTTGGAGCTCGGACTTCTCGCTGCAGGATGGAGACGTTCTATCCATTCATTGTACAGCTTGTAATTGCAGCTGCCGCCACGAAAATTTTCCTCTCTACACCTAAGTAACGTACCACGCCAGAATAGAATTACTGCCAGTGCCAATTTACTCCACCTGTTTATATACGCACCATGGCATATCTCCAGTCAAGCCGCCAGTATTTAGCAACATTGTGGGATTCATGTTTACTGTTCCTTTAGCGTCGAAATCACAGAGACCGAATACGGAGATGCGAAGGCGATGACAGACAAGAGATAAAGGAGGACAGGGATAAGGGGAGCAAAATAACTTAAAGAGAGAGAGAGAGAGAGAGAGAGAGAGCCCTTTTGGAGTAACGCTCTTTTGTCAATCGTCGTCGTCTTGACTTTTACCTCGGATTAGGAAGCACCAGCACAACCACTTGTCTACCCTAACAGAGACAGCTTAACGAAAGCTCTATGAGGTATCCATTCATCCATCCATCAATCCGTCCATCCGTCCCTCCGTGCGTCCGTTTCTCCATCCATTCATTCATCTATACATTCGTCTATCCATATCTATCTATCTATCTATCTATCTATCTATCTATCTATCTATCTATCTATCTATCTATCTATCTATCTATCTATCTATCTATCTATCTATCTATCTATCTATCTATCTATCTCTCTATCTATCTATCTATCTATCTATCTATCTATCTATCTATCTATCTATCTATCTATCTATCTATCTATCTATCTATCTATCTATCTATCTATCTATCTATATATCTATCTATCTATATATCTGTCTATCTGTCTGTCTGTCTGTCTGTCTGTCTGTCTGTCTGTCTGTCTGTCTGTCTGTCTGTCTGTCTGTCTGTCTGTCTGTCTGTCTGTCTGTCTGTCTGTCTGTCTGTCTGTCTGTCTGTCTGTCTGTCTGTCTGTCTATCTATCTATCTATCTATCTATCTATCTATCTATCTATCTATCTATCTATCTATCTATCTATCTATCTATCTATCTATCTATCTATCTATCTATCTATGAGATATCCAAATTGATAAAAAAAATAAAGGCCTGCACTCTTCGCTGGGTGACAAGAAATGCGAGTGGTAAGTGAGATGGTGTCCATTCATGAAGCTCAATGCCAGGCACCGCATGAAGAGAAGCGAGAGGCGCGCCGATGCTTCGAATGGCAGCAACGTTCAGGGGCACAATTACGTCTCCATCACAGTTCTCCTTGTATATATGTGAAGGATGTTGCGCCAGAAACACGCTATTTATAGCAGGCGCTATCCGGTCGACGCCAATACAGGATGGCATGCAGGAAAAAGCAACTCTACTGACGTATATGTGCTAGGGACGCAATGCGGGCTCTTCTCACCAGTGGCGTGCTACTCTGAACGCTAGGAAGTTTTAGCGCGGTTGGTTTGCCACACGGTAGGTCCGTAAATACCATAGCGTCATGGCCACCCTGTTAAATTTTTAATCTTTAAGACCTGTATTCGGCCCTCTTGTGATGTTATCATGTCATTGGGGTCACCCAGCAACTCGCACGGCCTAAGCATTTTAAAGGAATGCGCGGCGAACACGGCGCATTGGTATTTCTGTACTCAGCCTGCCGTACATCGACTTTACTCTACTGACATATTCTACTATATTGTCAGAATCACCGTGTTGTCGTCACTGATTGGCGCAGAGCGCTGTGACGGCCTCCCTGATTGGCCGAAATGCTATTGCAGAATTTTACAAGACAGCGGAATTTGTCAGTGTCCGGAATGACACTTCAGGAAAACAAATGTAGTGATTATGAACTCAAGAGTCCCATTCACTATATCCACGCACTCACGCGAATCTAGCTACAAAAATTTCGAAACGTACACTCACGATTACTACGAATACGTGAAATTCGACAGGCGGTCACGAGGATAACAAGCCCAGCCGCCTTATTGTAAGGAATCATCAAAGAACTTTATTTAAAAGGTTTTTTGTATCACAAATGGACTGCTGCAAACATATTTAGAAGTCGTTGAGTACGAGTGGAGTCGCAGAGGTGTGCCGTGCACGCTAAACGCTTTCTCTCTCCTTTCGTATCGGCCAGCACGCTGAAAACTAAATAGGGAGGGATACAGTGGGGAAGGAAGCTATGACCTCCCAGTTTTCTTCTTTTATCGACGTTTTAGTGGCTTTCTTAGAATTGAAGTATGTACGAACTTGCCCTACAAGCAACACTCTCGCAGCTGAAAAAAAAAGTGATCAAGGTCATGACACGCGCTGGCAAATGGTTGTAGAGGTTCTTAAGAAGGAAAAAAACCGCGGAGCTGTTACTTTGTTGAAAGACAGTAACAGCTTCGCCCTTTTTTTTCTCTCTCAAAAACCTCTACAAGCATTTGCCAGTGCATGTCATCACCTTCAGCACTTTTTTTTCTTGAATCGCGCGGCTTACTGTCACTGTGATGGCGAGCGAAACGACTTTAGAGCTCGCGGGCTTCTGGCGGCATCTACTGGCGGCAGCGGTAGCTATGCGACTCATGGTGGTCAAATAAGCCAATCAACGTAAACTTTGAGCTTATGGCGCCGTCATTTGAGTTTGTGACGTCATTTGCCGAGTGAAGAGAGCAATTTCTAGCAGAACGTAATGATTTATGGTAACTTTGAGGCCACGTGCTGCGCTATAACATCCAGTTCACGTATTCTCAGGAGCCTCGACTATCGATTGACAGTGTTTCTGATAATGCTCAAAAAATGTTGCAGGGTCACTATACTGAACCCTCGCCCTTCTTAATGTACCGTTTTGATCGTACGCCTTTATAGTGACTTATTGAGAGCTAGAGCGAGGGAGATTTCTTTGATAATAAGCTAGACAGATATTCGTCATCACGTATAGTGGGCACCTCCTATATACCGAAAGAAGGCTTTGCTAATTACTGTTCTCGTGCATGCAGGTCCACTCACTTGTGCCATCAACACCAAGTGCTGGTGTTTTACGTCCACAAACCTCCGATATCATTCTGAGACACGTCTTAGTGGAGTGCTCTGGAAATTGGGACAACTTTGGGCGCTTTAACATGCTCCTTATTCTAAGCACATGGACCTCCATCGAAAATGTGGCTTCCGCCGCTGAGATTTGATGCCGTGACCTCCGGGTCAGCCGTGCCACCTCATAACGGTCGGACCACCAGGGCGCCGCAGCTTGTGCTCATCCAGTGCGTGCCCATCTTTCCGGTTGAATATATTTGGTGAAGAGAGTGCTTTGAGATTTTTTGAAAGTCTGCCTTTCTGACAGTGTAGGCCTGTCGGAGATTGTTGAATAACAATTCACTTATGCAACAGAGGTGTCACGTTGGAATCCGTGTAGATACAGAATGGTATCTGTATTTCTATGTTAGTTTAGAGTATTCTTTCTATTTTATCTCGGCAGTATATTACTTACAATGTACTCGAGGTCACTTCGAGTACTACGTACATGTAGGCTGCTGAAATATCCCTATTTCTTTATTTCCCATGTAACAAAATGACCGAAAAACAAGCTATCAACTTTTTATTTAATTCAAACAAAAGCAATTTAATGCCATCCGTCACCAATCCCGCTCGAATAGCTAATCTAGAAAAAATCACAGCGTATCCATAGAGTGCATGATGATGAGCTGGGCGAAGCGTCCATCAGTTTGTCCGCGCTGCGGTCCGTCCGTACGTTCATCCGTCCGTCCGTGCGTCAGTTGGTGCGTCCATCCGTGCGTCGGTCCGTTTGTGCATTCGTCCTTCATCCGTCTGCGCGTCCATCCCGGCGTCCATCCTTGCATCTGTTCATCCGCCCGTCCGTCCATCTAGTTAACACTCCAAGCACCACCATCTCGCATCTTTTTTTCATATATTCATCATTTAGAAGTACCGACATGTAGCGGACATTCCAAGGACTAAACGAGAAGTGGCATGGCCGGGCTAGAGGAGCAGCATGCGTGCACTTTCTTACGGCCTGCGCTTTGTGTCTAGTTCCCACCTCTCACCGCTGCTATAGTTCATTGCACTGCTGCCCGACCCTCACTGAACCTTGCTAAAACCAAAAAGGTTAGGCCCAGCAAGTTTAACGTGTCAACCCTTTCTGGTCACATAGTGCTCAAGGTGCGTCTGATACGAGTTTTTTTAGCGAGCATCAAATTCAAGGCAAATTTTATTAGAGATTAAGTCACCGATACTTGTATCTGCAGGTTATTTCAATAGAAACAACTATCTTTTTAGTTATGAATAACGTGCGCGGACATCCTCCTCAATTAAAAAGTGCCGCTCCTCTAGTCCGGCCGTGGAGGTGGCTACCTACAACAACAACAACTATACTACTACTACTACTACTACTACTACTACTACTACTTCTACTACTACTACATATATCACGAACGCACGACCCGCGGCTTCGGGAACTTCGCCCCCAAAAAGAAACTACGCTTGTGGGCCGCCTTGAACCCGCGCCCTGGCTGCACGTGGTGCGAGCACGAACGGGCCGACATAGCGCACGAATTCTGAAAATGCACACGGAACAGCTGCCAGACACTTGTACTGTGTCAGGCAAGCGCTTCTCAAGGGTTTTCTTTAATTTTAGCAGCATACCAGCGAACGTTGCAGTGAACTCCAAGAACACCAACCTGTCTAGTTCACGCAAAGACCGAGTTCTCGCTTTGCCTTCTATTCCTCTACTGCACATTCAGTATCGCGCTCTCCTTACTACGAAGCCTTAAAGTTAAAGGACGAAAAAAAGAAAAAAAAAGCCTACGCCTACGATATTTTTGTCCCTTTAATGGTTCTTATATTGAATGCTATACTTCGAATAGCCTTCCCTATACCATTGCGTGTGGCAGAGAAGGTTATAGGACTCCGGATGCAGCGGCCGGAAATTCTTTCGGTATAAAACACACACCCTCGAAAAACAGAAAAAAAAGTACAAGAAATGGAACTCCGCAGTATTCCATAAATATGAACTAGACGGTGAAACCAGCCAATAGATTCTAGTTTGCAATCCCTCCCCTCCGTTTTCCACCCCTTCCTTTTCCTTGGGGGAGTGCGCAACGCTTCAGGAGCGGAAGAAGAGAGCCTCTCCCAGTCGTGCAGTGGCATCCCACGCAGTCCGCGCACAGCTCTCAAACTATATATGTTTGAGAGCTGCGCGCGAACCGCGTGGGATGCGGGAAAATAGAGTGGCCTTCAAAGTTCCCCAGGCGTCCTTTGAGGCGGAGTGAGGCGGACCTAAGCCTACTCACCCCTTCCCCTTTGTTCCCTCCCCTCCTCGTCTCATCGCTCCACTGTTAGTTTAGGTAGTTGAGTTTTCATACTGTCTTCTAGTTGTCAAATAGGAGTACGCTACACTGATACCCACGCAGCGGCCATTCGGCAGTCTTGCGCGCGCGTGTGTGCAAAGGAGTTTTCCGCCTGCAGGGCGCGTCTTTCTAGCCATTTCAAGAAGTGCGTGCACGCGCATTGCAGGATTCATAGCTCACAACTCCTGAATGCATATCCAACACTTCAAATGAGGTACACCTAAGTGGCAATAAAAGCCTGGACTGCTCAGTATGTTTTTTCTGCGAGCAATGTTGAAAATTATTCGTGCTTCTATTATGTTTTTTGGCCGGTTCGAGATGCCTGTTATCAGGATTTCGAAATGAAAGTCGCAGTAAACGAAGGTTGCGATGTCCAAGTCGCGTTACTTAGATAGATAGATAGATAGATAGATAGATAGATAGATAGATAGATAGATAGATAGATAGATAGATAGATAGATAGATAGATAGATAGATAGATAGATAGATAGATAGATAGATAGATAGATAGATAGATAGATAGATAGATAGATAGATAGATAGATAGATAGATAGATAGATAGATAGATAGATAGATAGATAGATAGATAGATAGATAGATAGATAGATACTGTTATTCTGGGGTTCTTCATTTCGTGTTGTTTGCTGCTGCAGAAGAATACAAGAGAACGTCAAATGATATACGATGGATACAGAAAACACATCGCAACGTTTGACAAACTGAATGGGAAAAGGAAAAAGGATAAAATGTTCGTTTTCTTATTCATTTTGACTACTGGAAGCTGCTGAACGTGAACTAAATAAAGGCCAAGGTAAACAATAGTTCCTGTGTTTCGTGCACATAAGAATGCCGTCATCCCAAAGGCAGTCAAAAACACGAAGTTGGATTTACCAACACCAGATGGTCAATATGACTGGAGTATTCCACTATGACATCTCTCACAATCATATCGTGGCTTTGGCACGTAAAAACCTAGATATTGTGCTTGTGTTCATCGATGCAACGCCACAACTCAACCTTTGTTTTGGTCTAGACCTAATTTCAAACTTTGCTGCCATCAATGTTTTTAGACTGGCACTTTAGTATTCGTGACAGCAGGTGCATTACTACAGACGCTCGCTTGCCAAGGGAAAGGCAATGAGGAATTTGAGCCTCGTTCCCTTTCCACACCACCAACACTATCACCGTTAACACCACCACCACCGCCACCATTGTCACTTTCATGCACTTCTGTAGTGATCATGTCTCCCGTGAGATGTGTCGTGCGTAGAACGATGTTGAAAACACCTTGACTACATATTGAAGTCCTGAGTATGCAAAAAATTTTGCGCATCCGACCCCGACACATTCCCTAATACTGAAAAAACTTCCTCGAGCACATTGCTGAATGCAGCGTCAACTCAAGCTTTGGTCTAAGAAATAGATGCCCCTATTTCTGCTACGACGCGGTCTACTAATGCTTTTGAATTCTCCAATTTAGGCATTTTCCTATATTCACGTTTCTTCACACACTCCCAGCATATTCTCTAAAAGTAAATATGGCACAAGCAGGGATTATTTAAATCACCCTAGAATACATAGCCAAGACACACGAGGTATCCTTACAAATTTACCGGCTGGTCCTGCTTTAAACCAAGTGTGCCATGTGATTTACACATATCGTTAAGTGGCCCATGTTTCTGTTACGGTTTTTAACGGCTAACGCCATTAACATCACCTGAAATGTACGCGATCATTTGAGCCATTCATTACATCCGAAGGTCATCTGCGATGGTTCATGTAGCATATTCGAAAGCAGCCCTACAGAGAGAGCATGGGCAGCATCAGCGTCATTTGTAAACAACATCTAGTCACATAGAACATTGGCTACATCCATTCCATGGTCAATGTTTCTGGTCACGCTGTCATGTTTTTGTGGACGCTGGGACACTGCGGCAGATACCAATGACAATCAATAAGTTACAGAGTAGAGCGCGTACATACATTGATTACACATGTAAGGGGCAGGTGTGTCAAAAAAAAAAAATTAACGCCTGGAAATGCGCCATAACCCACGCTTGCCAAGAAACCCCATCCTGATTAATAATATACGGAAATCGAAAATCGAATCTGGCATGCAGAAAGAGGTTTTTGTATTCGAAGATAATTCGGCAAACCTACTTCACGGAATGCGATGTTTCAGCAATGACAAAGGTGCTTAGCCACGAAGAATGAAGTCGATTAGGAAATCTGTCACCTGCAGATCTCTTTGTCCAACTCATAGACCCTGACGTATAATCGATACTTTCCCGTCACCTTCCTCGCGACGTCGAGACAATCTATCATCGAGTTCATCTCAACGAAGCATTCACGAAAGGCCTTTATATGCGGGGGCAGAATTCTCTGTTTCTGTGTTTTATTAAAGAGCTTTCTCTCTTTCTCTCTCTCTCTGTAGAATTGAACATCTCAATAAACATGTCTTACTAACCTAGTCTACTTGCCCATTTAGTACGTATAAAATATAATAAAGAAAGAAAAGCTTACGAGCAGTCTGGAAACAGTAGTGTGAGAAATGAATAATTTTTCCAACACAGTACCGACGGCATTGTTAGCGACTATAAAATAAAACGTAAAGAAGTTCCAGTGCTCCGACCAGCTCTTCGGTTGAAGGGTAGTGATCATTTCCTTTAATATACCACTTCTTGTGATGTTACTGAGTAAAGTGCATTATAAAAAGAAAGTTACGCAGCCCGTTGGACGAAGCGTGAAAATACGACTTCACAACCAAGCGACTACGTCAGGTCTCAACGAAGTAAGTCAGGCTGCGCATTATGTCTAACAAAAGTCCTTTATGATTCATTTGTTTATTTCAAACACGCCATTATCATTAGCACCCATTATGTTGTATGGAGAATAATTTGAAAAGTGGCGGCTGTGTTTTACGATGTCGAGCGTCAATTCTCGAAGACCGTCAAAGGAGATCCGTATTGTCAATGTGCCAGTGATACCAAACGCAGAACAAAAGCTAAAGAGAGAAAAAGGTAGTTCGAAAGCAACTTTTGACCTCTTGTGAAAAGCAACTTTGGGTAAGCTCTCCGGAAAAAAAAATTCTGCTGCAGATCACCCAGAACGACCTTTCACAACAAAAGCCCACCTTGAAACTTTGCCAAAGGGGGAAGAAACCATGATAAAAAAACTGAAAGTGCCCGTAGTCAGTGAAAATATTTGATTTTTCCCCCCAATTTTTTGCCTTATAAATAGAGAAACGCTTCTCTTTGCACCTCCAGAACTGGCCGTCAGGATGTTTGGTCAATGCAATATATCACCGACATGTGCGCCGTCATCTAAAAATATAAAGCTCACAAAAAACTAAAGAAAGCTGCATGATCCCAATTTATTATATATTTAGAATAGTACAGGCTTTTCCCCAAAACAATTTTCTTAAAAGCATTTTATCTTGGAAGACGTTTAATTAAATTACCCAGTGTTACCTTACGCTCCTGAATATGCTATATGATTTATCTTGGTTTAAAAAAAAAAAAAGGGCGACACGACATACGCAAGTAAGCGCCGCCACGTTACGAGATGGTAAGACAATAGCCTCCTTGTTTTAACGCTATACAGCTCCTAAAGTGTTACGTAAAAATCATTTATATCTCGTCGCCAAGGGAGAAAAAAGTCTGAAGGGAAGACAATGATTGCTCAATGATCGGGCTATAGTTTCAAAGTAATTAGCGTCTCGAACAGACTCGGGACGCTTGCACGCCATTATCGGGGTAGCAAGAGCTTTTTTTTTATTGTTGCTTTCAATGCCGGGAAGCGCTGAGTGTTAGCCGGGAGAAAATATTTGCAAAGCAGACGAAACAGATAGCAGACGACTAAAGTTAAAGAAAAAAAAAGGCGGGGCACGAAGCAGACGATTGAAACCTTAAGAAAACGAGGCCACTGACCTCGAAGAACGATTACATCCTATAGCAGCACGACGCTGGATAAATAAACAGCAGCAACGTCTATAACTAACCCCGAGGCAAGGCAGTGATGTGGCTGCGGTGAGCGAGACAAATAGGCGCTTGTTAACGAGTTACCACTGACAACGTTTGGGACTCGCAAGCGCAATATCCTGCAACCTTTATGGGTGCTATAGACCGCCGTTTATTAGGTTTCGCAGTTTAGGAGGTAAAGCAAACAGCTCGAGCTCGTTGCTAGGCCTTAATGAGCAGGAAATTGCCGCTGCAACATATGGAGCTCTTTGTCAATGCCAAGCGACCGACACGTGAAAGAAAAGCAAAATAAAAATACTGGAAGAGATGCAGCAACAGTGTCGTTGGGAACAAAAACAAATAAACAAGATTTCGCTTTCAAGGCCCGCCGTCACCAATGGGACCAATTCATTGTCAGAGTGCTTGTGGCAGTCATGCAATGTACAAACCCACTTCGGAACAGCCAAAGTGTTCCAGCTCTTTTGTGCGATTCCCGCTATACGGGTTCAATAGGCCAGTAGCCGTTATGGCGACGTTAGGGGCGACGTCGTTGCGAAGGTTCAAGTTCCTTCTCCTGTAGTGCGTTGCTATAGCAAGTCAGTATTTACTGTGTTCACACTAACTGTTCAAGTGCCTTGCCTTCCACTTTTATGCAGTTTACCTCCTATTTATATAAAGTTCGAGTCAACAGATATCTCTTACGCTCCCCTTGTGGACTTATTTGGTTGCTTCTGAGGAAAAATAAAAACTATCCTCTCGGCAAAATGTTTCGTCAGTTACTTTTACAATTAACGTGACACCACCTTGACGTTACGTAGAGAAAATTGTGAGGGCGTTGGGGCCGATAAGTACATTCACTGACAAGGAAAAGATGGTTTTCGCCTTCTATTCGTCTCAAGCTAATGAACAATGAATCTTGCGTTTTTTTAAATGTATGCCTTGCTCAGTGTTCCCTAACCTTACCGACGGCGAATGAAAAGAGTAATCGTGGGCGAAACGAGAAAAAAATAAAGAAAAAAGGGGGGACGGAGGCATTGGAGATACAAAGCACTGACGTAATCTAAAATCAATCACTTGGGATAATGAGACGGTGCCTCTGTTTTTCTTGTATAAGCTACCTTTCGAAACGAAGATAGTGAGCAAGGAGATGCGGAGCTTGATGCAACGCGGAGATTTAACGAAAGATTAAGGGAGCTTTAAAAGCATTCTAGGGGAACGAGCGATTTTATGGAAAATCTGCCGTGCCCTTTTAAGGAATCGAAGTGACCGAGAGGTTTTCGTGGGTGTGCAGTCTTTTCTACGTTAGCTGCTCGCAAAGCCAACTCTAAGCGACTCAAGATAGGGATGTGCATTGAGTACGAAGTGGTTATAAATTAACAAGAGACAGTGGAACCACGTCTACTTAATGAATTTGTAATAAGGAATAACCATTTTAATGGTATAGCAGCTATGCGTGCCCTAGAGGCGCATTTCTGTCGCCTCCGTCATGTTTCGTAAAAAGTTCCAATGGACAACATCGCACCACGCGTCATGCGTTTTATGTGGTAGCGAAAACTTGGAAGGCTGCATACCAGCGGGGCTCAAAGGGAAATCTGACACGGCAGCCACCTCCACCGTGCAGAGGGTCATGAAAGGGCGCCAAGGGGTGGCTGCATCGCTCGAACAGAAGCTGCAGACGTTGATGAAAAGGGCGCATTCGCAAACCTAATCTCACCAGACGTGTAGAAGGCTCACACCCTTTTACGTGTCGTGCTGCCATCGCTTACTTCGCGTTAATGTGAAAGACAACATTAAAACCGCTTCGTTCCCTAACGCAGCCTTATTCATCTACGCAAGCGCTTTGTAGAGTTGCGCAAGTTCGGATTCTAAAGGTAGCTAGCTGCTAGCCTTACTTTTTCAAACATTTCAACTTCTTTTTATCGAATTCATTGCCTTGCCATTGAGGTCAAACTGGCTCTTTTTTATTTCGGATAATGTTATGTTCGAGAGGAACTTCAAGTTATTGATAAAGTAATGAAGCAACGAAAACAAGTCAGCCAAATACAGAAACTGGCAAGTTATCCTCCCCCGCGTTACATCTTATCCTGGTAAGCTTATCGGTTGCTTGTTATATTGTAAATATTTGCCGAGAGAAATAAGGTTCAGGAAGCCAACTCTTACACCTGTCAAAGCACACCTCTACGCACGTCACGTCACGTTCCAATCCAATCTCATCCGTTTTTGGGAGTCAGAGGTTTAGCGGCGGTAATTCAGTGTGTCCGCTCCGCTTGATTACGGCCTCCCACGGACCGGTCAAACGGTTTGTACAAATCTTCTTGACAGGCCAGGAAGAAAAAGAAAAGAGCTTTTGTTCCCAATCTGGGAGAGTCCGGCTGTTCCGCCGGGGCAGCTGCCGTTTGCCTCTACAGCTATTGTCTTCGTGAATCGCCCTGCGTGGGCTCGCCGGGATGTGCACGTCGGTAGTTCTGAGCGGAATGCGCCGCGCCAAGCACTGCCATCACGCACACATACTCAGTAGTGTTCGCATTCATGCGTTGTTGCGAATGCGTTACACAAGATATGCAACGGACAACTAATGTATCGTAGATATTGTGAAACATGCTATCTTTGTGGAAATAGTCACGTTGGGCAGTATACTATGTTTCGTTCCATAGTTGAGTGATTTTGGCATCGGCCTGCTAACAGTCTCGTGGATCAGGGGCGTTAAATAATCAATCACTTGATTATCAAGTGGTGCCTAAACCACCAGGGGTTCAAAGGCGAGACCGTAGTTTCTTTCTCGCCTTCAGTATACCCTTCCTGCGAGCGCTACCTCCCCCTTACCACTTATTTCTTCGCAAGACATGTGGACTGTCAGCAAGACAGGTGGAGTGTCAGTGAGACATGTGGAGTGTCAGTACTAAGCGTTGAGCCAGTTACAGGATTTCACGCTTTTCGAATGCGCACTTGTATATCCGCTTGCGCAGTCGCAAACGTAGAAAACAAAGTGAAATGTGTTTATTTTTTTCAAATTGTTATTTTATTTATTTGGCCCTTTTCACAGTATGACCACGAATTGGGGGGGAGGGGGAATGAGAGCATGTCTCCTGACTTTGTCCTCCCTCCGCGAAGCACCCCGGGCAGGAGCAGCAAGACAACTGAGTGAGCAAACTTTATTTAACCAGCGGATTGAGGCGTGGGCCTAAGCCGCCCCAGGGGCAGTGGAGAGACCCTGTCTCTCAGCCGCCTCCCGTGCTCACTGGATGGCCCGTATTTGATCTGTCCGATCTGAGCTGATCAGCGCGGCTCTCCACCGCGCCCCAAGCTGTTCTGGGGAGACTGCATTGGCGTCCTGTATCTGTGTGCATTCCCATAACATATGCTCTAAGGAGGCGCGTCACATGCTACATAGTTTACACGAGTCATCTGGGTATAGTTCGGGGTAGATGCGGTTTAGGTGCTTCGGATTGGGAAATGTTCTAGTTTGAAGTCGCCTCCAGTCAACCTCCTGAGATCTGTCTAATGTGGAGCTAGGTGGTGGAAATCTGCGCCTCGACTTTTTGTAGAATTGGATAATGTCGCAGAACCTAAACATTCTGTCCCTCTCCCACCACTCATCTCCTCCCAGTACCTCATGTGAAGCTCCATTGCGAGTGTGGTAAGTGAGACCTCGCGCTACGCGGTGAGCCTCCTCGTTGAGGTTGGAAATGAGCGACGCACATGGGGTGCGGGCTGGAAACCATATAATATACCTTTATTCGAATTCCTCGGATGATATGAGATTTGCCTTGCGGAGGAGTATGTTGGCTGCCTCGGGAGATATTCTTCCTCGTGCATAGTTACGGAGTGCTGACTGCGAGTCGCTGATGACATACCTACACTTTGGGGAAACTATGGCCTGTGCAATAGCCACCTCTTCCGCGATTTCTGAATTATCCGAGCGTATGGAGTACGCGTTTACGCATTTGCGGTCGGTGTTTATTACTGCCGCAACGTAGGATTTGTGACTAGGGTACTCCGCTGCGTCCACGAACAACGCTTCCTTGTCTCTGCCGTAGGCCTTAAGCAGAGTTCTAGCGTGGCTTTCTCTTCTGCCCTGATTAAATTCGGGGTGCATGTTTTTGGGCAGATTGGGGACCTGGATTTTTTCCCTAATCACCTTTAAAACCGACAATTTGCTTCCTTGTTGCCTATGGTAATTTATCCCCAACTTGTCAAGGATACTCCGTCCTGTGCGCGTGCTGGCTAGCCTCTCCAACTGGGCAATCTGTTGCGCTTCTATCAGCTCCTCTAAAGTGTTATGTAAGCCCAGTTGAAACAGTTTTTCGTTTTTTCGTTGCTCGTGCTATCTGGAAGGCCCAAAGCTTGTTTGTACGCCTTTCGTATGAGTGCATTGATTTTGAGTTTTTCGGCTGTATACCAGTTTAGATATGCCGCTACGTATATAACGTGACTTATGGCGAATGAATAAATAAGCCTGATGACGTTAGCCTCTTTCATGCCTTGGTGTTTGTTGGTGACTCTCTTGATTAGCCGTATTGCGTTGGTGACTTTGGTTACTAACCTCTAGACGGTTTCACCATTTGTACCCTTAGACTCGTTGATGAGTCCAAGGACTCTGATTTGTTGCACAATAGAAATAGTCCTGCCGTTTTTGGTGTGAATTTAGATCTCTTCGTAAGCACGGTCCCGGTTGTATCCCTTGGGTGGTCTGCTTTTAAGCGTGGGGCGATAGAGGAGGAGTTCGGATTTATCTGGCGAGTACTCGAGGCCAGTACCATCAAGATACTCCTCAATAGTGATGACGGCCTCCTGTAGTCTCTGCTCTATCTCTCCGTCACTACCTTCACACGCCCCGATGGTGATATCATCTGCATATATAGAATGATGTATTCCGTGTATTGAGTTCAGCCGCGCCGGGAGTCCTATTATTATGAGATTAAACAGCATTGGCGATATGACCGAACCCTGCGGGGTACCAGCACTACCCATAAGCTTTTCCTCAGATCTCAGTTCTCCCATTACGATAGATGCCGTTCTGTCTGTTAGGAAGTCCTTGACATAGTTATACGCTCTTGATCCTAAGTTTAATTGGCAGATCTGATGTAAGATAGCCGTATGCGATGCTTTGTCGAAGGCTTTTTTAAGGTCTAACCCTAAGATCGCCCGGGTAGCTCTTGTTTTGTTGTCTAGAATCTGCTGCTTAATTTGCAGCATGGCGTCTGGCGTGGAGAGCCGTGTGCGGAACCCCAACATAGAATCTGGGTATATTTCGTTCTCCTCAAGATAAGTGTTGATTCTGTCTAGAAAAGCGTGTTCCATCAGCTTCCCAGCACAAGACGTAAGTGATATGGGGCGTAAATTCGATAGATCGGGAGGTTTCCCGGGCTTGGGGATGAGGATTACTTTAGCTTTTTTCCACTGTTTTGGTATAGTGCCCTCGGTCCAGCACTCGTTAATATATTGCGTGATGTTCTCTATGGCTTGGTCGTCAAGGTTCCGTAGTGTTCTGTTAGTGATCCCGTCTGGTCCCGGTGCAGATTTGGTGTTTAGCTTCTGTAGCGCGGCCCTGATTTCAGCCACAGTAAACTCCTCACCTAAGAGCTCGTTCGGGCCTCCGAAATATGGTCCGAGCTCTATGACAGGCATGGCGGGAATGTACGTGTTGCTAGCCTCAGCGATAAAGTCCTCCTCACTGCCGTTATACTGGTGCATCAGTTTACGCAATGTTTGCTTGTTTGCTAATTTGGTGTTATCTGGGTCTAGCATGTGTTTGAGCATGCGCCATGTCTGACCAGCATTCATTTGGCCATCGAGACTAATACAAATTTGGTCCCATTGCTGTTTGCTTAGCTGCTTACAATGTTCTTTGATCTGTTTGTTCAGCTTGGCTATGCGCTTGCGCAAGGGCCTGTTGTGCCTCTGTCCCCGCCATCTATTCTGCAGTGATTGCTTGGCCTCCCACATGTGTGCGAGACGGCTATCAATCTGCTCTAGGGGTGGACTTGAAGTGACACTTCGTGTTGCCTCACTGACGTCGTTATTGACATCGTTGATCCAATCTTCTATATTGCTGATAGGGTCTTGTTTTTTCGCGTTTCTGACTTTCCGAAACTTATCCCAGTCAGTCCATATAATCTGTCTCTGAATTTTGGCGGCAGCCATGGTTTCTATCCTGGTTTCTAATATTCGATGATCACTCCCCAGATCATCGAATGTGTTTTTCCATTTAGCGGTCCCCGCGTTACGAACTAACGTTAAGTCTGGAGTGGTGTCTCTTGCAAGCCCAGTTCCCATACGCGTAGGGGAGTCGGGGTCAGTGATGAGAGTTAAGCCTGTTTCTTGAATATCCTGCCATAGCGTTTTTCCTTTGGCTCTTGTGTATCCGTATCCCCAAGCACTGTGTGGAGCGTTAAAGTCTCCACCTATGACGAGTGGATTGGGTCCCGCTATATCTACGGCCTTCTTAAAGAGAAGAAGGAAGCGTTGTCGTATGCGTGAGGGATCGCTGTACAAATTCAGAATAAATATGCTCGGAGATTTTTTTCTTTTAGGGGCAAGTTGTACGAGTATATGTTCAATTTCTGTGATGCGGGTGTCGTGGCAGATTGCTACGAGTCCCTTCCTTACTAAAGTGGTTAGTGTTCTAATATGCCCTGTTGAGGGGCCGATCGCCTGATATCCCGGTAGCTTAGCTAAAGCATGGGTTTCCTGCAAAATTAGAACATCCGGTTTGGTTCTGTCTCTAAGGTGTTGTTGCAAGACTGCTCTCTTCCCCTCATAGCTCCTGCAATTCCACTGCCAAATAATTAAGTCCCTTTTTCTGGGCTTCCCTATTTTGAGTTGGCTATCGAAGAGGGAGGAGGGTGAAAGGAGGCAGGCCTTATGAAATTAGTTGATATAGCCACTGATGTGGCGCCCTGAGATAAGTGTGAATTTCCTTCAGTGCTTATCGGAAGGTTGGTAGCTGGAAGTACCGGAGGTGTCCTAGGGTTGAGATTGGCTACGTTAGCTTCGAGTTTATCTAGTCTATTCATGATCATGGATATTGCAAGCGAAAGGTTGTTGGTTGCCTCTGCCTGTTCCTTAACTGCTTTCTGTATTTCCGACAATGTTTGATTAATGTTCAAGGTTTGCGCCGTAGTTTAGTCATTAGACGCCTGCGCTTTCCATTTAAGAGGTGGTGGGGTACTGTCCTCATCCATTCGGTTATCTGGCATTTCTTCGGAGCGCTCTTGGGCCGCGGAACGCACTTGACTAGAAGTTCTATTTGTGCAGTTTTTAAGACTTTGAATTTCCCGAGTAAGTTGTGATATCAATTCTCTAAGCTCAGCGTTTTCTTTTTTCAGCTCCGCTATATCACTGAAATTATGCGCAGTCTCCCCCGAAGTCTCAGGGCGCGTCCCTTTAGCCACGTCTGACCAGCTCACCGTGAATGCCGGGTTCCCTTGATGGCCATTGCCACCCTTTGGCTTAGACCGGGATCTGGAACGGGATGTAGTGCGTCTTCTCGGTCCCGGAGACTGCGTGGTGTGGCCGCGGGGCGTTGCGCAGGACCAGGACCTTGATCTGGACCCAGGCGTTGCCCTCGTCTGGAATTTGGACCTCCCGCGTTCGGTTGGCTTGGTGGTAGGGGGTAGTTCTCCTCGAGCGTCCCTTGAAGCTGTCGGAACCACTGGCGTTGTTTTACGATGTAGGGTGTCTTGAATTTGGCCTTGCAGAGTTTGTCAGCCGTGGGATGATCCTTGCCGCACAGCTGACATCGTGGCTGACAGTGGTGGTCGTCGCTGGGATCAGGAGTTCCACAACCCGCACATAGCTTGTCGTTTGGCCTCCAACACACGTTACTCCTGTGCCCAAGTCTGTTGCATTGTTTGCAAAAGTCAACTTGTTTCCTGTATAGTGAACAGCGTGTGAGCACTACTCTGTACATAACGTGCGTCGGGACTCTGCTGCCATCAAAAAGGACTGTCACTGTCGTGGTATTGCCAAGACGCTTGGCTGCGATCGCCGTAGAATTTCGGGCTGTAATAATAGCTGCGGTGATGTCCCGTGGGGTTTCGTTCAAAGGAACTCCTTTGATTACACCTTTGGCAGTGAGTTCCGGGGCCGTCTCGTATGCTCCCACCTCATACAACTTGTCGTTGGCTTTGATGTGCTTGATGCCTTGGTACTTGTCTGCATGGTCTTGGTTTGGGGTGCTAACGACCAAGATGTTCTGAAAATTATTCGGACAAATCGTGTCCGTCTCTCTTTCTTCATAAGGAATCTCGGCCGCTTCATACACAGCTTTGTCTAGCTCCGTTAAGCTGAGCTTGGATAGCTGCAGTCCTCCTTTTGGCCTTATAACTATCTTGAAGTCGCCTATCGGCAGTCTTGGCATTTTGCTGGCTCTGGTTATCCGGGATATCAGATTTTCACCGCGCGTCCTAGGTGTTCGGGTAGGGCTAGGGCTACCACGGCATTCCTGGCTACCTTTCTTCGCACGTTTTCTGTTTCGAACTTCTGTCCACCCGTTGCCTGTGTCATCTTCCTGTTGGGTGACGTCTTCGTCTTCCCGTTGGGTGGCGTCTTCATTCTGCTGCGATACCTCCATTATTGATGATTACGGCCTGTATGGCGCGAACGCCGAGGCCTGGCTATCGCGAGGCCGCCCCAGTCGACGCGGAGCGCCGGTCGTAGGAATAGTAGACACTGCTTGGTGGGGGCTGGTTTTCGGTCGTAAAATCTCAAAAAATGATAACCCACCTTATAATATGGTCTCTTCGGATTCTCGGTGACGAGAAGAATAAGATGGTATGTAAATCCGAGCGGTGCCTGGCTGTATTCGCTGCAAAATCATTCTATCTGCAGCAAGACAACTTGTAGAAACTTTCAGTAACATGCATACACCCATTAAACTAAACGAGGAACATTACAACAATAGGAGAAATATCAAAGATTGAAACGAAGTTGTTCTCTAGTGTTAAGTGCAAAATGAACTATAATCAGCACTACTATCGTATTTCAAGTACATACAAATTGAAGGGTAAATATAAAAATCAATGATTACAATAAATATATTACATATTACATCAAATACTTTCAGCACATGAACCCTACAAGTGTGTTCAATTTATGCATGTTTGTTATTAACATTTAGTAATTGAAAGGGCTAAAAAGTTATATAATCGATTTTCGGCCAATGCCCCGAGTGGGTATGAGCCATGCTAGAGGACTGAACATCATCATTGTCATCATCATCATCACACACGATAGTCATGCAACACCAGGCAGAATGTGCATGCCACTGCCTAGTAAAGCAGTGTACGAAACAATTCACAACAAATATCTGCCATATATTGACCAATAAAGAGCTTATTTAACTCTGACGTCACGTGAAGGAAGTGCTGACATCATGAATTGTGCCGCGTGTTACGTTTCGCTCGGCAGTTAATCTCAGCAGACGCCATATATTGTGCGTAATCGGGTCTACTAGAAGGTTTTCCCCGATATCAGCACCTGGACGGAAGCGAAAAGCATGATGCTGTCCTGCACGTGTGCCTGGCAGTTTGCTGTGGTCGGGTTACGAGAAACTCGCCGGAACCATCGCAAACAACCCTTTTGTTGAACTGGTTCAAACAGCGTGAGACGGCGCCACTGTGGCAGTTCTCATGGAGTCAACCATGCACTCGACTCGACTATTGTCACCTACGAGAGGTCGTCGGAAAGCTCCAACAAATCAGAAGCGTGGAAAGGCATCGACGTAGCCGTTCTCAGCGATGGAGCGTTTGGACCGCTATGTTCGAGAGAGTTCTGGAAGCCCGTAGCTGAAAGCAGCCATGGACTGTTGCTGACGTTCTTGTCAGCGGCCATCTCCCTGGAGGAGATCCACTTTTCCTCTCCACCAGACTCTACCCCCTCGCCCAGCGTCGCCTTCAAGGCGTGGGCCGGTTGCGTTATTGTGTGTGCTCGTGATAATCATCGGAAATTCTCACTCACGTTTTCCTTCTCACGAGTGGCCCGATTTCATCCCCCTTTCTGGTGGGTGGACCACTGATACTGCACGTCACCTGATTCGTGGCAACAGGGGTGACCGCCTTCTTCGAACTGACGTGTACAGGAACCGACTGGCTATAAAAGTCGAAGCCATTTTGTAGATAGTCGCTGAATCTGAGCTGAATCTGTACAGTGCCATCTTACCATGATGTAAATAAACCTTCATTCTATCTCAAAGAATGCGTCTCCTATACTGGCAATGATCGGCCATGCGGATGACGGCGGAGAGCCAGCTACACTAAAAAAACAAAAAAACCCGCACATGCCATCAGAACCTCTTCATGCCCTTTACACGCGATAATGGGAAACGCTAGGAGAGAATAAAACACTCGTTCCTTTTTGTATTTTCAGAGGATGTTTAGCGGCCCTTTAAAAGAAAGAACAAATAAGAAGGAAAGAATAGCTGACCATTGGTCGCCGCGCATTTTCACGGAGGATGCCAGTAATCCGCATCGTCCCCACCCCCTAAGTGCAGGGTGTGTTACGAAGGCAATGAGGGCACAGGAAGTACGCTAGAGTTACCATCTATATCCATTTCTACGGGATCTATTTTTTCGTCAAGGTGGTTTGTCAGAGAAGCCGAATTATATCACATCCTGAAGAGGGCATATATAGCCTAGTATCAAGGTGATTACCTATCGTACAGTTATTTTCTTTTTCATTTTTTCTCTCTCTCGATGAGTGCGTGGCTCTGTGCTGATGCGCTGCCTAGAACAGCTGCAATATCGACGCAAAAGTATTGGTGATGCAAGCAGTGCGTATACCTTCTAGTAAATGGGCCTCGGGAACAATTTGTCTTCGGATACGGCAAGCTTAGTGGCGCGTTGGGACTTCACCGACATCATATATTGCATCGCTAGAGAGGAAAGCTGTCATTAATGAACTGCTTCTTTTCGACTCCGTCCGGCTTCGCTAAAAGCAGTGACCGATAGTTGCAACCATGCTTAATATGTCATGTAGTGATAGGCGAGCCCCTACGAATGCAGGCGAATTTATCAGTTGGCTATTTTGTAGAGCAGACGATTTGCTTCGAGAGACCTATGAATCGGGCTAGGTAATGGCTGTCGTTGCTACTTCTTGCGCAGAGTACTACAAAACAAAGACGTCCGCATCGGTGGAACAGTGGCTACGGCGCCCGGCTTTTGATTCAAAGGTCGCGGGTTCGGTACCGGCAGCGGCGGTCGCATTTCCATGGAGGCGAGATGGCAGAGGCCCGTCTACTGTGATGCCAGTGCACGATAAAGTACACGAGATGGTCAGAATTTACGGAGTCCTTCATTACGGCGTCTCTCATAGTAATATCGTGGTTTTAGGACATAAAACTGCAGATATTATTATTATTATTATTATTATTATTATTATTATTATTATTATTATTATTATTATTATTATTATTATTATTATTATTATTATTATTATTATTATTATTATTATTATTATTATTATAAAACAAAGAAAAAACAAGGGCATAATGACTGAGGATGGTGCACCAATTCAAGACGAGTGCATTCGTATCTTGTGACGTGTAATATAAAATTTAAGAGAATCGGACGCTGAGAAGGTCGAAAAAACGAAACTAGACCTATAAAATTATGCAAAGTCTTGACTTACCTAAAGGGACAATGACACCCAATTTTCGATCATAATATTTGTTATGTGGAATAATCCTTGTCCGTTCACTGATAAGCCGACGGAATTTTAGCACGTTTGTTCGAGCACTTCAGCTATAACGAGTATTTTTATACTCGTTATACTCATTATAGCAAGCGGCCCGAAAGTCTGACAATAGTTTTATTCCGGCTAACGATATTTATTGTTTCGTGGTTAGTTGTGCGCGCAGAGGAGCTCTTTGGGGTATATTCAGTTCGGAGTCGAAGTGAACAGCTGGCAGCGGTTGTCACTTATAGGTAGAAGACGACGGCTCTTCTTCACAAAAAAAAAAAACGATTGGCCCACTATTCTGCTGTTCGCCATGTGTTTTTTCACGCTGTTGAACCTTAAGTATGCTAAACCAAGTAGCCCAGTCAGCCACTTTCTGTACATAGTTTTGTACGTTCACCACACCAAATACTGACATTACACTTAATTCTGGCAGTGTGAATGTGTTTTTTTTTTTTGAAGTAGCACTTTTTATTTACTGCATGTGACCACAAGTATACAGCTCAGGCTTAGTATGTTTCCTTATCCCAAATAACTGAATAGAGAAAATTACGAGCACAGCCATATGAAGAAGGGTTGCATGATTTGGTCCGCCTTGGTAAAACAGTTATTATGGTGCTCGACAGCTCACTCGGAGGTCATGGGTTCGACCCCAGTGATCCCATTTCGAAGGAAACGAAATGGTCGAGCCCCATGAACTGCTGCGCGATGTCAGTCCACGTTAAAGGACACCTTATGGTCAAAATTTCCGGAGTCCTCCAATACGGCACATCTCATAACTATATCGTCACCTGGGTCGTACAAACCTAGGTATTATCATTAGTGGCGGGATTTGAACAAGAACGCTACGTATGGCATCGCAGCAGCGCGAGATCTCGGAGGCGACGTAGACAAGAGCTCGTGGCTGTAATGTAATCCGCAAGATGCTGTAAAACGTTCGCAACAGCTCACAATAAGAAACTGTCAACTCTTAACGAGAACTCATTCACTTCATTTTCATTAACAAATTGACACTTTAATTCTCCGCGAGTGAACCAACTCTCCTTTATCTGCATTCATTCGACATAACTTTCATAGGCTGCTGACCAGCAGGTCTCGCGATTGAATCTCGGCCGCGGCGGAGAATTTTCGATTGATGCCTGAAGTGCTTGAGGTCAACGTGCTTAAACGTAAGTGCATGTTGAAGAACCCCAGGTGGTCGACGTTTTCGTAGCCTTTCACTACGACGTCTCGGGCATTCATATCGTGGTTTTGGGACGCCCGACCCAGCATCGACTAACGTTCCTTTTACCTTGAGACAAAACAATACCTTTTGTACCACCTTTACTTTTAGAGGAATTTTTCCATAATAATAAAAAAACCGGAAGTAGTTGTATGCGCGGAAGTGCGTGGAGGAAAAACAAGGCTTTCATTACTAATTTGTGGCGCTAATAAGTAAAGATAATAAGTGCTCTTGAGCACGTGCACCTATCATCCGAGTGAGTGGCAGCGCACACAAACTCATTGTAAAAGAGCTTCGGAAAAGAAACTAGAACAGAAAGTTTTCATCGAAAACGAATTAATGACAAAATTATCATAGGAGTCGCTGTTTGCGACGCTAGTACGCGAAACAGTTTACAGCAAATATGGGCGACGCGTAGAACAGCACGTTCGATCATTACAAATACGCTCGCCAGTCCAGAGTAAAATTTTATGAACCGAGGGCAATTACGATTCCGGATCGTTCAGTGCAGGCTTTACGGCAAAAACAACTTTACGTATACGTTCACTTTGCGAATGAATTCCAAAGGTCCCCTAGCATGAAGCACTTAGGGGGCTGCGCAAGTACACACACGGAAAAGACTAATGCTTTAGATTTGTGCTGGTTTCTGCTTACTGCTCAGTACTACTGGTCACTGCTAGTTCGAAAACACGTATATTACGCAGGTAACCGCTTTTATGGACGGTATGTAACAGAAGGGTGTGCACTTGAGAACACAAAAATAAAAGTGAATCAGCAAATGGTTTTTAAATATTTTTGCTGCTAAAAGTACCAAAGCTATTTTTATTTATTGATTGATTTATTTTGTCTTTGTTTTGTTCTGGATAAATTTAGGTTAGTCTCTGTTCCGGAAAGTTGCACCCGAAAGCTTATCGCTTCATTTTATACCAAGAAAACAGTAAAGGAATAAAAACATGAGAACAACTTAAGTAAATCAAACCAAAATTACGCACTAATTGTGTGTTAAGTGTGGACTCACAGAAGGTTGGTTCAGCTTCACGCAGGTATAAGGAATCGCGAAGGGAATCGCGCACGTGTGCTTATTTATTTTCGCATACGAAATGCGTGCGTATGTATGTTCACAGGCACGTATGCAATGATATGAGCGTCCCTTAATTAGTGACCTTGATTGTGCTCAATGTGATTTCGTGAATAAGTACTCTTAAAAGTATTACCATTGTTGACATTATCTTTATTTGTATGTTTCACCCCTATTCATCATTTGACAGGACGTTTTACCGTGTTCCTCGTGCCCCGCCGCGGTGGTCTAGTGGCTAACGTACTCGGCTCCTGATCCGCAGGGCGCGGGATCGAATACCGGCTGCGGTGGCTGCATTTTCGATGGAGGCGGAAATGTTGTAGGCCCGTGTGCTCAGATTCGGCTGCACTTAGAAGAACCCCAGGTGGTCGACATTTCCGGAGCCCTCCAGTGTACAGCGGCCCTCATAAATATGGTGGCTTTGGGATGTTAAACCCCACCTATCAATAAATCAATAAATCAATCAAATCAACCGTGTTTCCCATGGGTTGCAGAAGTAGGCGCCTTTCCTATTAAATGACAGAACGTTCACCATTGCCCTGCCAGGCCTTCAAATTTATCGATTGACGTTTACAGAGCAGACATCAAAAGTTGTACATGATTGTAGTTTGTGGGTATTTCATAATGCCCTTACAAGCATCAAACCATCACGTGCACGCATGCAGCCTTTCGCACGCATGTTTCCATCTATGAGAGATATTTCTCGATTAGCCATGTTCGTCGTCATCCAAATATAGGACATTGGCATCTAATAGTCGCACCAATGCATTCATACCAGCAACAACGGCTTAGCCTTTACCGGTTATATGTAACCTTTAAATCTTCCTGGACGCGTATATGGGTGATATATGAAGCCATTTTTTCCCCTTTGTGTCGTTTTCATTCTGTAGTTGGCGTAAAGTGAAAAGACAGCTGTCGGTCATGAAGCAGTTTTGGACGCGATAAGTATTGCCAACATGGTTAAGCCTATCGACAACAAGGTAAAACAACACTCAAACAACGATATTCCGCGCAAGGTCACTGCGCTGGCAACCTACGCTCGTTCAGTGTTTCGGGTATAAACTGCGTATACTTTTCTGGGTCATTTGATCACGCCGTTTGAGTAATCACGGTCAATCTGCTGAGATAATCACTGCCTCACGCGTGCCTAATAACGTGCGGGCGCTAAAACTAGGTTTGCTACCGTAGGTCGTTTTGACACATACTTCGTTCAACAGAAAGACAAATTGGGGCTGCTTATATAAATAATGTGGCAAACTAAAAGTCCATGGTGATAGGACAAGAAAAGTAGCCAGTCCATTTCTAGCTTGTTTACTTCTTTGCACGCTTGGCGCTTCTAATGTGGTTCTTACCCACTTTGGAGGATCAGCCATGAAACAGGCGGTTAATATAGGGTTGGTTGGTTGGCTGAGCCCACCGTGGCGAATCTGTCATAAACCGGTTGGTGCCTTTTAATATAAATGAATATGTTCTCAATTAGCTCAGCAATATGATAGCTTTAAAAGAACTGTTTAGCTTTATTCCGTATAGAGAGAGAGAGAGAGAAGAAGGTCAGTTCATTGAATAATCAGCTCAATTTAGATGTTTTTTTATCTTTCGTCTGTGGACCTCATTTGCTTCTACGCAAATTTCCTACGTCTGCACCAGTATAGCCCGACGAGCGGAACGCGACGTGCCGTCTATTCCTGTGCACTGTTTCCTCGCACCCATATTTGTATGCACGTCTCGCAATTAGGATTAAGTGACAGCAAGCTTCTGCGACTTGCCCTCTTTTGTGTGCGTCCTTCGTCACATTCCACGCTACCTACAATGATTTGCAGATATCAATCTGAAAGAACATAAACTTGTAGGTTGTGGCCAAGGCCAAAAAGTTTGGCGTATCTATTAAAAGAAGCCACAGTTTCTCCGCAAGGGCGAAGCAATGAATGCGATAGCGACAATGTGTGATGCTGAGTGAACTGAGGTTGAGGTGAACTCTTTTGGAATTGATTGCACGTTATTCTACAAACAGTGCTATAAGAGAATACGGCTGGTCCAGAGAGGAATCCGCTTTCCGCATGATGTCTTCGCGCTGTTTCCTGTTCATGTTTCTCCTTTCCGTAGTTACGCTGTCACTGCTCGTTTTCTTGCAGTGTGCAAATATGATGAAGACAGGTGGGGCTTTTCCTTCCTTGAAAGAGAAAGAATTTGAGCCAGTTGGTTTTTAACCATGGTTTCCTTTTTGCTTCAACGGCAGGCCCGCCGAGCTGGTTGATGTTATCACATGCGCCCCCCCGAGAGACGGAGAGGCGCCGGCTCGTTTAATCTGAAATTCAGCCGCGTTCATCCCCTTCACTTGCGCGCGCTTACACGTGGCAAGGGTACACGATGCACGGGGGTATGTTATCAGTTTGGAATTTATACAGAACATGACAGTGACAACAACGCCAACGGCAAAAAAATGGCAACAGTGTCCATATATGTAATTGCTATCGCTATATTATGTGCCACCCAAACAGCATCTCTAGTGACAGCTCATCAAATTGACGGATGCCAATCTCGAAGGCCATGCTTTCTGGAAGTGCAGAGACTAAGAACTATAATCACGTTATAATTGCCATGGTTTACACACCGCGTATACGTATCATCATAGCCAATAAGTACCAACAATGTTTATTTCGTGCACTGATTGAGAGAATCAAAACAAAAGAGACATACAGACGAAGATAACAGGACGGAGTGTCCCTTAGGTCGGTTAACAACTTTATTAGAGTGTGCCTTTCAACTATTTATTTTAAGCGCTGTTCTCACGCACACCGAGTACATGGCAAACGCTAGAGCAATAACAAAACATGAACCAACTGGTCTCAGGCATCGCTTTTCTGACAAGCTTGCAGGACTCGATCGGTTCGTCATCACAGGTGCACACTCTGCCTACTGTAGTCAATATGCAAGTGAAACCCAACGAGCATATCCGATAATTGCTTTTCCACGTCATCGCTTTCCTGAACGTTCTCGACCTGTGCTTCTTTCGCAGCGACTATTGTTCCCCTCAGGCCCATATACACGAGCGGCTTGTTCAGGCCTCGTGCGTATCGCGTCCTACTAATAACCAAAACATCGACGAGCTGTTATGCACGAGCGCAATCTACTCATAATTATTCGCGCTTATATACTAGCACGCTCCCAATACAACAATCACATATGCACTTTCATCGCTGCAATTTCCAAGCGTCCAGACATCGACAAATAGTATCGACTGGCACTTAGGAAAAGCTATTATGCTTGAATTGTTTCATAAGAGCGAATTTTATGCGATCCCAGCAGTAGACACGAATAGGGAAAGATGCACAGTAGTTCATGAAAAATAACGGCCATGACGGAAGAGATTTCTGAACTCAGCGCCCCTTTTCGTACCATTTAAAACCACGAGTTGATACTAGATAAATCTAACTAACTAACTAACTAACTAACTAACTAACTAACTAACTAACTAACTAACTAACTAACTAACTAACTAACTAACTAACTAACTAACTTATAATAAACTAATTACCTAACCAACTAACTAACTAACCAACTAACTAACTTATAATAAACTAATTACCTAACCAACTAACTGATTAACTAACTAACCTAACATGTGAGAACGCATTGATGCGTAAAAAATTAATAGTCGAGGAACTAGCGGTTAAATGGCACATATATTAAGATATTGTGAATTGCATATAGCGAAGAACAGGATAGCATGAAAAAAAATGGTTGCGATGCCAGGGGGGAAAATTTCGTTAAAAGCTTGACTTTAAATGCGAGAAAATAGCTTTCAAATATCTTTAAACCACGTCAAACTATACCTTCATAACCAACGCAAGTCAATGTTACCGACAATATTCTACTGCGCTGGTAATATCACAGTAAATACGGTAGGTTCCAGACGAGTGCCTCCATACTCCACCTCATAACTTCTTTCTTCTTTTTTTGTTTTTTGTGTGGCCTTGCTGCATGTGATAACGGTGACTCATTGAAGTTACCGAATGAATAGAAAACAAAACAACCGACGAAAGAGTCCGTGCACGGTACTTACACGAGCAAACGTGAAAGAACCGGAGCGCCCTCTTGCGTTGCTTCTTGGCACGTACGCTATTATGGACGATAACGCGTGTGCACGCGAGGAACACCATTATTGGATTAGGAGGCAATAATATGCCTTCGGCCCAGATATAGAACGGAACGAGGTAAGTATGAATACGGACTTGGTGCATTATTGATGAAACCTCTTCCATATATCTCAAGACACTCAGGAACAGCTCCGCTTCTCTCAATAAGGAACGACGAAATCGAAAAGCAACAACGGCCACATGCACCTTGGAAGCAGGTATTGCAAGGTGAAAGATTCTTGAATAAGTGAGCACGCCGAGACAGTTTCGTCGCAGTCTGGCATCGCCATCGGTCCGCTGAACGCAGTGCACAGACGCAGGAAAGAAAAAAGCATGAACCGAAATGTGTGCCGTATGCACTCTTGTAACTACTGACTTCTTAAAGGAGAGATCCTTGATGACAAGAAGTGCACAAAACAACAGGGACAAAGGGACACGCTGACACGCTTGTGTGTGTGCCTTGATTGTCCCCGAGTTTTAACGTGCTAGCGTTAAAGAGCTCGTGTTGCAGAAGACCCACCAGCGGCGTCGGCCCCGTTGGTTGTGAGCGAAAAATTGTCTGTGCGTCTGTGACCGAAAAATTAAGTTATCGAGATAGCCGCGGGAGGCGGCTACTTGTATATGCGTGCGCGCGTGATGACACTGAGAAAGCCGCGCATTCTAAGAAAAAAAAAGTGCTTATGGTCACAAGGCGCGGTAGTTTCTTTGCCCTGCCACCCCTCCTTGCTTAGTTTCCAGCGCTTTCGTCAGGACGAGAGAAGATATAATGCAATTTCATCACCTTTGCAACTCCACTCGAACTAGATGGATTCCTAAGCTTTTTTGCGACGTTGAACTCGTGAGACAATAAGCTATTCTAGTGAATTCATTCCGTGGTTGCTTGAAGACGTGTTTCAGGGCCCCTTTAACGCATTTCGCTCGGCCGGTGTCACGACGAAAACGAACCCGTTCGGCGATAATAGTGCGCGCTGGTCCAATCTACTGTGTGCGTGTTTGTGTGCGTGGTTGCATATGTAACAAAACATATGAATAAGTATGCACTTAGCAGTTGAAGGGTGCACTAGGGGCTATAGATTTCGCTATCGCGTTCAACTTTTGCAGGCGAGGCTTAAGGGTCCCCGTTTTTATTTTTCGCGGCTTTCGTCATAAGAGATTACCAACACCCAGTGCTCAGTTGCTCAGTTCTTCTAAGAAAGCCTTGAGTAGTCATGTCGGCGCTACCGTCCGCGATAAATGTGGGAGGCTTTGTGGAAAGTCTCGTAAATTCCCGCAAGATCCTCTACAATCAATTCACGCCTCTCCACGGAGCCAGTCATGACGAGTGGACGAAGCCAGGTCCTAAGGTTCACAATGACTACGTTGAACTCGCGGGTAGCATAAAGGGTTCCAGCTTGTAGGTGATTTATATTGTTCTGTTACAATTATGATTGATAATAGTGTATTGTCAAACCTTCTTTTTGTCTCACATATAACGTACGTTACCTGAGTGTAACCTCATACAGTGTGGCCATGACAATAGACACTGGACAAGCCTTGTCTGTAAGGTGCTTCGCCCCTAAAAACCTCGTCCCCTTCTCCTTACGCAGTGATAAGGTCACTGTAAAATCCAAAGACTACTTTCGTGGAAAACCGGGTTCAAAGGACTAATACGCCTGGAGATGAAGAGCAGAGCGTCCCGACGTCCGTTTTATGCGACGTAGATCAAGAACCACCCCTCATGCCACGCGCTATTCCTCGTCCTCATCTTTCTCTAGTGCGCGCTATGTCTACTTTTTTTAACACCACCGGCCCACGAATTGCTGCGGGTGCCTTTCTAGGAAACAAAGATGTTGAATAGGGCGCGTTACAATTTTGTCGTCTGCTAGCTTTAGGCGACATGCACGAACAATGCCGTCATGTCCCGTAATGTTCTAATGTTTTCAGAACGCGTGCGAGTTTCCAACACAGCTTGGGCAGAGCATCATCGCGCCCTATCACTATACTGCCTTACGCAATACTAGTAATGTCCATCACTGGCCTATTATGAGAGCTTCTAAGGAGTAATAAATATTCTTTACACCAGCGATTCCAGAAGTTTTTCTGTAACTTTTGTCGCTGTATCCAAGTTTCAAGAAGCCCCGTATGGGAGCTGGCCCCACGTTTGCAGTTTGCAAGTCGGGGAGCGCCGTCAATCGCTTGCCATGTGAGAAATCGGCAGGTGTTAAGACTTCTGGTTTCTCTGGTGTAGAATACAAGTACGTCAGTGGTCTACTATTTATGATCGCTTCAACTTCTGCTAGGACCATACTCATTTGACCATAATCTAGAAGAGACCTTCCTGAGCAATTCTCAAGTGGTCTTTCACTGACCTCACCATACGCTCCCAAAATCCACCCCACCAAGGAGCATGGTCAGCAGAGAATTTCCATCTGATGCTATGAGCAGGCAGATAATCACTGACCTCTCTTTCCTTAATAGTGTCATACACAGCACGAAGTTCGCGAGAAGCGTGCTTTAAGCGTTCACGTTTAAAGCACAAAGCATTGTCAGAGTAAATCACTGAAGGGAATCCACGAGGCGCAGTGAAACGCCGAAAGGCTTCGAAGAAACTGTCTGCTGTTGAGCGCAAAAAAAGCTCTAGATGAACAGCCCGTACTACCGCGCAGGTGAATAGCACGATGTATAATTTCATCACCGAGAAGCGATCTCGAAGTTCTGCGATGGTTGTTGGGACTCTTGCGTGCAGAAGCCTCTGGTGTGAGCCGGTGGCAATGAGTTCAGTGGCGGTGTCGTCACCGGGAAGCAGAATCGGATGTTTGATGCCCTCGTGGTACTCGATATTCCGAAGCCTTGTTTGAAATCTCAGTAATCTATCCTCTTCCGCAAGAAATAGGTGCAAATCTGAAATTGTCGTAGCCTTGGGTAGATCTCATCCAACCTGGAGGACTGCCAATTCAAGGCCGAATAGTTGTTTTCGGGTAACGGTGTCTACTTCCGCATTTTGTTTCGCATGATCTTCAACATCACTCGAATTGGGGGTCAAGTGTTTGAACCATTCTTCGTCCCTTGCCAACCAAACTGATCTTTGCCACCAGTTCTCCCTGCCTGCAGGCGACTTTATTGACGTGTCTCGGGAAACTATGCCCGTGGCAGTTTCATTCCAAGCGTATAGCCGTTTGAACGCTTCCGTACGATAATTATGCAGGTCTGTTGGTAGAACCTTCAAAGGCGTGTACACTTTGCATCTTTGATCGCACAACTCAATGGTTCCATTCAAAGCATTGCAAACCGTTTCATCGTGAGAGGATGGCACATCTGCGTTTGTGGTCTCTAAGTTTTCTAGCTGCCAAAACTTTCTCAGAATAAAGACTGCTCGTTCCTGCATCTCTTCATTGTTCATATAAAAATCCGTCCAAAATACACAAACGTTTGCATTTGTGCGTGGAAGAATGGTTTCATTGCTTGATTGTCCTTGGAATGTCCAACCCAGAGCTGGTTCAATGGAAAGGAGACATTTGTGGTCATCATGCCAACTGACGTCTCTTCCAAGGACTTTCCACAATTGGTCTCAGTCAATCAATAGGCTGATGCCTTGTTCTTAAGCTATGTGGTAAGAGGAAAATCAGCCACTCGTTGACTACGATTCTCAAACCCTTTGATGAATTCTTGACTTTGGGGCACCTAAACAATGGCTTCACAGATGTGTCCAATTTCAATGGCTTCAATAATATGCTGAACATCATCGTACTGGCTTTGCAAAATTACTTGAGCTAGTCTTGGACGCGTACATCGACCACCATGTTTGGTTCCAAACATGTCGACGGCAATGTCATTTTTTTCCAACACCTTTAGGTTCAATTTTCCGGAAACATTTTTCTTGATAAAAGAGCGCTGGCTACCGTTATCCAGAACGCATCTTATATAGCAGGAACCCTTCGTGCCATTTATCCATCATCTGAATGTTTGCAATAGTATTGTATCAAGGTTCTTATTGCTATCTGATACAGCGTACATGGAGGTACTGCTCGTAGCGTGTTGCGGTTGCATCAGTATTTGAAGAGCTTTACTAGCCTGTCTAGAGCACATCGAAGAAGCGTGTCTTCCATGACAATCTGAGCAGCTCACCTTCCGTCGACAGTCTCTAGCTCGATGTCCTTTTGTGGTAAATCTGAAGCAGCACCCAGTCGTCGACAGAAGACGCTTTTTTTCCGAGTCGGGAAGCGATGCATCACAGTCCAGCGTCGCAGTGCAGCGTACTTGAAGTTAGATCGACTCCAGGAAGCCCAATAGAGCTTTCATGAGCTTGTGCATGTATGAAAGCGTATGCGAAGGTCACATGATTTAGCTTCCTAAAAGTGGTCTCGCATCACGGCGAACGAGCTTACCTTATAGCGCACGTCGTTGAGTTTGGAAGGACAGGCGGTGGTACACAAAGGTTCCCAAGTCTCCTTTCACAACCAGAAAAGCTAAAAAAAAATTCCAGAACCGGGCTGTCGCATTGGCCATGATACCAGTACACATGAGATCTTTACGCGAATATACACAGTGTATAACCATCTACTGAGCCGTACAATAACTTTCAATGTTGTGCACGATTTGAATGCGTAGGCATTACGTATGCGCTTATCTGATTCATTTAATTTAATTTAATTTATTTCAGTTTTATTGAGCATTTTCTTCACAAAGTAGCGAAAAGAAAACGCAAGGATAAGAGCAAAAAGCTGCTATGTCAGCAGCTTGACGAGGCTCCTACCCCTTTTCACTTGGCATTACAAATCCGCAGAGCACAAACATGAAAAAACAATTTGACGTCTATTTTCAAAAACTTCAAGAAATTAGGAAATAAAAAGGCATCCAAACTACATCAGTTTCAGGTTTACATAAAATAAGCAAACCACAAAGAAAGAAAAACCACAAATAAAACAAGAAAACAGCATACGGTCAATCATGAAACAATGCACACGTTGCTAAAACGGCTATGTAAGTATTACAAAATGATTAGAAAACGTTTACAACACTGTGTATCCGAAAAGCACAAGTTTTGATGTACAAGGGAAACAATGACGAGTGAAACGTTACATGTTTTACTCGTAAAAAAAAGCAAGAAAGAAAATAGCGAAAAAAAAAGTGGTGAATCATTCTTACCTGCTTCTTTTACGTTTGCATGCCTCTAGAACAAAGTTTGAAAGCTGAAATATCTTTACTTTGATTGTTCGTAGCGGTTTCTAGACTTTGTCTCTCTTTAACGTTTAAGGCTGATTGATTGATATGTGCACGTTTAACGTCCCAAAACCACCATATGATTATGAGAGACGCCGTAGTGGAGGGCTCCGGAAATTTCGACCACCTGTGGCTCTTTAACGTGCACCCAAATCTGAGCACACGGGCCTACAACATTTCCGCCTCCATCGGAAATGCAGCCGCCGCAGCCGGGATTCGAGTCCGTGACTTGCGGTTCAGCAGCGGAGTACCTTAGCCACTAGACCACCGTGGCGGGGTTAACGTTTAAGGTTGTAACGTTTCAGAACTCTAGTGTCTGCTCAGACATACGTAGACGCGGAATCTCGTCGGTGAATTCAAAGCTTTTTGTTTTTTGTTATAGTGACTTGTGACAGGTGTTCTCAACGCAGTCTCAGAAAGTTTTTGTGTGCCGAGTTTGTTCGTTATTCTCGTGTTGTCTTTGCACTTGTTTTTATCTCAGCCATGCTGAAAACAGGTGAGAGAAACGTTAATATCTGCACAAAGAGAGGCCACCGCAACTTGCAAATGCATCACAGACGAAAAAACAAACAAACAAAAACACGTTCCTGCACTCTCCCTTCTTTGTTTTTAAATAGCGCAGTGGATTAAGCACTCCCTAGCTTTCATCACATACCAAAAAGTAGCGGGTTCGACTCCTGTCCACACAGTCCACGAAACTTTTTCCTCTAGCCTTCTTTCTTCTCTATCTGATAGCATGCATTTTTATTGATATATGAGGTTTAACGTCCCGAAACCATCATTTGAATATGAGAAACGCCGTAGTGGAGGGCTCCGAAAATTTCGACCGCCTGGGGTTGTTTAATTGGCGCCCAAATCTGAGCACATGGGCCTGCAGCATTTTCGCCTTCATCGAAAATGCAGTCGCCTGCGCCAGGATACGATGCCACCAGTATGCGGTCAGAAGGGAGTACCTTAGCCACTAGACCACGTGGTAGAGCTAGCGTGCATTTTACTGGCGTAATACCGTGACGGGATTGCGTCATGAACACAGTGTAATAACACGAACATGGTGAAAAATGTATATTTTTCTTACACCGTAGTCGTGAACGTCTTGGTGGACGCCCGCACAAACCACTGCCGTGTTAAAAAAGAATACCACCTATAACTAATGCTGAAATCACGATGTAGAGTACATCTCAGACATGCAAAAGTGTATATAATAATCATTTGGTGACTATAGCTTGCCTGCACGCTCCGCCGCGGTGGTCTAGTGGCTAAGGTAGTCGGCTGCTGACCAGCAGGTCGCGGGTTCAAATCCCGGCTGCGGCGGCTGCATTTCCGATAGAGGCGGAAATGTCGTAGGCCCGTGTGCTCAGATTTGGGTGCACGTTAAAGAACCCCGGGTGGTCAAAATTTCCGGAGTCCTCCACTACGGCGTCTCTCATAATTATATGGTGGTTTTGGGACGTTAAACCCCACAAATAATTATAGCTTGCCTGCAGGAACAACCATGCGGACAAAAAAATTTTTACAAGAAAAATATGTTTGTAAGGAACCATGATATTCAAACATGCGTCTAGTCCGGGTTCGTTTCTGTAAGCAAGCAGGTAGTCGAACAGTGAAAAGCGTTTATTGCTGAGGCGATGGTAATCTTATATTAGTAGAGACGTGACGCAAAGGTCACGTGTGCATCGTGCTTGATGCTTGGCCTGGTGACGTCATGCTGGCGCAGCTCTGCTACAGTTTTCTTTATAGTTTGTTAGGAGGAGTTCTTGAAAAAGTTAGGCACGTCTGGCTGCGGGCTGGAAATGAAATCTCTTTTTCCACTAAAAAAGGAGAAAGAGAAAAAAAAAGAAAGGTCTCGCTCGTGTCTATGCGAGCTCAGACTTGGGTCATTTCATCTGCGCTTTCAACAGAAAGTTGTGGTTGTGAGACAGGCTACAGTACTGTTTATTTCGAATCGCGCCACGATATACTTTTAAAGTATTTGTAAAGAAGACGTCCTCGTCATTGCCAAAATATTGCTGCGGTCTTAATATTTCAGCTCGCTTTGAGCGGCTTTGCGGCTTGCTAAAATAGCCTGTTGTTGTCGACTGCATCTACGAGTGAAAAAAAAAAGTGACTTAAGATGAGCACATCTTTCGCTGAATTCAAACAACTGTCCTTTTTCGAAACAACTTTTTTTTTACTTATCGACTATTTTGACATTATCTAGCTCTGTTTCATTTGGATGGCTGCCAGTCAGTCTTACGAAAGCTTGCTGATCACAAAACGGTTCTTTGAATTCATGAGAGTGGTGCGGCTTACAACAAGTAAACAAGTGTTGCGAAATACTACACAATGATATGGAAGCGCTAGTCGGATATATACTCCGGTATGTCTGCCCACGTAATTTTCTTCCCTCAAATCACGAAAGTATTCGGAATGAGAACTGGGTGGTAAAGAACAAAACAGACACAAGTCGACGTGCTTGCGAAAACCAGTGGTAGGTTTCAGACTGTCGGCTTTTTTTTTTTTCGTCTCAATGCGGACCGAGGGGTACTCCTCAGTGGCAATGGCGTAGCCAGGAATTTTGTTCGGGAGAATGGAGGGCGCTCACGTTACAACTTGGCCCCCTCATAGAATTTTTCGGTACACTAAGTACATGAATGACAGATGCATGATCAGTGCCTATTTGTATTCGACACTGCAAATGACTTCTTGCATGCTGCGCACGAATAAGAACGTGAAATAAAATGGTGTTTTTTATATATAATATTATGTTGTCATGCGCACAAAATCTATCCAGCAATAACTGTAATCGATATTTCCCAGCTCTTGTGCTTTTGTACGCAAAATAATCAGAAATAATTATTATTATTACGTAAGTTTTGAAACTGAATCAGTTTTAGACTCAAGACTAGCCTAATAACAAAAAATGGGGTCCCCAAAATGACCAGGACGAGAACTACTACATCATTGGAGATTTTTTATTCATTGTTAATCTTTTTGAAATCATGCTGTAGCCAGGAAAAAAACAATAACGAGAAAGTACAGTTCAAATGCAGGCAAAAAGAAGTTCACCGGCAACACACTGTGCTCTATGCTTACGAAAAATCTTGAAAACGTGCATTTAAATATACAATCAATGTGGATTACTAAACGAGAATCGCGATACACATTGTCCAAAATAAGGCAAAAAAGCATGATTGTTTAGAAATTATTTTACAAATTATTGTTTGCCTATATTTCTCACGAACGGCACCATTAGGCCAAAATATACTGCGGTATGTATGAAAGATCTGGTGACATAGGTGGCTTAGTAGTTACTTAGTTGAAAACTTCAAGAAAGCTTCCCTCGTTAGTGACGGCAAAAGGTAAAGGCTGTACTAGCAAATAGACGCGTTTACGAACTGATTACTAGCTGTTTTTCTTAGAGAGCACATCTTATTTACGACGTCGTAGTTTTGCTATCACTTTGTTATCGCTTTACTGGCGGGTAACAACGAATTAGCCTCTCTGCGACTCTAGCGTCCACGAACAAGCGCCTGCTGGTTTTCCGAACGGGTAACCTGCTCGGCGTCGACGGCTCCAATCCTGTTTAGAAAAAAAAAATTGCCCGCAGCTTCCCTCGGGGGAACACTGAGGAGGATGCGGACCATATAATTGGTTAACGGGGTGTTAAAGTGCGACTTACTTGGGTCGATGGCTAAATTGGTTAACGTGGTTGTGAAATGGGGTGTTAAATTGCGACTTACTTGGGTCGATGGCTAAATTGGTTAACGTGGTTGTAGGAGGGGGTGTTAAATGAGTGAACACGTACACACGTATGCGAAAGGGCGGCGCTGGTCGAAGGGACGTCGATCATTGTGTTTGTGGATTCGTTGGAATTCATTTCACCGCGACCTTGGACGTCAACGCGCCGTACAAACCAACCGACGAGCGGCAACTGAGCGAGCGAGCGCCGACCTTGAGTATATATACAGCACGACGGCGCATGCACTGTCAGCTGTTGAATGTTCTCGAAGCGCGACGCCACATGCGCGTCCATGGAGAATCAGGAGAATTGTAGATGTCGAACGCGGTGTGTAGAGGAGGAAGGGTGCACAGATGGTGGAGGAGTGAAGCGCGCGCGGTGTGTAGAGGAGGAAGGGATGCACAGATGGTGGAAGAGTGGGCGACGGCGCGACGGCGCATGCGCGCGCGTCAGCTGTCGAATGTTTGAGAAGCGGTGCGGACGGCGCGGACGGCGCGGACGGCGCACTACAAGGCGCGAGTATAAGATGCTCCGCATCTAAAAGTGGTTAACGATTTCGAGTACACAACGCTCGACTATGGGAGAGCATAAAGCCGCCCCGTGGACCTCATGAGAAAGTGCTGTGTTTAGAAAAAGTTGTTAACGATTTAGAGTACGAAGTACTCTACTATGGGACAGCAGAAAGACGTATACAACTGTTTGCACTTAACAACCTCAACGAAAGGAAGCTTTCTATTGTGATGCAGTGGCAACATCTCTCGACCTATTTTGGCACGGAGTTGAACTGTAGCCCCTTCTTATGACCTACTTTGTAACTTTGTGTGTGACGCCAAATAACGACACGAGACGACAGCACAGGACTCCTATGTGCTCCGTACGAAAGTGTTCGAGACGATTAGGACAGTTGTTAAGCATACTGAAAGTAAAACAAGGTTGAACTAACGTCGCCTTGAATTCATGCCACCTTCTCTGGGCAGTTCGAAAAGTGACAGGAAGGGTAAGATGGACGCTTGCGATGGAAAATTTGTAATCAGAGGTTGTGAGCCCAGGACAACGTTTCGACAAATGGACTCGTCTTCTTCAAGGCTGGAACTCGATTCAATTTCCATCCTTGCGGAAGACAAGTCCACCTGTCGAAATGTCGGCTTGGGCACACAACTACTGTTTATGAATGTTGTCTTCTTCGAACAAATCATGCAATGGGGAGTAACCCGGCCTTTCAGGTGCAATTAACTATAGGTCAGCGTAGAAAATAATAATAAAAGGTACGTTTTGCAAGCCTAATTGTCACGAACGAACTCTCTAGTAACGAAATATAGATTATAGAAGGTATCAATAGAAACTATTTTATCAAACCTACATGTATATGCATTCAATGGCGGCGCGAAAAAAAAATATTTGAAGTTATACCAGCTCGTACCACAAGTATAATGGGCATCAACCAATAAAAAATAAATGATTGAATATGGTAACAAAAGTTTGATCACAAGAAAAGGGGAAAGAAAAGTTTTAATGAAATGAAGAAATGAGATTAAACAAAAACAATTTTTCGATAAGAAAGGAACTCAGATGGCATTTTCTTCGGGTTGAAAAAATTGGCCCCGTATCTGCGTGTAATCTGCAAATGTCGTCTAAAGACGATAGTCTTGCGTGTCGAGAGAGTGAACAAAACATTTATTTGACGTTCTGCGCAAGAAAATCGGTGAATGATATTCCGGAGGCACACGTTAGAGTGCCTCGAGCATGCAGTGAATAAGATAACTAGCGCATAAAGTCACGTCACACGTGAGACATGAGCGCCATCTGGCAGTTTTATTTGGAAAACAAAGCGCGTGGCCATGAGACGGACGTGCGCGCCCGTCTCGGAAGTAATAAGGTGTAGAACGCAAGGCGACGGGTAGGTGCCACCACCGTGTCGTCTTAGCAAAGCGTTGGAAACACTCGCTTCTTCGTGCAAGCGTTGCATGGTCAGCGTAGCGGGATAAGCGCTATGGTCCTTAGAATTACTTATGTATGCCTTTTCTAGTAAAAGACGAACATGCAGAACATATAAGTGTTGTTATGGTACCTCACATATGCGTAATAATTGCTTTTTAATTGACAATCGCACACGTAAGAACGCTGATTTTTGAGCAACATTGGTGGGTGCTGTGGATGGAGTCGGCCGTTCAGGGTATCGGCTGGTGCTGTTTAGAGTACCCGGTTCGCGGTAACAGTGGACAAGCAGACAAATGTACAGACAGACAGACAGACAGACAGACAGACAGACAGACAGACAGACAGACAGACAGACAGACAGACAGACAGACAGATGGACGGACGGACAGACAGACAGAAAGACTATTGTCTTTAAAATATTTTAGGTGGTTGTTCGGATTTTTATCTCGAAATTTGAATGTGTTTTTATGTATAGTTAGGTAATAGCCGATATTCGTGGCATTTTCTCCACACATACATTATTGCTCCAATTTATAAACCTTTGTAGGTAAAACGGAAATCTTCCGTGCCTTCTTAATAGTTGGTTTGTACGAAAGTTTGTTGGGAAATGTTGTGGGATGTGACTTGTGCTTTTGAATAAATTATGGGATGTCGTTTTTTAAACTGTGTGTGCCACATGGCATTTCATTTATTTCATTCTTCTTTCATTAGCTGGACTTTGATGAATTGTTTTGTTGTAGATATCGTAATAGCACTCCCGGCCCTTCAACTTTACTGGCAAGCTCATCTGCCTAGTAATTGTGGAAATCTTCTGAATGGCCTTTGAAAATGAAAACGTAACCTTGTTTGTTGGTTCTATAGAGTTACCAAGTGCCTTAATTTTTATAATAACTGTATTAGTGTTGAGTAGATTGTTTAATCTCCTCAAACATTATAAGCTTTCTGTGTTGATTTGAAAACTTTCAGTGTTTTGCAATTTTTTATACATTGTAGTGACTTAATTATTGTAACAGCGCCCGCCTCAGAATTTAAACTGTATGTCGGTAAATATTATTGGCGTGTGATTATAATTGTAATATTGTTTTCGATGTGCACAAAAGCTGCACAAGTAGTTTTATCAGTTTGAGAACCATCAGTATATATAAGGCCTTGAACTGAGTTTGCTTTGAGTTCATTGGTTTCCTACGTATTGTGATGTGTGGTGCGCGTTCAAAGTGCGCGCCTTCGAAAAGTGCGCGAAATTAAAGGATGACCAAGTGCACGTGCTGGGTCGCCTGAACAACGACGACGCCGAGGACCGGTACACGTGAGAGCGTGGAGCGCAAGCATCCAAGACCATAAAGAAAACAAGGGCCAATGGCTGATCACCACGGAGTTTTGAAAGGCCAATCAGAACGAGACAAGTGGGCCAGAGCTGAAGCAGGAGCCTGGGGAGACCAGAGCAAGGGGAATTCGAGGCAGGCAGTGCAAGCGGAAGGTCGTCACCGGACCGGGCGCTGAAGATGGGCCGTTGGGTTCCGGACCCGAGCCTACAGGACTTCCACCGGCCGGGGCCTCCTGCTGTCGGGTTCCCGCTCCAAAGGACCGTGGCCATCCGGTCCTGAACTCCTTTCCAGGGCCTGCGGACTTTGGTTCCGGCAGGCGAGCTACAGCCGTCGGGCTCCGGGCCCGAGCTGTGCGCCCAGCTGCTTGACTAGGTCGACCCTAGTTCCCGGACGCGTCGCCACCAGCCTGCGTTCTCCCGTCTCCGACGTGTCCACGCTCCTCAAGCCGAAACCATCACGATTTGGTAGGGCTTTTCGACGTGTCGCCAGCAGCCAGCGTTCCCTCGTCCTCGTCCAGCCCACGCATTGACGCAGGAGTCACGGCGTTCCGGTTTCTCATCACCGCCGAAAACCAACTTGTGGGTGAGACTGCACCGATACTCTTGCGCTACTCCCATCACTCAGCCCCTTTCGAACGTTAGGTTTAGTTACTGACTTTGAACGTTCTTGTTGGGTGTTTACAGATGTGTTTCGTCATGTCCAGTCAACTGTTTATTAAGTGTTTTGTTTTGTGAGGAATCTTTGCCTTTTTACTTTTCAATTAAACTTTTTGTGTGTTTCTTGGAAACCGAACGGCTTTGTCCTTATTAACAAAACTCTCTGAGGCTCAGCCCGGGAGAAAAACAAATCAGCAACAAGAACCCGCATCACAAATTGGCGTCCGCGACAGGACAAAGTCGTTTGTTTTTCCAGTAGATTTTTTTTGACGTGGTTAACACGACGACGAACACGTGGGAGTTAATTGAGTTGGCGGATAAAATGGGACTGACGGGAGCGGAGTTTAGAGTATGGTACGAGGAGCGGATGAAGAGGGAGCGTGAGCAACGGGCTGCGATATGTGACGCTAAAAAGCAGCAGATTGCATTGCAAACACACGCTAAGAGAGAGGAGTTCGAGCGAGAAACACGGGCTAGGAGAGAGAAGCTCGAGCGAGAGACACGCGCTAAGAAGGAGCAGCTTGAGCTAGAAATGCGTGAAAAGAAAAGGCTGCTCGAGATAGAGATGCGCGAAAAGAAGAGACTGTTGGAACTAGAATATGAGGATTTGCAGCAGTGGCTTGAGAGGGAAAACGCTGAATATACGTGGTCTGAGAGCCAGAGTAGTCAACCAGTGGATGAGGTGTGCTCTGAAAGCAGTTACATCGGGAGCGATTTGAATTTACGTGAGACTGACCCTGTACCTCGTCATGACCTTTCGCTAGAGAAAGAAACTCTGAAAGAGTATGACAGGGAGGTAAACAGTCAAAAGACTAGGAGACTCGATAAGCTTATTGAAGCGCAGGAATGCTTCGTGAGCATGGAACAAGAACGTTCCATTCAGAGTAAAGGGTATTTTGAAACCTGTGAGAGGTCAAGCGCACTTTATTCAGAGGTAGGATTGCCTCTGAATAGCTCCGCTGAAGGAGCAATAAAAGGTCTCCTAGGTAATGCCGGCGAATGCCATAATGAAAGCTCTGATGTAGCAGCTACCTATTGTTTTGGGCCACTGGAGATAGCAACAGACGCTACGGACATGGTTTTTCACCATGATTATAACTTGCCCATACAGAGAGATGGCTTGTGTTCTCGGGAAATTGTAGATGATGCTTTTAGAAGAATATTGGAGCAAAATGCAAAAGCACTTGTTGAAGAACAGAGAGTAGAGTTGCAATGTAGGTCAGCTATATGTGACAATGAGGGTAATCACGATGACCCAGGCAGAAGGGTTGAAAGTATTGATGAACAAGCAATACAGAAAGCTGAAGGGATGGAAAGTGAACCAGAAGGCAGTAATGGTCCAGCAGGTTATTGTACGAGGAAGGACGCCGACTGGTGCTCTTTGGCATCTTCGGTTGAAGAGGTCGCTTCTGTTAAGATGTCTCAACGATTAGCGGCTTACGAGCTCAAGCAAGGCGTTCGTGGGAAGGATGAAATGATTCAGGCGTGGTTGTACTGGTGCGCCTGGAGGCAACGCCTCCGACTGGCATACAGACATTCCAGCGTGTATGCTTGTGATTTCGAGGTTGGGAACCTGGTGATACACAGCTTTAGGTTCATTCGAGCTTACGGTCGAGAATTCTTCCACTGGCTTCCGATTCCTTACTCTTGTCAAATGGTTAGAGCAGTTAAACGTCTTGTACGGGACGCTATAACTTAAGCGTCAAATTCGATTTCCCGCTGGTTTCTTTTGGATCTTGCTTGCGGACCATGGAAGGGTGTTGCTTGTAAATATTTGAAGAAGTTACATGCAATGTAACATTAACATGATGTATAGTTTTTGAGATGATAGGGTATATATGATAAAAAAAGGGGTGGTGTACTACTAATTTGGGGATTTTCACAATCCGCTAGATGTGTCCATACTTTTTCTCACTTCTTGCGTATTTTGAGGTTAGTGAATGTGGACCTTTGGGCAATGCAGTGAACTGTGTGGCGGACATATGTGGTTTAATTGTGACGTAGTGCAGAACGCGCACTCATCGGCAGTTTTTTTTTTTTTAGAAAAAAAAAAAAACTTGAATGAAAGGGGGGCGTATGTGATGTGTGGTGCGCGTTCAAAGTGCGCGCCTTCGAAAAGTGCGCGAAATTAAAGGATGACCAAGTGCACGTGCTGGGTCGCCTGAACAACGACGACGCCGAGGACCGGTACACGTGAGAGCGTGGAGCGCAAGCATCCAAGACCATAAAGAAAACAAGGGCCAATGGCTGATCACCACGGAGTTTTGAAAGGCCAATCAGAACGAGACAAGTGGGCCAGAGCTGAAGCAGGAGCCTGGGGAGACCAGAGCAAGGGGAATTCGAGGCAGGCAGTGCAAGCGGAAGGTCGTCACCGGACCGGGCGCTGAAGATGGGCCGTTGGGTTCCGGACCCGAGCCTACAGGACTTCCACCGGCCGGGGCCTCCTGCTGTCGGGTTCCCGCTCCAAAGGACCGTGGCCATCCGGTCCTGAACTCCTTTCCAGGGCCTGCGGACTTTGGTTCCGGCAGGCGAGCTACAGCCGTCGGGCTCCGGGCCCGAGCTGTGCGCCCAGCTGCTTGACTAGGTCGACCCTAGTTCCCGGACGCGTCGCCACCAGCCTGCGTTCTCCCGTCTCCGACGTGTCCACGCTCCTCAAGCCGAAACCATCACGATTTGGTAGGGCTTTTCGACGTGTCGCCAGCAGCCAGCGTTCCCTCGTCCTCGTCCAGCCCACGCATTGACGCAGGAGTCACGGCGTTCCGGTTTCTCATCACCGCCGAAAACCAACTTGTGGGTGAGACTGCACCGATACTCTTGCGCTACTCCCATCACTCAGCCCCTTTCGAACGTTAGGTTTAGTTACTGACTTTGAACGTTCTTGTTGGGTGTTTACAGATGTGTTTCGTCATGTCCAGTCAACTGTTTATTAAGTGTTTTGTTTTGTGAGGAATCTTTGCCTTTTTACTTTTCAATTAAACTTTTTGTGTGTTTCTTGGAAACCGAACGGCTTTGTCCTTATTAACAAAACTCTCTGAGGCTCAGCCCGGGAGAAAAACAAATCAGCAACAAGAACCCGCATCACACGTATACCTATTCAGTTTGCAGGGTGAATATGTGTGATATCAAATTTATTATAGTCGGGTACAACTTTAGAAGACACAAGGGGCCCCGCCCAGATGACCGAGGCACAGCATCCAATTCGCTCCGCGACAAAAAAAAATAGTACTGCTCAAACAATTCTGACCACTTCTAAAACTCGTATTTGTCGGTATAAATGGGATTTGCGTGTCGTGACGAGTGCTTTGGTAAAATTGTAATGATGGAAATGCTACCACACATGCCGGATCGCACATGCCGGATCGCACATGCCGATAAGCAGAATCCCTCACACATCCTGCTCGATTTGAGAAGTGACATGGAAACGCATTTCAAGGCTGGCATATCTGAATTGAAGCACTGTTGTTCCCTGATTATCGTTGGCGAGCTTAAAATGCGCATTAGGGCAGCTAGACGCTCAGCTATCTTATCACACGTACTGCTGCCAACGATCGGTCGTTTGCGTGTTGAGCTGGAAACAACGAAGGCAGCATGTTCTCCATCAGCAGAGTAACCGGCCGTCCAGCTCATTAAGTCACCTGAAGTGCGTGCCTATTGGTAGAGGCTCGTGTGCATCCGCCTTTGGGGGGAAAATGCCGCTGACTTCTAAAATTGTACACGACAATAGTTATTTGATGGCTTTGGAATACTTTATCTTCTCATATGAATGTCTCTTTATTGTGTAGAATTCTATGCATTTTGATTTCTCTCTCTATGGTTAAGTGAACTGGAGAGACATTTGCAATGACTGCCAAATCTGTGTCTGGTGTTGTACCAATAGATTTTGTTATTTTAAGGAGAGGTATGCATTGAATTGATTGTAATTTATTGCGTAGTATATATATATATATATATATATATATTGTAATGATATTAAATAGTGGGGCTCAGGCAAGGGCGCAGGCAGGGTTACGGAAGCGGAGGAAGAGGAAGCAGAATAAGAACAGCCGGCCTGCAGCAAAGGCGTTGTCTCTTATTTCTCGTCGTTACAATGGCGCAGTCGACGAAGAAAACGGCTTACGTCTCGGTTTCGTCATCCACAACGCCCGCCGACGTGCAGCCGCGGTAAGCGTCGCTTGAGGACGGCGTCAAGGCCTCCTCGGCGGCTCCAGCACCCGTTACCGGTACCAGTTCACCATAAGGAACGCCGTCACGCTTCTTCGCTGATGGAACCCGCAAGGCGTCCGTCGCGGCCAGCATCGATCCCAGTACCGACGGATGGCGTCCAGGCCTCCGTTGTGGTTCCGGGAAACTTGTCCTGGGATGCGACACGTCGCGGCAACCATGCGCACGGGCCTCTCTCACCTAGGGATGGCGTACATGCCTCCTCCATACCTGGCAACCTGTCGGCGCTTCAAGCACCCACCGTGTACGGCGTCGAGGCCTACCCGGCGGCGCAAGACCGCTTCATCTACGCCACAGTACCAGGTCACAACTCATCACATGGGTTCCGCTTGCCTGGGAACGTCGTTGACGCTTCCAGCGCCCTGGAACCCATGTCCACGATTCCTACCACAGCTGGATTTCCAAGGGACGCCGTCCACGCGTCCTTGGTCAGCAATTGTACCACCTCGAGTACCGCAGTCACTGTATCCTCCGCAGAGGCGGGCCTTGGCTCTTCGTGCGGATCGCACGACAGCGCAGCGGAGCTGCAGCATACCATCGCGCAACTCCGCGTCACGACCAACGCCCTCATAGCGTCGAGCTCCCAGCTACGTCCTGCCATCTTGCCAACATTGTGCGCACTCAATGCCATGTTGGCTGCGGCCGCCTCACAAAACTTCGAGGTAAGCTCGCCCGAGAACCGTCGCAATCTCGGACGTTCTCTCACGGAGGTATCAGAGCAAGTGAACTGCTTGGCGTGGGCACATTTCGGAGTTTTGCCCGCAGTCCCGCCATCGCCGATTTCCTTCGAGCTACCGGAGTTTCGCGGCTTCCAGGACGATGCCAAGGAATGGGTGGCAACCGTCAACGCTGTCGGAGATCACGCAGCGTGGACGGACCAAAAGAAGTGGGGCATGGCCATAGACCGCCTTCGGAATGCTGCCGCGGCTTGGCATCGATACGAAGGCGTGCGGCAGACGTCCTGGGTGGACTGGAGTGACAAGCTCATAGCTGCTTTTGGACGGAGTCACCATCACCTCTCCACGACCACCCAGTCTTACGCGACCGCTACCGAGAATAGATCCCAGAAGGAGACCACCCTCGCGGCTTCAGCTGTATTTTGCAGCTTCCCGACAGCCAATTTAACCACCTACCCTGGGACGAACAACCCTACAGTGCTGACCCTCACTTCGAAGCGACATCTCCTGATATCACGTCAGTCTGTGGCCGAGTGTGCGGACGTCTGCCACACGCTAAGCGCCGCTTCCTTCAAAGTCACTGTCAGCAAAGACCTACCAGAGAAGGTAATACTTCCGGTTAGTGACAGGTCATCTGACAATGAAGGCTCTACTGCACGTGAAACTATAGGAATAAGCAGCTTGAGCATGAGTCCGACAAAGGCAGTGCTGCAAGAGCACGCGTTGCCTCTCAAGCTGCAACCTGAACTCGGCTCTCAGATGACTACAAAGACACCCCGACGCCCCTTGCCACACCGCAAGCAACGCAGGCGTCGACGCTCAGTGCAGCAGGTGACGGTGCAGCGTGGACTATTTCCAGCATTTGTAACACGACTGCGACAGGATGCTCAAACCGACGAGATTAAACCAACGCGGCCACTTTGCAGGAGTCTGTATCTCCTGCTAGCGGCATCTTGTCCAAGTCAACAGCGTTGGCCCCATCGTGGACGACGCCTGCACCGACCATCACGTCACAGCCAGTGTCGTCCTCCGGAATCTCCTTCAACAAACTTCCATGTGAAATATCAGCTTGGCCGAGCCCGGCCACCCCGGAATAGTCAATGCCGCCCACCGGAGACATTGTCGGTAGCCCACGAGGCTCGCAGTCGGGGCCGAGTGTAATGATATTAAATAGTGGGGCTCAGGCAAGGGCGCAGGCAGGGTTACGGAAGCGGAGGAAGAGGAAGCAGAATAAGAACAGCCGGCCTGCAGCAAAGGCGTTGTCTCTTATTTCTCGTCGTTACAATATATATATATATATATATATATATATATATATATATATATATGTGTGTGTGTGTGTGTGTGTGTGTGTGTGTGCCTGTACCAAGCGGGTATCGCATACGTTATCATCCTCTCTGTCACCTTGATATAAACCTCCCTCATTTGTTTAATTTTAATTACCCATGTGTTCCCTGAAAATCTAGCTAAATTGGTGATCAATTTCTTCACTTTGAGGTCGACTTCTTTTAAGTGAGGAAGGAATGATCTTTTGCTCTCGTAAGTGAGACATAGTTAATATCTTTAAACAGTTTGCCCGTTGTATTTTCTTATCACCTGGTGTGATTATTGGAAGTGCGTTTCGGTAGGATTTTACTGTATTTAAAACTTTACTTTTACTTAAGTTGAAGGTATTTGAAACAGTGTAAAATGAATTGGTCTGTCCGAAAATGAAGTGCGCAGTTTGTGTGAAGCATACCGCACTTTCTCGCTTAATACCACACCTGGCGAGCTTTCGCCTCCTGCTCTTATACTGTAGTACAATTAAGTTGGCCACTTCCCTTCATTGCCATTAGTGGCTGTGAATGATAATTACAACAGAACAAACCCACAAGACAATACTCCACCTCACACATACAACGGAACTTTTACAACACGAGAAACGTCTAAAAAGCATATCACACGAAAATAAGTTTTATGTCTAAAGAGCAAGTCTTCGTATCAATAAAAAAATCCTATAACTGTATACCTCGCTATATTTGATGTTTGGATCACAACGACAGTTACCCGCAGGAACAGCTTTTATCTGCAAACTTAGCGTTAATAACGCGGACTATACTTACTTTGCGTAAAAAATGTCGACTCGGCGCCCTAGTCTCTCTGAGCTTGTTGAAATGGAGATGAATAAACAGCCTCAGGAATATTTGTATTTCTCATTCAATATACTCGAGCAAACACGCAAAGCCGCTTGCCCGTTTACCATGCAAAATTTTTATTGGTGGTGCTACTGCAGAACTCTCTTTCATGCAAAGTGACGCAGCCAAGACTCGTGAAACTTCTTTGGAGGTGGCGGTAAACCTTTTCGACGTCCGGCGATGTCGCTAAATCCTATTAGCACCCAATTTGCGTCGATAAAACACGTTTTTCCTTTCAAGCGCTTCCGGCTAACAAATAATGAAAAGGAAACCGTTCGAGAGTTCGGGACGAAGAACCTTTGCAAGTCGAGAAAATGGATACTCGCTATACCGTACCATGACAAAGTTAGATTTGTTTTTCAATTACACCTAACAAGTGTGCTTTTTTATGTTACACCTTGCCCCTCCCGCTTGTGCCGCTTGGCGTGCTGTTCAATATAAAATAAGTAAGCATGTGTAAGTGAGTAGGAATAAAAGCACAAAGACAGAAACGACAGTAGCGCGAAGCTTAAAAACAAAGAAACGAGACGCAATGCTGACATAAGTAATTTCTCCTAAAGATAAGGTTAATTGTGCTCGCCAATCTTTTCTATTCCCTGCTGCATGAAGGGAAGGTTTCACTTAGGCGGAAAAAAGAGTTGATATGCGTAGCTCCACTGAAGCATTTATACCTTCTGGCTTCTGCAACACCATTCCTGAACTCAGAGAAACCCATATTGCATGACAGTATAACAAACTTGCAAACACCAAGACAGGCCGACACATTCTACTAACCTTTTTGTCACTCCGGCACCCATTACCAAGCCTAAGTACACCATTCAACACCTCATACACGAGGACCTCCACGATTCCCCACTTCTCGAAAACTAGAACTTTTGCACTACAAACAGCGCTGGAAGCCACCCGCAGAGGCTCCTCCTCAAATGATGTGCTCTTATTGCTGTCGCTGATTACGAGAACAAGAATCATTATGTAATATTGGTCGTCAACTCTTGCGGCCAAATCACTGCGACCACTTCTCTCCCTGGCTCTTCTTCAAATGAAGCGGAAGAGGCAGCGATAGTCCTGGCTCCCACAATATTTGTTGTCGCAAAGTGCTCCAAAATAGCCATAATAATTTCGGAGCAGGCTGCCTTTCTAAGCCAGCCCTTTACTTGTTTTTGACCCATCTCTTCGATCAAACAGCTGCACTACTCTGTACTCTCGCGCATGCGGGTCTTGCCAGAAACGAGGCGGTTCATGCCAGTGCCCCAGGTTTGGCAGCACGGGTACAGGCATTCAATGTGTAGCAACGCGCTAAGGAGGAAGCGCCGTTTACAACGTGGGATCGCCTCATTTCCTTCCATGACATTTGCACACAGTACCGACTAGAATGCTTAACCTTTTCGCCACTCATTCGCGAATTCCCGCGCAGGTGCGCAGTTCTCTGGCGACCACTACAGACTCACACTTTTCTTGTCCTCGTACACCGAATTCATCTATCTTGTTACCCTTCTCTCTTTTGTGAATTGTGCGCCTGCCTCTTCCGCAGCAGACTTGAAACGCATCATACGGCGCTGCCCTAAGCCTCCTCTTCCCCTTTTCCTAAAACGCCTGATTTCTAGCGAGGAGCACTGAGAAACTGCCTTGCGCAGCTTGAGGCTAGACATTCTGAAGGCCATCCTGGAGGGGGCCTACTTGAAGGAGTTCCTCTCCAGCACCTTCTGTCTCAATGCCCGCTTCTTTTTATTCAGGGACAAATAGAGTTGTCCATTGATTCATTAACATGGTTTTCGTACTTCAATTCATTAAAACGATTCGTTGAAAATATTAGCGAAGTGGCGTGACAGATAAACAAAAGGAGAAGGTGATAGCTCTAGCAAAAAGTGATTGTCGTCATCATTAGCCCATTCTATATCCACTGCATGACGAAGATTTTCCCACTTTTGTACTACGCGAGCTGACTTCAATTTCATGTCAGCTGGTTCCATATTTTGACCACCTCACCGAAGTCTTCGCTACCCTTGGCTGCACTCTCCATTCCTTGCTATCCTCTGAGTCTCTCCACGCGACCACCAGTTAGCTGTCTTCACGACGGGACCCTATTACGTGAGTTTGGTTCCCTTAATCTCGACAACAATATCGGCTGTCCCTATTTCCTGATACACTTTGACCTCTTCACATAATCTATTGTAACAATATCATCTTCTGGCTCGTAGCCAGAAATTGTTAGGGGCGAAGCTTCTTTAGGTCGAGGCTTGTCCGTTGGCAGTGTTGGATTGTGCCGTAGCTGCCGCTGCCAATGACAATGACGGTGATCCTGATGACGATTAAAAAGAAGCGTGGTCCAAACCACACATTTTCTTTCTAACGCAAAGGAGAACATTCGGCTGAAGTCTGCCTGGTTGGGATAGAAATGAGGAAATTAGAAGTCTCCAGCCAAAAGTTGTATTCAGAAACACAACGTTTCGGAGCCAGACCAGCTTCTTCCTCAAAGGTGAGAAAGTCAGAGATGTGCGGCGCTTATCTACGCTTGCTCGTCTTGCGTGAGAGGTTGGCCGCCACCCGTCACAAACCCTAGCAGTAGAGGGAAGGTAATGTACCCGTGGAGTGGTTGATGTTCCCTGCTATCTGCTGGAGGTGGCAGCATTCGAGTAGAAGTCACTGGCGGGTGTTTGTTTCTTTTTCCAGAAGCGCAAGAGAACACACGAGCAGGATAGCACGTTCGTAGTTTAGGGAACCTTTGATATGGCGTATTGTGTTTACGGTGATAAATTTTCTGACTAACTAGAGGCATACGCACTTCCGCTGTAATAATATGGGCGCCTAAATGCATGCCTTGCATGAGCATACATTAAAACCGTAAAGAAGTGACGCTTCGGTTTGAGCTCATTAATAATTATGGAAACACCTTGGGGCTCAACTGACGAAGACGAAAAACATTCAACGTGTGCTGTGTGCTGTGTACTGTGTTTTTCGTCTTCGTGTGCTCGAGGTATTTCCATGCATAAGGAAGCAAGTTCACGCATAAATGAGTGTGTGAGTGAGTGAGTGAGTGAGTGAGTGAGTGAGTGAGTAAAATTTTATTTCGTCCAGCAAACCGCGGCAAAACGTGCACTCGACTAAACCCACGATGGGACCGATAGGTCTAGTCTGTCGGCCCGATAACGGGCACGCTGGACGGCCAGGATTTGGTCATCATACCTGGGACTTCGCAGTAGCGTATCCCACACTTCCTCGCTGAACGTCGGGCCCAGCGACCCACACTCCCAGAGCGCGTGAGGCAAAGAAGCACCCTCACCCACAAGCCGTGCAAGAGCTATTCATGTAAACTTTTGGATATATACTACAAAAAGACGAGCAATTCGGGCAGGGGGTTATTTTCAGGAGTCTGAGCGTGACCGCCTGCGGCCTGGTTATGGTGAACGACCATGCACTACACCGTCAAAGCATTCGTGCACGCGTGGACGAGTATGTGCGAAGTTCGAATCCAGCGACTAGTTATTTCACATTCACATTCACCCGCTTCACATTTCGCAGTAATCAGGTACTTCCGGTGGTCGAAATTTGCAGAGCCCTCGACTATACGGTATCTGCCATAATCATATCCTGGTTTTGGAACGTTAAACCCCAGACAGCATTATTATATTATTATTATTGTTATTATTATAATTAATATATTAGTAGTAATATAGTAGTAGTAGTAGTAGCAATAGTAGTAATAGTAGTATATACGGCGTGTATCGGTTTGCCTAAGTTTTCAAATTAAAAATAAAATAATAAAAGGCATGCGCAACGTGGGCATGCGTGCACAAAAAAAAATCTACATGCGCAGATATTTACTCACATTTCAAGACAGACATGTTTACCTACATTAAGATGAACGTTATGAGTCGTGCGAATAGAATAAATTATCCAGCCACTTGTAGTCATAAGTTAGTAATGTTAAAATCAGTAAAAGTTAAAACAGACCCGATTTTTCGAGACCGACTGAGTCCCTTCTTCGGGCTTGACTGTTTCGGCAAAGACGTTGCAGGGCCGTGTTGGTCCTGAAACATTGGGTCAGTTTTTAGTTTTCCATGTTGACATTACAAGCTTACAACATTAGAGACTAAAAGTGGCAGGATAGTTTATTTCATTCGTATGAATTTTCACCCGCCCAGAAAGATGTCTGTCGAACATATTCATTTTTAAAATGTTATAGGGGTATACATAAGTATTGATAAATTACCGTTAGTTTCATGAAGCAATACGGCCATCTTTTCCTTTAGCTACACTTTCCGCATTTATTAGCGTCTCCTTGCTAATTAGCGTATAGAAACAGCAATGTGCGCGTCAGAGGCGCGTGGAATCAATAACCACGCTCGACTGAGCGGCTGCGTGTTAGGCTTCGCTCGCTAACGAGATTATATACACCGACAGGTCGCGTGGGCCGTCGCGCGCCGAGCGAAATTCATTTATGTGTCAGAAAGTATCAGCCATGCAAACAGGGCTTCAGTTCATACATGCTGTATGTCGAGAAGAGAGAGAGAGAGAGATAACGCCCGAATTTCGGCGGTATGTAGCGACGCTTGCAACAGAATTTCAAGAGGGGAGAAAAAGAAACACGATAGGTGCCGGCTAATTAGAGACGCAAAATCGACGTCGCATAAGTGAAACTGATATGTTGAAACCTTCTAAAATGAACGTGAGCGCCACGTTAAGTACGCTAAGTCTCAAGCGTGGCTATTGAGTTAAAGGAAATATAGCTAAACATCAGCACTGGGAGAAACTAAAGAAGGAAGAACGGGGACAGAGAGGAAAGGCAGGGGATGTTAAATGTTCTAAAAAAAAAAACAGGTACGTGACTCTACAGTGAGGAAAGGAATGAGTGAGTAAAGATAGAGAGAGAAAGAGATAGAGAAATTCGTCTATGCGTTGACGCAAAAGCACCCAATATCAACTCTTCAGGTGGTATATACTATACAGCAGTGCATAAGATGGAAACAGTTTTGTATCTTACACAATGGACTGAACATAGCTTATCTGTGTTATTCGGGCTATCGGAAACAGAGGAGGTGGGCTGATCAGAACACTTTGGTTGATTGTCAGATCCGTATGATGAAATACAGGCAATAGCAACATTAACTTTCTTTCGTATATGTGCAAAAAGTGGAGCGCGTTATGGGCGTTGTAAGGAAAGACGTCACTAGTGTAGACCTCGCCAAACTAATGAATTGAAATACCCAATGCTCAGACATGATACTAACATTTGTTAATATTGTAAGGCTGAAGCAATAACGGAGTACAAAAGAAGAAAAGAACGCAGTGCGTCTTTTTTTCGTCTGGGGCGTCGTTATTGCACCCAGCACCTTCCACTGAAATCTGTTACGACGGGGTCTGTTTATTGAAGAATGGCTAGATGAAATCAGCGAAGGGCAGCGTGCCGTCACCAAGTTGCTTCACAGAGAGACGCACTTTTGTTCTCCTCTTCCTTTGCGCCTCGTTTTTGCTTCAGCGTAACAGTAAGTATGTTTCGATTTGTTTCAACTGGCGCGTAAAAAAATGTCCTTGTTTAATGCAGGTAAACGAAGTTTCACGAGCGAAAGTTCCCTTTCTTTTGACTCGGAGAACAACGATACAATTGGTCCGCAGAGTTTTAACCTTATTGCATGCCTTCATGCAGGTATAGAGTACTAGAAGCTCTAGCTCAGGCGTACAACCGTACAACCACTTTTGTCGCCGAAGCTACTGCATCAGCACGATGACACATAGAAGCTTTTCAGTGCCCCTGATTCTTTCAGCACGAGTGCGCCGTGAATTTGAATGCAGCCAGCGCCTCTGACACAGGCGGCGCGAAGTAATGACCTTCATCCAAAAAAGAGGACGTTTGGGCGTGTTGGTTGGAGCACTTGTTCTGCTCCAGTGTTCTTTGCGCTGTGGTTTACGAAAAACAAAGACCTTGATCCACTCGCCATTTTCGCGAACGCATTCCAATATAGCATTTTAGTGATACTTTAAATATTGAGCTCGTAATGTAGACAAGAACTAAGAAACAGACAAGCGTGTCTTGTTTAGCCGTTGTCTACCTCTACGCCCTCGTAAATTTCAAGCAACCATCAACCATCAATTCGCCCAACCAGCCATTCTGGCAGGTTTCGGAGATATTTCGTGCAGGAAATCCGCCATTTTAGGGAAATTTCCGCCGTAATTTCGGACAAAAGGGAAAAAAGCGAATCGCTGGGATATTGCAGGTAATTTTAGAAACGGTCAAATTCCACGCGACGATCACAACACAGTGGCCACACTGCACTTCGGGCTTCTGCAGCTGGTACAGGCGCACGCTGTACCGAAGGTGTAGCCCGTGATATATGTTTATGATCACTGCTCATAATTATATGCAGGGATTTCTGGTTCTCTCTGGCAAGCCCACGTATGAACAATTTGCACTTACAGCAGAGGAGTTACGTACGAAGGCCGTGCGTTTGCGTTGCGCAACAGCACAGGCATCAGTCGTGATTTTAGTTGTCCTAAACATGTGAGGCAAACGTATTATATTGTTGCAAAGATATATAGACGTCCGACTCTGGAGATTATAGGACACGTAGCGCCACCTGTCAATGAAGTTTAGGGTAGTGCAAAGCTTGACTCGTTGTGCAACCGGGTGCAACTAGCGTGTGCGAAACAACTATTGAGCTAAATGTTAGATGCGTTTGTATATTGAACACTCAGACAAAAAGCTATGAATTCCTCTCCGCTATAGTCGGATGCATCGCCGAAACGCCATCAAGTGCTTGCTGGGTCACTCCCAGAAGGACGGAGAAAAGAAGTGCTGACGTAACAGCTCCGCGCTGTACAAAGAAAAACCCTAGTTGCGCTACTGCTGCGGTGTGCATTGCCACAGAGTTAAAGGACTTCAGTTTTACCGATTCCCGTAGCTGTCGTGAAGGGCAACGGCGAGAGCGCTGTATACGGGCTGTTGTGAACGTGTTGTGTTAGTGAATTACTCGCTTTCTCCATTGCCAGTCGCATGAGAAAGTGTGATAATGTAGGTCGTCCGTTATTGATTTAAGTAGCCTTTACGTATAATAGTGTTGACTATTTAAAAATGCGGCGGCTGCATTTCCGATGGAGGCGGAAATGTTGCTGGCCCATGTGCTCAGATTTGGGTACACGTTAAAGAACCCCAGGTGGTCGAAATTTCCGGAGCCCTCCACTACGACGTCTCTCATAATCATATGGTGGTTTTGGGACGTTAAACCCCACCTGTCAATCAATGACTATTTAAAATGAAGCCCAACAAAGCATCTGAATACGGTGCGCGCCGTGTTAAATGCAGACTGCATGATGACGCGCACGATAAACATCGCACAAGCCGCGAACACCGATAATCTGAAGTGGTCACCACTACAGAGCATCATGACCGTAGGCTTTCGAGGCTCCAGATTCGGCTTTAACTAGCAAATTCTAACACGTGCTTCATACAAGTAAATCGCAAAATTTAGTCGTGACAACAATAAGGTTTTTCTTGCCGTTTGTCTCCGCGATTGCTTGAACTGTCTCGGAGCAATCGCGGAGGCCTTGGTTTTATTTATTATTTATTTAATACTGTAAGCCTTTCTCAGGCTCATACAGGGTGGGCGGGCAAATATACACAGTCGCGTACAAACCAGGCAATATCGCACATAGCGGAAGAAACAGAATCACAAGATGATGGTGAAAATAAAACTTGGACGATGAAAGCAATTGTAAAAAATCATGGACAGGTCACAAAACATCGAGGTATCACCAGGGGGTACAGTGGTCAGTGTGTTCGGAAGCGCTCACAAACATAAAAAAAAACAAAAGTTGCTTTTAGCCTTCATAAAACAGGCTTTCTACATTCCGAACAAATGTATCTGCAGGGGAAAGATTAACGCATTCACGTGGCATTTGTTCCACTCTTTCACTGCTGACGGGAAGAATGAATATTTAAAAGTGTCACAGCGTGACATGAATGGTCTGATGCACTTATTGTGGTTGGTACAAAGGGAGTGATGGTTAGGCGGCTTTATATAGTTGTCTTTATCTATGTTTAAACCGTTTTGATACAAAAGGAAAATAAACTTTAAGGAAGAGACATGGCGACGGGCTGCAAGGGTCGGCAAGCATGTCCGCCTGCGCAGCTCAGTGACACTGTCATGCCTCGAATACTTAGAATAGATAAAGCGAAGGGCCTTGCGTTGGACGATTTCTAATTTGTTGGAAACAATGCTGGCATACTCGAGGATGCTGGCGTACTCGAGGTTCCAAACAATGCTGGCGTACTCGAGGATCGGCCTTATGAGAGATTTATATGCTGTCAGTTTTACATGAGAAGGCGCCAATGCAAGTTTTCGACGCAAAAACCCTAGCTGGTGATAGGCTTTTGTGTATGTGCTTCTTATATGTGCAACCCACTTCAGTTTACTTGTAAAGGTAATGCCCAAGTATTTAACAACGTCGTTTCTTGCAATGTTTGTGCTGGCCAAATTGTAACTAAAATGCTGGATTGTTTTTCTGCGAGTTATGCTAAGGCAAGCTGTTTTTGACACGTTAATTTCCATTCCCCACTCAAGGCACCAACATGCAATATTAGCTAGTGTGGTATTAAGTCTAAGCTGGTCATCAGTTGTGCGGATAGTGGTGTAGATCACGCAGTCGTCAGCGAATAATCTCATTTTAACATTAGGCTCAAGGCACATATAGATATCATTAACATATATTAGGAACAAGATGGGTCCTAAAACGGAACCTTGTGGTACTCTGGAGAAAACTTCCAATGAATCAGAGCCTTTTGTTGTACATCGAGAAAGTGAACACACATGTATCCCCATTTGCAGTATATACAAATGCAAGGAAATGGTCAACAGAACTATGTAGGATGCGTAATAAAACAGTTAAACGCACAAGAAGCGAGAGAAGGATGGAGAATCCAGCTGCAAAGGCAGAAATCACCGGGGCCATCTGATAAAGCGAGTTCACTGACCATAAGATATATTGCTCGCTTATGTACAGTACTTCATCGCTTTCGCGTCATGTGTACGCCAAAATTTATCGCATTTAGGCGTTACAGAATGCACGTCGGAGTGCTTGTCTCGAAGGCGATGTCATGCGAAGCTCACTTGGCCTTGAATTGCGTGTTGCAGCACACCGAAATAAAGTGAAACATGTTTGGCGTTGTACCCGAATGCAGTTCGCTTGGATGAGCTTTCTACTTTTCTGAAGCGACGTTGGATTGACAATAAAAGCTTGTAAAGTCCTTTATTATGAAGGAACCACGCCTCCACACAAACGAAAAAGGAGGGCCTATGCACGTTCGCTTGCGGACGGCTCTCTTATCACTATACTCATGGCCAACGTGGCAATGTAAGTGTTGGTGGCGGCGTTCGTCGCAGCGCCGCCTGGGCGGAGTCTGAGGTCTATATGAATGCGTGTGTGTGTGTGCTCTCGAGTGAACAACAATGTGCAAGAAAATGTCTTGGGGAATTTGAAGTAAGGGCAAGGGAACGGCCCGAAATAAGGAATTCTAATTTTCTGGAATAAGAATTCTTTAGCGTAGTACGGGACATCACCGTAGGATTTTGCAGGAGCTTGTCGGCTTGTGTTTCAACGGCACGCGAGGCTTCTTGAACGACGCACGTGATCGACGCGCTGATTTGCTGCAGAAACATCAGCGCCGACTCATCAGCGAGAATTCCACGCAATCTCGCAGTCAATGTGCAAACAAGTTTCTGTGGTGGTGATCCAGCTCAGAGATGGCTTGAGGGTCAGATTCTTTGCTAAGCTTGAGGGTCAGATTCAGGCAACCAGGCATTGTAGCAACTGGTCTTTGCAGGCCCCGGAGGCTCGGGAGGCGGATATCAACGCCGTAGTTAGAGACTGAAGGGAAACTTTTTAGAGGTTTATTTCACAGCATTTACATAGCGAGCACTTCGTTACAAGAACATCTCGCGAAACAAGATGAACATTTGGTGACATCATGATGATCTCGCGTTACTTAACGACGATATCATGTCGAATGAACTCACTGGGGCTGATTATGAGCAGACTCCTTTCCCCAGATTTGCAGATGAAGAAAAGGGTTCCTATTGCGCTGTCCAATCACAGGACACACGCCACTTTCATCCGTGCCGCCCACATCCGCCAAAGTCAACGTCCTGACCTTGGTGTGACCACCATACTCTGCACCTGTGGCACAGCAGGGGATCCTCCCTTAACATGTGGAGGCCTCAGATTGATGGGTCCCACGCTGGGACAGCCGAGTGCATCAAAATTACACTATTTCCTACTAAAGGGAAGCATGAGTAGCATGCGAAGCAGTGCATGCGTCATCCTAAAGTTCCGTTCATCACGGGAATGTTGCCCGATGTCCTCACATGTGGAGCATACCATGAATTCGCTGTAGTTTCTGTTGCTGTTACTTTCCGCGAACTGTTGTTGAAACATGCCACGCGGGTTCATCGCCACGCAGGAGCACGTGCGTTCCTCGCGCGTCTGCAGAATTTCGTCTCCCGACGCCATCACGTGATTGCTGAGAGAGAGTAATGGGGAGAGGCCACAACCTCTAACACTGTCACCTACGCAGGGCCAACCGCGCTAGCGCGTGCCAGCGCGTTCTCGCTAGGATACAACGCATTGGTTCATAATGCGTTTGATACTAAACACGTCATTGAGTCTTTGCACGCTCTTTGTGCTCGAAATAGAACAACTCTTACGTAACGAACGCCGTTCATACTTTGCTAAAAACTCATGCATACCAAGCAATCAAATGAAGGCCAGATCTCTAGTTCGAAATTACGTGTCACTGCTCTTTTAAACACACGAATGTTTTGCCTGGGGCATAAAGAATTCAGTGACACAAGATCCGTCACGAAAGTGACCTCAGTATATTCGTTTTGGAGAAAGAAGACTTAGAGCCCTACATAGTCTACTTTGCGAGATTCGTATGAATTCGTCCCTATGAAGTGCACCACCAAGGCAATTTCGAGTGGGCGTGTGTATGTGCGCGTGTCTGTGCGTGCGTTTGAAAAAAAAATGGCCCCGTATCTGCATGTAATCTGCAAATGTCGTCGAAAGACGATAGTCTTGCGTGTGGAGAGAGTGAACAAGACATTTATTTGATGTTCTGAGCAAGAAAATCGGTAAATGGTATTCTGAAGGCACCGCGTTACAGTGCCTCGAGCGTGCAGCGGAGGCGAACGAGCGCAACAAGTCAAGTCACACGTGAGACATAAGTGCCATCTGGCAGTTTATGTTTTAGAAAACAAAGCGTGTGGCTCTGAGACGGGTGTACGCGCCCATCTCAGAGGTTATAAGGTGTTGAACGCAAGGCGACGGGTATGTGCCACCACCATCTCGCTTTAGCAAAGCGTTGGGAACACTCGTCTTTCCGTGCAAGCGTTGCATGGTCAGCACACCGTGATAAGCACTACAGTCCTTAAAATTACTTATGTATGCCTTTTCTAGTAAAAGGCTCACATACAGAATATATACTGTAAGATGGCGTCGAGAACACTCGAGACTCTCCTTTTATTGACTCGAGTATGTGCCCCACAACCTAAACTTGACTGGTGATGATGAGTATTTACAGATGAAAAGATAGGACGCATAAATAATGCTCACACTTATTTTCCCCGCGTACTTGAGCGGCCGGCCCGGCCGAGACTTAGGCGGGAAAGGTACGGCGCACAAAGGGTTTAAGACGTGAAACGTGGATAATCTCGGCGGCACGGTAACGACGGTCCGAGGAACCCTCGACGGGAGTGACAAGGTAATTGACCGGAGATGTTCGTTCACAAACAACGTAAGGTCCTAGAAAGCGAGACTGAAACTTTTCACACAATCCGGGTGTGCGAACAGGCGTCCAAAGTAGTACTTCATCTCCAGGACGGAAGGTGACGTCTCGACGAAAGCTGTCATAGCGTTGCTTGCGGTCTTCTTGACTGGCCTCCGTGTTGAGTTGAGCACGTTGCCGTGCCTCAGCAAGCCTTGAGACGAAATGTTCTGGCGTAGTCGTCGACGTTTTAGTCATTACATTGAAGAAAGAGGCGTCAATGGTGAATGCCGGCGCACGACCATAGACGAGGAAGAAAGGTGAATACCCGGTGGTTCGTTGAACAGCGGTGTTGTGTGCAAATGTTACGAACGGCAAGATTTTGTCCCAATTATCGTGGTTCGGTCCGATGTACATAGATATCATGTCGATTAGAGTCCGGTGGAATTGCTCTGTCAGCCCATTTGTCTGCGGGTGGTAAGCGGATGTGGTCTTATGAGGTGTGCCACAAGTTTTTAGAATTTCGTCAAGAATTGTCGACATGAAGGCCTTGCCCCGGTCACTCAACAACGTGTGAGGTGCACCATGACGCAACACAATGGCTTCTAAAAAGAAGGCGGCAACGTCTGAGGCGGAACTAGTGCGTAGAGGAGCGGTCTCCGCGTATCGTGTGAGGTGGTCGATGGCTGTGACGATCCAGCGGTGGCCCGCTGGCGTTACGGGAAGTGGCCCGACGAGGTCTATTCCGACAACGGCAAAAGGTGTGTCGGGACATGGAATGGGTTGTAATAAGTCAGCAGGAGCTGAAGTTGGTCGTTTCCAGCGTTGACAAAGTGCGCGAGAAGCGACATAATTAGCCACAAAGGTAGAAAGACCAGGCCAGAAGAAACGGCTCCTAACGCGGTTGTAGGTCTTTTGAAATCCCAAGTGTCCAGCTGATGGGTCGTCGTGCAATGCTTCGAGAACTTGTTTTCGCAGCGAACGGGGAAGTACTGGCACCCACCGATGCCCATCCGCATTGTAAGTATAGTGCTGCAGGACATTGTTCTCTAGCTTGAACAGCCGTAGCTGACGACATAGTCTGGTGGAGAAGGCGAGCCATTCAAGTATCCGATGATGCGGTTACAGTAGGGGTCGTCACGTTGGTACGCGGCAAACTGGGCGCTGTTGTTTAAAGGTAGCGACCCGGCAACTGCCAGGGATGATAACGTGAGTGAAGAGGAAGCCGCTTGATCACCTGAGGGGCATTCAGGATGCGTGGTTGGAGATGAAAGTGGCAGAGGGCAGCGAGAGAGAGCGTCAGCATCCTGATGCTGTTTGCCGGACCTGTACACGACGTCAAAAGTGTACTCTTGCAAACGCAGGATCCAGCGACCAAGGCGCCCAGACAAATTCTTCAGCGAGGACAACCAGCATAGGGCATGGTGGTCGGTAACCACAGTAAAGTGGCGTCCATACAGATAAGGTCGAAATTTCTGGATGGCCCAAACGACAGCGAGACATTCCTGCTCTGTTATCGAGTAGTTCTGCTCTGCAGGTGTTAGTGCGCGGCTGGCATACGCAACTACTCTCTCACGTGAAGTGTCGTCGCGCTGGAGGAGGACAGCACCGATTCCGTGGCCGCTGGCATCTGTGTGCAGGAAAGTGGGTGCACTCTCATCGAAGTGACGGAGGACGGGGTCTGATGTCAAAGCACGCTTAAGGGCTTGGAAAGCACACTCGCACTCGTTAGTCCACGTGAAATCCGTCCCTGACGTCAGAAGCTTGTGTAACGGCCCCGCAATGGCAGCAAAGTGACGGATGAAGCGGTGGAAGTAAGACGCCAGGCCCACGAAACTTCGCAATTGTTTTTGATTGCGCGGACGTGGAAAACTAATTACGGCAGCAACCTTGTCGGGGTCGGGTCGAACGCCGTCTTTGCTGACAAGGTGACCCAATACTTTGATGCTTGTGCTGGCGAAGTGGCACTTTTTTGTATTGAGCTGTAGGCCAGCGTTCGAAATGCACGTTAGAACTTCGTCCAAACGCTTAAGGTGCTGAGAAAAAGTAGAAGAATAAATGACGATGTCGTCTAAATAACATAAACAGGTTTTCCATTTGAGACCACGTAAGACAGTATCTATCATGCGCTCAAATGTTGCTGGAGCGTTGCATAAGCCAAAGGGCATGACGTTAAATTCGTAAAGCCCGTCAGGCGTCGCAAACGCTGTTTTCTCCTTGTCTTCTTCGCGCATAGGTATTTGCCAATACCCGCATCGGAGGTCGAGGCTGGAGAAATATTCTGCGCCTTGTAGGGAGTGCAGGGCATCATCTATGCGTGGCAACGGATATACGTCTTTTTTCGTGATCTTATTGAGCGCTCTGTAATCAACACAAAGGCGGACAGGGCCATCCTTTTTCCGTACCAACACTACAGGAGACGACCAGGAGCTGGATGAAGGTCTAATAATATCCCGTTTGAGCATGTCGGCGACGTTTTTCTCGATGATTTGCCGTTCAGCCGAAGAGAGACGGTATGGGCGGCGGCGTACAATGGAGCTGCCTTCGGTTTCGATGCTGTGCTCTGCAACGGAGGTGCGGCCCAGAACTTTGCAATGTACATCAAACGAAAGGCTGTGCTTTTGGAGAAGGTCTAAGAGGTCTCTCTTTTGCTCGGAAGTGAGGTGAGGACTTATGGTGTCATTTAAGGTAACAGTGGTAGCCTTGATATCAGTAGTAGCAGACAAAGGCGGTGATTCTGCGTGAAGGGTAATCAGTGAAAAGGGCTCACTGTCAGCGAAGCAGCTCACAGCAGTGCCCTGGGGCAGCATCACTGGCGAAGAAGTTGGATTCAAGGCGGTGAACAATGCTTTACCGTCGTTAAACCGCACAAGGCCGTGTGCTATGGTAAGCCCCGCAGGTTTCGAGCGAACTGATGAAGCTATGAACACGTCACCATCAACTATAGTATCCGAAGCGATCGTTAGAAGTTGTTCATCTCCTGGCGAAATTAAACAATCAGTAGCAGCAATGAAACGGAAGCTGTATGGATCGACATCCGATGAACTCTCAGTAGCTGACATTCGAATGACTCGCTGACGACACACAGTAAAACTTTTTACACCCAGAAGGGTGTAAATGAGCTTGTCCCGTGGACGACACCCTAAGGGTGTTAATTCAGCACCTTCCAAAAAGGGTGCTTTTTCATGCACCCTTAGAATAGGGTGTACATGTAAAAAAACTGTAGGGTGTTACAAAAACACCCTTAAGGAAGGGTGCCTTCGATGTCCATCACTTTTTTAGCACCCTCTGAGGAGGGTGCGAGAAGGGTGCACAAGGGTGTTGAGTGCCCGCCATGGCAGGGGTGCCAGTATTCTTTTAGACTGCACTAATAGATATCAGCATGCACTGATTACACACTACTTGAAGAAAGTGGTCCTGATTATCAATGGTGCACCACCTGTCGAGCTCCATTCATTGCGTCTGGGCAAAAATATAAACGCGTACTATCGTGTATGAACTTCTGCTGGATCTATATATACTTCAAAGTATATGCATAATGCGCGTTACAGAAAATGAAGCCTTGCTGCCCTTGCATATTGCGTTTATTTAATAGGCAAATAAAACATAAACTTTTCTTCTGCCACACAACTTTTTCACCAGATATACGTTCACGTATACGTACACTACACATGCAACACCTCAAATGTTTATTATATTTATTCAGTTTCACTTCATTGACAATTCTTTGCAACATACAATTACACTGGTTTCAGTTTAGTATACTGCTTCAAGTACATAGAGACTACAAATGAAATATACGCTAATATATCCCTATAATTCTTTCAAGTATCTACAATCCCAGTTGTTTCCAGTTTAATACTCCTTCATGTACACAATCGGTTAATATGAATGAAATACAGGCAAATATATACTTATGATTCTTTCAAATATATACAATCACCATGATTTCACTATATACGCCTTCATGTACACAATCGTTCCCAAGAAGTGATGCACACAAAAATATATATGGATAGTGTTTTCAAATGTATACAATCACAGTGTATTAAGCTTTGTATTCCTGCATGTATAACAATTGGTTATGAGAAATGATGTACATGCAAACATATACGGGTTTTCGCACATATATCTTTACCGAATACTTAAGAAACCAATACAATGATCAGAAACACAATAAGCTAAAAACGAACACAAAACTGAGTCAAAACACACAAAAAACAAAAGAGGTAATGCATAATTATGGCTAATGACACAGCTGGGTCACTTTATGCCAAATGTCCCAGCCATTTTGGCAACCATCTCAAATGTATTCGAAAAACTCGTGCTGCATTGAAAATAGTGAACTTCTGGAATATTTAAGAGGAAAAATATTTGGTCACGTGGCTGCCCTCTGAACTTCCTGGAATGCCGTCTAGGTGTTGTATGTAAAAAATTTTATTTTAAAAGCACCGCTCCTTCTTTCCATACGAAACTCGGTCTACGTGTTACGTAACAAGAGCTTAACTTGGGAGAGTTGGTTCATTGTGGTTGTGTGCTAGTCACAGCGCGACAAATTTAGGAAGAGACAGAAAGGACAGGAAAGAGCACCGACTGTCAACTGAATTTAATGAATGTGCTACGAGCGCTTTTATACGGAGTACAAGAACCGTATTCATGCGCGACGACACGTGTGAGCACTACAAAATATTCTTAACTGTGAAAAGAATACTCCCTCTCGGAAAGGATAAGTGAACGTGTAGTGATGCACTGATCATTGGTTTACCTGATAAAAAATCCTTCTACAAACGTTAAATTGGCATTAAGTAAACCTATTCTCGTAACGAATGGGGCAAGACTGACTATTCCTGTTGCTGTTTAGTACACACAATTTTGAAAGCTTGCAAGGGGTGGAAAACAACACGCTAATATCATATCTGCTGGCTATTTTTTTAATTGTGAGACACATGATGTGGTATAACATGCAAAGGTTTTGGTCATTGTTTTTTGTTGGTCCTGTCTTCTTTAACTTTACTTTCTGCAGGAGGGTTTCGCAAACGGGTATGATGATTCTGTTGGGATACCCAGCATCTTTTAGTCTTTTAATCTGGTTTTTAAACCTGACCTCACCCTTGTGCTAACATGACTTCTGAAGGGTGGCCTGAGTACATGTGGTATCAATTCCTCTTTCTACTAATTTTGAATGCCCACTATGAAAAGACAGAACATTCTTAGCACTTCTGGGCTGATAGCACCAGCCAATACCCCAACAGCATCATCACACTTGTTTGCGAAACCCTCCTGCAGAAACTAAAGTTAAAGGAAACAGGACCAAAAGAAAAAGAGAATGACCAATAACCTTTGCATGTCACACGGTACTATGTACATAAGGTGTCTCACAATTTTAGGAAAAGAGCCAGCAGATATGACATTGTTGTTTTCTACCCCTTGCAAGCTTTCAAAAGTGCATGTACTTACAGCAACAGGAATAGTCAATCTTGCACCATTCGTCGCTGGAATAGGTTTACTGAATGCCAATCTAATGTGTATGAGATACCGCTAACACGTGGAAAAGTAAACATAGGACAAACTGGGCAATGCTTCAATGATCAAGCAAGACAGCATGCTTTAAATGTTAAGAAGGGCTATAGTAGTCTCATGGCCGGGCACCGTAAAGAATGTAAGTGTAGTCCTAGGTTTCATAAAACACGGTTTTTGAAAAAAAAGCAAGCAGAAAAATGAGAGATTTTAGAACTCTTAATTAGGAAGGCCAAGGATCAATGCATCAGTACACCTTCACTTATCTTTTCCGAAAAAGAGTATTCTCTTCTCGGTTAAAATTATTTTGTCATGGTCACACATGTGTTGTTGCAGATGAGCCCTGGTCTTGTGCTCAGTATAAAAACGCTCGTAGCACCTTCAATAAAATTCAGTTGACAGCGCTCTTTCCTGTCCTTTTTGCGATACGATTTTTATTACAGAAAAAATTTCATTTTCTTACAATTTAGGTATAATGATGAGTTTTCATTGTATCACAACATGGAGCAAATTGCATCTCAATACGGACCAAAATCACAATTTTGTGAAATTCGTGATATTTTCTCGTATATTTCAGCAGCTTGAGAAGTCTAAAGATATTTTTTCCTCATAATATACCTTCTGTGGAGTAAGTATTCACTGCTCAGATATTCATACAAAGTGCAATATTGCAATAAAAATGCAAACATAACACATTTTGGCTTTATTCTTGGAAGCGAATGTGGCAAAAAAATTGCACTATTATTATTCAGCTTCAAATACCTTACAGAAGCACATTTGCTTAACAGGTAGACCGAATTTGCTTTAGAAAAAATAAGCGGTAGTTTTAAAACGAAATTTTCCACAAACAGCACACAGACGGCATTATGCCAGGAAGTTATAAGCCAGCCACATGAACAAAACTTTTTTTCTCGCTGAATTATTCTAGCAGTTCACTGTTTTCAACGCAGTAAGTCAGCACTTTTTTTTTTCAAATACAATTCAGATGGTCGCCAAAGTGGCTGGGACGTTTGGCATGGAATGGTCCAGCTATATTTAAGCAAAATTACTTACACAAATAACAATGTTTGTTCATCTACCATGACCACACTAGAAAAAGTTGTTCAGGCATTGTGACACTAAAATTTTCAGCGTCGTACTGCCTGAACAACTTCTTTGATAAACTCCAAACTCACGCCGAGAAAAAGCCGCTCAATCACAGTGGATGTTAAAGGCTTTGCGGCCGTAGACAATGTTGAAAATAAAAAAAATCAACTCATCAGTGCTGTCACTCCTTCTTCGTCATTACTGACACGGAAGATTTTTCGGTTATCCATGTGGAGGTTCAGGAAGTAGGCTTGCTCTAGGCTGGGGCCGGGGGGTAGACTACGCAGGACGTCAGCGGCACCCTCCCATCCTGTAATAAGAGCAAATATGACTTCTCATAAAAGGATGTTCGTGCTGTTCTGGCAGCACCATATATAAAGAATGTGTAGTGTGTATCCTTCGAAATGGCGTGTAATTGACATTACACTGAACTCGAAGCATACAACCCATACATTCCAATAATTTCGTATGATAAAGATAAGAGTTTTCGAGCATACAGCAAATTCCCGAAATGAGATGAAGTTTAAGACTACAGCTCAAAAATGGCACTTACGAAAGCCTGAACTCACCTAAGAGTCAAATTCCTTCTAGAGTAGTGAGCCAGTGTGAAAAACAATTCCTAAAGTACAACGTTCAGAACATGTAACATTAATCAAAATGCACAAGAAACTTACCTCTTCATGTACAAACAGTGAAGACATCTCTGCTTTCTCTTTTACATGAGAACAAATGATCTTGGGCGTGGCACTAGCGAAGAGGTCTGCAAAAAAAAAGTAAAAGATTTACTGACTTTAATCACGCCTCTAACAATCTGAGGAATTGTTACAAGTCACCAATCAGTGCAATTCCGACTGCCTCTATAAGGGCATCAAAAATGAACAATTTTCTCGTTTTTTCTACTCCCACAAGACGCTCCGTCAATGGAATCTAATCCAAATTTGACGCTGTGCTTCCTATTTGCCTGCTTTCTAGACGTAGGGCTGCGAACATGTGTTTTGTGCACCTAATCTAGCACAGAAATTTGTCATCTATAATTCAATCATCTTAATTCATTGTAATTTGATAAAAGATGTGATAGCTCGTCCAGTTTTTAAAGAGTTGCGGGCCTGCAATAGGCACTGCCTTGCACGTATGAAAGTACTTCTTTTAAAAAAAAATTCAAAGCTTGCTTTCAGAAAAAGCGTCTGGCATATTTCGACAACCAAGCCCATCCTCTGATGGCAGTCAGGGGCACGCTATTAGCGATTATTCACTACGGGATTTACAAACGTAACCCGTGCCTAAATACTCAGTTAAACACAATCACGCAAGTAAGAGCGCTCGAACGACACCAACGCGCGCGGACGCCGACTACGTTGCAGCAGCCATGGCTTATGCTAGAGCTACCGCACATAGCTCCAACAGAGTCACGTATACTCTCTCGATTCTGTTATAACGCCGAACATTATCGCAGATGAAAGCGAAGCACAAAAACAGCAAACAGAAACGAGGGAAAACAACGCACGGCGATGGCCACAACAACGCGCCTTTGGAAGTCTGCTAGATCTTTCTCCTGTTGCTGTTGGCACTTGTCCTAAATAGCTTAAAAGACCGAGGCGCACGTGCTGGGAGCATCGCGGCATATCAGCACCTCCAACTATACCGTCTTTAAGCAAAAAAAAAAAAAGCCATTTCGTACAGTGCGCCTCTGTACATAATTTTTGCTTTTTCTTTCTTTTTTACGCTTACACCTACAGAAGCATGTTGCACATTTGAGTATTAATAGAAATGTTATTACGATGTAGCCCAAAGCACATCTTAAAACAATATCAATCACTTTGTGCAGTGTAGAGAGAATGTGCGATCAGCAACTAATCCCGCCCTTGTTAAGTGATCACATCACTCACTGTATGAGTGATGCAGGCACTTACACAACATTGCGCATAGCAGTGGGAACTCGTTAAGTCACACGTTTAATCGGGCATCTGCAACAGGCCCGCGAACGCATGCTGTTGTAAATGGTTGGCAGCCTACTTCGGCAGAGCTGCTGCAGGCGCCCAGCTAGCGCTGTATGATTACTACCTACGAAAACAGTACACTCACCGTTAACAGGCCCACGTTGTCCGTGTCCGCCACTCCATGAATATTCCTTAATCCGAGCGTCACTTCGAACAGGCCCACGTTGTCCGTGTCCGCCACTCCATGAATATTCCTTAATCCGAGCGTCACTTCGAACACGGTGTCATGCGTGACCACCTTTGAATATGCGCCTGTTCGCTAGAACACACACAGCGACCAAGACCCCCGACCAACGCAACGCATTTGAAAGACAGACTGATGAGACAGAAAGGGCAACACAGGGAGAGAAGGAGGAGGCACTGGCGGCGGCGTGGCGGCGCCGCAGCTGTCGGCGCAGGTGTTCGGTGACGCAACTCTTCGCTTATCTACGCCGCCGTTGACGCTGGCCGGGTTGAGCGGGGGGGGGGGGGGGGAGGAGCGGCAAACCCGCCAAGACGGCGCCGAAAGGCAAACGCTATGGCGCATACGGCGGACGGCCGTTCAACGCGGAATGACTCCTTGTAAACGGCCACTCTCCTTCCAGCCAGTCGCACAGCGACGCAGGTTATTTACCAGCCTCGGGTTCTTTGAGTATTTTGACGGAATGCGATTGCAGTGGGCGAAAAATAGTGAAGCAAAACTTGCGGAAAACAAAGTGCACCATGGAATGACCAGAAACAATAATTATTTCGTCCTCGGTGGCATTAGCGGGAGAGCATCGCTACACCTTTTTCCAGAGGAATTCCTTTTTGCATTGTCTGTGTCTGGCACTTCCGCGTATGGTGCCGCAAACTCTGAATGCGTAGTCGAAGCTGGAACAAATTAATCCACAGTCGCGGATGTTTAGAAGGCTTGCACGCACCACGAAACGGGCCGAGGTTGTTATAACAAACTTTTTGCTGACCACATGATCAGCACATAATTCCATATGGTTGCCCAATGAGCTAGCTAAGCACCTGTAGCAAAGGCAGGGCGCGTTCTTGTTAAACGTTGTTAATATAAACGATGGTTGTGCATAAGTGCAGCGACAGCTTTCCGTGGGAATTGTTCATAACCCACGTTTTCGAGCGTAGAAGCACCTCAGCGTAGCTAATCAGCTACCACAGCAAGTTCGTAAGCAACGATCAGGTACGAAATTGTGCAGCTGTTTTCCATGTACTGAATAGTCCGTGTACAGTGCGTTGACCACCGCCATTCCTTAGGCCACCTCCCATATAGACTCCCAGTCTGAACAGGTGTGGGACCTTAAACAATAAGAAGCAGTGCCTCCCCCCCCCCCGCACACACACGAAATTCGAGGGTGCACGGGCTGATACACACGCATACTTATTCACAGGCGCACACACATACCGTATACACACATACGGCCACACACACACGCGACCGTAAACGCACGCATGCATGGGCGTACACATGTGCACAGGCACGCTTAACACAAGCACGGACTCGCACATACGCGCGCACGCACACATGCACGGGTGTACACACAATCGCGCTTACACGAACACACACCCACCCATACTCGGGCGAACATTATTTGTGTGTATATAATCCATAGCAAACATGCAGCTTATAACCAACGCTAAGGAAAGCTTTCGTAACATGGATTGCAGTTAATTGCCATTATAGATGAAACGCGATTTGCTTCTGCTGACATTCTGCTGTATTCGGAGAGCACCTTCACACATTCTAAGTCAATTAGGCCGTCATTTAACGCAACGTCCACATATTCGTGCAGTAGCTGCGCTGCTCGGCCGCCAATCCGAAGATCGCGGGTTCGATGCCGGCCGTGGCAGTCGAATTAAGGCGGAGGCGAAAAGGTAGAAGCCTTTGCACTGTGAAAATCTCTGCAGCCTTCCACTACGACGACCCTCATAATCATATCGAGGTTTTTGAGACGTAAAATCCCAAATATTATAATTATGTGTTCTTCTTATGCTGCATATTCCATCTGATGAATCGGCACCTACACCCTTCTCAGGCACAAAAGCACCCTTAGAGCCTATTTTAGGGTGCTATTGAGGCAAGCACCCTAACAAAGGGGTGCTTTTTTTTCAATCGACCATTTATGGGTGTTAAAGGGTGTTGCAAAGGGTGCTTTTTCGTAAAAGCACCCTTTTTACACCCTTTTGGGTGCAAAAATTTTTACTGTGCACGATATGAAAGCTGATGCCGAAGAAAGGAAGTCCCATCCTAAAATTACTGTGTGAGTGCACAAAGGAAGTACAAGAAACTGAATGTGGTGAATGATGCCATCTATGAAAACACGGACTGTGCAAACACTTGAAGGCTGAATAGGGACTCCATCTGCGCAACGAAGGGGAGGACCATCGTAGGGCGTCCTAACTTTTTTCAAGCGGGCACAAAAGTCTGCACGAATTACGGAAAGTGATGCGCCTGTGTCCACCAGTGCCTCTGTCTGTATACCTTCAACATACACCAATAAAACATTCGATGGGCGGTCCGGAGGTGTTTGACGCAGTTCAAAAGATGCAGCTTTCCCTCCCGAAGCTGCACTGTTCAGTTTTCCAGTTGGCGGTCGGGAATTGAAGTAGAAGGTCGGAGAGGAGAAGAAGAACGCCGCATCGGTGAAGGTGAGCGACGACGTGAGAACCGAGAACTGCCAACTGGGTCAAAGTTCTGCGGAGACGGCGACCGACGTGTGCTGTTCGGATACAGCCGACGATAGGGGGGTCCAGTCGCGTAGAAGTTGTCCCGTTCAAGGTTATCGTAGCCTCGTCGTTCGTCTTGCTGACGGCGTCGGCAAAACCTTGAAATATGACCACGGATGCCGCAATAGAAGCAAGTCGGCCGCGAACTGCGCCAGGGGTTGTAAGGCTGAGAAGATGGTCGCGGTGCGAGTGAGTTGAGCGAACCATGCACTTCGGGCGCTGGTAGCTGCATTGGGCTTTGCTGGGGTGCAGGCGTCCTAGCAGCAACCTGAGCATACGTTGGAATGGCCACAGGATATGAGCTTGGGACAGGTGTGACAGTCATCGAGGCCAGGCTCTGGTGGGGCGTAGGTGTCGTTGCGGCAACGTGAGCATAACTGGGCATGGGATGTGAACTCGGAGCTGGTGTACTAGTCATCAAGGCCAGTTCCTCCCTCACGACGTCGCGCAAACTAGTAGCGGGTGGCGTCGTTCGGATATCGAGGTGGCGAGGTGAAGCCTGTGCGTGAAGTTCCTCGCGGATGATAGAGCGGATCAGCGCACGCAGCTCTGTTGTATCATGACTTGAGCTCAGATCAGACATATCAGGTTGTACCCGAGTGGTCTGAAGCTCCTCAAGGCGCTGACAGGTAGCGACAACATCGGCTACGGTTTGAGGATTTTGCACCACAAGCGCATTAAAAGCGACAGTCGCAATTCCTTTTAGCAGGTGGCGCACACGGTCGTTTTCTGCCATATCGTTGTCGATGAGGCGGCAAAGGGCGAGAACATCTTCGATGTGAGAAGTGTAAGACTCGCCAGGGCGTTGAACACGTGCACCAAGCCTCTTTTTGGCGATATCCGAGCGCACTGACGGGTTGGCGAAAATCTGGCGGAGCTGACGTGTAAATGCGGGCCATGTCGGAAAATCTGTGGCGTGGTTGAAAAACCACGTTTTTGCGACGCCGCTCAAGTAGAATGCAACGTGGGTGAGTTTCGCAGGCTCATCCCAGTTGTTGATAACACTCACGCGGTCATACTCCTCTAGCCAGTCTTCAACGTCTTCACCCGGAAGCCCTGCGAACAGCGGAGGATCCTTTTCAGGGCTGGTGACCAGGTGAGAAGGGTTTCTTGCCGGTGGGAGCGGTGGCGAAGCTGGCACGCTGGACTGGGCGGCTTGCGACATTACCGGACCCAGGTCGTTTAAGCGACGGCCTGAACGGAGCTCCAGGGATGTGTTCTAGAAGATGCTGGGGAGTCCGAGAACGCGAGAGGACGCAGGAACCGGGCAGCACTCTCCACCACTTGTAAGATGGCGTCGAGAACACTCGAGACTCTCCTTTTATTGACTCGAGTATGTGCCCCACAACCTAAACTTGACTGGTGATGATGAGTATTTACAGATGAAAAGATGGGACGCATAAATAATGCTCACAATACATACAGTATACAGAATTCTGTATATGCATACAGAATATTGTCACGGGGTCGTGACGTGGCCGAAGACAGGAGACTTCGTGTTGGGATTTAACTGTTTATTTGGGCGAACCTGTGCCCGGTAAACGGAAAGTCCAATTACAGCAGCAGTCTCGCACAGATAGCAGTCTCGGACTGATAGCGGCGAACGGAGCGTCGGCCTTCGATCAACGACTGACAAGCGGCGAAGCACGTCGGCATTTATACTCTTGCCGTCGAATGTTCTAGCGTTATCGCTGGTGGTGGCGTAGGTTTCAGAACAATCTGTACCGTTCGCGCAGTGGGCGTGATCTTATCGAAATGATCTACTACAGCCCGGAACCTTCTCGAAAACTGCAGGCGCGGTTTGCGCTGAGAATCGTGTTGTGTTTTGGGACGATAACAAAAACTTGGGAAATAGAACGTGGCATTGCCCCCCTCTAAAAAAGGCATCGTCCCGATGCTTTAACTAAAGATGAATGTACAATAATAATGCAAGAAAGTACAATGAATAAATTACGATACAACAAAAATACAAAAAACACTGTTTCAGTTTGTTAACGCGCATGAAACGGCTTGAGGCGCGCGACATGGACGACTTCAGGTCGCGATCAGCGTCGTTGAGAGTTCGTGATGCCGTCGGGGACAACCTCGTAAACAAGTGGGCCGAGACGTCGAACCACCCTGTACGGTCCGAAGTACCGTCGCAGATAGTCCACGTCGGCGTATCGGCGTCCACACCCAAACACGTTCACCGGGCTGGTATTCCACGAAGCGTCGTCGAAGGTTGTAACGGTGGCTGTCGGTCGTCTGTTGGTTCTTGATACGGAGACGCGCAAGTTGTCGGGCTTCTTCGGCGCGTTGAATGTACTCGCTCACATCGAGGCTTTCTTCGTTGGTGACGTCGGGTAACATGGCATCGAGCGTCGTTGCCGGGCTCCTTCCGTAGACCAATTTGTATGGAGATATCTGCGTCGTCTCCTGCACCGCCGTGTTGTATGCAAAGGTCACATACGGAAGAATGGCGTCCCACGTCTTGTGTTCGACATCGACGTACATTGACAGCATGTCGGCGATCGTCTTGTTAAGCCGCTCGGTGAGGCCGTTGGTCTGTGGGTGGTACACTGCCGTCCGGCGGTGGTTTGTTTAGCTGTATGCCAAGATCGCTTGAGTTAAGCCGGCAGTGAATGCCGTTCCTCTGTCGGTGATAAGGACCTCCGGGGCGCCGTGACGTAGGACGATATTTTCGACGAAGAACTCAGCTACCTCGGATGCACTGCCTTTTGGCAGGGCTTTTGTCTCGGCGTAGTGGGTGAGGTAGTCGGTAGCTACCACGATCCACGTGTTTCCGAAAGCCGACGTCGGGAACGGCCCCAGTAGGTCCATACCAATCTGCTGGAAAGGTCGGCAAAGTGAATCAATTGGCTGCAGAAGTCCCGCTGGCCTTGTCAGCGGTGTCTTGCGTCGCTGACAGTCCCGGCATGTCCTCACATAACGAGTGACGTCGGTTGTAAGACGTGGCCAGTAGTACCTTTCTTGTATCCTCGCGAGCGTGCGAGAAACACCGAGGTGCCCTGCCGTCGGATCGTCGTGCAGAGCCTGCAGGAGTTCTGGTCGCAGAGATGAAGGCACCACAAGGAGGTACTTGGCTCGAAGTGGTGAAAAGTTTTTCTTTTCTAGAAGACCGTTTCGTAGAAAGAACGACGCAAGTGCGCGCTTGAATACCTTCAGGACTTCGGCGGTCCTGCCTTCGAGGTATTCTATTAGGGCCTTAAGTTCCGGGTCGGCCCGCTGTCGTTCAGCGAAGTCGTCGGTAGTTATCGTTCCCAAGAAGTAGTCATCCTCCGGGTCGTCGGGTAGCGGTTGGTCGACAGGCGCACGAGAGAGACAGTCGGCGTCGGAGTGTTTTTTGCCGGACTTGTAAATGACAGTAATGTCATATTCTTGAAGTCTCAGGCTCCATCGTGCAAGGCGACCTGAAGGGTCCTTCAAGGTGGCTAGCCAACACAAGGCGTGGTGGTCGCTCACAACTTTGAAGGGCCTGCCGTAGAGGTAGGGGCGAAATTTCGACGTAGCCCAGGTGAGGCGAGGCCCTCCTTTTCTGTTGTGGAATAATTTGCTTCTGCTTTGTATAGTGATCGGCTGGCGTAACTAATAACCCTTTCAAGTCCGTCAGCCCTCTGCACAAGAACGGTGCCAAGACCTACGCTGCTTGCGTCAGTATGTATTTCTGTTTCGGCGAATTCGTCGAAATGGGCAAGTAATGGAGGCATCTGGAGGCGATGTTTAAGCTCTTGGAAAGCGTATTCTTGTGGCATTTCCCACTTGAACTCCACGACGGTCTTGGTAAGGTTTGTGAGAGGATCGGCGATGCGGGCGAAGTTTTTCACGAACCGCCTATAATAGGCGCACAGGCCCAGAAATGAGCGCACGGCCTTCTTGTCAGTGGGCGGCGGGAAGTCGGCGATGGCGGCTGTTTTCCGTGGATCGGGACGAACCCCAGACTTGCTGATAACGTGCCCCAGAAACAAGAGCTCCTCATACGTAAATCTGCACTTTTCTGGCTTCAGTGTGAGTCCGGAAGTCTTGATGGCTTGAAGTACAGCTTCAAGGCGCCGAAGATGCTCGTCGAAACTCGAGGAAAACACGATGACGTCGTCCAAGTACACAAGGCAAGTCTGCCACTTCAATCCTGCCAGTACTGCATTCATAACGCGTTGAAAAGTTGCAGGCGCTGAGCAAAGGCCGAAGGGCATCACCTTAAATTCGAAGAGGCCGTCCGGTGTTGTAAACGCCATCTTCTCTCGGTCTTTTTCGTCGACTTCGATTTGCCAATAGCCAGTCTTGAGGTCCATTGGCGAAAAGTACTTGGCGTTATGGAGCCGATCAAGTGCGTCCTCTATTCGTGGGAAAGGATACACGTCCTTTTTTGCGATTTTCTTCCGGGGGCAATAATCGACGCAGAAACGTAGGGTCCCATCTTTTTTCTTTACTAACACCACAGGGACACCCATGGACTCTTGGACGGCTGGATAATGTCATCCCGCAGCATTTCATCAACTTGTCTCTTCATGGCCTCACGTTTTCGCGTCGAAACCCTGTACGGACTCTGACGGAGTGGTCTGGCATTTTTTTCGGTTAGGATGCGATGTTTCGTGATTGGAGTCTGCCGAATTTTCGATGACGACGAAAAAGAATCTTCGTACTGTAAGAGCAGGGCCTTGAGCTGTTCTTGCTTATCGTTCGGAAGTCTGGGATTGACGTCGAAAGCTATGGGAGGGGCTTGGTTCCTCTGAGCAGGTTCCGTAGAATCAGCGAGGGCGAAAGCACTGGTGGCTTCGATAATTTCTTCGATGTATGCGACCGTTGTTCCTTTGTTCACATGTTTGTACTCATTGCTGAAATTCGTGAGTGGTGCGTGGCGAATGTGAAGCGATTGCCGAACTTCTTCTCGCACAATGTCGGCGATTGATTCCACTTGAGGCTGCGCCGAAGGCAACAGCTTGCGCAGCTCTTCCCGCACGATCACTCGGATCGTTTCACGCAGGTCTCCGGAGTTACTGGCTTGAGCAGCAGCGCAGTCTGCAGTCAGGCGACGATTATACTGTCTGGTGCGCATGTCCAGGGTCTTTTCGATAGTGGTCGCTTCGGCTACAAATTCTCGGACGGTTTTCGGTGGGTTTCTCATCAGTCCCGCGAAGAGCTCCTGTTTGACCCCTCGCATGAGGAAACGAACTTTTTTCTCCTCAGGCATGTCTGGGTCAGCGTGACGAAATAGTCGGGTCATTTCTTCTGTGAAAATGGCGACATTTTCATTTGGTAGCTGAACCCGGGTCTCTAATAAAACAGCGGCCCTCTCTTCGCGAGCGACGCTCGGGAACGTTTGCAGGAATGCGCCGCAGAAAACATCCCACGTTCGAAGCGTGGACTCCCGATTTTCGAGCCAGGTCATTGCGGTGTCTTCCAAATAGAAGAACACACGACGCAGCTTTTCGTCATGGTCACAGAGGTTGAGGGCGGCCACACGGTCATATGTGTCTAGCCAGGACTCCGGGTCTTCGAACGATGACCCATGGAAAATTGGTGGTTCCCTGAGTTGATGCATGACCATCGTGGGCTGGGACTCTGCGGTTGTCATTGTCGCTGTAGTCGCGGTCATGGCCTTGGTCTTCCGCGCCTTGTTTTGTAGAAGCCCGTACTCCGGTGGTAGCCCTTGCTGTCGGCGGCTTGTTCGCTGCTCCTGGTTGGCGTCGGTGTCTTCTTCGCGACGTGGGCTGGGTTCACGGCTTGACGGGAGCGTCCGGTACATGAACGAAGCAGCACCTCCACCAGATGTCACGGGGTCGTGACGTGGCCAAAGACAGGAGACTTCGTGTTGGGATTTAACTGTTTATTTGGGCGAACCTGTGCCCGGTAAACGGAAAGTCCAATTACAGCAGCAGTCTCGCACAGATAGCAGTCTCGGACTGATAGCGGCGAACGGAGCGTCGGCCTTCGATCAACAACTGACAAGCGGCGAAGCGCGTCGGCATTTATACTCTTGCCGTCGAATGTTCTAGCGTTATCGCTGGCGGTGGCGTAGGTTCTAGAACAATCTGTACCGTTCGCACAGTGGGTGTGATCTTATCGAAATGATCTACTACAGTCCGGAACCTTCTCGAAAACTGCAGGCGCGGTTTGCACTGAGAATCGTGTGGTGTTTTGGGACGATAACAAAAACTTGGGAAATGGAACGTGGCAATATATACGTGTTGGTATTTTGCCCCAGACATGCCTAAATAATTGCTTTTTAATTGGCAATTGCACAAGCATGAACGCTCAACCTTGAGCAACATAGGTGGGCGCTGCGGATGGGGTCGGCCGTTTCAAGTACCCGACGCCGTTACGAGAGGACAAACAGACAAATCTAAAGACAGATAGACCAAAATGTTTCCGTCGAAGGTCCCCAAGAAAGAGTATCGTCTTTAAAAATCACTGATGATTACGATATTGCGTAATGCGAATTCTGAGCGAATCGGCGGCTTTTAGCCTCTGCGCGGGCAACTTGTTTACAGCAGCGGCCTCGACGCACTGCCATCAGTTGCGTCGCTCATTGTTAACAAAGAAACACTGACTTTTCGTGCCACCCATTCCACACGAACCACCGCAGACTGGGTGTAGCGTGACTGCGTCGTTAACCAGGAGACCAAGTGAGGCACCGTGTGGGTACATTCCACAACAACCGACACGGACACGCTTCTCTTTTGTAAGCGCAGGGGCCTTAGTCAAGCCGCTATGATAGCTGCTTTTTACGGGCGAAGCTCCTTAAACCATGGGTCGTGCGTTGCCTATGTATGTATGTATGTATGTATGTATGTATGTATGTATGTATGTATGTATGTATGTATGTATGTATGTATGTATGTATGTATGTATGAATGAATGTATGTATGTATGTATGTATGTATGTATGTATGTATGTATGTATGTATGTATGTATGTATGTATGTATGTATGTATGCATGTATGTATGTATGTATGTATGTATGTATGTATGTATGTATGTATGTATGTATGTATGTATGTATGTATGTATGTATTATAAAGTAGATTTATTAAGCAGAAAGGTTGATGCTTGGAAGGCTTGGAAGGCGATGCACCAGCCGCAATTTCCGAGCTCGAGCCGCTGCTGCACACTCGATGCTGCTGCCTCTGCGCCGGAGTACTTCCTCTTCTTTACAGTATGTATGTATGTATGTATGTATGTATGTATGTATGTATGTATGTATGTATGTATGTATGTATGTATGTATGTATGTATGAATGTATGTATGTATGTATGTATGTATGTATGTATGTATGTATGTATGTATGTATGTATGTATGTATGTATGTATGTATGTATTATAAAGTAGATTTATTAAGCAGAAAGGTTGATGCTTGGAAGGCTTGGAAGGCGATGCACCAGCCGCAATTTCCGAGCTCGAGCCGCTGCTGCACACTCGATGCTGCTGCCTCTGCGCCGGAGTACTTCCTCTTCTTTACAGTATGTATGTATGTATGTATGTATGTATGTATGTATGTATGTATGTATGTATGTATGTATGTATGTATGTATGTATGTATGTATGTATGTATGTATGTATGTATGTATGTATGTATGTATGTATGTATGTATGTATGTATGTAGTGGTAGTAGTGGTGGTAATAGTAGTAGTGGTGGTGGTAGTAGTAGTATTAGTAGTAGTAACAGTAGTAGTAGTATGTAGCCACCTCTCTTTTAGTCCTCAGAATGTCCGCTGGATGGCGGTACTTGTATGTGATAAATATATGATGAACGACGGATGGACGGAGAGACGCATGGATGGATGGACAGGCAGACAAGCATACGGACGGATGGATGGACGGCGAGACAGACGCACGGACGGATGAAAGGACGTACGGATTGACAGATGGACACATGGACGAATGGACGGATGCATGGACGGACGCATGGACGGACACACGACGGATGCACGGACAGATGAATGGACGGAAGCGCGAACGGACTAATGGCCACTCCGCCTCACTCATCATCATTCACTCCGTGAATATGCTGTGATTTTTCGCTCCTGTCCTAGCATTAGTTTCAAATAAATGCTGAAATAAAGAATCAGAGTCTGGAATAAATGATCTGAATTTCATGCAGCACCTCATTTCGGTATATCGCATCGGTGGACGCCGTCACCGGATACCTTACTCAGGACGTCACAGGCAGGCGACCACACCCACGGCGCACAATCTGGTGCTGCGGGTGGCCACCGTGTAACTCCTCGTCTCGCCAATGCCATTCCCTGTTCGCCGCTAACTCTGTCTTTCATCTTCCGCTACGCTTCACATTCGCTCTTTCATCATCGTTGATTTTTTTTTTCCCTTTTACTTTCGTCTTCGTTGACTGTCGGTTACGATGACGCCAGGACGCTGCTCAACGCAGGAACTAGCACCCAAGAACTGCACGCTAACCTTGTCGATGACTTCGAGCACTACATGTACAAATTTAGGTAAAGATAGGTCGCTGAAAAGCGAGCCGAATCATTTGAGCGGCTCTTTCTGAACAGTGAGTGTTCCGCGACTCGGTAAAATTGAGTGATGGTTCTTAGGAAGGCGGCTCACTGTGCGGCACACTGAGTGAGTGGTGTTTCGCTCCTTCCCTCTCATTCAATTGTTGGGAGGTTGTCTCTCACCCATTGAGCCGTGTTGAACCAACGCTCCCAGGTGCCGTTTCTTGAACCGGTTGAACCATTCTCTTTGAGTTTACGTTCCGTAAGAGAAGCACGCCTTTCACGCTTAGTATTGGCGACGAAAAGTAACTGCCCTCTCACCCTTGCTCAGAAGAGTCACAACCTCCTCACCTTCGGGCTCTTCGGTGGGTGCCCATCGGACTCTCCATGTTATATTTCTATCAAGAGGCATATACAAAGGTTTCATGGTTTCATTTTAGCTTACTTGCCGATGGGGAGGCGAGGCCTAGCTCTTTCATGAATTAAAGAAAAATATGGCAGCAGATGAGCCGCTAAACACAACGAAAGCATTCCCATGCTTCTAATGCAATGCTTTGATAATTGCGCGTGCATTCATTGTTTTAATTGGCCATTGTCGGGTAAATAACACCAATCAATGAAACAGTGATAATGGTAGGAGGAAAAAAGAGCGGGCATACTTGAATTTTCCTGCAGGACGGAGCCGGGCGCTTGCACCGCATCCGCAGGCCCCCGAAGAATCGGGTACGAACGCGTCTGTGTTTTAGAATCCCAGGAGCAGGAGAGGTGGTATGAGGGATTGGCTTTGTTGAGGCTCTTGCAAGCACGTCTCTCTTAATTGCTTCCGCAGAACTTGTACACCGAAAGTTGTTACCAGGTCATTTTCCGGGTCACGCGCAGGTGTCCGCCGCCGCCGCTGGTGTCCGTAACCACATCGCGTGAAGTTAGAAAAAAAAAAAAACTTGCACCAATGACACAGCGGGGCTTGAAACCGGGTCCGCCATACGTGTCGGCTTAATATTCTACCACTGAGTTACTTCGTCGCTTATAGGTCCGTTGAATTCACCTGCACCAATTAGAACCCGTTCACGGCTGTGCACGCGAAGTTCAGAAATTGTGCAGCACGAGTTCAGCGGTGCAGGCACAGCGCGACCCCTGAAACGAATGACGATGTGCCAACGAGGTGCAGGGCTTATTTCTGTTCGCTTAATTTACACCGTTCAGCTAACACTGAATGATGGCAAACCGCACATGTGGACAGTTTATGAGGCGCAAACACCTTAACAAAACACACCGCGTAAGTAGAGGCGGGTACGGCGCCTACGCCTAGGTGCTGCGTCGTCTGCTCAGCTGCACGCGCGGCTGCACCAAGCCGGCACCATCAGCGTAGGAGGTGCACGAAAATCATGAACTAATGCTGCATCTCTTTTGCACCTTTTGAAGCGACTGGCAGGGTTGACAGGTCGTCAATGCTGCACCGCTGAAACGAATGACAAAGTGCAGCACCCCGTGAGCTCGTTCACGTGGTGCAGGCTAATCGAACGGAACTTATAACTTGTTGACAAACTTGCCTAAGGCAGGCATGACCTAGCACCAATGGCACAGTGGGGCTCGAAGCTGGGTCCGCTGGGTGCCAGCTCCGTATTCTACCATTAAGCTACACTAGTGCTTGTAACTTGTTGTCAAACTTGCCTTATACAGGCTTGAGGTCGGGAAAGCAATCGTGTCAATACGACTTATAAAGCGTTTACAACAGCGAAAGAAGATCCTGTCGTCGCACAATGCAAATAGCGTAACGAGTGGGCCGTCCAATGCTCCAAAACATCACAAAAGCTTGCTCTTGTTCTCTTATTAACTGTGGCGCTTACACACTTCAGCCACATTCCACAACGTCGTCAGCCACTGCATGGACAATTGGCACACAATTCCTTGCAAGTGTTTAGCGGATACTACGCTTTTCAGAAGAATGACGAAAATGGCATAGCAAATGCCAGCCTACTACCCAAAGGTTTGTTATTAATGCCCTAGTGGGTACCAAGCAAGTGTGCTTGCCGTAGTTAGCCAATGAGTGTTTTGAAAAGGCTCTGAAAGGCCGCTCTTCTAGCTTTCGCTGTGACTGTGCTGCGCCTACTGCACCGGCCTGGCGTTTTTGTGGTTTTTTTTTGCAGAGGGGTGCATAGGTGAGAAGTGGGAAAAGGGGAAGACATCCAACAAAATCGATTACTGCAATGGCCGTTTCTTTAAGCTGACTGCATAGAAAACGTAATCGAAATACCAGCAGGTAAGGCCAGCCTCCATCTCAAAATCTCCTTTTTGACTCCTCTCTCTCCTAATATGTTCCCTTCCTCTATGGAGATTGTGGGCTGAAGCTCACCCATTTGCTCACCGGCTCACGGTGAATTGGTGAACAAGCTTTAGTTTACCCGTTCGCGGTGTACCATGAACCGGTGAGTCTTTAATGTAAACCGCCTCACACAAGTGCGATGAATCGTTCGGGACCGCTCGCTGAAGAGCACCGCTTTGCCTATCTTAATAACTTCTAAGGAAGCGCTGCGAACACACGAAAGTGGTTTAGAAATAGTGCTTAATGATTTAGAATGCTTAGTACTCTTTTGTGGAAGAGCTGAAAGTCGTTGTTTAAAAAAAATTGGCAGATCCCACGCACAGTGGGAATCACTGATATGTGAAGCACGAATGAGGTCGGTTGATATGTCACTTTAAAATCAGTACAACATTACACGGCGGAGGTAAATTATGCCATACAAGACTTTCATGTCATGATTATCACGTTTGGACGTGTCATTTACCTTCGTCATCTATTACGTCCCTTGATAACAAATTGGGTACATGTGCAGCTAGCGAAGCGGCCATGAGCACGCTATGAGCGTAGTATGTTGTCATGTTTTACATGACACGAATGTAATGATTATCATGTTTGGACGTGTCACATGCCTTCGCTGTCCATTCACGTGCCGTAATACCAAACTTGGTGTACGTGAAGCTAGCGAAACAGCAGCGAACACACGTATCGTTGACACGCGCGCACGTTGGGCGCAGCAACGCTACGCTAGCAAAATGTGAGCACTCTATAGTCTGACCACGGCCGCCTAAATCGGGCTCGCGATCCAGGCGGCTGTGGTCGAACGCTAGGTGCGATAGCGTCTGTCGGCGAGGCCCGGCGGCAACCGGCGCGAAACGCGACATGCTGCCTTTCGCGCCGATGACGTTACTTAGACAGCACCGTGCTCAGCTTTGTGACTGAAGGACGCGCATGCGTCAACGCACTCGCGTGCATGCGTCAAACGCGCATGCGTCAACGCAACGCATCGCGCCGTGCACCTGCGAGTATATTTCAGGCAAATCGGCTCCTGGCGTGGCATTGCCAGCGTGACGCTACAAAGGGAACGCAGACGCGCACGTGCACCGGGTCACGTTGAAGTGTTTGAGCGCCTTGAGGGTGACACGCAGTCATGTTCTTACATGACACGCATCTCATGATTATCATGTTTGTACCAGTCACACACCTTCGCCATCCATTCACATGACGTAATACCATATTTGGCATCTGCGAAGCCCGCGAAACAACCGCGAGCACATCATGAGTGTGGCATGCAGTCGTGTTGTTACATGACACGCATGTCATGATTATAATGTTTGGACGTGTCATTTACATATGTCATTCGTTCGCGTCACGTAATACCAAATGTGGTATACGTGAAGCTAGCGAAACGACTGCGAGCGTACCATGAGCGTGGCGCGTAGTGATGACTCATGACTTACATGAAATGCATGTCATGATTTCCACGTTAGGGTCTGTCACTTGTGTGTGTTTGCCATGCAGTCATGTGATACTATGCCAATTTTGCGACATATCACGTGAATGAAACCGCGGAGGAGGAAGACCACGAAATGTAAATCAAGACATTCATGACATACATGGCATGATACCTATGTTATGACTAGTCAATTATGCTCGTAATACAGTCATGTTATGCCATAGCACATTTGGTAATGATACTATGAACGGAACGGCCAGGAGAGCTACAAGTCGTAGGCGGCTAGATAGATAGATACACTCAAAGTCGCCGAAGTTCGCTAAGAAATGCTTTGCATTTAAGAACGTGGTTAACGACTTTGAATACTTTTTACTCTACAAAGGGAGACCATAAAGCCGTCCCGTACAATACTACCATGTTGCTACTTGTTTTCTAGGACTTCTCATTGCTCAAAAGCAAATCTACATACCACTTTCTGCACCCATCAAAAATGAAATAGGTGCATGGGTTCATTTCTTTGATATATTGTGTGTAACTACTATTTTAATCCAACATTATTAACGTATCTCAAGAGTGTTCAGACGAAAGCGCACGACTTTTGTCTGATAGTACTCTGTGAGATTCTAGGAGTAAAGGGAATAATATCTTACTTATCATTTTCGGAAGTTTCGCAAAGAGAAAGCTTGAGGACACGTTCACTCTAAGCTATTGACGTCAAACTCTGGAGTTTTGTGGACACGCAGTGCCACCTGTCGACGCAGTTTTGAGTAGTGCAAAGCCCGACTCTCTTGCAGAGTTTGCTGCGCAACCAGGTGCAACTACATCGTACGAAAGATTGGTTGAGCTAAGTATTAGATGTATTTGCGCATTGAACATTAGAAAAGAGCTACGACTTTCTCTCGGCTAGTCAGAGGCGTTACCGAACGCCGCGCAGTGCTTGCTGGTTCACTCGCCTGAACGATGGCGAAAACAATAGCAGACGCAACTCCACGCTCTACGAAAAACTCCCAAGCATTTCCCCGAGGGTGAACATGGTTAAGTGCGAATGCACGGGGTGATGCTATGAGGGGTATTTATTAATTCGCACTATTATATTTATTAATCACACTATGGTGCCTTTATGGTGTAATGGTTCCTGGGAATCGCAATTTGATCACACGGGGGAGTTTACGTTAACTCACTGGCGAATGCCAACGGATTTTGACTTTACTCCCCCTCATAGCATCACCCCGTGCATTCGCGATTAACCATGTTCACCCTCGGGGAAATGCTTGGGAGTTTTATTACTGATGATGATGATTCAAGTGTAATTAATGAATTTAAGTGTTGTTTGTCATGAAGCATTTGTACACAGATACATTATATACGAAGTATTATTTATTTACACTTCACGACGCGTCCGGACGAGCAAAGTCCAGGGCTCGCACCCTCTCCTGCGCGGCACGTTCACTGGCTGGAACGGCTTCGGGAACGTCCACTCGCCGTTGACGATTCGAGCGGCGCCTTGACGCCGGCCTTTATCGCCCTTCTCCGCCTGACGCTTGCGTTGTCGTCCGTCCATGCGTGCGTCTGTGTGGTCGCTCCTGCGTCCATCCATTCGTCCGTGCGTGCGTCTGTCCGTGCGTCCGCACGTCCATCTGTGCGTCCGTCCCTGCGTTCGTACATGCATCCGTTCCTGCGTCCGTCCATCCGTCCGTGCAGCCATCCGTGCGTCCGTCCATGCATATGCCTGTGTGTCCGTTCGTCCACCTATTCAACACTCCAAGTACCACCATCTCGCATTTTTTCATCATATATTCCTCATATAGAAGCACCACCATCCAGCGGACATTCCAAGGACTGAACGAGAGGAGGCACACGCACACTTTCGTACGGCTTGCGCTTCGGGTCTACTTCCCACCTTTAACCACCTCGAGTTTATGGTAAATACTAGTTCACTGTATTCATGGCACTGCGGCCGAACGCTTGCTATACCTTTCTAAAACCAAGGAGGTTACGCCCAGCGAGCATAACATAGCAACCCTTTCTTCTCAGATAGTGCTCAATGTACATGCCAATGGCTGCTAAGGGGGAATGAGAGACAGGAGAATTCGGCTTTGAGTTTACGTTCACGGTGGGAATTTTTTTATGGTTCAACGCACAGAAGAAATCTCCCACCGGCACCACCTTGGAGGTCAAAATGTAAGACTGGTTACACACTACTACTACGACTACGAGGGACGAGTAGGTGCCGCTATAAGGAGGCTTCGCCCCTAAAATGACCCCAGTCTGCACTACTGTGGCGTTGTGAATTGACACGGACGTAAATGACTTCAGTTTTACTGATTTATGCGGCTTTCACAGAGCATAATGGTGAGAGTGCTAAATACAGGCCGTTGCGAACGTGTTGGGCAAGCGACATTACTCGTGTTCTTCACAGCCATTCGCTTGAGTAAGTGCGATAATGTACGTGGGTCTCCTCTTATCGTTTTGAGTAGACTTGACAGAGAACCGCGGTAACTTTGAATACGAAGCTTAACAGATCCTCTGACCACGGTGCGTGACGCGCAACAGTAGAAAGGCGACGCACGTGATAAACATATCACACACTCCGCGACCACTGATAATCTGAAGTTGTCGCCCTCACACAGCATTGCGCACGTAGGGCTTTGAATGTTCTATAGGTGTGGCTTTAACTAGGAAATGCGAACATGTGCTTCATACAGGTAAATTGCAAAATGATCGCAACCACAGACAGTTTTTTCTTTCTTTTTTTCCCTTGGTCTCCGCGGTTACCGGAGCTATCTCGGAGGCATCGGTTTTGCCTTTTGTTGTACACTAAGAAAGTGGACAAGCATGTATTTTCATTTGCAGCATATACAAACCGAAGGCCACCATCCACAGGGCATTTGAGCATACGTAATAAAACAGTTTAGTGGACAGGAAATGAGAAATTCAGAGAGAATGCAACCGCAAAGCGAAAATCACCTGGCTATTCATGCCGGATAAAGGGAGTTTCGTACCACTGCTCACATAGATTACTCGCGCATGCACTTCATCACTTTTGCATCCTGTGTATGCCCAAGTTTAACGTATTCAGGCGTTACAAAACGCACGTTGGAGTGCCTGCCTCGAACTCGATGTCATGCGATCCTCGCTTGCACTTAAATTGCTAGTTGCAGCACGCCGAATTAAATGAAACATCGTTTGCATTGTGCCCGCTTTTCCTTTTGGTGAGCGTCCTAGTTTTATAAAGCGAGGTTAGATTGAAGGAAGAAGCTTGCCAGGTCTTTATATATCAGGAAACCACGCCTCAACACCAACGAAAAAGCAGAGCCTATGCACGTTCCCTTGTGGACGGCTATCTGTGCACTACCCATTTGTGGCTGGCGCGGCAATGGGAGCGCTGATGCCAGTGTTTTTTGCAGCACAACCTGGGCAGAGTCTGACGTCGTTGCATATCTGGAGCGCAGCAGCTGGATAAAAAATTACATCATCTCCCACTAAAGCGAACAATGAGTACCATGCGAAGCAGCGTATAAGTTTCGTTCATCTCGCTATCTGGATTTCATGCCGACCGGTTGTGCCCCCGCGAACTCCGACGACAGCGCAGCTCTCACCGACTGAGCCATCTCCTGACGCCGACAAGAGCTCTCACCGGGTGGTGCCCCATCCTCGGACTCCTGCGACCATGTCCATCTTTCCTATATCCTTCTTTCGTCGTTTTCTGTCGCTCGCTGTCCCTGCACCTCGCTCTCTCCTTCCTCTCTCAATCTATTTAACTTTTAATCCTATCCTTTTAATTCCTCCTTACTTCCATCCCTCGTGAGCTACTAGAGAGTTTTAGTACTGCGTACGCTGCGTACGTGGCAGCGTTGCGTACGTAAGGACGCCACGTTCTGCGTAGTGCGCATGCGCAGACCGCAACGCGCACGTATCGCATTACGTACGCAGCCGCTACGTACGCACGCATGAGATGCGTGCGTGCGTACGTATGAGCTGATCGCGCCGCTCTCGAACAAGTTCGCGAAAGCGCGAGACTTCGTTTTGCAAAATGGCGGCATCGAAGGCAAGCACCAACCGGCTCTGTGGCTTAAAATATGGCCATAATCAGGCTATAACACTTGGATTGGCTCACATTGGCTATCAACAACACGTGCTTCTATTTTGATCTACCAGATGACGCAACACGCTTCAACCTCGTTACGTACGCGGTTACTACGGCGTACTAAAAGCCGATTAGTGGCAAACGACGCCACGTAACGCAAGGCGCTTGCGTGATGCGTACGTAGCACCATTCCACAGTACTAAAACTCTCTACTGTTGAAGTGTCGCACCCTGATGCAGACAGTTACTTGGCTCACTTTTCTCTTCTTTTCTCTTTAAGAATCAGATAAGTTTCGTTCATCGCGGGCACCTTGCTTGATGTTAACGCATCCTTGCAAGTTGAGCACACCATGAATCCAGTGTAGTTTCTGGTGCTGTCACTCGTCCGAAACTCTTGTTGAAGCACGCAACGCGGGTTCGTCTCCACGCAACGCGGGAGCACGTGGGTTCATCGCGCGTCTGCACAATCTCGTTTCCCGCCGCCATCACGTGATTGCTGAGCGAGCACAAGGGGGACAGGCCACAGTCTCTTAAGGCCAGACCACACGCACCCGTCGCAGCGCGTCTCCGCGTGCCTTTTTGACGCGGTGCCTTGTCCTGTCCCTGTCGAAAGAGAGAGGGCGCGCAGTTTCGCATAGCCACACTCCCTCTCTCTTCCTAGAGAGAGGGTGCGACGCCGCGTCGCAAAGGTTCGCGCCGACGCGCTGCAAAGGGTGCGTGTGGTGAGCCGTTTACATGGCCACTTACGCACGACCGAATGCGTTAGCGCGTGCCAGCGCGTTCTGACTAGGATACAACGCGTTGATTCATCGCGCGTCTGCAGAATCGCGTTCGCCGATGCCATCATGTGATTAGGGAAGAGGCTACAGTGTAAAAGGAAGAGGCCATACGCCATCAGTGTAAGGGGAAGAGGCCACAGTGTGTTATCCAGTGCCTTAAGGCTGGTGCACACCGGCGACTAGCAGCGGTTGCGCGACCATTTGCGACTGGTCGTAAATAGTCGCGAACAGTCGCAAATGGTCGCAAAGCGACTGCTTTGGCTAGTCGCTTCCTGACCGATTTTTTTGTTTGTTTTTTTGACGCTCAATTTTTGTTGTTTGTTTTTTCATTGCGCCGGCGAGAACGGATAAAACAAGAAATGCGGCGCGCTCGGTTTGCTCCTGTCACTCAGTTGCCGGCGATCAGCTGATCGGCGCCGGTCTCCAGAGTTCTAGCTGATAACGAGATCCGGACGTGACTCTCCAGTTTTGCGACTTCCGGTAGCTCGCATGCAGCCTCTGCCGGTGTGAACATCAGTCGGTTTTTGGTCGCCAGTCGCAAATGGTCGTGCGACCACTGCTTAACGCCGGTGTGCACCAGCCTTTACACAGGCCCAAACGCACTATCGCGGGAATGCATTCTGACAGTGCTTGAGCCAGCTGTTGCGCATACGCAGTAGTGGTGGCCGCGCACAATGGATTGAGCTCGACCGTAAGCTGCTTGACATATAAAAAGCACCGTGAGAAGAACCTGCTGTAGCTTATTCGCGACAGGTTTCTTTTTTTTTGGGGGTGGAGGCATTTTGGCTATGCGCTAAAGTTTAATAACAAAACAAATATATACAAGTCTGATATACTGAGCAGTGCGCTAATTCACGCGCTTTTATTCATTTTGCATTTCTTGAAAATCAAATAAAAAGTAAGCAATTTTGTGAATACCACTTTTACTTTCGTGTTATGAGCGATTCCTATGAAAGAGGCATCAACTGTTTGATTTCTTCATGTCCTGTTCTGTTGTAACTGCCTTGCTGTGGAAAAGTTGAGAATCATGTTAAATTAGCTTCAGTAAGTTCAGCAGCAAAAAAAAAAAGAAAAGGAAGGTCTCTGGTTCGATCACGACCACGGTGAACGCGTTTACATGGCACCACAGCAGTGAAGTCCCGCGTACTGTGCAATAGTTGTACACGTTAAAGAACAACGTAACATCATTATTGTCGAAACTTCCAGATCGCTGCACTACAGCGTCACAAGTAAACCCCAAATAATATTCTGCGCTTCATCAGCGCGATCATTTTCGGTACTCCCGCATCTGACACGTGCGTAACTGTTCTGGCGCATAGTAGGCCCGAGAGAGGCAACAAAAAAATCAACTCTGCTCTTCATAATTTCAAGGCTTTGCCTCATTTACTGTTAAACTTACTGCGCGCAGATACAAACATTCACTCTACGTGTTTACTGGAAAGTACCAGCCGTGGTATCTTTTATGAAGGAAAACCCACGCACACGCCGATAAAAATGACAGCCAGAAAATCAATCAGCGAAAAGCTGAACAGAATTTACAATGTGTGGATAGATTGACAGCTCAAATATTCATGGCAGGAAGCGAGCATATAAAATAAATAAGAGTCAAAACAGTGCAATTCTGCGTCGAGTTGAAACACGTCCTTGTTTCCACGCGAGGCGGAATTTCAATGCACTGTTCGCGACAGATTTTTTTAGCGCGTCTGGCTGGGATCTGGGAAATTTGATTAGGGCTGAGATCTCCATAAAATGTGAGCTGTAAACATTTCGCAATGGCGAACGCAAAAAACGAATCGAGAGCAGAATAAGCCACGAGCGCGAATCGGGAGAAGATACAGCCCTACAGAAAGGGCCTTCCCGTGGCAAAATAAAGGTATAGAAGACAGAAAAAAAAACGATGTTGTCTCGTGTGCGCGTCGCGACGTGGCGTTAGCTTTGAGCTTCGAGGAGCACACGATGCCGACTTTTTTTTTTCTTTTTTTCATAGGGGGCTCACTTTCGCGGGGTGTAAAACTGACATCCTCGGGAAATGCCAGCCGTAGTTTGGCATTCTCTGAGACGCCACGGGTAGAAAATAAAAACTTGTAGCAAGCCGACGCGGGGCACGAAGTGCTGGGTTTAGTGACGACTCCAGCCAAACAGATTCTTTGTACAAATATGAGGCGTTCATTGGGTGAAACTCGATAACAGTTGCCAGAAAAATAAACGCCTGTCCTTCGCTGGGAGTAAACTAACCGTTCTTCGTAAGGTTAGGCAAGCATGCTCCCAGTCATGAGCTCGCTGCCTCTTTTATATTCCTACAGTTCTATTAAATTTCTTTATGTTACAGCCTGTCTGTTTTATTCGCTGTATTGATTATTATTATTATTATTATTATTATTATTATTATTATTATTATTATTATTATTATTATTATTATTATTATTATTATTATTATTATTATTATTATTGAATCCGTGACGTTCGAGTCAAGTCGAACGCATCTGGTTAAGCCTGACAAACCACCTCACACGACTTCAATGAGCTTGGAAACGTAGCTTTGCTTCACGAAGATTTCAGTATGACTCACTGTATCTGTTGCCATTTCAATTCATTTCTTAAGAGTTTGCATGACGAAACCTACGACACAGTTATGATGCACGCCGCGGTGGGGCCCTGGGACTTGGACATCTAGCAAATCGTCTTGAAAAATGAAAATATAGAAAACGTGAATAATGCTTTACTGCGTTTCTTTTTTTTTTCACCCCATCGGAAGACTGTCTCTTCGGCCAGGCTCTCGAATTTTGCACAAGGACACCATAAACACTCCAAAATGACAGAAAGATGGGTGACTTGTCACATGCTGTCTTCATCATCACGTATTCGGTTTACATTTTGTCTTCAGTATCCATTTTCTGCGACACCCTTTTTATCGCTATAAAGAATAAACACTAAACAATCGCATTAATTTGTGTCTTTCGCAGTCATATGGGCACCACTAACGTTCCTCGTAAGCAGCTGACAATTCGACTATTCGAGAAAACCTCGCGCCGAGGGGACGCGCGTCGCATCGGCTCCGCAGATTTTCTATGGTTTTTCGGCGATTTCTGGTTGTTTGAAGTGCATCGGATTCGTGAAAGTACAGCGAACAGTGAACGTCGAATTTCAGCGGTGAGTGGCTGTTTTTCGGTTTTCTGCAAGCTGAAAACTTCGAGGCAGCGACCGTCGCGCCCGGCCAGACGCACCGCCGCATAGCGGCGTCTGCGTCGTGGTCGCGTCTCAAGCGTCGGCGGATGGACGCTCTTCAGGAAACACCGAGGTCTCCTCAGGAGCAGCCACTGGTTCACACAGATGAGGAGTCTGCTACAGAAACCACTCAAATGGACGTTCAGACCTGGTTACCGCAGGGTTCGTCCGAAGAAGTCGACAATGTGTCTGCAGGGGAACGCCACGATGGTGCCGCATGGACGGAGGATGGCTGGCACACGGTTTTGACACGCCGGCAAAAGAAGAACCAGAAGAAAAACCAGAAAAACGCGTCAGAAGCTGTGGAGTGCAACGCCTCGTCAAGCAGCCCACCGAAGCAGGGAAGTCAGGTGAAGCGCCGACGTCGTACGAGAAGTCGCCGTCCGCTCCCGCCCCTGCCAAAGGACGACATAAAGATCATCCTTAGGCCTCACAAAGGCCTCGCCGTAAAAGACATACTCGGCTATGAACTTTCCACCGCTGTGATAGACGCTTGCCACCGACACTTCGACGGTGGTAGCTTCATGCTGCGCGTCCACCCGGGCTCGAATATTATCATCGTATCGACGCCCCACGAGCATGTAGCCAAAGAGCTGCGAGAGATCACGCATCTGAATATCAGGGGACGAGTGCACTCATTCAACTCGTATGTGGCGGATCCTGAGGACGTCCTACGAGGCATAGTCCATGGTATTCCGTCGGGGACTTCTCAAGCAGAACTCATGGCGAATCTCCGTGTGAGAACACAGGGGGTCAAGATTGAGCGGGCACGCATGCTCGGATCTACGAAGACCGCCATCATTACCTTCACGGGCAGCACACTGCCTAGGTGCGTCTATTTCATGGGAGCGGAAGCCATCTGTTATCCCCACAAGCCTACGAGGCAGGCTTGCAAGGTATGCCACTCCACAGGGCATCGAACTGACGTGTGCCCAACGCCCGACGCCAATGTATGCTCCACGTGTGGAACACGTGAACCCGCACAAGGACACGCGTGTACCCCTAAGTGCGTGATATGTGGTGAGGACCATATGACAGGTGACAAAATGTGCAAGAAGAAGCTTAAACACGTTCCGCCTAGGAGGTCCCGAGTGGATCAGCCAAAACAGAGGCACCATCCACGCTGGTTCAGCTCCGAGCGGGACTCGTCAGTGGAATCACGCTCACGTTCAAGATCCAAGTCACGGGCTTCCTCAAAGGGTCGAGCCCAGTCTGCGTCCAGAAAACGACTCAACAAACAGCCGCATCAGCAGCAGCACCAACAGCAGCAACAGCAGCAGCAACAACAACAGCAGCAGCAGCAGCAACAGCAGCAACAGCAACAGCAACAGCAGCAGCAGCAACAGCAGCAGCATCAGCAGCAGAAGAAGAAAGCGCTGGTACAAATCTTGACGCCGCCCAAAGAGGGGACGGAGGCAGCCGCCTGCCAGCCAGCAAACACGGTGAGCTGGACGAGGATTGTGTCTCCATCTGCTCCCTTAATTGAGAATCCCGAATATCAGAAAATGGTTGCCGAGAATAAGCAGCTTGCTTTAGAAAACGAGAAACTTCGATGCCAGATTAAGGAGGAACGCCGGGAGTTCCACAAAATCATATCATCTTTAGAAACCAAACTTGAAGCCAGGCTTAACGCCTTAGAGGCGAACAACAACGCCACTCATGCTATCTCCAGGGCAACCGTAGCCCACTCTTTGGAGGGAGGAACGGCGAAAGTAGACATACCTCAGAGGTTTAGCGAGGAGGCCCACGTTAGCCAGTTACAGATGGGGGAACAGTTGCAGAGCTTGCGAAACTTAATGCGAGAACTCCAATCACAACAGCAACGAGCAGCGTCTGAACTCCGAGAGCAGATGATGCAGCAAATGCATCAAATGTTTTCGGAGTACAGGAAAGAGTTTGCAGCAGAAACGGAACAACAAAGACGATACGTTAATGACTCAGTTGTAGGCATTCAGCGTGCCATCAACAAGCGGGTCAGTGTTACCTCCGCGAGCAGTCCACTACCGAAGGACCGTCGAATCACGGAGAAAGCAGACACCCCCCAATAAAGGCAGTAGTCACCATGGCGCGAACTAATTCCACGCAAAACTCCGACCACCTAGAAATCTGGCAGTGGAATTGTCGCACGTTCCACAAACGAGCGGCGGCATTGCAGAATTACATCCATTCGGCACTAATCCCACCTGATGTAATATGCCTGCAAGAAGTTGGGAACCGTCCCGTCAAATTGCAGGGATATTACACATTATACGATCCAAAATACCCCCGCGTTGCAGCGCTGGTGAGTAACTTCATGACAGTTGCGCTAGACCATTACGATCAGACTGACATTAATCACCAAATTATCGATGTCTTCCCACAAAAACGAGGAAAAGTACGAACGAAAATTTTAAACATATACAGTCCTCCCAAAAACCGGAATGACGACTTCGGCCCACTCCTAAACGAGGCAGTTCGAGCCGTTGGCACCAGAGATCAATTAGTGGTGGTGGGCGACTTTAATGCTCCGAGCACCGCTTGGGGCTACGTCCGGGATTCACCCAAGGGAGTGTTATTAGAGAACACCACGTCTAAATTAGGTTTTACCCTTATCACTCTGCCAACAGCACCCACCAGGCTTGGTAATAGCATTAGCAGGGACACGTACCCTGATTTGACCTTCACCTTCAACATTAAAAATGCCACGTGGTCAAACCTCGATGAAAACCTTGGTAGTGACCATTATATTCTTAGCACCTCTATAGCATCACCAAAAGTTCGTCGTGTCGCTGGTGACGTTGTGATGACAGACTGGGTGACCTTTCGAAAGCGCCCTCTGCCGGAGCAAACGCCCTGTGATGTCAGTGGGTGGGTTGCTTTCATTCGAGAAACGCATGATGCCACCTCTAAGAAAATAGCGCGCACAGTTGAGGCGCCTGCGATAGACCGGCACCTATTGCACATGTGGGATAGTAGGCGACGCCTGATCAAGAGATGGAAAAAACAACGCCTCAACCGCTGCCTCTACAGGCGAATCGCTGCTCTGTCGGAGGAAGCGAATGAATACGCAACGAAACTTGCCACCGATGGTTGGGTGCAGTTTTGCGGTTCTCTCCGCGGTACACTAGGGACTAGCCAGACGTGGGCGATACTGAGGTCCATGCTGGAGCCGGACAAATCTAAGTCCTCCATGAACCGCATTCTTCAAAGAATAGTACACAGCTACCCCGGCACCGACGGAGAGTTGATCCAGGCGCTTAAAGACCGTTATATCGGTACTGATGTGGTTCCGCCATGTACATTAGAGTACATCGGCAGCGAGAATGCCACATTAGACGCCGCAATCACGAAAGAAGAGGTTTTCGCGGCAGCCCAGGCAGCCAATCGGAACTCTGCGCCGGGGTCGGATGGTATAACAAACGCTATGATAAGAAACCTCAGCACTGAGGTTCTTGAGCAGATAACGCAATTTCTTAACGACCACTGCTGGTCCCAAGGTCACGTTCCTCCGGAGTGGAAGGAAGCCAAAATAATAACTATACCAAAGCCCGGTAAAGCACCATCGCTCGGAGCCCTGCGGCCCATTTCGCTTACTTCGTGCATGGGCAAGCTCTACGAGCGAGTAATACAGACACGGCTTCAAAATTACATTGAAAAAGAAAATCTGTTTCCCGCTACCATGATTGGTTTTCGCTCCGGACTCTCAACCCAGGATGCCTTCCTCCTTTTAAAAGAAGAGGTCATGAGTTGCGTACCCAGGGGAGGCGAACATTTGGTCTTGGCCCTCGACCTCAAAGGGGCCTTTGATAATGTTTCGCACGAGGCCATTCTCTCTGAACTCAACACAATCGGCTGCGGAAAGCGTACATTTAACTACATTAAATCCTTCCTCTCTGGGCGGACGGCAACTATTGGGATAGGCGACACGAGGTCGGTGCCGTTCTCGATGCCAAATAAAGGCACACCGCAAGGGGCAGTCATCTCCCCCTTGCTCTTTAACATAGCTATGCGCAGACTTGCTCACGAGCTCGAAGCAATCCCGCACCTTGGATATACATTGTATGCGGACGACATCACACTCTGGGCTACGAAGGGTTCACTGGCGCTGAAAGAGCAGACCCTCCAGGCTGCTGCGACAGCTGTGGCAGAGTTCGCAAGAAATAGTGGGCTGAGCTGTGCGCCTGAAAAATCTGAACTCATAAGAATACACAGTAAGTATTACAAAAGTAACGGTGCCATAAACTTACAGGTAGACGGCCATGCCATAGCCGAGGTTACTCAGGCCCGTATACTTGGCTTCTGGGTCCAAAGCAATGGCAAAGCCAGTCACACGATAACCACCTTAAAGACTACGGTTAAACAGATAGCTAGAATGATCCGTCGCATCACTTATCATAAAAAAGGCATGAAAGAAAAGGATACTCTCCGGCTTGTCCAGGCCTTAGTTTTGAGCAGAGTGACGTATGGCCTACCGTACCACTCACTCGACAGAAGTGAGGAGAGCCAGGTGGATGTGCTCATTAGAAGCGCTTTTAAGGCAGCACTTGGTCTACCCACCAGCACACCGACCGAGCGGCTCCTAGCTCTCGGTATACATAACACTTATGCTGAGCTCAGTGCCGCAGTCCTCATGTCTCAGAGGAATCGTCTAAGTGAAACTTCAGCAGGCAGGGCGATACTCACTAGAATAGGAATTTCGCCCCACCCACAGCACATTGATGAGGAGCTGGTCGACGTAGCCCAAGAGGTCCGCAGGCGAATCTCAATCGCACCGGTGCCCAAAAATATGCATCACGACTTTCACGCTGAGCGACGTACTGCGAGGGTAAACTGGCTTCGAAAGCAATTCGGCTCAGCTTCAAATGTCGCGTACGTCGATGCGGCCAGTTTCGATTGGCAGAGACACATAATTACTGTTGTCGACAACAACATGACGCTGCTAACGAGTGCCTCCGTACGCACGACCTCGGCTACAAAGGCGGAGACGATGGCCATAGCCTTAGCCTTAAGGTTTCAGGAGCGTAGAGGGGAGCCATCAGTTATTTTATCCGACTCCCAGGAAGCCTGCCGGCTCTTTTTAAGGGGCCGCCTTCCAGCAATGGGGCTGAGGTTGCTAGGATCCAAACTCACTCACCACCATCGCTTGATCTGGTGCCCGGGACACGCAGGTCTCGAAGGCAATGAAAGGGCGGACGCTCTAGCTCGTGCGTTTTGTAACCGAGCGGAGAATCCATCTCTTTCATTGACCATGCCAATTTTACCTAGGGAGATTCTAGCTCACCAGCGCTTCACGCGTCAAAAATGTGGAACACCTCACAGATCCCTTAATGGGGAAGAGGCCACTCACCTTAGAAAAATTCAAACGGATGTATTTCCGCACCTACTGAAGTTACACGCGATACATCCAACTCTTTACCCGGCTGTATGTCCGTGGTGCGGCGGAAGACCGACTCTCTACCACATATCGTGGGGGTGCGATCGTAAACCAAGTGACATAACCAATTTTCTCGGCGAACCTTTAACACCTAGTATGGAGCAGTGGGAGGCACACCTCGCTAGCTCGGACCCAGGAGTGCAGCTCGCACTACTGGATCAAGTCCGGCGGGCGGCTAAGGCCAGTGGAGCCCTGGACGTAGGGCCCCAACCATAAAGGCTCTAAAACGCCCCTCTCCCTTTCCCCTTCAATAAAGTTTTACTCTCTCTCGTAAGCAGCTCAGGCCAATGGATTTTTTTTTTACGGACTACCTTCATCTTCCACTCAGCTTACTTTTTTTGTGCACATAGCACACGTTAAGGACGCCAGAACGATTAAGAAAGCAAGATATACGAGTAATGGCAGTTTGTGTATCGAGGCGCACAATACTGCTCACGTTATCTCATAATGATATGGCACCAACGCATCCAAGAAACTACGCTCTTGTAAAGAAGTGCTCCCTCTCACCAAATCTTCTGTTGTTGTGGGCAACAAGCATGATAACAAGACTTGCAGCTCAAGCACAGATATGCATGGTGCCAACACTACCTAAAAAAGACAACGTTCCGTTTCTCTGCGGAGATTATTCCTTTTTCAACCTTGAACGACACTGAAGTAGGGCCTACCCTGTAACTAAAAGCAGCACAAACAAGCGACGAAATGCTTACCCGGGTGACAATGTCGCATCGACGCGGTGAAGGCATGGCATCAAACGAGGCTGCAGCTGTCCAGGCTCCGCAATCCGACGCCGGAGTTCACAAGAGCGGCGACGGCTTTGACGGACAGGCACCCATGCCATATTTGCTTGCGAGGCCCGATAGAATGACGGATGGCGACTTCCTATGTGACGACGGTCGTAACAAAAGAGTCGGCGAGACGCGCTGACAACCATGACATCCTTGTGCTTGTTACTTCAGTATAGAGTGTCCACTGTTGACTACGCATTTTTGCTGTCACCGGCGTGAGCAAGCACTGACCGATTGGAGGGCGCTAAAACGTGATGCGGCGCTCACCCCATGTAAGCGGCGGGTTACACGATGTCAATGGGTGATAGCAGTCGCCCTGTTTTCTTAGTAAGTACACTGTCAAGCACAGTGAAAGCTTGCGCGAGTAATACTGTCAGAATTGCTTCATAGATGGTCTTCACGAATGCCGTATTGTCAACACCACTGTGTTGCTAGAAAGGCAGAAATACTGAAGTGGCTGTAGACTATTTTTATACGTGAGTTTCGCTCCCACAACACCGCACTGTTATATTTGCCGATTTGCATATCTAACGAGTGAACTAACTCCTTTACGTTAGACGCATGCGCTTGAAAACCCCCGAGATGGAGCATCCGACGTTTCACGACCTTATCCATTTATGTGGTTGCGATATACACAGATATGCGAAGTTCGTGTAACAGCCCATATTGAAGGTGTCAATTTGTCTGAGGTTAAATCACCCATACCTTAAAATGGTGTACTTGTAAGGGTCACTTGCTTACAAGCTGCCACAATGCTGAGTAGAATAGATTGCTCAATGACAATCTGTGCGCTATTCGTGTCGTCTCCTTGGTGCTGTCGCCTATGCGTTTCGCATTTAACGTTACATTTGCGCACGGTGGGAACTCTTTTTGGAGTGTACTTTGCTTTATGTCGGCTTTGCACGTTGTTTAATAGAGGACTTTATTTAACTTTAATTTGTTTTACATTTAACTCTAATTTTACATTGGTAGCGCTCAACTGGTGCCTCGTGCTCATACTTTTGAATGCGAAGCATTTCTGTGCATACTGTGAGCACTTTTGGAATCTATCTATCTATCTATCTATCTATCTATCTATCTATCTATCTATCTATCTATCTATCTATCTATCTATCTATCTATCTATCTATCTATCTATCTATCTATCTATCTATCTATCTATCTATCTATCTATGATTTGTGGGGTTTATCGTCCCAAAACCACTATTTGATTATGAGAGACGCCGTAGTGGAAGGCTCCGGAAATTTTGACCACCTGGGGTTCTTTAACGTGCACCCAAATCTGAGTACACGGGCCTACAACATTTCCGCCTCCACCGGAAATGCAGCCGCCACAGCCGGGATTTGATCCCGCGACCTGCGGGTCAGCAGCCGAGTACCTTAGCCACTAGACCACCGTGGCGGGGCTATCTATCTATCTATCTATCTATCTATCTATCTATCTATCTATCTATCTATCTATCTATCTATCTATCTATCTATCTATCTATCTATCTATCTATCTATCTATCTATCTATTTATCTATCTATCTATCTATCTATCTATCTATCTATCTATCTATCTATCTATCTATCTATCTATCTATCTATCTATCTATCTATCTATCTATCTATCTATCTATCTATCTATCTATCTATCTATCTATCTATCTATCTATCTATCTATCTATCTATCTATCTATCTATCTATCTATCTATCTATTTATCTATCTATGTACTATCTATCCATCTATCTATCTGTCTGTCTATCTATCTATCTATCTATCTATCTATCTATCTATGTACTATCTATCTATCTATCTATCTATCTATCTATCTATCTATTCTAGACCCTCATGTTCGTGAAACGTCAATTGTGGTTTCAGTTCTGGGTATCCAATTTTAAAAACATTACATATGTGTTCCTATAACAGAGCCGTCACTTATAGTAAACGTCAATTGTGGTTGGGTGCCGTGCACTGGACTTGATTTGCGTAGCAGTCTCCAGGGCTACCATCCTCGCGAGCACCAGCCTTTCATGTAAGCTTATCGCTTCTGGGGTTGCTAATACTCATGTTTCTATTGGTATCGCTGTGCTAGCGCAAACTGGTTATATAAACATCTGCAATTCTTCAACATACATCTGTTCGTGCAACATTTCGTGACCTTTCTGTGCGTGCGTCGTTTCATGACCTTTCACTGAACAAAATAGTTAAAACACGGTCACATTTCCTCCGATTGCTTCGCATAATGTCGATTCTCAAGGTACATGGGATCTGCCGAATTTTTCTAGTTATTCTCACCCTGTTCAAGCATGGGTATTTAGCTCTATGGGATTCAGCAACGTAGAGCCTCGAGTCCTGTACTCCGCTGTACTTGGCTGCCGCCGAACTTGGTGTAAAAGCTCTACCTGCAAGACTGTGTCTCAGCAGGCGAGCTGTAGCCCCTGTTTCTGCGTACTGGAGAATAACAGTGTTTTTAGTTTGCATAGAGAGGAAAGAAGGCTAAAGAGGAGGAATAAACAGAGAGAATGACATGCGGCTTAGCCAGTAACTCTCACGTAGGCTCGCTGGAATCTGGTAGAAAAAGGTGTAAGGGGAGTAGAAGCAAGAGCGAAAAAAAGTTTGCAAAAAGAACCAGAAAAAAAAAAGAAAAAAGGTGAAAAGAGAGCGTTACGTTATACGACAGTAAAGACGGTTTCAAGGTCACAAGCGTTGTACCCACGAAAACTTCCGGTCACATCATTTACATGCTTCTAACTTCAAAACTGAAAGCACGTCCTCAAGTCTTTTTCAAAGGTGCAGAAAGTTTCTCTTCAGTTTTTCAGATAAAAAAAAAATGGGCTTAAAGTTCAAAGGAATCTTTTATCATTTTATGTGGCTCAAAACAACATTTATTCGAATATATTTTGCCAAATAAGGAAAGAAATGTGTACAGAAGGAGGGGGCTATTTTCTAAAACCCTTCTTGCCTACCTATGCTATTAAGGCATATCGGTGGACAAAACCAGATGCCATCCAGGGTCTGTGTTTGTTAACAGTGAAATGGTCTATAGGTAAAGTTTTTCTCCAACATCAGTTGTGTGTAGGGAGCGCAAGAACGCTCTCAAAGCCTTTTGCTCTGAGGACGGTCTCGGTCAATGTTTTAACAGGACCCTTTCCTGTGAAGCCCGATGGTCAAGACTACGTAACTCTTTTGAGAGTTATTTTCTGGGGCACTGAAGAGCTAGGGTATATTCACAACAGAAATTAGAATGCGAAATTACTCATAAGTAGGTAGTTAAAGTATATATCTGATTATTTTTATAAAGTTTCCGAAGTGTAGTTAAATTACACCACAAGTTACCCTGCCACAAAGTAATTCAATTCAAACAGGACCATTCAGATGGAACATTGACTAGGTTAAAGGGATTGAAGGCAGATCATCTCTACCTGACGATGTTTCTTTCATTGATACATTTGCCCCGCTAAATGTAATTACATTACATAACTAATACAATGGTATTACTGTCTGTGAGAATAAATTTCTCTAAAGAGAAACATTATGCCTAGAACGTGAGCAGCGAACGCACCGCCCTACCCTCGGATTTTACCCTCCCCTTCCGGTAAGGAGGCAAACGCCTGTGGTGGTCGACCCCTGCGAGCACAGCAATCTCCGAGCAGCTGTGATGTCACGTGACAGGGTGGTACGGTAATGTCACGTGACAGCAGTACAGAGGTGAGCGGTCCCACGTGGCGGACGGTAGCAACAACTCCAAGATGGCCTCCAAGATTTTGTGCTGGCAGCAAGCTCTCAATTGAAGAGAGAGCCGCGTTCCAGGCATAGTTTTTATAGGAGGCGTTGCCCTGAGGTTACTTCAGCAAAATAACGTGCCATCATTTTGGAAATTAGTACCTAAATGCCTGCGGCATAAAACTTGTTCTTGTTATGATGACGTGCGCCTCATCTCTCGCGAAGATTGCTTGGCCTTTTTTGGCTTTTTTTGGTCAGTGGCGGTGTTGATACGGGGGCGGAAGAGCTATCGAAGTTTTCTTTTAAAAAATGGCCGTAGCTACGTGCATCGCTGCAAATGTCGTGAAAAGATGATAGTATTCTCCAGGCCGTATATTATGAGTCCTGGTGTCATCTGCGGCCACCTGTGATGCTGTTCTCGTACTATTTCAGTCCTCCCAGATGACAGCCCCATATCGTCGACAGAAGACTATTTTGTGTATATCGTCGTATTTTCAGTGCAGCGTTAGAAACACTAGGGTCTTCAGAATTGTATATTTATGTAATTACTAGCAAAAACACACCACCTAATACATATTTATGTTGTGCATCAGATATGCATGATATTTGCTTTTTGCTGGACAAGGTTCATAAGCATGAACGCAGCCAGGAGTTCAAGATAGCTCGGCGTTTAACAAGCGCTTAAACTTGGCCGGGTGATTGAATCATGTGACAGACAGACAGACAGACAGACAGACGGACAGACAGACAGACAGACAGACAGACAGACAGACAGACAGACAGACAGACAGACAGACAGACAGACAGACAGGCAGGCAGGCAGGCAGGCAGGCAGGCAGGCAGGCAGGCAGACCAAGATTTCTGTGTTCAAGTATCCCAAGAAATACTATCGTCATTCAAAAAAAAAATGTCCCGAATCTACATGTTACACTATAAATGTCGTCGAAAGACGATATAGTCTTGCGTCTGGAGAGAGTGAGCAAAACGTTTATTTGATGTCCTGCGCAATAAAATCGGTGAATGGTATTCTGAAGGCGCTGCGTTAGAGTGCCTCGAGCGTGCAGCCGAGGCGAACAAGCGCATCTAGGCACGTTAGACACGAGCGCCATCTGGCAGTTATCTTCGAAAACAAAAACGTGCGCGACCACGGAGAAAGATGCGTGCCAGTCTCGGAGGTGATAAGGGGTAGAATGCAAAGCGACGGGCAGGTGCCACCACCGTGTCGTCGTAGCAAAGCGTTGAAAACACTTTCTTGAGCATCGCGTTGCACTGTCAGCGCCGCGCGATAAACGCTACAGTCCTTAGAGTTACTTGTGTGTGCTTCTTCTAGTATAAAGACAGACATACATAACATAGACGTGTTGTTATGGCGCCTCAGATATGTGCAATATTTGCTTTTTTTAATTGACAATTGCACAACTATGAATGCTAAACCTTGAGCAATAATGGAGGGCGCTGCGGATGGGGTTGGCCATTTGGTGCCGTTTGAGGTATCGTTAGGGCGAACACACAGACAAGTGCACAGACAGACAGAAAGACAGAGAGACAGAGAGACAGACAGACAGACAGACAGACAGACAGACCAAAATTTTTCCTTCGACGGTCCCCAAGAAAGACTGTCGTCTTCAAAATAAAATAAATACCACTGTCTAGGGCATACATGGTTAAGCGCTTGAGACACCTACGCTCTGCTGCTAAGCTGACTGACAGTAGACGAAGCGCGGTGCCATCTTTGACATCTGTTCTCCAAAACTTGTAGTACTGAGGAATCCCAGCAGCGTTATTCGAAGCATCGAAACCGGATGCTATACGCGGCGTTTCTGTAGGCCTGCCCCATCGCCACTCGTGAGGTTCAGAACCCAAAATAAGTTGTCCTTCTTATTAAAGACGATAGTCTTTCTTGGGGACCTCCGACGTAAAAATGTTGGTCTGTCTGTCTGTCTGTGTTTTCTTTACTCTGTTAGCAATTACCTTTGTAAATAGCTTGTACACTACAGGGAGCAAGCTGATCGGCCTGTAATTCTTCAAGTCCTTGTCATCTCCTTTCTTATGTACTAAGATGATGTTAGCGTTCTTCCAAGACTCTGGTACCCTTCCCGTCAGGAGACACCTCGTAAACAGGGTGGCTAGTTTTTCTAACACAATCTGTCCTCCATCTTTCAGCAGATCTGATGTTACCTGATCCTCACCAGCAGCTTTGCCTCTTTGCATGCTCTCCAAAGCTTTTCTGACTTCTTCTATCATTACTGGTGGGGTGTCATCTGGGTTACTGCTAGTTCTTATGGTATTAAGGTCGCGGTTGTCTCGGCTACTGTACAGATCTCTGTAAAACTTCTCCGCTATTTAAACTATCCTATCCATATTGGTAGTTATTTTGCCTTATTTGTCCCTTAGTGCATACATCCGGCTTTTGCCTATCCCAAGTTTCCTCTTCGCTGCTTTGACGCTTCCTCCGTTTTTCAGAGCGTGTTCAACTCTCTCCATGTTATACCTTCTTACATCGCATACTTTACGCCTATTAATCAACTGTGAAAGCTCTACCAGTTCTATTTTGTGTGTTGTTGTTGACACTTTCATGCTTTGACGCTTCTTAATTAGGTTCTTCGTTTCCTGGGAAAGCTTGCCAGTGTCCTGTCTAACTACCCTGCCTCCAACTTCCACTGCACACTCTGTAATGATACTGGTCAGATTATCATTCATTGTATATATGCTAAGGTTGGTTTCCTCACTAAGAGCCGAGTACCTGTTCTGCAGCGACACTCTGAATTCCTGTACTTTCCCTCTCAGTCCTAGCTCATTGATTGGCTTCTTGCGTATCAGTTTCTGTCATTCCTTCTTCAAGTCTAGGCGAATTCGAGACCGTACCATTCTATGGTCACTGCATCGTACCTTGCCAACTACTTCCACATCCTGCACGATTCCTGGATGTGCGGTCATTATAAAGTCTATTTCGTTCTTATTTTCGCCATTAGGGCTCCTCCATGTCCACTTGCGGTTTTCTCGTTTTCGGTAGAAGGTATTAGAAATCCGTAAATTATTGCGTTCTGCAAACTCTACTAGTAGCTCTGCTCTGGCGTTTCTAGTACCGATGCCATAATCTCCTACTGCCTGGTCTCCAGCCTGCTTCTTCCCTACCTTTGCAATAAAGTCACCCATCACTATAGTATACTGTGTTTTTACCTTACTCATTGCCGATTCCACGTCTTCATAGAAGCTTTCAACTGAAGCGTCATCATGGCTGGATGTAGGCGCGTAAACCTGTACTACCTTCATCTTGTATCTTTTATTCAGTTTAATTACAATACCTACCACCCTTCTATTATTGCTATAGTATTCCTCTATGTTGCCAGCTATGTTTCTGTGAATTAGGAACCCCACTCCCAGTTCTCTTCTGTCTGCCAAGCCCCGATAGCAAAGGACGTGCCCATTCTGTAGCACCTTACAGGCCTCATCTGTCCTCCTAACCTCACTGAGCCCTATTATATCCCATTTAACACCTTCTAGCTCTTCAAATAGTACAGCTAGACTTCCCTCACTAGATAAGGTTCTAGCGTTAAACGTTGCCAAGTTCAGGTTCCAATGGTGGCCTGTATTCCAGAGATTCTTAGCACCCTCTGCTGCGTTGCAGATCTGACCGCCGCCGTGGTCAGTTGCTTCGCAGCTGCTGAGGACTCAGGGCCGTGGGTTATTTGGCGTATCCATGTGGGAGGTAGAATTCAAGGTAGAATTCAATCAACCAAAGGAACAAGCAGGATTTCGCACAGGCTACTCAACAATTGACCACATTCATACTATCAATCAGGTAATAGAGAAATGCTCAGAGTATAACCAACCACTATACATAGCCTTCATAGATTACG